>NC_133413.1:21057500-21737500 GCF_049350105.2 Macaca mulatta | reverse complement strand
TTATGGGCTGGGCGTGGTCGCTTTCGCCTGTAATCCCAGCACTTTGGGAGGCTGAGGTGGGCGGATCACGGGTCAGGAGTTCGAGACCAGCCTGGCCAACATGGTAAAAACCTGTCTCTACTAAAAATACAAAAATTAGCTGGGCATGGTGGCATGCACCTGTAATACCAGCTACTTGGGAGGCTAAGGCACAAGAATGGCTTGAACCCAGGAGGCGGAGGTTACAGTGAGCTGAGATCACGCCATTGCACTCCAGTCTAGGCAACAAGAGCGAAACTCCATCTCAAAAAAATAAAAATAAAAAGGTGGTTATAACAGCCATTTATAATAAATTTTTACCTGATTTGTATTCAGTTGACAATCACCATTTATGATTAAAGTCAAAAGACACTTGATTTTATGCTACTTCCAATGCAAGCGGGAGATGAGGAAATGAGACAAGCTCTGAGCTCGGTTGCAGCCAAGTTCATTTATTACTTTACCACTCTATTTTTTAGCAAAAGTTATCCCGCAACTCCCTCTCTCCACTCTAAACATGCAAAAGAACCTCGAATTGTTTCTAAATCATTTACCTACATGAAAGCTCATTCACATTCCCCCTGGGGCCCTGAGATGTTGGAGGAGGAAGGGCTGGCAGGGAGAATGTGTGCCCCTTCATCTCATTTCCCTTGCTGAGACCACAGGATTTGTTTCTGTACAGGGAGCTCTGCTTAAATCTCCAACCTGGAAACACGTTCTAGCAATCCATGTTCCACTTCTACCAAAAACAAATCATAGATACTCTAGAGTTGTCACAGTGACATTTTTCCAGGGATGGTATCTGTTTTCTTTTAGAATTTGCAAGTGGAAGAATCTCAAAATATTCAAGTCATGCAGCTATGTCTGGACCAGGTTTTGTCTTTAAACATTTAACTCCCCTTTTTGAGGTATGTCAGCACAAGTACATACATATGTAGGTAAATACAATTTTAGAAAACAAAACCTAACAAACATTTGTGAGTTGTTGAGCGTGTGGGTCAACATATGCAAATTAACTTCCTGGTGGCATCACTAAGTTAATGGAATTGGAATCAGTGACCAGTAGGCTGAATAAGAACTTAAGGCCACCCACTCCTGTGTTTCTCAGTATCTTCTCTCCATGTCCCCTTGGACAAGGGAATATAATGATCTTATAATCTGCTTCTAAGTTAGTTGAAAATTAAAAAATATTGTTGCTATTAATGACAAATTTAATAAAAACAAAAAACAGATCAAAGCAACGGATGAAAGCTCTGCTTTGTTTTCATACCTCTTGTCACCTCTATGCCTCTTGGGATAACAAAATTCTGGCCCAGCCCAGCTTTGTATCATAGAGGAAACCAGCTGAGAGAAGGGAGGTGACACGACGGTCAGTGTGATCAATAGAGACCTGAAATGGGAATCAGAACACCTGAATTTCAGGTACAGACACTCACTTGAGCCTGTAGGACCTCCTAAAGGCTTTTGTTTTCTTATTCATAAAATAGCTATTTTTTAAAAAGCCTTAATTTTGCTTCTTTTTACAAAACTACGTCAAGATCAAGATATATCATGATTATAAAAGCTATTTGTGGAAGTAATGGATTACCTGCTCCTGAATGAAGGATGCTTACTGTTACTCTAATAGAAGAAATGGATTAAATAACTGTTTCTCCAATAGACGGGTTCTTGGTACATTTGATTTTGGAGACTTCCCCCACCCTATAGTTGATCAATTTTCTATGACTGTCTTCTGGAGTCCTTTCTGCGGCTCTGGCGCTTCCCAAGCCCCTAAACTCACCATGTACTTCTCTCTTAGGCCTCCTAAAATTCTCAGCACAAGGTAAAGAACTTAGAGGTAAATAAAGTCACTTGAAAACACATGCGCTTGCGGGCTGTGGGCAAGGCCACTTGAGGCCCAGGTGAGCCAAAGGACCACACAGAATGGGGCAATGTCTCTCTTCCTGCCCTGTACCCCAGGCCTTCAGAAAACCAGAACGCAGAGTCAGCAGGGGCATCCCATAGGATGAAGGGTTAGAGAGGCCGTTTTCAGGCAGTGGCAAAGGCAGGAGTGGTGGCAAAGGCCTCTTGGAAACGTGGCTGTCAGACGCAGACCTCCAGGAGGAGATGGCCTCAAGAGAATAGTAGCCGGGGGTGGTGATGCATGCCCAGCTACTAGAGAAGCTGAGATGGGAAGATTGCTTGAGCCCAGGAGTTTCAGGCTGCAGTAAGCTATGATCCTCGCACCACTGCGCTCCAGCCTGGGTGACAGAGAGAGAACATGAGTCTTACTGGAGCTAATTTATTTATTTATTTGAGACGGAGTCTCACTCTGTCACTCAGGATGGAGTACAGTGGCATGATCTCTGCTCACTGCAACTGCCGCCTCCCGGGTTCAAGAGATTCTCCTGCCTCAGCTTCTTGAGTAACTAGGACTACAGTGCGCACCACCACGCCCAGCTAATTTTTGTGTTTTTTTTTGCAGAGATGGGGTTTCACCATGTTGGCCAGACTAGTCTTGAACTTCTGGCCTCAACTGATCCTCCCGCCTCAACCTCCCAAAGAGCTGGGATTACAGGAGAGAGTTTAAAAGGGTTTTTGATTCCATGACCACATCTGAGATGATTGGAACTCATGGAATAAAATAAGAATTATTGAGTCTATGTCAATACAAATAAACAAACAAGTAAATAAATGAAGGGAGGTTGGGCGCTGTGGCTCATGTCTATAATCCCAGCAATTTGGGAGGTTGAGGCAGGCAGATCACTTGAGGTCAGGATTTCAAGACCAGCTGGGCCAACATGGTGAAACCCTATCTCTACTAAAAATACAAAAATTAGCCAGGCATGGTGGCACATGCCTGAAATCTCAGCTACTTAGGAGGCTGAGGCAGGAGAATCACTTGAACCCAGGAGGTGGAGATCAGTAGTAGTGAGCGGATATCGTACCACTGCACTCCAGCCTGGGTGACAGAGAGAGACTAGGTCTCAAAAAATAAAATAAATGACGGAAAAGAAAAGGCTTTTTCTTGGGGTAGAATTCCGATGAGTAACTACAAAAGGGCTAATAAAATAGAACATCACCTTTAGGGAAACAAAATAGCGATTTTTTTTGCAGACAAGAGTCATCAGTGTAAGCTAAACTTAATTGACAAAGATATGATGAGAACATGGTCTTCGCATGTTCTTAAAGGATCTAGGTATTAAGCACCAAAGGGAAAATATTTACTATGGAGAAACTTGGCAGACACAACCTTAATAAGGGGAAGTCACTGTCACCTGTAAAGGGACAAATCGTGTGTCTCATATGATGCCCTGACAAGGACAAAATAGTTCTTCTGTGCTATTCTTAACCCAAATAGAAAGCCTGAACACAAATCATGAGGAAACATCAGACAACACCAAACTGAGGAACCTTGGGCAACATAACTGATCGGTACTCTTGAAAAGTATCAGGATCATGGAAGCCAAAAAGATTGAGGAACTGTTTCAGACTAAAGACAAGCAAGGAGAAATGACAAAAAAGTACAATACATGATTATGGATTGGATCCTAAACCCAAAAAAGTGACATTAGTAGATTCTATCACTGTTATTTATACCAGTGTTAATTTCATTGTGATCATTGTACCGTGGTTATATAAAATGTTAACATTTGGGGAGTTGGTAAAAGTACGCTAGAATTCTTTGTAATACTTTTGCAATTTTTATGGAAGTCTGAAATTATTTCAAAATGAAAAGCTTGAAAAAGTTAAAAAACATTTACACTCCCCCCCCACACAAGTACTCATGAGATTTCCAGGGTTCCAGAAATAACTGGGAGTTGGGTGGAAGAAGGTGAGAAGGTCTTCAGTGATGTGTGGGAGAATGAAGAAGTGCCAAAGGGAGAAGCTAGTATCTATTATCACTGGGTACTAAGTTAAATACAGTATTTGTCATTCACATCTCCCTTATGTGGCTACTTTGAGGTTAAGTAGAATGGTGAATATAAAACTCTTAGAGCAGTCCTTGGCCTACAGTATGTGCCTAATAAATTCTAGCCACTGTTTTGTCATCTCCATGGTTGTCATCTTGGGTTGTTATAAGCTCTTGAAGCTTAGGGGTACTCTGGTGACACACATATTCCACTTGGAAATGTTCATATCTGTACTTACTTCCCCTTAGGTACACACTCAGTTTGACTGTGATACGGTTTGGCTGTGTCCCCACCCAAATCTCACCTTGAATTGTAGCTCCCATAATTCCCTCATGTTGTAGGAGGGACCCAGTGGGAGAGAAATGACTCATGGGGGCAGTTTCCCCCATACTGTTCTCCTGGTAGTGAGTAAGTCTCATGAGATCTGATGGTTTTATAAGAGGAAACCCCTTTAGCTTGACTCTCACTCTTCTCTGCTGCCATGTGAGACATGCCTTTCACCTTCTGCCATGATGGTGAGGCCTCCCCAGCCATCTGAAACTGAGTCCATGAAACCTCTTTTTTTGGTATATTGCCCACTCTTGGGTGTGTCTTTATCAGCAGCACAAAAATGGACTAATGCAAACTTTTACTCAACGCCACCACAATTTGTTAGGAAATTAAAAATAGGAGTTATTTATGTGTTCTTTTTATTAAAATAAATGTGTCCTTAGAACTATCTTAGGACTCCAAAATTACCAAATGAATTTGATTTTACTAAACCTTGGATGGAGGGGCTTGTGCACAGAGACACAGCTAAATCAGTGGTGAAAAGAGGAGAGAAATTTTCCAGAAAATGAAGGTAACTCAAAAAACATCAAATCATTCTCCCCAAACTGGGCTTCTTTAGGGAGTTCAAACACCCACACTTGAGGTGGCAGCATCACTACACAGCCCCCAGTCCCACATTCCAGTGTCTGCTGTCTGTAGTAGACTTATTAGGGAGACTACATCACTTAATTTTGAGAGTAAAAACAGTGCTAGAAAGAATCAGCAGGAATTAAGGGCTCCAGAGCAGGTGTACACTGAGATAGTCTGTTGTGAAGCAGGCCATTCCATCACCCTATCTATATAGGGACACAGCGGGGTTATTTCCCTCCTAGCGTACCAGCTCTAAGCCACCATGTGAAGGCTGCTGGCATGCACCCTCAGATAGGGTGACCTCTCTCGTACAGCTAGTGTCCAAACAGGATGGGCGGAACCACCGTTTACCCCACCCCACCCCCTTCTCCCTCTGTGCAGACTTGGCTCCCTGCTAGGGAAGTGCCAACCTCACGAGTCCCCGTCTGATTGTGCAACACCATTTCCACTGTCCCTCCTTCCCCACATCAGCCCTCGCCTACCTTCGGTTCCTGCCTTTCTGTCTGGGGCTGGCTTGGAGCCAGTTCAGTGTATCAGATGGCGTCTACTCAGCAGAGATGAGGTACCAGAAGAGTCCTGAACACTCCCCACTGTCGCCCCCTCAGAATAACCTCCCGCACACTCCTGTTTGCTGATCTTTGAAATTCTTTAGCAGAAGATAAAGCCTTTGTCCAGGAAACAGAGAGATGTGGGGGAGGAAGCCATGGCTCAAAGAACAATGAATTTAGAGGACTGGATTTGAGTCTTAGCACACACTTTGGCTGTTTATTACTTGCCCTTGTGAGACCCATTAACTCCTCCTGGGTCAGGTTTGCTTGCCTAAGGGGGAGGACAGTAAAACTTCTCCTGGATGTTCCAGAGCTTTGATAGTTGAATGACTTAACACACATGGAGCTGCTGGGTGCATGGGAGGTGGCCTTACTGTCCTGAGAGCTGATAATTGAGTCCACTCATTCCTGGGGGAGGAATTACACTGAGCTTTTAAGACTGATTAAAATCAATCCAATGGGATGGAGAATTGGATGCTGGCTACTGTACGTGGGGTTATAGTTGAAACATAAGTGTGAAATTTTAAAAAGACTGAAATGTTTTTAGATCATGAAAAAAGATGGGTGTATTTCATAGGTGCCACTTCCAAAAAGTGCGTTGTGGTAGATCTTTTTATCCTGCATCCCGTGAAACCTAGATGAGAAACTAAGAAGATAAGATAAAAGCAATTTTTCCTCAGGTCCCAGCTTCTTGAATCTCTTGTTCATGTTTGTGGGATGCCAGGTCATTTTCAGGCCTTAATCTCTGCAATAAGATGCTCAGAAAGGAAGCAACAGGTATCAATCAGGGACCAACCAGGAGACAAAAACCATACCGATATTTGAATGTGGAGAGTTTATTATAAAGAATTATTCATTGGAACAAGATACTGAAGTCGTGGGGAACTGGTCAGTACGAAGGAGAGAAAATCCCAAAGAATACAGGATTTGCAGCTATAGAGAGCAGTTGCTGTCCCTAAGGCTGAGACCCAGAACTCTTTGAGAGCCCAGCCGTGGCTCACTGCTCAGACACCAACCTGCAGAGATGCCATTGTGGCAGAACTTGCTGGAAATCTTCCCTCTAAGGTGCCAGGGAGAACTGTCCCAGGTAGGTGATAGGTCTCACGACTCACTGCAAAGATTCCTGAGGAGGCGCCGAGGCCCTGCAGGAGCTGGGTGCTCTGCAGGAGATGGTTGTGGTCACTCACTGCTGGGCTCAGATATTGAACAGACTGTGTATTGCAAAAGCCCAGAGAAGAGAATGCTCTGGAACCCGAAAGAGAGAAACCCCTTCTGGCAGCATTATCCTTCCAACATCCTCTGCTAACAAGGGTCCACATTGTGCCAGCTAGCAAAGGAGAAACACAGGGCCAGCTCCATTGACCCAGAACAATGAAGGGTGAATTTGGAGCTGAGAGGCAATAAATTGATAACTGACGCAGATCATGGCATTTTACAGGGAACACTGGGCTCTGGGCCCAGCACAGCGACATATGGCCTCAGGCAGGTCTCATTCTCTGAACCTCTACTCTCATGGCTACAAAACGGGGTCTTATATGCTTATCTTTCAAGGCTGGGATCAAATAAGACAGAGGGTGGAAATTGTCAACTAATAACAGGTTTCGCACCTTCAGTATGTATAATGATGACACCTATTTCACTGACAATTTTAAAGTAATTTAACAATGAGTTAATCAAAACAACAAGCAACATTTATTGACTCATTTCTCACTCTTGGGAGGAGTCAATGAGAGAATCTGCTCAGTGGGTTTGCCCATATTAAGTGTAAAAGTAAATGTTAGTTGTAATCAACTCATATTGTTAAATTACTTTCTCTATAATAAAACAGTGACGTATTTATTTTTCCTTTACTATGTAGTCACTCACTTCATTTATTGAGTGCCTACCATTTGTATGCATGATGCCGAGTGTTGCATTAGAGGCCCAGGAGCCATGACGGCTTTGAGGAGTGGGGAGATAACAACGTTTTCAGGGATGTGAGTCCTTGGGAGGAAATGCTGTTTATTTCTCTCCCGAGCAGAAAAGCCACCCATGTTCACTTGAATTATGGCCATTCTAAAGTCAGCCCCATGTGGTTTCTCCCCTGTTACCACCCTCCCTCTTTCCTGCCATCCCTCATTTAATTGCTTATGAATTCTGAGCATTTACACAAAGAAGCTTTCATTTTTGGAGAAAGCTGTGCAGCCTGAATTCCTTAAAACATGTTCTGAATGGAGGGACTGAGGTTTTCCTGTGTGTTTGTTTGCATGTGAATAAACAGGAAGTCTATAAACCACTAAGGAAGAATTCCTTTGCAGGAAGTGAGTTTGGGAGCCAACTCAGGACCTCCCGGGCTTCACTGGCTCTTTTCTGCTTTTGCACCACAGATGCCGGGAGGGGAGATGCTAACTGGAATGACCGACGTGGGGGCATGGTCAGAGCCCACAGGACCTGCACTGGCCACTTAAATTGTTTCCTTGATGGTAGTCTCTTTGCCCTTCAGTCTCTCTAGTAGAGGGACTATGCACCTCCACGCTATGGACATTTGGGGCTGGATAGTTCTTTGTTGTGGGGCTTTCCTGTGCCTCACAGGGTGTTTAGCAGCACCCCTGGCCAATGTCCACCAAATACCAGGTACACCTCCCACTCTGCTGACCAAAATGTCTCCAGAAGTTGATATGTCTTCAGGGATGAAATTACTCCTGGTTGAGAACCAAACTGCAGCTCTTAAGAAACTTCCTGAAGAAAGCCTTTCACTTGCTTGAATGAGATCCATTTTCTTTAGCTTGGCATTCAAAAGTCTTCATTAACCTGACTCCTCCCAGAAGCCTCATCCCACTGTTGTCTACTCTTTCTTTGACTCCAAAAAAAGGATCTGTCCAGAGTTCCCAGAGCATTTCTTTCACAGCTCTTTGATCTTACCATTCTACCTTCTTTATATATTCTTTTCTCTCCTCTCCAGCTACCCGAGGAAGATTTGAATAAATTGAAAGATATAATTTGCAAAGAAAAACTTGACATTGTAAAGAGATCAGATCTCCTTAAAATAATCTATAATTTAGTATCATCCCAGTAAAAATGTCAGAACTGTTTTTAGTAGGTAGACTAGCTTCTTCTACACTTTTTTGTTTTAAATTTTATTGAATAAAAAATAGTGCTTCACAAAAACCACCTGTATTAGTCCATTTTCACGCTGCTCATAAAGACATACCCAAGACTGGGTAATTTATAAAGAAAAAGAGGCTTAATATACTCACAGTTCCACGTAGCTGGGAACGCCTCACAGTCATGGTGGAAGGTGAAAGGCACTTCTTATATGGCAGGGGCAAGAGAGAAAATGAGAACCAAGCGAAAGAGGTTTCCCCTTACAAAACCATCAGATCTTGTGAGACTTATTCACTACCACGAGAACAGTATGGGTGAAACCGCCCCCATGATTCAATTAACTCCCACTGGGTCCCTCCCACAACATGTGGGAATTATGGGAGCTAAAATTCAATATGAGATTTGGGTGGGGACACAGTTAAACCCTATCAATACTATAACAAAGCTAAAAGATGAAAATAATTGACAATAGTGTTATGAGACATGTGATCCAACAAAGTGTTAATTTTTATAATATAGTTTATGAATAAAAAATCAAATAGAAAAAAGCAATAGAAAATAAAATAGGATCCAATCAAATGCAAAAAAAGGTCAAGAACTCCAAAAAACAAGAAAGTAAATATCTGAGGTTTTCAAAGTTAGTCTCATTATTAGAAACAAATGAAAACAAGTGTCCATTCTTACCTATCAAAATGTCAAAGGTCAAAAGGTTATTAATAAAGCTTTTATGAATGTACAGACGTAGTGCACCCTTACACTGCTACAAATTAAAGGCAGAACAGTTTGCCAATAACTTTCCAAATCCTAAATGCACATATCGAGTTATTCCATGCCCAGGAATATATCCTACAGGTACACCCGCATGAATGTGCAAAGAGGGATGAGCAAAGATATTCATTGGAGTATTTAGTAATTAGTTAAGAGCAAAAAATCTGAAAGCCTTCAGATGTCCATCAACATGAGAAATGGTAAAGTAAATGATTGGGCAATTGATTGAACACTCTTTGGATGTGAAATGCAATGCTGCCAATTTATATGAGCTGAGGATTGGATTGAGTTCGTAGGTGTATTAGGAGAGAAAACGTAAGTTGTAAAGCCATGTTCGTGGGGTGTGTCTGTGAGGGTGTGTGGCTGTGTTTGTCTTTGTGTGTGCACGTCTGTGCATAAGATACTTCTGGAAAATGACATGCAGAATTCACTAAGTTGGCGTCTGAAGGAGGAATGACTGGGACTTTAATAGGGAAGAAGGATTTGCTTTTCATTGCTTAATCTTGGATTTTAAAAAAATATATAAGATGTATACATGTAATACTAGCTAAAATATATTATATATTATGTAATATGTTACTTATGTAATATGTAATATGTTATGTAATAGGTTACATACTATGTAATATGTAACATTTAATACATAATGTGTTACATATTATATAATATGTAATATGCTATATATTACATTTAATATGTAAATACCATTAGGTTTTAAAATACGTGTTTGGTTTTTTAAATTTAAAAATAAAACTGTTATCATTAATATTAATAAGAAAGCCGCCTTATTATCTGTCTTTACAGCACATGTCACTCATATCTCTCATTTTTAATTGTCAAGTGACCTTTTGTGAGCTCAGGTGTAATTATCCACAAATCTCTATTAGCAAATTACATTGTTGAATGTTTTTAACTCCTTTGCTTTTCCTATGATACTGGTGTAGAGTTATAAAAATCATAAGTTTTCAAATGATAGGGGCATGGACTACGATTCCTTATTCAATATAAATGTGTTAAATTCTGAAATGATCAAATACCTCACCATATTAGGCATTTACAGATGGAAAATTGGAAGGGAAATTGTCAAGGGAAGAAAGAGAACATCAGAAATGCAAGCCAACCTGGCGAGTTGGTTTGTGCCTGTAATCTCAGCTGCTCGGGAGGCTGAGGCGGGAAGATTGCTTGAGCCCAGGACTTCAAGACCAGCCTGGGAACACAGTGAGACCTCATTTCAAAAAAAAGTAAAAAAAAAAAAAAAAAAATGGAAGGCTTCCAATTACTCTGCAAATAAGTGGGCTCTGAGAAATGAGTCACCCAATTACCAACTAGTTAGGAGAATTGAGATCAGAACCAAGGTCTCAAAAAACAATGATAGCAGCAAAACAGTCTCTACCCTGACAAAGGACAAATATGAAAAATAATTTTACAAGAAAATTTGTGTATACTTGTAAGATAGTATCAGAAAAGTGAGCATCTTGTATTTCTGTGATCTCCTGTTATTTCACATTCCCCAAACTTACCTGTGAGAAGAATTACCCAATTCTCTGAAAAGCATAGAAATCTAGAAAATTTACATTTTTTTAAACAGGCAACTCAAGGAAATCTTATAATTAAGCCACCACACAGAACATTGCTTTATCTCATTTCACTCTCAAAACAAGCCACTGAGGTAAGTAAAACATAGACTCTTTATTCTTGTTTAACATATAAGGAGACTGAGGCTCACTGAGTTTAAGTGTCTTCCCCCTAATCATAGAGTAACATCTCTGAACTGTAGCATTTCTCTTTTCTAAATATGTATTTCTTTCTTTTGTAGTCTTACTTCCAATAATTGTTCACTTTCAGCAATTAGAAAGCAAAAATATTTTATGAATGCTAGAATATCCACATCTTAATTAAGTCTGCCATTGATCAATGTACCACTGGATGAAACTCTCTTCTTTAAGTACCAAGAAATGAAGGTTACTGAGGGTGAACATAAACCAGAACCTAGATGCTTACATAGATTCTACCCAACTCTTCCTGTTTTAGAAGAAAAACACAGAATAAAAAGGAGAAGGGGGAATTTTGCAAGTTGGCAAGCAAATTCTGATTTGCCACTAAGTCATTATTTTTTCTCCACTAGAAATCCTTTTCTAAGACAATGGGGGAGGAGGAAGTAGTTGCATGAATCATGCTGCCACTTGTCTTGAAAAGAAAGAAAAAAGTGAAAAATGATTTTTTTTTCTTTTTTTTTTTTTTTTGAGACTTAGTCTCGCTCTGTCACCCAGGCAGGAGTGCAGTGGCACAGTGTTGGCTCACTGCAATCTCCACCTCCCAGGTTCAAGCGATTCTTCTGCCTCAGCCTCCTAAGTACCTGGGACTACAAGCATGTACCACCATGCCCAGTTGATTTTTTGTATTTTTAGTAGAGACGGGGTTTCACTGCGTTAGCCAGGATGGTCTTGATCTCCTGACCTCGTGATCCGCCCACCTTCGCCTCCCAAAGTGCTGGGATTACAGGCATGAGCCACCACGCCCGGCCAAAAATAATTTAGAGAAAAAAGAGGAAGCAGTGCCTTGAACCCACACGTGTCCACCAGACATAGGAAAGAGGCTACAAGCTAAGCTTTTTCAGGGTGACCTACACTGGAGGAAACGCCCTTCCGTTTCCCCAAAAGGTAGCTTTTGTGGATTTTTGCCCCAACTTCAAAGTATAGTTGAATTTTAGATACTCAGAACCATTGGGAAATTAGTTATTTCTCAGGGCTATTTTGTATTTTAATAGTTGAGAGTCTGTGCCTTTGAGCACCAACATCTGAACACATTCTAGCTGTTTTAGGATAGAAATCAACTTAAAATACATCTCGGTAGCCTCGTGTACAGACTACACTGAGCAGAGTCTAACTTTTTCATAACGATTAAGGGGCATCACTAGAAATACCAGTCCTGGTAGGTTGCTATAACTGTAGTGATCCCAGGCAGAGCCTCAGGAAGTACATTTGAAATTTTGAGATGACCTTCTTGTCCCTAAGCTAAAACTGAGTACTTTTTTATTTGTTTGTTTGGGCATGAGTTTATTTACACCAGAGGCCTTATAAAGACCAAAAAGTTGCATTTTGTGGCACAAAAATGGGATGATTTTAAGTTGATGTGCCATTTCTTTTCAGTTGATTTTTAAAAAAAATTTTAGTACCTAATGTCTTAAATTGTTAGTGATTTTTTCACATGTCTTTTTTCTGCAATTAGACTGAAATCTCCTTAGAAGGGACTGTGCACTGGACCTTTGGGTATTACCCATAACAGTGTATTATAAAAACAGGTACCTATCAAATATTTATTATTTAGAATGACATTGACAAGAGTAAGGTGTCTGAACGACCTGGAAAGGCTTTAAACCCTTGTGATGAGTGGGAAGGAGAGAAAACTGAATGAACAGCAAAAGGGATTTCCACCCTGAAAGCCATTTTTCAGAGGCAGCTTGAGAAGACCCAAGGCTGGAGGAATATTAAAGACCAAAATAAATCACTAAAGAAGATCTATGTTATGGAGAGATTTTCGGTCTTCAGAGATAGTATTATTTAATATCATAAATGTGATGGTTAATACTGAGTGTCAACTTGATTGGATGGAAGGATACAAAGTATTGTTCCTGGGTGTGTCTGTGAGGGTGTTGCCAAAAGAGATTAACGTTTGAGTCAGTGGGCTGGGGAAGGCAGATCCACCCTTAATCTGGTGGGCACAATCTCATCCGCTGGCAGAAAAAACGTGAAAAGGAGAGACTGGCCTAGCCTCCCAGCCTAAATCTATCTCCCTTGCTGGATGCTTCCTGCCCTTGAACATCGGGCTCTGAGTTCTTCAGTTTTGGGGCGCGGACTGGCTCTCCTTGCTCCTCAACTTGCAGACAGCCTATTGTGGGACCTTGTAATTGTGTGAGTTAATTCTTAATTAACTCCCCTTTACATCTATCTATCTATCTATCTATCTATCTATCTATCTATCTATCTATCTATATCTCCTGTTAGTTCTGTCCCTCTAGAGAACCCTAATACAATGAAGATGCCAATTGTCTCTAGATAGGCTTACAGACTATAGGTTGGATGCAACTACAGTGGAAATCCCCAATGAGATTTTCATGGGCCTTGACAAACTGATTTGAAAATAAAAATAGGGAGTCGTGGCCAAGAATATTTGAGATGCTTCTGCATAAGACAAATAAGGAACAGGGACTTTATCCTACCAGATTTCAGAACTTATTATGAAACTTAAGTAACAAAGTATAATACTGGGACAGAGATAGGGGATAGACAAACTGAATGATGGGACAGAAGGTCATGCAATAGGGCCAATACAGAAAGCTGGTATATGACAGAAGGGGATGAAAGACCAAAGGCAAATAAATGGAGCTAAAATTAAATAATTATTCGATGGTGGTGAGGGAGCATAGAATTGCATCTCTACCTTATGTCATACACAAAATGAAACTTAGAGTGATTTAAGAACTCAAATGCCAATAGGAAATCTTTAAAGCTTTTAGTAGAAAATATAGGTCAACATCTTCCCTTTCATAGAGCAAAGGATTTCTTGAACAAGACACTTAACGACTGAAAGTTTAGCCAAATTAAGAAGTATGCTCATTAACATGATTTAAAGCAGGAAGAGTATCTGATGGCAACAGTTTTAGTCTTTGCAAGCCACATGGTCTCTGTCTTATCTTCTTTTTGTTGTAGTGGTTTTGTTTTTACAACTGTTTAAAAGCATAAAAAGGCTGGGCGTGGTGGCTCACGCCTGTAATCCCAGCAGTTTGGGAGGCCGAGATGGGCGGATCACGAGGTCAGGAGATGGAGACCATCCTGGCTAACACGGTGAAACCCCGTCTCTACTAAAAATACAAAAATTAGCCAGGCACGGTGGCAGGTGCCTGTACTCCCAGCTACACGGGAGGCTGAGGCAGGAGAATGGCGTAAACCCGGGAGGCGGAGCTTGCAGTGAGTGGAGATTGTGCCACTGCACTCCAGCCTGGGCAACAGAGAGAGACTCCATCTCAAAAAAAAAAAAAAAAAAAAAAAGCATAAAAACTGTCCTTACCTAAAGGCCATACAGAAACAGGCTGTGGGTTAGATTTGACCAGCTAGTTGTAGTTTGCAGACTTCTGCTTTCAACATAGTGAAAAGATACACACTGGGAGAAGACTTTTTTTATTTTTTTAAAACACATTGAATAATCAAAGGATTCGCTAAAATCAAGAATATAAAAGGATAGCCAGCACAGTAGCTCATGCCTGTCATCTCAGCACTTTGGGAGGCTGAGATGGGCAGATCACTTGACGTGAGGAGTTCAAGACCAGCCTGGCCAACATGGTGAAATGCTGTCTCTACTAAAAATACAAAATTTAGCTGTGGGTGGTGGTGGCTGCCTATAATCCCAGCTACTTGGGAGGCTAAGGCAGGAGAATGGCTTGAAACCAGGAGGCAGAGGCTGCGGTGAGCTGAGATTGCACCACTGCACTCCCGCCTGGGTGATAGAGCCAGACTCTGTCTCAAAAAAAAAAGAAGAATATAAAAATATAAAAGATCTACTAATTCCTAAGAAAATGACAAACGATAGGAAAACATGTAAAAATCATAAACCTGCATTTCACAGGAAAGGAAGACATTTGTTCAGTAAAGATATAACAATGCCCTCCTTAATAGAAATCAATACTTTTTTTTGCAGGCCATATATTCTCTGTTACAGTTAAATATAATTTTATACTTATTTGGTTATTAAAAATTGATACATCAGTGCATCAGACATTACCAAGTGCCAGAGAAGATCTTTTAATCAATCAGAGCTTTTTTTTTTTTTTTTTTTTTTTTTTTTTGAGATGGAGTCTTGCTTTGTAGCCCAGGCTGGAGTGCAGTGGTGTGATCTTGGCTCACTGCAGCCTCTGCCTCCCGGGTCCTGGTTCAAGCCATTCTCCTGCCTCAGCCTCCTAAGTAGCTGGGACTACAGGCACGTGCCACCACGCCCAACTAATTTTTGTATTTTTAGTGGAGACAGGGTTTCACCATATTGGCCAGGTTGGTCTTGATCTCCTGACCTTGTGATCCCCCCACCTCCGCCTCCCAAAGTGCTGGGATTACAGGCGTGAGCCACCGCATCTGACCCAATCAGAGCTCTTACACATTGTTGGTGAGGAAGTAAATGGGTTCAACCACTTTGGAGAACAATTTGGCATTATCCTATAGAACTGAACTTTCATGTATGCAAGGACTCAACCTTTCCACTCCTAGGTATACAGCCAAGAGAAACTCTTGCACATGTAAATCAGAAGATAATGTGCAAACATGTTCATAGCTGCTCTGTCTGTAGTCATTTAAAAAATTAAAACATCAAAATGCCCTTTGTATTAATTTCGTATTGTTGGTATAACAAATGACCACAAACCTGGTTACTCAATACAACACAAACGTGTTAACTTATAGTTCTAGAAGTCCAAAGGGGATCTCACTTGGCTAATATCAAGGTGTTGGCAGAGGCAAGTGTGAAGGCTCCATGGGAGGGAATCTGTTTCCTCTCTTTTTCTGACTCGTAGAGGCCACCCATGTTCCTCAGCTCAGGGCCACTTCCATCTTTAAAACCAGCAATGGCTGGTCCAGTCTTGGTGATCCTGCATCCCTCTGACACAGATGCTTCTGCCTTCCTCTTCCACGATGGCTCTTATAATTACATTGGGCCCACTTGGATGATCCAGAATAATTAACCCATTCCAAGTTCAGCTGATTATCAACTTTAATTCCCTCTGCAATGTTAATTCCTCTTCAAAATGCACTGGCCTACATGCTGGATTTTCCCAGCTCACATATTCCCAGGCTCCAGGGACAAGGACATGGCTTCTTCAGAGGAGCTGTCATTCCACTTTTCCACATCCATGAGAAGAGAATGTATAAATACATTTTGTGGATACGATAGAATTTTATGCAGTAATAAAAACGATGATATGTAGCTAAATGCAACAATATGAATTCCTCTTCATAACGTAATGTTACAGAGGAAAGAAGAAGCAAGTTCTCAAACTATATAAAGCATGACATCTTTTTTAGTTAGCCCCAAAACAGCAAGAATTAAATAATGTGGTTTACTCCCAATCAAACTACCCCCTCTCAGTCATTGGCTTCACCGCTAGCCACCTAGTTGCTTAGGCCCAGGTCCTGGGGCTCGGCTAACACACATTCCAGTGAATCAGTAAATCTATTCCAAAATACATCCTGAGTTTGACCACTTTCCCCATTTCTACTGCCGTATACTTAGTTCAATCTGCCATGGTCATTTGTCACATGGATTAACCCAGTAGCTCCTTCGTTTATTTTTCTGCTTCCACTCTTGACCCTTATAACAATCCACCCTTTACAGAGTGACCTTTCTAATGCATAAGTTGGATTACAGCATTCCACTGTTTAAACCTTTTAATGAGTTCCAATTATATCCAGCATAAAATCCAAAATCCTTTGCAAGGCCTACAAGGCCCTGTGAAGCTTGCGCCCACCTGCCCATCCCCACTCATGCTAAGCCACCTGCTTCACTCTTCCCAGACACACTGGCTCCCTGTTTCTTCCCCAAACAAGCTCTTTCCATCTTGGGGCCCTTGTACTCTTCAACCACATACCTCTCCTCAGGTCTTCAGGGGGCTGCCTTCTCAATTCAGATGGCAGCTTCTCAGGGACCCTTCTCTAACATCTTTAAAACATCAATTCCAGTTACTCTTTAGAATATCATTTCATTTCTTAAAAATAACTTGTGCATTTGTTCACGTGTGTCCCGTGGTGAGTAAAAGAGTAGACTCAGGAGTAAGTCTAACTGTGTGACATTGGATGCCTTCAGTTAAACTTGCTGAGCCTCAATTTCCTCATCTATAAAACGGGGGAAATAATAGCATGCATCTCTTGGGGTCATTATGAGAACTGAATGAGTCGATATTTAGAAAGTACTTAGAGTCCTGCACCCAGTAAGAAGCCCCATGAGTATTGACTGTTGATCATTGTCTGCCTTTCCTTCGTGGGATGCAAGGTATTCTTCGTAGGTGTTATGTAGCCTAGAGAGTGGTGAGCACTCTGTGAACATCTGCTGCCTGCCTGCCCCTCTGAAGTGCAGTGATTTTATTTGTAGATTAGCTCCTTTAGTGATGGAGTCGATGCAAAGTTCAAAGATGCACTAAATTTATACAATATAACTAGAAATATACCAAAATGATAACACCAGTTGAATTATGGAGTTGTTACCTACACAGAACATGTTTGCAGGCAGATAATTTTGTTCTTCGGTATTTATTAAAATAATTATGAGTAAATAAAATTTCAGAACTTTGAAAATTTAAAAAAATCAATATAGCTAACATTTTATAAAATGATATCCTAAAAGTATAAATGTCTTTGTTATGTGAATGCGTGCAATTTTGGTTCTGTTTTATTATGCTTTGTGTTGAATCATTTCCAAATTGCGGATGACCTAGTTTCAAAAATGGAACTGGACAAATAATTTCTGTAAGAATCCCTAGGGAGATGAACTTCTGTGGTTTTTATTTAAGACATTTTAAAAGCCAAAAGACATGTTCCAGAAGACAAATAGAACATAACTTTGGCTTGGAGACAAAATATAATATTTACCAAAGAGACCAAATCGTTTATGTGCAAGTGTGTGTGAATCCTTTGTCCCAAGAGATTTCATTTATGGTTAATTTCCACTCACATAAATTTTCCGAATAGGATTCTCCCCTGAAGTGATGCCATTGTAAACTAATTTAGAGTGGGTGCATCCTTAGAGAGCCTCAGGGTCTCAGAGTTATCACTAGAAAATTTGGTTAGGAAAAACACATCATATGGGGCCCTCTGGGAGTTATCATCTGGTTGAAACTCAGCTCAGATGAAAGTTAGGGAAGCTTTAGAAAGAAAAACTATCCTAAAATGGCTAGGTAAGGGAAGATGTATTCATTTAGTCATTCAACTAATATTGAACCCTTACAAAGTGCTAACTCAGCACTGTGCTGGGCACGTGGGCTCCATCAGTGAACAAAACCTAGAATGATCCCCGTCTTATGGGGCTTCCATTCACATGGGAGGTAGAGGGGAGATCCATGATAAATAAATGAGATAATTCTGGGGGTGATAGGTGCCTTGAAGAAGGAATCAGCTGGGTGAGAGTGACAAGAGAGAGTCGTGATTCTAGAAAGTGCACTCAAGGAAGCCCCTTTGACAGAGTCGTCATCTTCACTGGTAGACCCTAATCAATACTCCTAATCAATAGGAGAAGCAGAAGCCTGAATCCCCGAGGAAGGAGTAGAGCAGATATCCAAGGGAAAAACATTCGGGCAGAGAGGAGAACAAGAGGGAGCTTGGTGGGGATGGTCAATGATCACGTGATGTAAGTACATCCTTGCTCCCCCAGATCACACCCTCTAATAACACAATGGCAATCTTATCTTTTGTCAGCTCCCAGATGTGGGAACTGCTTATGAATGAATAGGATGAGCAGGAGAAGGTGGATGGTGGAGGAATGAGGTCAGCAAGACAGTTGCAGTAAGATTGTGGAAAGCCTTGAAGGCTGGAGAAAAGGGCTGTGGATTTTATTCACTCTGAGATGGGGAGCCCCAGGAACATATTCAGTGATAGCTTCTGGCTCATGTTTTTTTAAAGTTTAAATGTTTTTAATATTAACTCTAGAGGTGTATGAAGAATAAAATGAGAGAGAGAGGTGGAAGCAAGGAGACCATTTGGATATTGCAATAATTTATTGATAGCTGATGATGGCTGCTATAAGGATATAGCGATTATAGAGAGAATTATTCGCCTTCTGGATATATTCAGAGAGCCAACAAGATTTCCTGGTTGGGTGGATGTGGGATATAAGAGAAAGAAAAAAGCAGCACAATATCAAGGTTTTCAGCCTGAGTAAATGGAAGAATGGAGTTACTGTTTTCTGAGTTGGGGAAGATCAGATGGGAAACACACTTGGGAGATTATTCAAGAATTCAGAGATGCACATGCTAAGTCTGAGATGTCTATTAGATGTACAAGTGCAGATGCCTAGTGGATAGCTTGCTATGTGAGTCTAGAGTTCAGTGCGGAGGTCTCAAATGGGGAGGTAAAGTTAAAAGTTACCGATCTGTAGATAGTATTGGAGGCTGAGGGACGGAGTAAGATCAGCTGAGTAATGAGTGCAAAGATAAGTTATCTGAGGACTGAGCCCAGGGCCAGAGAAAGGATGATGAGGAACCAGCACAGGATGCTGAGACAGAGTAGGTATTGAGCAAAGGGGTCAAAAGCAGGATGCTGAGACAGAGTAGGTACGGAGCTAAGGGGTCAAAAGCAGGATGCTGAGACAGAGTAGGTACGGAGCTAAGGGGTCAAAAGCAGGATGCTGAGACAGAGTAGGTACGGAGCTAAGGGGTCAAAAGCAGGATGCTGAGACAGAGTAGGTACGGAGCTAAGGGGTCAAAAGCAGGATGCTGAGACAGAGTAGGTACGGAGCTAAGGGGTCAAAAACTACCCCCCACAGTAGCCAGGCCAAAAGACTATTAAGGAAGAGAGGGAGAGATCACTTCTGCTGAGGATGGTTGAACAAGCTGAGGTCTCAGAGTATCTGAACTTTGGATCTGGCACATGAAAGCAATTGTGGAATCTGACAAGAGCATTGTCCATGGACTGGAGTAGATGAAAGGTTCACTGGAGCAGATGTAAAAGAAAAGGCAGGGAAGATGGAGTTGGGGAAGGACTTGCAGACACTACTTACAGACTGCTCTCCCTTTGATTGTTGCTGTAAGGGGGAACAGAGAAGTGGAGTGGTGGCTAGGAACGGATGTGGGAAAAAGTTATTTTAATTACAGAATCTTTGTATGCTGTTGATAATAATGATCTAGTGGTGGGAAAAATGATGATGGCAAGAAATAGAAGGAATAATTACACAAGTAATGCCCTTGGGCAAGGGAGAGGGAAGAAAATCTAGCATGGAGGCCAGGCATGATGGCTCATGCTTGTAATCCCAGCACTTTGGGAGGCTGAGGCGGGCGGATCACCTGAGCCGAGGAGTTCGAGACCAGCCTGGCCAATGTGGCAAAACCCTGTCTTTACTAAAAATACAAAAATTAGGTAGGCTTGGTGGCACACACCTGTACTTCCAGCTACTCGGGAGGCTGAGGCAGGAGAATTACTTGAATCCAGGAAGTGGAGGTTGCAGTGAACTGAGATTGTGCCACTGCACTCCAGCCTGGGTAACAGAGCAAGGCTCCCTCTAAAAAATAAATAAAATAAAAAAAATAAAATAAAAAATCCTATGTGTAGCTGGAGTGCAGATGAAGGAGTTTGTGGGAACATGGACAGGTAACTCCACTGTAACAGGCAGAGACATAGCACACATGTGTAGAAGATTTGATGGCAAGAGCTGGCCTTGCTGGGCAGACAAGATCTAGTTTTTTCAGTGGTTTGCAACTCCAGCTACATATTAAAATCACATGGTGGACCAGGCGTGGTGGCTCACGCCTGTCATCCCAGCACTTTGGGAGGCTGAGGCGGGTGGATCACGACGTCAGGAGATCAAGACCATCCTGGATAACACAGTGAAACCCCATCTCTACTTAAAAAAATTAGTTGGGCGTGGTGGCGGGCACCTGTAGTCCCAGCTACTCGGGAGGCTAAGGCAGGAGAATGGCGAGAACCTGGGAGGCAGAGATTGCAGTGAGCCGAGATCGCGCCACTGCACTCCAGCCTGGGTGACAGAGCCAGACTCCATCTCAAAAATAAATAAATAACTAAAATCACATGGTGACATTAAAAAATACCAATGAGAAATGCAAATTAAACTACAATAAGACATACCTGTGAGTATGGATAAAATGAAAAAATACAATACCAAGTTCCGATGAAGATTTGGAATGACTAGAATGGCCACACAGGGTTACTGGGATTGCAAAACGGTGCAGCCACTTTGAGAAACAGTTTGCTAGTTTCTTACCACGTGGCCAAACAATTTCACCCTACAGTATGGACCTGAGAGTTCTATTATGAATAACTAAAGACCAGAAGCAATCCAAATGTTCTTCCACAATCAGCACTGCTGGCTTAGTGGTATCATGGGAGAGTCTCAAAAGTCCTTCAACAGACAAATGGATAAATAAACTGGTGCATACACACAAAAGAACAGTAGTTGATAGTGGAAAGGAACAAACTCTTGATCCACACAGCAGCTTGGAGTGATCTCAAGTACATTACGTTGAGTGCAAGAATCCAGTCTCAGAATGCCGCACACTTCATGATTCTATTTACATCCCATTGCCAATAGACAAAATTACAGTGATGCAGAACAGACCAGTGGCTACCCAGGGTTTCAGTGGAACTGAGTATTTCACTATGAAGAGGTAGCTTGAGAGGGTAACTTGGGATGAGGGAACTATTCTGCATTCATGTATTAAAACTCATACAATTGTACCTCAATTAAAAAGGCAATTTTAGGCCAGGCGTGGTGGCTCATGCTTATAATTCTAGCACTTTGGGAGGTCAAGGTGGGCAGATTGCCTGAGTTCAGGAGTTTGAGACCAACCTGAACAACATGGTAAAACCCTATCTCTACTAAAATACAAAAATTAGCTTGGCAAGGTGGCAGGCACCTGTAGTCTCAGTTACCTTGGAGGCTGAGGCCCAAGAATCTCTTGAACCCAGGAGGTGGAGGTTACAGTGAGCCAAAATTGTGCCACTGCACACCAGCATGGGTGACAGAGCAAGACCCTGTCTTGAAAAAAAAAATGGGTAGATTTTGAGTAGAGCAGATGAACCTCTGTAATGTGGTTGAGTGGGCTTCATCTAATTAGTTGAAGGCCTTAAGAACGAAAGACTGATCTCCTCCAAGAAGGAGAAAACTCCTGCCAGCTGACTGCCTTTGGATCGAAGCTGCAATATTATCTTTTTCCCAGGTCTCCAGCTTGGCAGCCTATGCTGAAGATTTCAGATCTGCCAGCTTCCACAAACGTGTGAGCCGGCCTGGGCATGCTGGCTTAAGCCTGTAATCCCAGCACTTTGGGAGGCCGAGGCGGGAGGATCACTTGAGCCCAGGAGTTTGAGACCAGCCTGGATAATGTAAGGAGACTTTGTCTCTATTAAAAAAAAAAAATGCTTACTGATAGCAAGTACCCTGGGGGAGCGTGTGGTGGGCAGACTCCAATTTTTGGTGAAGGTGGCAATGGAGACATCCCCCTTCCCCCATTTCCAGGGCTGCCCTGAGATGGAGGGTCCCCTCTGCTGCCTGGCTGGCCCCGCCAGGGTTCTGGCTGCTCTGGAGGTCCTGCACATCTCCTGAGAGCCTTGACTCAACCCCTTTCTTGTTTGAAACGTTTTAAAAATACCCACACTTAAACTCTACCCAGCCCCCGCCCCTGCCCCCAAATCCTTACTCAATTATTGGGGAGGGGAGGAAGATGGATTTTTTTAATATATTTTTCATTTTTAAAGTGCTTTACAGGCAGTTATAATAGGCAGCCAAAGATAAAAGGCATGAGTTCAATCAAGACAGTGAAGGCACAATTCAGGAAGAGTTTTAGATTAAGTGGTATTTTCCTGATGAATGACAGCAAGCTGCAGAGGGCATTGCGCCAGACTGGCAGGGTGTGCAGGCCCTCTGGGCATGGGGGTCTGCCCAGGACGGGCCGTCTGGGGATTTGCAGGCTGACCCTCAGTGGGCATGAAAAGACTAGCCCTGGTGGTCTTCTGGAGGATTGTGGCAGTGAGGCTATGAGCGTTGGGGAAGGGCCAGGGGTCTTGACTGAAGCACTAGAACTTTATGAATCTTCCCTAAGCTGCTCTAACAGTTATGCAGTCAACAAGGGAAGTGCAGGGAGGGGGTGGGTGCTCACTGTCGGAACAACCAACAAAGGATGTGAGATAAGGGGAATATCCCACCCATTTCCTCTGACAATGGGAGAGGAAAGTGGGGTTATGGAAAGATCCTCTCTATGTGGTCACCCCCAACAAGGTTAAATTTACATGCTGAATACATTTGCACATTTAAAGTACTTAAAGGAGTGCCTACGGCATAGCAAGAGCTTAATAAAGGCTAAGGAGAAAGTAAAAGAGATGTCTCTGAAAATGTTTTTCCTTTCTGGGTATCAGCGTAAGACTTTTTTTTTTTTTTTTTTTTTTTTTGAGGTGGCGTCTCGCCCTGCTGCCCAGGCTGGAGTGCAGTGGCATGATCTCGGGTCACTGCAACCTCCACCTGCCGGGTTCAAGCGATTCTCCTGCCTCAGCCTCCCGAGTAGCTGGGACTACAGGTGCGCGCCACCACGCCCGAAAATTTTTTTTGTATCTTTAGTAGAGACGGGGTTTCACTATGTTGGCCAGGCTCGTCTTGAACTCCTGACCTTGTGATACACAGGCCTCGGCCTCCCAAAGTGCTGGGATTACAGGCGTGAGCCACCGCGCCTGGCCCTGTAAGGAATGTTTATGTCTTCAAAGAACTAATGTAGTTGACAAAGTCAGTGCATTTACCCATCCGATCTCTCTTCCTGCATCTCCTGGACCTGGGGTAGAGTCTGTGATTTGGCACACTCTCAAGATTGATGGCAAAAAGTTTCCTGCGAATACATTCCGGAAGACCCATGACCCAGAACCCATTTCCAGGGCTCTGCATGGCTGAAAACACAGGCAGAATACGCGAGGAAATGCTCCACTGAGCTCAGCTCCTTTTGGAGTCTCCAGAGTTTGGGATTTACTGGTCCAAAGGCTGCGTCTCTCTCTATCTCCTTTATTTCTTTTCCATAATTGATCCCAGCAGAATTCTATGAGAGGAGTAGGAGGACAATATGTCTTCCATTTATTCTGATGGGCCCCTCACACTTTGAAGTTTCTTGTTGAGTGCTATGAAGCAAGAGTGTATGTCGGCTTCGGAGATCATCTGGAACATGTATTGAGAACTCACTCCTTACTGTGTGTTGGGACCTGTGCTTACTCTCATTCCTGTAATCTCATGATCTTTATGACAATCCTGTGAGGTAGGGTAGGGGAGTCATAGAGATTTTATAGACGAGGAAGCTTAAATTCAGACAGCTGCGGGTCTTTCTGAATTTATGGCTATGGAGTGAGTTGGTAGCCAAGCTGGGATTTGAACTCATCACCTCCCCAACAGATCTTTCTTCTCCCCTAAGTGCTGTGACCCACAGCTTTGTCCTGAAATACAGTAAGCCTCTGTGGCAGTAAATGTCCCTTGGTATCCCCTTAAGTGCTTGCTTCCTCTTGGAACGGGCTGTCCGGTGGGAAGTGAGATCATATTAGATCTGCTCTCAGCCATTCACATCAGTGGTCCCATTTGTTTCCCAAGACTCAAGCGTCCCAAGGGTTTGGAAGCACAAAGAGGTGCCTCAGGACACCCACGTCCTCGCTCCCTAGACTGATTTGTGTCCAGCGCCAGTGTCCTGACCCCTGGTGTATCTGCATTCCACATCTCCTTCTGTCTGTCCCAGGGATAGGAAGTGGGGAAATCACTGACCTTTGACTTAAGAGGAAACGCTGAGAGAATAACAAGCAAATACAAGATGACCGTTAATCTGATGATTGTGCCATCTCCAGATGGCTATCTCCATGCTGGGAACAAAGGAAGGGAGCCTGCCGGGCCAGTCTCTTTGTTGAGGTGTGGTTTCTCTGTGGCTCTTCTGTGGGTTCCTTGGTCTGAGTGCCAAGGGGCTGTTGCTTCCTGGGATGTTTAAAAGTCAATCAAATATGGAATTTTAACACGTACTTCATTCAGGCAGCCCAGGTGGCAAAGGCAGGGCTAAGAATTAGAACTGGGTTTCTTGACTCTTTATTCAGTGCTTTTTCTGATAACAGTATAAAGGGCAATTTCTAGAAATTTCTATTTGGAAAGCAATGTGAAGTTTTCTAAATAACAGGTGGAGATACTGCCCCCTGGCTATGAAGTTCCCAAAGCTGGACCAAATTTGGAAGATATAATTTCTTACACTGATACGTAGAAATAAAAATGTCTTCAGAGATCTAATCCCTTTTATTTCCTCCCTAACCTTTATAACGTCTTATGGTGGGCTGGGCACTGCTTTAGCACTTTAAACTTGAGTTCAGGCATTTAATCATGTATGGCTAACGCTCATGTCCAGATGCTGACAGAAGTGTTTTGCACATGTTACCTTATTTAACCAAAACTCTTCCTCTGAGCTCTAGTCCCAGATCACCACCCACCACTTCAATATCTCCTGTTGAGTGTCTCAACAACGCATTGAGTTCAACGTGTCCTAACAGAAGTTTGTGCTGCCTTGCCCCATCCCAGACTCTCCCAGTGTCCCCTATGGCAGTGAACAGCATCTATTAATACCTAGACTGAGGAGTTACCCTTGACTCCTCCCTCTCCCTAGCACCCCATTTCTGATCCATCACCAAATTCTGTGGATTTTATGGAATCCTATGTTTCTCTCAGGCCTATCCACACTTCTCTACCTGACTACCCTATTCCAAAATACCATCATTTTCATGCTTAGATTTTGACAGAAGCCTCCTAATTGGTCTACCCATATCTGCCTTGCACTCCTTGAATTCTAAATTGCATCGAAGATAATCTCCTTAATAAGACAAATATTAACATATTCTCTTTTTAAACACACATTAACAAGTCCCCACTGCTCTTAGGATAAAGACAAAACTCAGTTTGGTGAGGAGGGCTCTGTATGGGGCTGCTGCCTCCGCCACGCCCTTGGTTTCTATGACATTGTCCTGCCTCTGCAGCTCTCCTGCCTCTCTCAGCATTCTTTTACTCTTGTTCCATATAATAGTCCCAACAGCCACAGGACCTTTGCACATACTGCTTCCCCTTATCTAGTTAAATCCCTCGTCATTCATATCTTGGCCTTCCCTAGCTTTTAAGGTTAATGAAAATCTCTCCCATTCTATCTTTTTCAAAGCATCGTGGACCTCTCACTTATAAGATTTGTCATAATTATTATTTTTATTCATGTGATTCATATCCTTTTTCCATAAGGGCAAGTGCATTTATAATTGCTCAAAATTGTATTCCCAGTGCCAAGAATAGTACCTAACCTGTAGTAGACACTCATTTTATAGATGTTATCTGATAGACTAATGAAATGAATAAACAGATTTGCCCAGCATGGTAGAAATCGTATTATGCTGTCACTTCCATTTCAGTAAATTTTATACTGATCATAGAAAACCTTCTACATGTAATGGAGTCACAAACTCAAATGCTCCCAAAGTCAGGCAGGTGCTGAAAATGAGAGGATAGCCCCCATTTAAAGGAGGCAATCATGGGGAATGAAAGGCTCAGATTTTTCAAGAGAGACTGTATATGTGAATGTTTTTCCCAAACATTTCTTGCGGATTAAAAAAATATTGGAGTGGTCAGAAAGATGAAGAAACGGAAAGGGGAAATTTTGTTAAGTGTTGCTTACAAGGTATAGTGGGTTGATTAATGTCTCCCAAAAGTTCACATCTACCCAGAAACTCAGGATGTGACCTTATTTGGAAACAGGGCCTTTGTAGAAGTGATTGGTTAAAGATTGAGGTGAGATCATATTGGATTATGGCGGGCCTAAATCCAGTGGCTGCTCTTCCCATGAGAAAAGGTGAGGACACAGAGAGCTTTATAAAGAAGTCCGTGTGAAGAGAGGCAGAGATGGGAGAGATGCTTCCGCAAGCCCAGTGTAAACCAGAAAACTAACAGAGCAGATTTTTAAAAACTAGGACTGAATATTAGCTGGATAAGACTTGGATACATGGAAGTCATTAGAGGCCTTTGCTGGTGGCATGGTGGCATTCCAGAGGAGAGGTTTGAAAAGTGAAGAGTGAGTGAGAAAGTG
This sequence comes from Macaca mulatta, assembly GCF_049350105.2. Classification (NCBI taxonomy): domain Eukaryota; kingdom Metazoa; phylum Chordata; class Mammalia; order Primates; family Cercopithecidae; genus Macaca; species Macaca mulatta. The sequence continues at coordinate 21,710,471 of NC_133413.1, read as the reverse complement.
AAAGCCATTGTCTATTCCTGCCCTGACCCACCCATCCCCGCCCCCCCCACACCAATCCCTGCTGTGAAAAGAGGCTTCCTGGTAAACCTGATGCTCTGGGGGTGTTGCCTGCCTGCAACCTGCCTGCAGGTCTGTCTGAAACACACAGAGATGAGGGACTTCCAGTCCTTGGCCATCTCCCTAGGAACACGTGAGACAGGCTGGGCGCAGGACCAAGGAGAAGTTTGGCTCTGCTCAGGGAAAATCACATGACTCAGGTGAGAGAAGTGAAAGAACTCGGTAGCAGGAAGAGTTGGGGGAGCTGGGGACAGAGAGCAGCTGGGGAAACAAATGTGACTGTGGAGGCAGTGCCAGCCAGCATACAGCCAGAGAGCCCTAGGCACGGTCCTGATAGATGTCAAGGTCAGGCAGGGTTCAGAAAAGCACGTCAGGAGGCCCAGTCAGCCAGCAGGGAAGCTGGCAAAGATTCCAAACAGTGGGGATAAGAGAGGAGTCATGTGGATGTACCTTGTCGTTCTAAGGCACCTATTCTCGCTGGACTCTGATAGCGGAGACATGCGGACTGGGATGTGCTACCTTTAGAAAGGAGTCTGGATCTAAGGAGACAGTGCTGGAGGAAGTCACCACTGCCCCAGGGGACCCCTGTGGTCAACTGATCGAACAGCAATGGGAGTTTATAGGCTGTACAAATGACACTGCCAGTCATCAGAGATGGTGGAGCTTGGTGGAACATTACTGCTTTCCATCCCTTCGCCTGGGTGTCCCTGGTAAAGCTTAGGATCCAAGGATCAACATGATCGGCCAAACTTAAAGCAGTCATTCCAGCACTGGATGCTTTTAACAAGGTCTCTATCTTGCCCTAAGCCTTAATCTCTCTTGGATAAAGTTTGTGCTTATGTTGGACAGTGTGACTCAAGTGTCCGGGCCTCAGCTGGGATGGTTGGACCCTTCTTTCCTTCCTTGGGATTTCTTATAGACAGGGAGCCTCTCCCAGGCCTCTTTGCAACTTGGTGGTCTCAGGTTTCAAAAGGGTAAAGGTGGAAGTTGCAAGGTCTCTAGAGGCCTTTCCCTGGCTTGTGCAATTTTTGAACCTCTCCCTCTGTGGGATTTCTTATACTCAGAGGCTACCCAAAACCTTTTCAGAGTTTAGTGCTCTCAGATTTCAAAAGGGTAAAGATGGAAGTTGCAAGATCTCTTGAGGCCTTGCCCTGGTACTCACACAATGTCGCCTCCCCACATTCTATTGGTTAAAGCAAGTCATAGCCCGGTTTCAAAGGGTGGGGAAATTGACCCAATTTTGATGGGAGGAGCTATAAAGAAACTGTGACCATTTGTCATCTACCACATCAAGCCACTGTGTTCCTGGACTCAAAATCAGACGCAGAATGATGTAAAAATCATGAGAAAATTGCTGAAGTTAATTCACCACGTATATCACAGTATATTAACTATGCAGTATATTAACTATATAGTATATTAACTATGCAGTATAACACAGTATATTAACTAGTTCCTGCTACCCAGACCCTGGCTGCCCTTTCCTGTGCTTTCCAACCCTGTTTCTTTGGCTTCTCCTTGGATTCTGTGAACTCTACTATATCTTTCTAATAAATTCATTTTGTAATTGACTTGGATAGATTGGTTCTATTGCCTACATTTAGTGAACCCTAGTATAAATTCTCCTTCATGGGGGTACTGTAGGGATCAAATGAGATAATGTAAATAAGGCATTTAGTAGGGTCTAAGTCCATAAAAAGCACTTAAGACATTTAGTTATTATAATTAAATTAAAGTGCTTTGAACTTTGGAAGGGTGACTAGAAAGAAAGGTATAAGTAAAGAAGTATGACATTAAAAAGAGTCTTGATCAACGCCAGGTGCAGTGGCTGACACCTGTAATCTCGGCACTTTAGGAGGCTGAGGTGGGTGGATCACTTGAGGCCAGGAGTTCAAGACCAGCCTGGCCAATACAGCAAAACCTCATCTCTACTAAAAATTAAAAAAAAATTAGCCAGGGATGTAGTCCCAGCTACTTAGGAGGCTGAGGCACAAGAATTGCTTGAGCCTGGGAGGCAGAGGTTGCAGCGAGCTAAGATCTTGCCACTGTACTCTAGCCTGTGTGATAGAGCAAGGAAAAAAAAAATGTCTTGCTCTGTCTCCCAGGGACACCATGAGCATTGGTGGTGACACTGTGTCTGGCACCACATGCGGGCCAGGACTCTTTTTTTTTTTTTTTTTTTGAGATGAAGTCTTGCTCTGTTGGCCAGACTGGAGTGCAGTGGTGCGATCTCGGCTCACTGCAACCTCTGCCGCCCGGGTTCAAGAGATTCTCCTGCCTCGGCCTCCCTAGTAGCTAGGATTACAGGTGCATGCCACCATGCCCAGCTAATTTTTGTGTTTTTAGTAGAGATGGGGTTTCAGCATCTTGGTCAGGCTGGTCTTGAACTCCTGACCTTGTGATCTGCCCATCTTGGCCTCTCAAAGTGCTGGGATTACAGGTGTGAGCCACCGTGCACGGCCAGGACTCTTTTTTATGACTTCTACAGACAGGCACAAAAAGCCTCAGTCCAGTTATTGGGAGGCTTTACTGTTATTTTTATGTGATTTCATAGTAAATTTACTCTCTAGAAAAGAGAATAAGTGTCTGCCGAGAGACTGCCACTTTCTGTATCACAGTTCCTTCAGAGGGCTAAAAAAGACATTAAAGCAAGAACATATTAACAATAGTGATCCAGACCAGGTATGCTGTTCTTGTTCCCCTGCCAATGAGATTACATTCTCTGGCAGATTCACTCTTTGGGAGATCTGGTCTTTGAAAATCTGAAACAGAATCAGTAACATGGGAATGTAGTATACGATTATTAAAATAGCATCTCAACATCAGTGGGGAAAAGTACTACTCAATGAGTGACGATTGTGGGAATCATTTAGGGGTAAATGCCTCAACCACTAACTCCTCATAAATCCAATATTAAAATATTTTTAAAAAAGATTAATTAAAGGACTACAGGAAAATACAGAAGAATTATTTTTTATGTCTTTGTGGTGGAAAAGCCTTTCTCAATACGACTCAAAATCAGTAAGACCTAAAAGATTGATAAAGTTGGCAACACATCAATTTAAAGAGTTGTTCAAAATAAAACACACACACTACATGCCATAACCAAAGCCAATTGATAAATGACAAACTGAGAACAAATATTTTACAAACCATATCTCGGACACAAGGTTAATCTCCTGAATATGCAAAAAATCTCTAAAAATCAATAAGAAACAACAACCTAATGGAAAAATAAGAGACAATTTAGAAAAAAGGAAATAATAAATAATTCCTACACATTGTCCATTTGGGAATAAACTTGCTAAACACACATACGGAAACTCACACAACTTAAAACTATGCTGAGATAGCATTTTCACCTCTCAAACTGGTAAAATCTTCAGGATCTGATACCACTCATAGTTGGCAAGGCTGTGAGGAGGAAATTGGTATTTTCAGACATTTCTGTTGGGAGGGTGAATTAGCACAACTCTGTCAGAGGCCAATTTGTCAATAAATACTAAAATTGTAAATAAGTATGCTTTCTGCCTGGGAATTATAGTTTTAGGAATTTCTATTACAAATACACTCACATACATATGAAATAACTTGTAACAACAAAGTTAAGAAGTAATTTAAATTTCCATCAATAGGGGACTGTTAAATTATGGAATATATATATACAATGGAACTCATTCAGTGGTTAAAAAAAGAAGCAAAAGAAAAGGAAATGAGAAAACTTTCTATGTACTGATGTGGAAGTTCCTCTAAGATTTCAAGGGAGTAAGTATGGAACAACGGGCATAGTGTGACATCATTTGTGGTTAAAAGGCGGAAAGGCAGGGGATAATGTATTTTGAAATGGACAAATGCCTTTGCCTTCTATATTTATCCAAAAGATCTGAGAGCTCACAAAAAAAAAAAAAAAAAAAAAAAACCAAACCAAAAAAAACCTAGTAACAGGAGGCAGTGGGAATTTGGAAGATGGGGAAGGGACATCTTTTACCGTTATTTTTGCTTCTCCAACTTCTCGAATGTATTGTTTAGCTAAGAAATAGTAAACATTTTGAAATTAAACAAGGAAACAAATTAGGTTATTGTCTTTTAAGGAAGACTCAGGAATTCCAGTCCTACCATGTATTGAAGCTATAATGAGAAAAATTATGACTCTTACAGTGTAAGCCTATACATTTTGCAAAGTATCTTCTTCTCCTCCGTGATAGCTCTAAACTGCACAATTGCTCCCTTAATTCTTAAAATGACTTGTGAAGTTGGTTGTATTATCCCCATTTAGTAGCTGAGAAAATTGAGCCTCTGAAGTTCAGCAATCCCCAGATCTCACAGGTTGACACAGAGCTGAAGCATAAGCTGGAGTCTCCTGGCTCCAGACTGACCTCCAACCCTGACATGCTGCCACTGGGCACTTGGCCTCAGCTGGTGGCTGGGTGGCTGTCCTCTGTACATTCCCATTGCCTGGTGGAATATATAGTACATACCGATTCCCTGGGGTGATAACACAGCATCTCCCCCACTTATCCACGGGGAATATGTTCCAAGACCTCCAGGGGAGGCCTGAAATCACAGATAGTACCAAACCTGATTGTAATCAATGGGAACACATTTCTGTTCCTGTTTTCCATTCACAAATGTAATGCTTTTTCCACCTCCAGCACTTATCGTGTACTGTGGCAGTAACTTTTGCAGCAGCAAAACGAGCACAAATTTCTTTTTCCTTCTTCACAATTTCACAGATGGAAGATTCCTTCTTACCATAGATCTTAGCAACCTCAGCATGATGTTGTTTTTTTCTTTCCTTACTAAGTCGAGAACTTTCACCTTTTCACTTAAAGGAAGGACTTTATGGCTTCCCTTTGGCAGATCCTCATTGTCGGCATCACTCCTCTTGTGTTTGGGGACTATGACTGTGTAAAATAAGAGTTCCCTGAACACAGTGCTGTGGATACTGTGATGGTTGATCTGATAACTGAGGCAGCACCCCAGTGACTTACAGTGGGAGGTGTCTACAGTGTGGATCTGCTGGACGGAGGGATGATTTGCATCCCAGGTGGAACACAGCAGGATGACACGAGGTTTCATCACAATGTAAAACTTAGAAATTGTTCATTTCTGTAATTTTCCGCTGACTTTTTTTTTTTTTTTTTTTTCGAGATGGAATCTCTCTCTGTCACCCAGGCCGGAGTGCAGTGGTGCGATCTCGGCTCACTGCAACCTCCGCCTGCTGGGTTCACGCCATTCTCCTGCCTCAGCCTCCCGAGTAGCTGGGACTACAGGTGCCCACCACCACGCCCGGCTAATTTTTTGTCTTTTTTAGTAGAGATGAGATTTCACCGTGTTAGCCAGGATGGTCTCGATTTCCTGACCTCGTGATCCACCTGCCTCGGCCTCCCAAAGTGCTGGGATTACAGGCGTGAGCCACCGCGCCCGGCCCACTGAATATTTTTGGATTGCCGTTGGCCACTGGCCACTGGTAACTGAAACGTTAGAAAAGAAAACCTCGAATAAGGGGTGGGGGAACCGCTGTACAGACATGTGTACCAGCCCTGTTCCAAACCAAGCCTCCTGGGGTCTCCTTCCTGTGCAGGAACATGATGTTATTTTCCTGAACACAATACCACTGTGATCTGTTAAACATCTGATTTCCCAAATGGACACTCCTAGCAGATGGCATCTGTGTCACCCAACTGAACCAACGATGGCACATTGGAATAGCTCCATAATTTCTGCCATGGAGGGAAGCTGTGAAAGTTGAAAGTGAATGAGGTAGGATGGATGGGGAAAGAGCAGGCAGGTAGTGGGAAACTCAGTCCCTTCACGGAGGATCCCAGATGACTCACAGAGTGTTAGTTCTACCATAGCAGGAACTTTGGAGATGGCATAATCCCCTCATTTTACGGATAGTAATAGGAATCTATTAGAATAATGAGGAGATATTAGGCTTATGTGCTAGGCACAGTTTAAAGTGGTTCACATTAGTAACTCATTGAATTCTCATACCAACCTTGTGAAAGAGACACTATTGTAAATCTCCTTTTCATGGATGGATAAACAGAGGCACAGAGAGTTTAAGCAACTCACTTAAAGGTCACACAGCCAGTAAGTGGGAGAGCAGGCTTTTAGAATCCAGATAGACTAATTCTGAGTTCATGCTCTCAACCGTTCAACTCTGTGGTAAAAGTGATTTGTCCAACTCAGCTAGTGAGTGAGCCAAACTGGGTCTAGAACATACAAATCTTGAGGACATCCAGTGTAGACACACAATAGGGACTGTGTGGAAAGGACAGCCACAAATGAGAGAATTAGAAAGATGTATCAGGAAGGAAGGAAGGAGGGCAGGAAAGGGAAGGGAACGAGGAAGAATCATTTTCCTTGTCCCAGGGTGTATGATCCTCCTTCCCACTGGCGTCTCGTCCATCTGCAGACCAACAGCTCTGATGTTGACACGCTGGTTTGCTGCAGGATGCTTTACACAGCAGAGTGACATCATCTGATCACTTTGGCCAAGTTTCACCAGATGGACTATGTTGTCTTCACTACTTGCCTTCTGTGTTCTCTCATCAATTAAGGGTAAATCGTCTTGGTTAACAAAACTATGCTCCTGTGTTTTTGGAATAATCATTATAAACAAGAACAATTCGTTGAGCTGTTTAAATACATTATCTCATTTGATCATCCCAGAAAAAACTGATGTATATATTATTATTCCCATTTTGGAGATGAAAATACTGAGTCTCAGGTAGCTTAAGTAATTTGCTCAAAATTACATAACTCATAAGCAGAACGAATGAGATTTGAACCACAACTATTTCATTCTAAAGCCTAGTCTTTAGTATGGTGATGTATTGCTTCCACAGAGTGTATTTGGAATCCTCTAGATAATTTCATATGGTGAAAACATTCAAGTCCTGGCTGGGTGTGGTGGCTCACGCCTAAAATCCCAGCACTTTGGGAGGCCGAAATGGGCGGATCACCTGAGGTCAGCAGTTCAAGACCAGCCTAGCCAACATGGTGAAACCCCATCTCTACTAAAAATACAAAAATTAGCCATGCCTATAATCCCAGCTACTTGGGAGGCTGAGGCAGGAGAATCGCTTAAACCCCGGAGACAGAGGTTGTGGTAAACTGAGCTTGTGCCATTGCACTCCAGCCTGGGCTGTGGAGTGAGACTCTGTCTCAAAATTATATATATATATACTCAAGTCCTAACATCGTTATATTAACCAATTTGAGCAAATAATCTACAAGCCTCTGTTTTCAGATAGCAGAGAGGTGGCCTGTTTTCCATCCCCTCTCTATTCCCAGCAGGTCGGAGACTGACTTTGACCAGATCACAGTAAGGTAACTGTGTCCTTGCATAAAGAACTGACCCAGAAGCAAGCCATTTGAGAATAATTTAGCACTACATTCTAGGCCAAGAGAAAATAACTCAAGATAAGAATATAACCCCCAAAGGGGAATAGATTTCTTGTTGGCAGAACTCTATATGCTTCCCAGTTCTGCAGCAACAGCAGATTTCTCCAAGTTACTGAGTTCAGAGGATGTATTTTATTTAAACAATCAACAGCAAAGAAAGCTCAAGAGAGAGCTTGTTTTTTCTTTTGCACTAAGCAACATATATTTTTTGAATGCCTATTAAACATTCCATCGTCTGACATGGGGCTCTCCGCATGTTCTCTCCCCTGTGGGGCTCTTATAACCCATCTCAGGGAACCCACAGCCTTCCCTGAAATATGGCTCATTTCACTAGTAGGTCAGCAAATGTGGCAAATTGGCAAATTGTCTATTTGAAATTGACCTTGCATTTCTCAATACTCTTTCCTGGGCAGCAAGCAAGGGGAATTAAAACTTCATTGAAACGTCCTGGAGTCTCAAAAGGAATCGGAGCAAAAGTCAAGATTGATAGCAAAGTGCTGAAACAGACATTTTATTGGGTGGAGCCATTTCAACTGACTTGCAAAAGGCATCCTGGTAAGGAGATGAGCCTGTGTCTTTGAACAGCCTTTTCCCTTTCATACATCTGATTTTTTTTTGATTTTTCATACATCTGATTTTTACCAATTTTCTAGACTTTATTTTTGGTTTAGGATCCAAAACATTATAACCACTGCCCTCCAGGAGCTTCTATTCTGATGGGGGAGGAGAAAACATAAACAAAGGAAAAAGTAAATTAAATTGTGCATTAGACAGTGATGTGTTTGGGAGAAAAAAATGAAATAGGGAAGGGTTTAGAAAATGCTAGGAGGTGAGCATTTTAAATAGTGTGTTGTCAGGGAAATCTTCACTGAGAACTTGATGTTTGAATAAAACCTAAAGGAGGGAAGGTAGCAAGCCAAGCTGATGTTCTGTGGGAGAGTGTGCCAAGCAGAGGGAAGAGCCACTGTCTGTCCCCAAGGGAAGGCCCTTGGGGACAGGTACTGGGGGAATGCAAAGGGGCCGGTGTGGGTGGAGTGGATGGGGCTAGCAAGAGGAGACAGATACTGCAGGGTCTTGTAGGCCATTGATAGGTCTCAGCACCCTGCTAAAGCCATGACAACTGTGTCATTTGTAACCCCTGACATTTGCAAAGCATTCGTTTTCAGTGTTTGCTTATACCCTTGATCAAACTTTGTCCTACACCGAGAGGAAGAGAAGCAAACCAGTTCTCATTGTCTCCCCTTTAGAGATAAACCAGACTCAAAGAATATTGAATAAATTACCAACTTCTCAGAGGGTGATTTGACCTCCCGTCTCTTAATTTCTAGACTGTTGCTTTTTCTACTGCATCTTGATTCTATTTCAGGCTATTTGTGCTTTTAAAATGGAGAGCTAATAAAAAGGAGGAAGCTCAAGCCTTATCCTCAGCAATTATCTTGGATCTTTTTGATCCAAGGGCTCTCTCATTTCACTTCTCAGTTTGTTTATCTCATTATCCACAGCTACAAAGGAGTGGTGTGGGGTACACTCAGCTCAGCTATACTGGGCACCATTCGTACAGACTGCAGTGTGAATTGTACCCCTTGGTGTTGAGCCAAGTGCAGGCACTGCTGTGATGTACTGTCTTTGCTCATCTTGACTTTATCTCTTATTTCTAGCCTCACATTTGAATTCTCTGTTGCAGAATTTTATCTCCCCACTTTTGCATTTTGGCAGTCCCTAGATAGAACATGGTTTGCACCCACACTTTTGCAAATAATTGACCTAGACCCAACCCAGTCTTGAGACCTCTTCTGTCATTAACTGCCTACAAGGTATCTCAGTTGTTCCTGTTCCCTCCTGTCCGTCATGCCCAACAAGAGATGGAACAGTTTTGAAACCACTTTTCCAAAAATTTTAACAATGTGAAAATTATGACAGTCGAAGAGATCTGATCTAACCAGTTTCCGTCTTGCCTTTAACTTCCAGATTGCCCTTGGCCATTCCTAGGCTTGGGTCTAGCTAACTTTGGGAGAAATTTAGTTTATCGTTTAAATAATAATAGCACTTCCCCAAAACGAAACTACCTTTCTAAAACTAATGAAAGACTACCAGGTTAGGAAGATGAGAGGAGCCTGAATTCTGCTAAGATGTAGGCAGGATAAACTGTTACCTATAAACAAGGTAATAAACCATTACCAGCCATTATTCCGGAGGTCACAAGATTTGCAACTTCTCCAATTACTCCTGCAGCTAACATCGCTATTTTGGAACCTAAGAAGATTGGCCTTTTGAGATGTCCTTTCAGGTTTTTGCATTTCTATCTAACAGATGGCCCACCTGGACCCAGGACTCTGCTCCTGTGGCTCCTACCCAGAACCACTCTGTACAAGGACCACTGTCCACACCCCTGTGATTGCATCCAATCAAGCAGTACCCATTCCCTCAGCCCCCTGCCCACCAAACTATTCTTAAAAAACCCTAGCCTCTGAATTGTCAGGGAGATTGATTTGGGTAATAACTTCATCTCCCACGTGGCATGGCTGGTCTTGTGTCAAACTTCCTTAATGCAGTGTCATGGTTGCAATGAATTGGTTTTGTCTGGGCAGTGAGCAGGAAGAACCCATGGAGCAATGACAGTTTCCTTCTACATCTAACTGTCTACCCTTGAGGAAATCAGCTCATAGTCTTAGGGAGTTGGTATTTATCTCTGATTTTTGTGTTTATTTCAAATCGTCCCAAACCTTGGGCTGCAAGTTTTTTCTGTATGCTGTTTTTGTGGGGTCTTTGGCAGTTTATTTCACAGATGACTAAGCTTGAGCCAATTTGATGAATGGAGTGCTCAAAAGTGGACTCTCATTTGACAAACAGATCTGCTAAGCTGATAAACTTTGTTATGAGCTGAGTAAATTTCGTCTTCTGGAATCTTCCCTGTGTTGGCTGGGCTGTGCTGGGGAGGAAATCAGCTGCTTTCTCAAGGGCCTTTGTGTCCCCAGCCCTTGCTGCAACTTACAGAGGAGTGACCACGGCCATGTACTTTCCCACGCCCCACCTCCTGACTCGGGTGTGCGAGTGAGTGTGAGAATCCTTGAAGTTACATAGTGGAGAGCTCAGGCAACAGACTGCTTCTGGTTTCTCCATCATCAGGAGAGCTTGCTTCTGACATTGCATCCCAATTCTTCACTAAGGATGCCTTGTCCTTTCTCAAACTTCCTTTCACTTTCTCTAACCCTTCAATCTTGGATTCCCTTTGATCACATAGTTCTCTTAACCCACAGCCAGGAAGTTTTTGGAAAAAACGGAGGCACCCTTTATCCCTTAACCTATGAAATACATACAGTATATGAGTATAGGAGCACATGCAGTACCAATATGACACCATGCAAGGATAGCCGTCAGAGGAAATCCCCACAATGAAACAGAAAATTTTCTTGCTTTCTTATTTACTTATTTTTATTTTTTGTGATGGCGTCTCACTCTGTCGCCCACGCTGGAGTACAGTGGCCTGATCTTGGCTCACTGCAACCTCCACCTCCTGGGTTCAAGCGATTCTTTCACCTAGCCTCCCAAGTAGCTGGAACTACAGGAGCGCATGCTAATTTTTGTATTTTTAGTAGAAACGGGTTTTCACCATGTTGGCCAGGCTGGTCTCGAACTCCTGACCTTGTAATCCACCTGCCTTGGCCTCCCAAAGTGTTGGGATTACAGGCGTGAGCCACCGCACCTGGCTTACCAAACCAAAACCAAACCAAACCAACCAACCAACCAACCAACCAAACAAAAAATACCCTCACAAAGCAGGCCACGCTGACTCTCCCAATAGTGCCACAAGATAGAATTTCTGGGAGGGGCGTTATAAGAAATTAAGAACTATATATTTGATTTCTGCCCCCGGTTCCTGGTACAAGAGCGTCTAAGAACCCCTTGGAGCTCCCTGAGTGATGGGAGTGGGAGGAGCTTCTTTTGTCCTTCCTACCAAGTTAGGGGCTGGTTGCCAGAGGAATCAAAAGTTGGAACTTTCAGCCTCATCACTCCACCTCCCCCAAACCTGTGGAAGGGGAGAGAGGCTGGGGATTGAGTTAATCACCAACGGGCAATGATTTCATCAACTGTGCTTATGTAATAAAACCTCCATAAAAACCCCTAAATAATGGGGTTTGGAGAGCTTCTGGACTGGTGAACACGTGGGGGTTCCTAGACGGTGGTGTTCTGGAGAGGGCATGGAAGCTCTTCGCCCCTTCCCCATACATTGTCCTGGGCGTCTGATACGGTTTGGCTGTGTCCCCACCAAAATCTCAACTTGAATTGTATCTCCCAGAATTCCCATGAGTTGTGGGAGGGGCCCAGGGGGAGGTAATTGAATCATGGGGGTCGCTCTTTCCCCTGTGTGCTCTTCTCGTAATAGTGAATAAGTCTCACAAGCTCTGATGGGTTTATCGGGGTTTCCGCCTTTGCTTCTTATTCTCTGTCACCTACGCTACGTAAGAAGTGTGTTTCGCCTCCTGCCATGATTCTGAGGCCTCCCCAGCCATGTGGAACTGTAAGTCAAATTAAATCTCCTTTTCTTCCCTGTCTCGGGTGTGTCTTTATTAGCAGCGTAAAAACGGACTAATACAGCATCTCTTCCTTACGCTGTTCCTGAGTCGTGTGTTTTATAATAAACGGGTAGACTGTTTTCCTGGATTCTGTGAGGCAGTCTGGCAAAATATTAAATCCAAATCCAAATATTAAATCCCTTATTTATAGCCACCTGGCCAAAAGTGTGGAGGTCCAGATTTACTACTGGCATCTCAAGTGGGGGGCTTGTGTGTGGGATGGAGCCCTTCACTAGCGGGGTCTGATCTGACTCCTGGTCGTTAGTTTCGGAATTGAGTTGAGTTACTGGACACCCGGTTGGTGTCTGGAGAGTCGGAGTATTGGTGATTGGTGTGGGGGGAAGGAAAAAAAAACCTTCTGCATTAGGTGTCACAGGTGTTGCAAGTATAAAAACAGTTTTTCCCTCAGGTGGGCAACATTCACTTTCTTGCTTCTGGGGCAGGAGGATGTAAAGGAGGGAGAGGAGGCAGCGGGGCACTGAGTGAATCTGGCCTGGGGTTGGTTAAGGCTGTTTCAGGAGAACGTGTGGAAACTTACGTCAGAATCACACTGAATAAATCTTATAGTCGCATACAGCTGCTTCTTATTCATGGTAGCTATGGTCTGTAAAGTCGCTATAACACTGAATTAGTGAATAATGACTCATTGCTCCTAATGGAAATACAGGCATCTGTAAGCCTTTGGTTACAATATTTTCCTCCAATGGTCAGTACATAACCTTGTTTGATGTGTATCACTGTTTGAAGACATTTTATTTAACATTGTTGATTCATTGACACTCAACAGCACTGTCATTCCTGACTGAGCAAACACTTATCTGACACATGTATTTCTCTATCACATATCATAGCCTTCTTGCATTTAGGAACACTAGGACAGCAGTGTTTGGCACCAGGGACTGGTTTCATGGAAGACTATTTTTTCATGGACTTGGATGGGGATGGTTTCAGGATGATGCAAGCCTATTACATTTATTTTGTACTTTATTTCTATTATTATTACATTGTAATATATAATGAAATAATTATACAACTCACCATAATGTAGAATCAGGGGAAGCCCTGAGCTTGTTTGCCTGCAACTAGACAGTCCCTTCTGGGGGTGATGGGAGACAGTCACAGATCATCAGGCATTAGATTCTCATAAGGAGTGTGCAACCTAGAGCCCTCACATGCACAGTTCACAGTAGGGTTTGCGCTTCTATGAGAATCTAATACTACCACTGATCTGACAGGAGGCGGAGCTCAGGCAGTAATGCAAGCAATGGGGAGCAGCTGTAAATAAAGAGGAAGCTTTGCTCACACACCACTAACCTCCTGCTATGGGGCCCAGTTCCTAAAAGTCCACAGACCAGTACCAGGCCCAGGAGTTGGAGACCCCTGCAGTGGACAAAACTTGAGCAGCTACACTTGAGGGCCATTTTAAATAGCAAAATTACCAACAAAAAGCACACACACACACACACACACACAAAACCCATGATACCATGAAAAGGACACTCGTTTATATCATGAGAGCTGAAACAGGCAGGGTGATCATGTCAGTATTTCAAACGTCTTGCTACTCTATGCATGTGCACAAAGACTGCAGGAGTGGCACGAGTATTGATTCTGAGGTTACAAATACATTTTAGGAAGTAGGCAAATTCACAAATATGGAATCCATGAATCCACATCTCAGTCAATGTACGGTCACGTGCTGCATAATGACGTTTTGGTCAATGACAGACCACATATAGGATGATTGTCCCATAAGATTATAATGGAGCCGAACATTCTCTATTTCGTAGTGATGTTGTAGCTGTCATAACAAATGTCATAGTGCAATGCTTTACTCCCATGTTTGTGGTGACACTGGTGTAAATAAACCTACTTCACTGCCAGTCATATAAAAGTATAGCACATACAATTATGTACATTGCATCATAATACTTGATAGTGATAAAACGACCATGTTACTGGTTTATGTATTTACCATACTGTACATTGTATCATTATTTTAGAGCGTACTTCTACTTATTAAAAAAAGCTAGGTGTAAAACAGCTTCAGGTAGATCCTTTAGAGAGTATACCAGAAGAAGACATTGTTACCCTACGAGGTGACACCTCTGTGATTGTTACTGTCCCTGAAGACCTTTAAGTGGAACAGGAGTGGAGGGGCAGGACGGTGGTATGGATCATCCTGACCCTGTGTAGGCCTAGGCTAATGTGTCTGTTTGTGCTTTAAGAAAAAAGTTTTAAAAAGTAAAAAATAAAATAAAAAATTTAAAAATAGAGAAAAGCTTATAGAATAAGGATATAAAGAGATAAAATATTTTTGTACAGTTGTACAGTGTGTTTGTGTTTTAAGCTAAGTGTTATTACAAAAGAATAAAAAAGTTTAAAAAGTTTTTAAAGTTTATAAAGTAAAAATTTTATGGTAAGTGAAGGTTAATTTAATAATAGAGAAAGAATTAAAAAAAAATTTAGTGTAGCCTAAGTGTACACTATTTACAAAACCTGCAGTGTTGGACAGTAATGTCCTAGGCCTTCACATTCACTCACTCAGGGCAACTTCTAGTCCTGCAAGTTCTTTTCATGGTAAGTAACCTATACGGGTGTAGCATTTTTTATCTTTTGTATTTTACTGTACCTTTTCTTTTTCATTTTTAAATTTTTCCACAAGTTACCAGGGGACAGGTGGTATTTGGTTACATGAGTAAGTTCTTTTGTGGTGATTTGTGAGATTTTGGTGCACCCATCACTCAAGCAGTATATACGGCACCATATTTGTAGTCTTCCATCCCTCACCCCTGCAAGTCCCCAAAGTCCATTGCATCATTCTTATGCTTTTGTGTCCTTATAGCTTAGCTCCCACACATCGATGAGAACATAAGATATTTGGTTTTCCATTTCTGAGTTACTTCACTTAGAATAATGGTATCCAGTCTCATCCAGGTCGCTGCAAATGCTGTTAATTCATTCCTTTTTATGGCTGTGTAGTATTCCATCGTGTATATATATACCACAGTTTCTTTATCCACTCATTGATTGGATGATCATTTAGCTTGGTTCCATGATTTGCAATTGTGAATTGTGCCACTATAAACATGTGTGTGGAAGTATCTTTTTCAAATAGTTACTTCTTTTCCTCTGGGTAGATACCCAGTAGTGGGATTGCTGGATCAAATGGTAGTTCTGTTTTTAGTTCTTTAAGGAATCTCCACACTGTTTTCCATAGTGGCTGTACTACTTTATATTCCCACCAGTGGTATAGAAGTGTTCCCTGTTCACCACATCCACACCAACATCTGCATTTTGATTTTTTGACTGTGGCCATTCTTGCAGGAGTGAGGTGGTATTCCACTGTGGTTTTGATTTGCATTTCCCTGATCATTAGTGATGCTGAGCATTTTTTCAAGTTTGGTGTCCATTTGCATATCTTCTTTTGAGAATTGTCTATTCATGTCCTTAGCCCACTTTTTGTTGGGATTGTCTTACTGATTTTTTTGAGTTTGTTGAAGATTCTGGATATTAGTCCTTTGTCAGATGTATAGATTGTGAAGATTTTCTCCCACTTTGCGGGTTGTCTGTTTTACTTTGCTGACTGTTCCTTTCGCTGTGCAAAAGCTCTTTAGTTTAATTAGGTCCCAGCTATTTATCTTTGTTTTTATTGCATTTGCTTTGGGGTTCTTGGTCATGAAATTCTTTCCTAAGCCAATGTCTAGAAGGGTTTTTCCAGTGTTATCTTCTAGAATTTTTATAGTTTCAGGTCTTAGGTTTAAGTCCTTAATCCATCTTGAGTTGATTTTTGTATAAGGTGAGAGATGAGGATCCAGTTTCATTCTCATACATGTGGCTAGCCAATTATCCCAGCACCATTTGTTGTAAAGGGTGTCCTTTCCTGACTTTGTTTTTGTTTGCTTTGTAGAAGATCAGTTGGCTGTAAGTATTTGGGTTTATTTCTGGGTTCTCTATTCTGTTCGATTGGTCTGTCTATGTGCCTGTTTTTATACCAGTACCATGCTGTTTTGGTAACTATGGCCTTATAATGTAGTTTGAAATCAGGTAGTGTGATGCCTCAAGATTTGTTCTTTTTGTTTAGCCTTGCTTTGGCTATGAGGGCTCTTTTTTGGTTCATGTGAATTTTAGAATTTTTTTTTTTCTAATTCTGTGAAGAATGATGGTAGTATTTTGATGGGGATTGAATTGAATTTGTAGATTGCTTTTGGCAGTATGGTCATTTTCACAGTGGGAGATATTACAGCTGACACCACTGAAATACAAAAGATCATTCAGGGCTACTATGAACACCTTTACACACATAAACTAGAAAACCTAGAAGAGATGAATAAATTCCTGGAAAAATACAACCCTCCTAGCTTAAATCAGGCAGAATTACATACCCTGAACAGACCAATAACAAGCAGTGAGATTGAAATAATTTAAAAATTACCAACAACAAAAGAGTCCAGGACCAGATGGATTCACAGCAGAAATCTACCAGACATTCAAAGAAGAATTGATACCAATCCTATTGACACTATTCCATAAGATAGAGAAAGAAGGACCCCTCCCTAGTTTATTCTATGAAACCAAAATCACCCTAGTACCAAAATCAGGAAAGGACATAACCAAAAAAGAAAACTATAGACTGATATCCTTGATTAACATAGATGCTAAAATCCTTAACAAAATACTAGCTAACTGAATAAAACAACGTATCAAAAAGATAATCCACCGTAATCAAGTCTGTTTCATACCAGGGGTGCAGGGATGGTTTGACATATACAAGTCAATAAATGTGATACACCACATAAACAATTAAAAACAAAAATCAAATCTCAAGAGATGCAGAAAAAGCATTAGACAAAATCCAGCATCTCTTTGTGATTAAAACTCTCAGCAAAATTGGCACACAAGGGACATACCTTAATGTAATAAAAGCCGTCTATGACAAACCCACAGCCAATGTAATACTGAATGGGGAAAAGTTGAACACATTCCCTCTGAGTACTGGAACAAGACAAGGATGCCCACCCTTACCGCTCTTCTTCAACATAGTACTGGAAGTCCTAGCCAGAGCTATCACACAAGAGAAAGAAATAAAGGGCATCCAAATCAGTCAAGAGGAGGTCAAACTGTCCCTGTTTGCTGATGATATGATCATTTACCTTGAAAACCCTAATGACTTCTCCAGAAAGCTCCTAGAACTGATAAAAGAATTCAGCAAAATATTTGGATACAAGATTAATATACACAAATGAGTAGCTCTTTTATACACCAACAATGATTAAGCGGAGAATCAAATCAAGAACTCAACCCCTTTTACAATAGCTACAAAAAAATAAAATAAATAAAATACTTAGGAATATACCTAACCAAGGAGTTGAAAGATCTCTATGAGAAAAACTACAAAACACTGCTGAAAGAAATCATAGATGACACAAACAAATGGAAACACATCCCATGCTCATGAATGGGTAGAATCAATATAGTGAAAATGACCGTATTGTACCTTTTCTATGTTTAGGTATGTTTAGATACATGATACCTACCGTTGTGTTACAATTGCCTACAATATTCAGTACAGTCAAATGCTGTTACAGGTTTGCAGCCTATTACAATAGGCTAGACCATGCACCCTAGGTGTGTAGGAGACTATCCCATCTAGGTTCATGTAAGTTCAGTCTATGATAATCACACAACAATGAAATCACTGAATGATGCATTTCTCAGAAAGTATCCCAGGCATTAAGCAACATGCGACTGTATATAGTGTATGTATCTGGTTCTTATTATAGACTGTGGTCTTCATCAAGTCCTCCCAGGCATTGTGTGTACATTTGTGGGCTGGGTATAATGGATTCTTCCTGACTATTCAAATCAAAGCTTAGTTGCCCAGAGTGTGCAGGACTAGGTAAAGAGAATGCATTCAGCAAAGCTTACCTGGGCCTGGGCATGTGGCCTATTACTCATGTGCAGTTGGCAAAAGGATGCCAAGATCAAATAGATGTGAGTCTATGCACTTAGACATACAGCAGCTGACTCACTTCTTGGTGGACTGATACAGCCCCAGGTGAAAGGAGTGACGGCTTTCCTCTGTCACTGGCCTGGATGGAACTCAAGAGGGAGTCGGAATCGCCTATGCTTCTCTTTTAGTATTACTTCAAAGGTTCCTGGAAGTTGCCTTCCAGTGCTGAGGCCACATGAGCTACTGGATCACCTGCTGCCCGGGAAGCTGCATGGGGGCCTCACCACTGCTTTTGGTTCCCACTGCCAGGCCGCTGTGGTCAACGGCCTCTGTGGCCAATGGCCTCTGCCTCTGTCTGTCACCTCCACAACACCTCTCTTGAGCTTCAGTGCTGCACCTCCCAGGACCCCAAGAAGCCAACACCAATTGGTATTCTGAGCAGATGTAGAAAAATTCTTATCAGTCCTGAGGCTACCAGAACAGATAATCATAAACGTGGTGGTATAAAACAACAGGAATTTATTTCTAACATTTCTGGAGGCCCAAAGTCTGAAATTTAGCAGAGTTGCAATTCCTCCACGAGTTCCAGGGGAGATTCTTCTTTGCTTTCTGCTTCCAGTGGCCCCAGGCATCCCTAGGCTGGTGGCCACATCACTTCTATCTCTATCTCCATTTTCTTTTCTTTTCTGGCTCACTGCAACCTTCTCCTCCTGGGTTCAAGCAATCCTCCTGCCTCAACCTCACAAGTAACTGTGATTTCAGGTGCCTGCCACCACTCCCTGCTAATTTTTGTATTTTTAGTAGACACAGGGCTTCACCATGTTGGCCAGGCTGGTCTTGAACTCCTGACCTCAAGTCATCCTCCAACCGCGGCCTCCCAAAGTGCTGGGATTACAGGTGTGAGCCACCACACCCAACCAGAAGATGCCAACTCTTTCCTGAATCTCCAGGCTGCTAACCTCCATGATCAGAATGGCCAAGCTTCCACAGTAGCGTGAGCCAGTTCCTTAAATCTCTTTCTCTTGACATGTACACACATCCTATTGGTTCCTTTTCTCTGGAGAACCTTGACTAATATATCTATGCTACGCTAAAGGACAACCACAAAGCCAGTGGCGACAACATTATTTGTTTTTTTTCCTGGCTTTAGTTGACATGACTCTGTTTACTGTTGAGTTAAAAGGCTTATTATTCCTAGAAGTCACGCTGTAATGTTTATTTTTTTATATCCCATCTTCTCAAACAGTAAATGCAGTTCATTTTTTCACATACATGCTTTTTAGATTTGAGGTTGTTGA
The DNA here is from genome assembly GCF_049350105.2 of Macaca mulatta. NCBI lineage: Eukaryota > Metazoa > Chordata > Mammalia > Primates > Cercopithecidae > Macaca > Macaca mulatta. Next base: position 21,691,176 of record NC_133413.1, on the reverse strand, counting down.
TATGAACCGTTTCCTCATGGCTGTGTCTGGCATCTCTGTAAAGTTTCATAAGCAGGGATGGGAAGCCCCCTTCAGCTTGGCTCTCAATTAGTGGTTCTCAAAGTGTGGTCCCCAACCAGCAACGTCGGCATCCTTGGGAACTTGTTAGAAACACACATTTTCAGGCCCTATCCTAGATTTATTGAACTAGAAACTCAGGGAGTGGCACGGGAATCTATGTTTTAAGATTAAGCTAAAGTGTAAGAACCACTGCTTTAATTATAGAAGACTAAGACATTTCCCCAATTTCCTGAATTATAGAAGGTACAGATAATCCTTCAAATAACTCTCTTGACTGATAGAGTCCTGACTAGAATTTTCCAGATGGGTTATTGAAAAATGTATACAACCAGAAATGCAGGTAGATTTAGAAAACAGTTCTAACTTGACTTTTGTTGCATCTCAGAAATTAGCAACCGTGGTGAAAACAATCAACTCTCAATCAGTGCTTAGCATGTAGCCGTCACATCATTAGTTAGACTCACTTCCTCTTCATTCCTGATTCTATGCCTTCCCTGTTACCTAAATTACCCATCCTTCTTTATAATTCAGTGATTCATTCAAGGCCTAGCTGAGGTTCTTTCTTCCTTGAAAAGCCTTTTAGCTACACTGTTCTCTCCCCCTTCACCATCTACCTGGTTAGATTATTGCATTTTCTCATTTAGTTAAATAACCTTGGATTGCATTGATATTTATATTTTCTCCCTGTCTGCTCCCCAGAAAATACTGCAAATATCCGGAGGGAAAGACATGCAAATTTAGGTGGTTGTCTATGCCCCACAGCACCTAGCATGGTTTTGCCATTAATGGCAAAAACCAGTATTACTTTTGCTACCCATGTAATACATAAGCAACTAGTGCTTGTTAAGTTGAATTGAACTACAGTGGTATCATCAATTTTGTTGGTATCTGGCAACTGCTAACAGATTTGCTTATCTTTTATTTAGCTATCATGAAAAAGTCTCCACTCCTTGCCTTGGAGGAGTTACAGTCTAGAAAAAGGAAAGTAAATATACACAAGTTAAATACCGAAAGTCAAACTAGGCCCTTGCAGAGGCACAAGCCACATGCCACAGGATCACAGAGGTGGGAGCAATGTAACAGCATCCAGGAGAGCTGTACCTTCAGCATCCAGAGCACTGCTAGGGCTCAGTAAATCTTTCTGATGGACTAAATGGTGTCCAGATTTTTTATTTTTTATGGTAACTAGACTGGAACTTGATACATACTCAAAAAATTGTTCACGGGCTGACGAATCAACTCTCCAATTCTAGTGCCATCTGAACTAATGCCATCCCAGCCTCACAGGCCAGGAATATACCTGATATATGGTGGGCACTCCTGATTCTAAAGTCTGTGAAACTTAGTTGATTCTATAGCAGGAATTTCCCTTTGCATAGAGTGCATCAGGGGTGTGTTCCTCCTGCACAGGGCGTTTGGAATTCTGTCGTGGTGACTGCATCTGGCTTCCCTTAGAGAGTAAACAACATATTCTGCATCATCTCATGATTCTCAGGCATCTGCTCAGCACACTCTGCATCCCTGGGGAGCTGAACAATTTGGTGTCTCCTGGAGGTCCTAAATTTGATCTTGTAGAACTCAGTAGGTCAAACTCCCGATGCTTTTGCTAACGCGATTCACAAGTCCACCAACACAGCTGCCCTCCTTTGAGCTCTGGGACTGCTGAGAAACCCTGGGCTGAACAAAGGACCTCTTCTTGAATAGGGATGGTGACTTCCCTAGCCCAGGGGTTTGTTACTCATTAGGAAAAAAGCGTTTTACCCATAAATTGGGCAACTTGTGGGTATACTGGAAAGAAGACTAGAATGAGAGCCAGGAGATTCCAGTTCTGCGCTCCATCATTAGCTAATTGTGTGACTATGGGAAAATCACAACAATTCGTAGGCTTCATTTTTTTTTTCTGCAGAACAGTTTGTCCAGCTTATAAAATCCTTCCGGCTTCAACATTCTATTATTTGTGATTTCACTGTGCTTTTATGCCTATTTATTATCAGTCGCCATGTAACAAAGAAGATGTTTGCCTGAAAGCACTATGTCTAACTTGTTTATACCTTCATACTTTCTCAAGATTCAGGCTAATTTATTATTTTCTGCATCCTTCTGGGATTTTGGCAAATTCTAATATATCAATCTCTTTATGTCTGGTTTATAAAGTGTAGGACTAATCTTGAGTTTACTGTTTCATTTGCTGTATTTTAAAATCAACCCTAATTATCCAGACTATAAGATCAAGTTCTAAACCATAAACAAAAGAATTTCCGTAATTTAAATCATATTTTTCCTGGACAGACACTCACTGGAGATCAGAGAGATTGGAACTATTGAAACTCAAATCACTTAGACGTCAGTGTCTATGAGACTGCCTGGCCCAGAATGGCTGGTATTTTTAGAAGCTGATACAGAGTTCTATTGAGAAATGTGAGTGTGATAAAATTACTTCCAGCAGTATTTGTTGGCTGAACTGAACAGTCTTGAAGCCTGCTTTATATCTGATGACAGGGTGAACAAAGTGCATGGGAGTATGGGATCTGACGCATTCAGGGATCCTTTTTTATTTTTTCCATAAGCTTCTAGGTAGAGCTAATCCCAAACACCAAAAAACAAACAAACAAAAAACAAAACAAAAAAACAAAACAAAACGCTTTTATGGTATCTTAGGTTGACTTGAGGGTTGCAGTATTAGGGACTATGTGGTTCTCAATTTAGAATCGTAGGAGGACACTTCCTTATGTCACATTTGACATAATAGCAGCAAAGGTGGCATACCAGTGGTGAGAATGGAGGGAAGTCCTGGTATTACTGCTGGGCTCAGGAGTGTGGGAGGGACCCAGAGCCCTGAGACAGTGAGGAATTAAAGGCTATATCTAGGCTGGCACAGTGGCTCATGCCTATAATCATAGCACTTTGGGAGACGAAGGCAAATGGATTCCCTGAGCTCAGGAGTTCGAGACCACCCTGTGCAACATGGTGAGACCTCATTCCTACTAAAATACAAAACATTAGCCAGGCACGGTGGCAGGCACCTGTAGCCCCAGCTACTCAGGAGGCTGAGGTCCGAGAATCACTTGAACCTGAGGGGTGGAGGTTGCAGTTAGCCATGATTGTACTACTGCATTCCAACCTGGGCAACAGAGCAAGACTCTGTCTCCAAAAAGTAAATATATAAAATAAAAGGCTGTATCTAGATGTTCTCAGGTTAATATGCATAAAGTCTCATAGATAATCTCAGGAAACATTAGTGAGAATTCTTGGTTTTCTGGAGTTTTTTTTTTTTTTTTTTTTTGCTTTGTTTTGCTTTGTTCTTTGTTTTAGACCATCCTTGGGCAGGAAATCCAAACTTCCTGTTATTAATCGTATCAATGACTGTCATCTTTTGAGGACCTACCACAGCCTAGACCTGTGATGTCTAATACAGTAGCCACATTAGACTATTTAAATTTAAACTTAAATTTTAAAATTAATTCCTCACTCATATTAGCCACATTTCAAGTAGTCAGCCACCTATGTAAAACTGGACAAAATAGAGAATTTTCGTCATTACGGAAAGTTCTATGAGACAGTGCTGTGAGCACTCTCTAAATATATTTTGGGCATTATTCCTAATTCTCACACCTCACTACAGTCAGTATTATTACCTCATTTTTGCTGCTGAGGAAACAATTTCACAGGGATTCAGTGACTTGGCCAAGTTCGTGTACAGAGTACCTGGCAGAGGTAGGGCTCGATTTTAAATTGGGCTGGTTCCTAAGGTCCTCTACCTCTCTTCACATCTCTCTCTCTCTTTTTCTCCCCTCTCCTCCCCTCCCCTTCCTTTCTTTCCTTTCAACAAGGTCTCAGTCTTTCACCCAGGCAGGAGTGCAATGGCATGATCATGGCTCACTACAGCCACAAACTCCTGGGCTCAAGTGATCTTCCCACCTCGGCCTCCCAAGTAGCTGGGACTACGGATGTGTACCACTATGCCAGCTAATTTTTAAATTTTTTTTGGTAGAGATGGGGTCTTACCATGTTGCCCAGGCTGGCATACCACATTTCTTGATTACAGTTTCTCACCATGGCGTTGTCTTTTTCAAAAAATCTTTCATTAGGACATTCATCAAAAAATACAATTATCTTTAAATTATTGAGATTTTAAGTAGACAGTTCTTAGACACAGGGATGCAGTGTAGGAGTATCTCAATAAAGTGATTTAAGTAGTCAGGAGAATGGCCTAAGAGCTTCAGTGTGTTTATGTATAAATACATTTTTTTTTTTTTGAGACAGAGTCTTGCTCTGTCACCCAGGCTGGTGTACAGTGGTGTGATCTTGGCTCACTGTAACCTCTGCCTCCCAGGTTCAAGTGATTCTCATGCCTCAGCCTCTCATGTGAGTAGCTGGGACCACAGGCATGTGCCACCACACCTGGCTAATTTTTGTATTTTTTAGTAGAGATAGGGTTTCGCCATGCTGGCCAGGCTGGTCTCGAACTCCTGGCATCAAGTGATCTGCCTGCCTCGGCCTCCCAAAGTGCTGGGATTACAGGCATGAGTCACCACGCCTGGCTTTGTCAATACACTTTTATCACATTTAGTCTTAAGTAATGCAAACCAGATTTGAAGCTGTTAGACTATACCTGATATAGTCCAAGAAATGAATGTGTACAGCCTAGAACGCATCATTCTAACATGCTCCTACAGTCAACAAGGGCCAACCTGCCATTAGGTATTGCCTAGAAACCAAGAGAAATATGCAGAAAATATGACTCCATCTTATAGAAAAGTATGTTTTGTCTAAACCTCGAAGAGACTGTATATAGTTCTAGAATGCACCTCAAGGAAGTCTTAAAAGCACTGGATGGAAAGAGTCCAGACATGGGGAACTAATTTCATTAAAGAAATGGATAACCTCTAGGTGAAGGGAGAAAACACATGTGAGCTTTTGCCAATGGCGTTCTAAAGGCAGGATTGCGACTGGAGCAGCTGGGCTGTTTTTCAAGACAGACGATGGACCTGGCTTTATCTTTTTTTTTTTTTTCTTAACACCTATGGCATGTTACACATTACTGGTAGATGGTTCTTGCTCATTCATCATTTATTGACTTGAACCATATGTAAGAATTTTTTTGCCTCCACCAATCCTGATGAAAGAATTAGAATAATGGGATAGATGATATAATGAGGCATTTTCTGTTGAGTTTTGGATAAGTAGATTCTCTCCCCTCTAATGTGCACATTCTCTTCTGCAACACATTAGTCTTTGATGCTGTGATTGGCTTACTTGGCTAACACTGTGGTTTGCCTCACAAACGTGTTGTGAGAAGACAAGTTTCATTATACCCCTCCAATATGCCGATCCTTCAAGGTCAACAGAACTCTGCTCCAGGGGAATCCATGTGCATGTGCCCCAGCTGCCCACAAGATGGTCCCAGTGCAGACTGTGAGTCCTTGAAGCTTGGATGTCTGCCCTGGAAGGCAACCTGGACAGAGATGACACCAGCTGCACTCAAAAGGGAGCAAGGACAACATGTTTATGACACAGGGGATAGGAATTGAGCCAGAGGGCAATGGAGGGAATGGGGTGGCCAGAGGGAAACACAGTGTCATGCCAACATTTTTCTAGAGGCAGTTAGTCATTTTCAGAGCCACTTCCTGTCAAGGTTACAGTGATGGGAGGCAGATCCCGCCTTAACCTCACATGCTGTGGATGCTCATACCTCGTATTAATAAGACATTATCAGGCCAAGTGCCAGGTGAGTCTGTGATTCACAAGGGACAAAACAATGGCACGTGCTGGGTGGTTGTCAGCTTTCCAACAGATCCGAATCCCAGACTGTGAGTTCCTGCTCTGCCTACCAAAACTCATAAAAAACTACTATAGAGCCTTCTGAAATGTGACATTTCTACAAGCCAGAGAACAAGATCCATGTTGGAGATTGGTCCATGATTGCCATGTAAGTTTTATGGCACCTAAAGCAACTCCCTCTTGAATGCTAACCCGCCATGTTGACTTCCGATTAACTCCAGTTCCAGAAATGCCTCTAAGATTTCTATTTTATCTACTGTTCCTTGTGTAAGGACATGTACTAACTGTAAATCTTGTCCATAAATCCTGCCCTTCACATAGCATTCTTGCCTTTTCCTGCAGTTGTCCTATATATTCCTTCCCTATGGTATATGAGCTCCAGGTCTTGAGGTGTGATGGCACCTCTAGATCCACCGTCTAGACTCACAGCCACCCAACACACAGACATGGCTTCTGTTTGCAGCAATTAAATGTGTGTGTGTTTTTTTTAAATAAGAAACTGGATTTGTCAACTTCTTTCTTTGACCTCTCAGCTTCTTTGGAATTCAAGGGTAGGTTTTCATTGGTTTGCCCACCTCAGAACAATTTCCCTCTACTATGGACTAGTAGGGGTGTGAAAAAGGAAGGATCACTGTAGCACAAAGAATGCTGTAAGGCTGAGAAGGAAAGGAGGTAATCCCCAGCTACTCTTATTCTCTGCTAGTTTCTAAACTCTTCCACAGAGAACTTTTGTGCCAGGTCAGTACATTTAGGAAGCTGTCTAGTCATGCTGGGAATTCATTCAGTCAATCTTCAGTGGCGTTTGGCCATGAGGAGTCTACATGAGCACATAGGAGGGCACCTAAGCTAAGCTGGGTTTGGGGAGTAGAGAAGATTCTGCCCAGAAAAAGATTCTTAGATGAGATGTGCAAAATAAGTAGCATTTCAGAAAAGGAAAAAAAAAAAAAAAAAAAAAAAAAGCCTTGCAGAAAGGTGTTCCATGCAGTGGGAATAGCATGTGCAAAGGTGAGTGAGAGAATGAATATTCAGGAAAAAGAAGCTTACGGTAACTGCAGCCTTAGACACAAAGTGCTAACAGTATAGATGTGGATGGAGAGATGGGAAGAGCCAGCTGAGCCCCATCAGCCACTCAAGCATCAGCAGCTCTCATCATCTGGGTACTGGTGCCAACTTGCCACTCTGTCTCATGTGTATTATTTTATGTACTATTCACAACAACCATAGGAAGTAGTTGCTGTTGTTTTCCCCAATTTTAAAGATGAGGAAACTGGGGCCTAGTGAATCTACATAACTTGTTCATGATCATCTTTCTGTAGTTGCTTAATGAGAGTATCAGAATTTGAACCCAAGCAGTCTGTCACCAGGGTGATAATGTCAAATCTCCAGTTGTATCAATAATATCATATATATATATATGTTTAGATCAAGATCCAATCAAGGATCATGCGCTGCATTTAGTTGTCATGATCCTTTAGGCTTCTTTAATTTGGTATCCCAGCCTCTTTTTGTCTTTCATGATTCTGACATGTTTTCAGGATCCAGGACCATCATTTTCTTATATAGTAATTCAGTCTTTACTTATATAGTCATTTTTGTGTGTCTTGTTTTAGAATATTTTTCCTACCTCAAAATCTGAAAGATACTCGTGTGCTTTCTATTATGTTTTTTCCCAACATTTTATTTTTAAAAATTTCAAGTCTACAGAGATATTATAAGAACAGTACAAAGAATATCAATATACCCTTCACTTAGATTCATCCAGCTTTATGAATTGTTGATATTTTGCCATGTATACAAATTATGCTATTATTATTAGTTTGCTGAACTATTTAGGAATAAGTTGCACACATTTAACACTTTACCCCAAATATTTCAGCATGTTTCCTACATTCTCCTTTGTAACCACAATATAATTAATATAATTACAATGCTCAAAAACTGTAATATTGATACTGTTTCATTATTCAATATGTATTTCATATTCTAATTTCTCCAGTTGTATCAATAATGTCATATATATATGTATACATATGTTTAGATCAAGATCCAATCAAGGATCATGCACTGAATTTAGTTGTCATGATCCTTTAGGCTTCTTTAAACTGGTATCCCAGCCTCTTTTTGTCTTTCATGATACTGACATGTTTTAAGGATCCAGGATCATTGTTTTGCAGAATGTCCTTCTGTGTGGATTTTTCTGATTGTTTCCTCTTCTTTAGATTAAAGCTAGTATAGTATTTGTTCCTGGTTTTCCTGGCAGTCACAAATCCTTGGTAAAGGTTCCCATCTCTTTTGGGACTTCTGCTAAAAATTCAACCTCCTTTTCAGTCATTGTATTAGTTATGGCTCCTGTAATAGAGAGATCACAACTTTGGGGCTCAAAGAAGATAGGTTTTAATTTCTCTTTTACATAACAATCCACAAGTGAGCAGTCTGCAGTCCTGGTGAAATGACTTTTGCTCCACAAAGTCATTCAGGGACCCAGGCTCCTTCTATCTTATTACTCCATCATTGTCATCCTCAAGAATTGATTCTTACAAAGTCAAAGCTCTCTCACTAGCACCGCATTCAAACTTCAGCCTGCAGGAAGGGGAAAGAGAAAGTTAAGAGCATTCAATGTTCTCTTTTCAAAGTATGAGATCTAGAAATTGCTCTTGTAACTTCCATTTGCACGCCCATCTAGTCACCAGGGAGGCTGAGGAAAGCAATCAATACCTGGGAAGCCAATTGCCCAGCTGTAATATCGTGAAGTGTGTATTTGGTATTTGTCACTGTTTCCTGACATATAGCTCCTAAAATCCTTGGATTTGGGGTATCTTTTGTATGCTAATGAGATGACTGGTGGCTGAGAGCCCATAGATCACTTCAGTATAGTGGCTGATCATGAGAAAGACCAAGGCATGATTAGAGGTTTGGGACTTTTGGCTCCACCCTGCATCACCCTTCCCAGTCTCTGGGGAGAAAAGTGGGGCTGAAGTTGAAGTTGATCCCAATGGCCAAAGATTTAATCAATCATGCCTACATAATGAAGCTTCCATAAAACCCCAAAGGACTTGGTTCTGGGAGCTTTCTGATAGCTGAATGTGTGGAGGTTCCTGTAGGGTGTTATGACTGGAGAAGGCATGGACACTCCTGTGCCCCTTCCTTTATGCCTTGTTCTATGCACCTGTTCCATCTGGCTATTCATCTGTATCCTTAGTAATAGCCTCTAAAATCAAACAGAAAATGCAAGTAAAGTGTTTCCCTGAGTTCTGTGGGCTGCTCTAACAAACGAATCAAACCCAAGGAGGGGATCATGGGAACCCCAATTTAGAGCCGATTGGGCAGAAACCCAGGTCACAACCTGTACTTGCAACTGGCATCTGAAGTGGAGTCAGTTTTGGGGACTGAGCCGTCAACCTATGAGGTCCAGGTAGACAATGGCAGAATTAAGTAAAATTAGAGGGGCCAGGCATGGTGGCTCACACTTACGATGCCAGCATTTTGGGAGCCCAGGGCAGGAGGATCACTTGAGGTTGGGAGTTTAGACCAGACTGGCCAACATAGCAAGACCTCATCTCTGCAAAAAATTAGCCAAGTGTGGTGGCATGTGCCTGTAGTCCCAGCTGCTGGGGAGGTAGAGGTGGGAGGATCCCTTGAGCCCAGGAGTTGAAGACTGCAGTGAGCTATGATTGCACTACTGCACTCCAGCCTATGCCACAGAGTGAGACCCTGTCTCAAAAAAAAAAAAAAAAAAAAAGAGGACATCCAACTGATATTCACTGCAGAATTGATTGTTTAGTTGTTGTGTTGGGGAAAATCCTCACACATGTGGTATCAAAAATGTTCTGTGTTGATAATTCAGACCGGCTAAAACTCTGGTGGTTATATTAGCAAAAGGAAGAAGGAAAGAGGGCCATTCAGGGAGCGTTACTGGTCTCTGCCACAGCCATCCAGTAGGCGGTTATGTCCTCTGGTGAAGACTCAATACATGAACCAGCAGTTCAACTTATTAACCTAACCATGACTTCGGGTCCTCTTTCATAATACTTACTCAGATGTTTTCGTCTCTGGGTAGAGGTATTAGAGATTTTTCTTAATGTAATTTTAAAATATCAAAAATACTTTGTATAATAAAAGGAACAAGAGACACTGAAGCCTACTTGAGGGTAGAAAGTTGGGGGGAGAGAGAGGATTAAAAAACCACCTATCAGTAATAGGCTTATTACCTGGGGGATGAAATAATCTGGGCACCAAATCCCCGTGACACGCAATTTACCTGTATAATGAACCTGCACATATCCCTCTGAACCTAAAATAAAAGTTAAAAAACAAACAAACAAACTTCTTTTTTTTAAAAAAAAAAAAAGTCACGAGATCAAATTTTCAAGAATATAAGGTTGTCATCCCGGGAAATTTTTATGTACTTATATTCTCTCAATGAAAATAAAAATTGACGGGCTGGGCATGGTGGCTCACGCCTGTAATCCCAACACTTTGGGAGGCCGAGGTGGGTGGATCATGAGGTCAGCAGATAGAGACCATCCTGGCTAACACAGTGAAACCCCGTCTCTACTAAAAATACAAAAAATTAGCTGGGCGTATTGGTGGGCGCCTGTAGTCCCAGATACTCAGGAGGCTGAGGCAGGAGAGTGGCATGAATCCAGGAAGTGGAGCTTGCAGTGAGCCGAGATCAGGCCACTACACTCCAGCCTGGGCAACAGAGCGAGACTCTGTTTCATAAAAAAGAGAAATACTGACAGTGATGAGAAAATTAATTTAAAAAGCAGAAACAGTGTGATTCTGTCTCAGAATCTAGTCTCCTCACTTTTCATTCATCACTGAAGAGCCCTAGGAAAGAGAAAAATAAAGTATTTTTAGATGATGGTTTTATTTGAAGTATAAAAGGCACAGCAACACTAAGGGCTAGCAATAGTATGTTAATGCACAGTGACCTCAGTCATTACTTAAACTTATTTCTTCGTTTTATAGGTAAGGGCAAACCCCAGAGAACTGATGATAATTGTAGATGTTGGCTGGGCGCCATGGCTCACGCCTGTAATCCTAGCACTTTGTGGGGTTGAGGCAGGTGGATTGCTTGAGCCTGGGAGTTTGAGACCAGCCTGGGCAACATGGCTAAACCCCGTCTCTACAAAACATAAAAAATTAGCTGGGCATGGTGGTGGGCACCTGTAGTCCTAGCTACTCAGAAACGTGAGGTGGGAGGATCACCTGAGCCCAGGAGATAGAGGCTGGGGTGGGCCGTGATTGTGCCACTGTACTCCAGCCTGGGTGACAGAGTGAGACCCTGTCTTAAACAAAAAGAAACAATTTTTTTTTATAAAAGAAAGTTTCAGCTAGTTAGCTAAACTCAAACCAAGTTTCCTGACTCTGGTCCATATTCTCCTTCCGTCTCACACAACTTCTCATTGGTTTAAGTCAATTTCTCCTTTCTCATACATTTGTTTCCAGTCACCGCATAGTCCACATAATGCCTTTATCCCTTCCACGTTTTCTGAAAAGAAGTGTGTTAAAATAACTGCAGCAACAACAACAAACAGTTGTTGAAAGTATTTAAGTTATGTTTTGGAATCCCTTTCAAAGTAAAAGGAGAACACATGATATCTCAACTCTGGCATCTCCACCTCCCCTCATGCTTAGAGATGATTGTTCTGCCTTTGCCAAATTCCATTAGCAGTCACTGCCCGGATTCCAGTGCCCTTGATGATGTCAAAATAACGTAAACCTGTTTATGACAACAGCTTCCAAGGTGTCTTAGAAAAAACCAAAATCAAGCTGAAAGACATAAGCCTATCTTTTGAACACTCTTTCCACTTTGCTATGAAAGGGACCCACTTTATTTTACTTATTTTTGCTTTTATTCGTTTAGATTTTCATTGTTAAATATTGCAAATATAAAAATAAGAACAGAGAATAATATAATATATATCTACCACTGAACTCAAAGGACCCTTAATATTTTGCCATATTTGCTTCAGATATTTTCAGATTTTTTTTAAAGGATATAAAACATTAGAAATGCAGTCAAAGCTTGATTCCATCTTTCTGCCTTCCTCCTCTCTCTTTTTCCTTCTCTAGAGGTAACCACTGTCTTGAACTGAGTTTTTATTATATGTTTAGTTTTATATTATTAATAAAAAGCTCAGGTCTGTTTTCTAGTATTTGTTTTAATGGTAGTTTGAAATTTTCTCCACTGAGGTCTTTCATACCTGTTTATCTGTTAGCTTTATTTCACTTGTCCATTATCATCTTTGTTGCTATCATGCATGGACTTCTTTTTACCTCTGCTGTTTCAAAGCTATAGAAAGATTTCTGTTTTTTTTTTTTAATTTGTTTTCAAGCTTTGTTTTGTTGTTGTTTTTAATTTAGGAGGCGTATTAGATTTCTCTGGCTGCCATAACAAATTAGCACAAACTTTGTGGCTTAAAACAAAAGAATGGTATTCTCTCACAGTTCTAGAGGTTAGAAGTTCAAAATTTAGTTGCAGGCTGGGCTGAACTCCCTACAGAGGCCCTAGGGAAGAATTCTCCCTGGCCTCTTCCAATTTCTGGTGGCTGCCAGCATTACTTAGCTTGCAGCCCCATCACTCCAGTTTCTGCCTCCATTACCTTTATTGCATTCTCCTTGTTCATCTGTCATCAAATCTCCCTCTGTCTCCTTCCTAGAACACTTGTGATTAGCTGATGAATTCTCTTGATTACTTCTCCATCTTATATCAGAGAATACCGTTATTTTTGCCTTTGCTCTGGTGATAGATTTGCTGGGCGCACATTCTGTTTACTATTATTTCCCCTTAACACTGTAAAATATTACTCTATTGTCATCTATTTTAGCTAAATATGCTCTACATTCAATTCTTTGTGGGTGATTTACCCTTTATTTAAAGAGTGTTTAAGATTGTCTTTATCTCTAATGCTCTATGTTTTATCCTGCCCAGTCCTGGGCACTTTCAACCTGAAAATTCACATCTTTATTTAATTTGGGGAAATTTACATTATTTCTTCAAATACTGCCTCTCCATCATTTCCTTCATTCTGTTCTGCCAGAGCTCCTGATAGTCAAATATTGGACATGAATGCCTTTCAAAGTGTCTTATAGCGGCTATTTTCTTGTTTATTTCTTTGTCTTTCTGTGCCATATTCAGTTTAGATTTATTTCAGTTCTCTAATCTTCCATTTCACAAATTCTCTCTTCAACTGTTCATTCGAGACTTAGGCATAGGCAGCATTAGGAGGTTGTTTTAAAGCTAAGAGCTCTGCTGCCAGCCTGTCTAGATTCAAATTCCACTTCTATTCATTATCTATTGGGCTTGGAAAATGACTGGCTTCTCTGGATCTCAGTTTCCTCATGTGTAAAATGGGAATAATATAGTTACCTCATAGTGTTTATAATATTTAGAAAGCCTTCATATATATATATGAAGCATGGAAAATAGTTCTTGACACAAAAGATTTTAACTATTATTAACATTGGTCTATTAACATCCAAATTTATTTAAAAAACATTTTAACGTTAAGAAATAATTTTCATATCATTCTTTGCTGTCCTTAAAAGCAATTATATGTTTTTTTAATGCAAATTATGTCTTTGCTTATCTCTTTTGAACATCATAAACATCCTTATTTTAAAGTCATTTTCATACTGCTCCAGTAAGTAAATTTCATCTGGAATGAATTCCTATTCTGAGTTTTGGGTCTGTTGGCTATTTTATTAAATGTTGTTGGTTTTGTTGCATGTATACTATACTAGAAGTCTACAGTAACCAAAACAGCATGGTACTGGTACCAAAACAGAGATATAGACCAATGGAACAGAACAGAGCCCTCAGAAATAATACTACACATCTGCAACCATCTGATCTTTGACAAACCTGACAAAAACAAGACATAGGGAAAGGATTCCCTATTTAATAAATGGTGCTGGGAAAACTGGCTAGCCATAAGTAGAAAGCTGAAACTGGATCCCTTCCTTACACCTCATACGAAAATAATTGAAGATGGATTAGAGACTTAAATGTTAGGCCTAAAGCCATAAAATCCCTAGAAGAAAACCTAGGCAATACCATTCAGGACATAGGCACGGGCAAGGACTTCATGTCTAAAACACCAAAAGCAATGGCAATGAAAACCAAAATAGACAAGTGGCATCTAATTAAACTAAAGAGCTTCTGCACAGCAAAAGAGACTATCATCACAGTGAACAGGCAGCCTAAGAATGGGAGAAAATTTTTGCACTCTACCCATCTGACAAAGGGCTAATATCCAGAATCTACAAATAACTTAAACAAATTTGCAGGAAAAAAATCAACCCCATCAAAAAGTGGGCAAAGGATATGAACAGACACTTTTCAAAAGAAGACATTTATGCAGCCAACAGACACATGAAAAAATGCTCATCATCACTGATCATCAGAGAAATGCAAATCAAAACCACAGTGAGTACCATCTCACACCAGTTAGAATGACGAACATTAAAAAGTCAGGAAATAACAGTGCTGGGGAAGATGTGGAGAAATAGAAATGCTTTTATATTGTTGGTGGGAGTGTAAACTAGTTCAATGATTGTGGAAGACAGTGTGGTGATTCTTAAAGGATCTGGAACTAGAAATACCATTTGACCCAGCCATCCCATTACTGGGTGTATACCCAAAGGATTATAAATCATGCTGATATAAAGACACATGCACACACATGTTTATTACGGCACTATTCACAATAGCAAAGACTTGGAACCAACTTAGTTGTCCCTCAGTGACAGACTGGATTAAGAAAATGTGGCACATATACACCATGGAATACTATGCAGCCATAAAAAAGGATGATGAGTTCATGTCCTTTGTAGGGACATGGATGCAGCTGGAAACCATCATTCTCAGCAAACTATTGCAAGAACAGAAAACCACACACCACATGTTCTCACTCATAGCTGGGAATTGAACAATGAGAATACTTGGACACAGGAAGGGGAACATCACACACTGGGGCCTGTTGTGGGGTGGGGGGAGGGGGAAGGGATAGCATTAGGAGATAAACCTAATGTAAATCACGAGTTGATGGGTGCAGCACACCAACATGGCGCATGTATACATATGTAACAAACCTGCACATTGTGCGCATGTACCCTAGAACATAAAGTATAAAAAAAAATTACAAGAACACTTAACAGATGTTCAATTATGGGAGAATTTTAAAAGAATCTTTATGCTTTTAAGTAATTTTCAAATCACAATTAGTATATTTCACATATATAGTGAAATTCAAATTATTTTTTTAAATTTTAACACAGACATATGCCATATGATCATGGTGACAGACTGAATCTTCCAAAGATAGTTGTGCCAATGTTTACCCCATCCAATATGCTCTGATAATGTGACACTGGAATTTCTCCATCAAGAAGTCTGTGTTCCGTCCTCTTGAACATGGGCAAAACTCTGTCACTGTCTGAATCGGGAAAATACAGAGCATTGACTCTGTATGACTCTTGAGAATAGATTATAAAAAATAGCTGGCTCTCTTTCCCTGAGAAAACTTGCCTGTGGGATCCAGCTATCATGTCGTGAGCAAATCCAGGCCACATGCAGAAGTCATGTGTGGGTGTCCAGCCGGCAGCCCCAGGTAGGTACAAATGAAAGAGAAGTATTCAGATGATTACAGCTCCCAATCTTCAAATCTTTTAGCTAAGGCATGGATGAACCAAGATAAACTGTCATTTCTCTACCCCATCTGAATTCCTTTTGCAAATAAATCATTAAAATCAGTGATTGTTGTTGTTTTAAGCCACTACATCTTGCAGTAATTTGTTATTCACAGTAGGTAATCAAAATATTGAAAATAAAACTATCAAATTATCCGGCAATTCTACTTCTGTGTCTATACCCCAAACAAGTAAAAGCAGGAATGTGAAGAGACATTTGTACACCCATTTTTGTAGCAGCATTGTTCACAAGAGCTAAAACATGGAAGTAACCCAGGTGTCCATGGATGGACGGGCAGAGAGTGGGATTTGCATACAGTGGAATATTGTCCAGTCTTAAAAAGGAAGGACATTCGGACGCATGTTACAGCATGGGTGAATCCTGAGAACATTATGCTGAGTGAAATAAGACAGTCACAGAGACAAACACTGTATGAAATTCTTAGAGTAGTCAAAATCATGGAGATAGGAAATAGAATGGTGGTTGCCAGGAGCTGGTGGGAGGGGGAAAATCACGAGTTATTGTTTAATGTGTATAGATTTTCAGTTTTACAAGATGAAAGGAGTTCTGGAGATGAATGGTGGTGAGATATGGAACATTTCCGTCATCTGAAAAAGTTTCCTCTTTCCAGTTTCTAGTTAATACCCTTCCCCCAATCTCCAGCCCTTCATAATCAAGGATAGTATCTCTGTCCTTATTGATTTTTCTTTTCTCAAATATCATATAAGTGAAACCATGCGACATATACCTACTGTGTCTGGCTTCTTTCACTTATCGTAATGCTGGTGAGAATTATCCATGTTGCTGCATCTACCATACTTTGTCCCTTTTGATCGTCGAGTGGTATTCTATTGTTTGTGCCACAGTTTATGTATATATTCATCACTTGATGGACATTTAGTTTCAATTTTTGATACTTTTTAATAAAAGTGCTATAAGCATTCACATACATGTATGCTCTTTAATAAACACAAAAAGTGAGATTGCTGAGTTGTTTGATAAGTGTTTGTTTGAATACAAAAGGCACTTGCAGATTGTTCTCTGGGTTAGTTTTCCCACTGCATTCCCAACATCATGTGAGAGATCTGGCTTCTTCATATCCTTGCCAGCAGCATTTGCATTGTCTGTTTCTGTTCTTGTTTTTAATTTTTATCATTCTGGTAGTATGTCATGTAGCTCAATGGGATTTTGATTTTCATTTTTATAATGACTGGTGACTTTAGGGATTATTTCATGTCTGAATTTGCCATTTATATCTCTTCTTTTGCACATGTATGGCTTTGGTTGTAAAAGTCCTTTGTATTTTTTGAAATTAAAATCTTTATCAGACATGTATTACGTAAATATGGTCTCCCAGACTACAGCTTATGCTTTTATTTTTAAAAAATATTTACTGATGACTAATTTATTGTTGCTTTCTATTATGGTTTATACTTTCACATCCTATATATGAACTATTTGTAAACAATAAGAACACAAAAATTTTCTTTCATTTATTCTAGAAATGTTACCATTTTGGTTTTTACACTTTTTGTTTCAAGTTGATTTTTGTATGTGGTAGAAGAAATGGATAATGATTCATTTGGTGCAAGTTGTCCAAGATATCACCACTTGTTGAACGTAGTGTCCTTTCTCTGTTGACTTACCTTAGAACATTTGTTAAAGGTCAGTTTGGTATCTGTGCGGGTTGCTTTCTGGACATCCTTTTCTGTTTCTTTGACATACATGTCTGTCCTTATGCCAGTGCCACCTAATCTTGATTAACTGTACCTCTGTAGTAAATTCTAAAATCTAATAAAAGAAAAAAAATGTATTGCAGAGTAACTCAGGCAGTAATATTTCTTTAGACTTTATAATTTTGCAGAATTTTAAAAATTCATAATTTATTACTTCTTATTGTGTAAATAGATGTTGGCTTTTTATCACTAATTTCATGATGGTTATTTTTCTTAGAGTTTTGCTCTTCGTAATTACATAAACTTCAGTCCCCCAACCATGGATCTGTGTGGGAATGTACAGTCTCCCGAACATACTTTCTGATTATCTGCCTCTGAGACCACATTGTTTTTCAAGGAGTGTTAAATTATAAGTCAATACTTCTGCTCTTAATAGACTAACAGGGATTAGCACCACAGATGATAATTATGAGATAATAAGGCAGAGACTGCTAGGGTTTCAAGGAGTGGGGAAGAATAAAATGGAATTGGAAGATATGTGTTTGCTTAGTGTGCATGGATGGCTTTGTGCACATCGAATACTATTTGTGGTTACTTTGAACAAAAATAATTTTTAATTTATTACTGTAATAAGTTTAAAATCCTAGTTCTCTTTAAGCTTAGTTGATATTAAGCTTTAAATTCATTTTATTCTAATTATAAATACAGTAAGCTTTAAAAATCATTTTAAGGAAGTTTTTGATTACCATGTAATCAACTTATACAGAATAATGAAAATGTCCTAAATAATCAACTTTATGACTTTATTTTTACAAACATTTTAAGCTGGTTTTATAATTGTAATATACTTGATTTCTTTTGGAACGTTTAGAATGGCTAGCCTAAAAAGCCAATCCTCTTTACCTACCGATTTCCCTAAATCTAATTAAAACAATCTTTAAAATACAGTGAATCCCAAGTTCCCTTAAACATTCCAGTATTGTTCACAAACTTGTTCTCTTATTCCTTTTGACCAAAAATTTCAAGCTCTAAAACAAATTAATTATACATTTTAAATTGGAATCACAGAGCTAATCTGTCAGACACACAAATATGCCAAATTCTTAAACATAACACTCTAAACATCAAATGCATGAATTATTCCTAAATTTAGCCCCAAATTATTACCGAGCATTTGATTTACTATCTCTGTATACTTCATTCTAAGTCTTTCCAGAATTAAATGTTTTCCCATCCTAGGTGAATTGGGTCATCATCCTCAGGGACTTGTGGCACTTACTAATTAGAGAATTGAGCCAAGATGAGAAACTCAACAGTCTCCAAGAATGGCTTCTGGATGAGCCGTGCCTCTTGGAACCCATACCCTTGTATAGTGCCTGCTCTCAAATCTGGCCTGGTACTATGGCCCCAAAATGGTTTTATGTGAAACCAATAGAATTGGCAGAATAAAATGCTACTGGCAACTGGTGTCCTGGAATGTTCACACTGAGGGAAGCCAGCTGCCATGTAAGATGCTTGACCAGCTTCAGGTCACCAGGTCGTGGAGAAGCCCAAACTAGCTATGTGGAAATGGTGTGTGTGGAGAGAAATGCCTGGTTAGTCCCACTCTCCCAACCCCAAAACATTCATTCCAGCTGGGGGTCCAGACGCTGCACTTGTGAATCAAACCATCCCTGCAGAACTCCATTTGAATTCCTCACCTACAAAACTGAAATATAAAAATAACAATTGTTGTTTTAAACTACTAAGTTTCAGGGTAGTTTGTTACACAGCATAGCTAACTGGAGCCCCTACAAGGTGAATCGTCTCCCAGGCCACTAATGACATGCTGAGCCCCCTTTCATGGTTTCCGTAACCTGGGATTCCAGGCACATCTCTTTCAATTAGGATTTTATTATTCTGATGTTTTAGTGCATTTAGTGTTGCTGTAACAGAATGCTCAAGACTGGGTAGTTTATAAAGAAAAGAGGTTTATTTAGCTCATGATTCTGGTGGCTGGAAAGTTCAAGATTGGGCATCTGTACCTGGTTTTGATTACCATGTAATCAAAAAGGTTCTCAGGCTGCTTCAACTCATGGTGGAAGGTGGAAAGAGAGCCAGCACGTGTAAACAGATCACATGACAAGGGAAGAGGGAAGGGAGTGAGCAGGGAGGGGCCAGGCTCTTGTGAACCAGCTCTCATAGGAACGAAAAAAGTGGTGGGAATTTGCTCATGTAATTAATCTATTCATGAGGGATCAATCCCCATGATCTACACACTTTCCATTAGTCCCACTTTCTAACACACTGGGGATCAACTTTCAACATAGGGTTTGGAGGGGACAAACATCCAAACCATAGTCCCTGGTTATGTCTGTCCCTAAGTCTTCCATCTGATTTCAGTCAGCTGGCTCCCAGCCCAAAGATCACAGAAACTTCCTTCATGGCTTGATTGGATCTTGATTTTTTGTGTGTTGTTTAATTTGTTTTCTTTTAGTTGAGGCTGAATTTTTCAAAGACATCAAATGATGTCTGATTGGATTCTGCATTTCTTTCTTTGCCATGCTCTGAAGCCACAGCACTGAAGTCATGCTAATGAAATGGAGACCTGTGCCTCTGTCAGTGGCCAGGGTCCCCCAAGTCCACACCATAGAAAAACTTCCCTGAAGTGTGTAGTGCTTCCTCAGTACCTTTCTGTTGCTGCTATGAGACCAGGTAGCTAGAAGGCTTACAATCTAAGAGATTTTAACTTACTAAGGCTTGAGACCTGAAAATATAATCATTGACTTCAATATTTTCCAAGAAAGCTGCAAAATCAAGCTTGAAAAATATTTGACTAAATGTCCACAAATATATGTTAATGTTACTAAATGCTGAATTTAATACTTATAAAAAGTTTATTACATTCAAACACAACTTCAGGCTAGCCTTTTTTCACTTTACAAGAATTCCTGAGGAGGCCTGTCGAGTACCAGAATATCATAGTTAACTGTAAATTACAAATATATATATCAAAAGGAAAAATGTAAATACATTTTACATTTTCTGTTAAAAAGTATATAAAATGTGGGCTAGGTGCAGTGACTCACACCTGTAATCTCAGCACTTTGAGAGGCTGAGGCAGGTGGATCACTTGAGGTCAGGAGGTCGGGGCTAGCCTGGCCAACATAGCGAAACCCCATCTCTACTAAAGATACAAAAATTAGGCAGGCATGGTGGCACATGCCTATAGTCCCAGGTATTCAGGAGGTTGAGGCAGGAGGATTGCTTGAACCTAGGAGGCAGAGGTTGTAGTGTGCTGAGATTGCACCACTGCTCTCCAGCCTGGGTGACAGAGCAAGACTATCTCTCCAAAAAAAAAAAAGTAATGTGGATTAAGGTACCTTTATATTTTTATGATGTCTGGTGGGTTTGGATTTCTACAAATGTGAGTACTATGGCTATTCTGTGTTCTATGATGGTCTTGGGGAACTGACTAGTTTGCTTTAAAAACAGCCCAGATCCATTTTGTATATACAATCACTCCTCCAGCCCACTCAGTTTTCCATGGCTGCATGCTATTCTTTGACTTCATCTCTTACAGAAGTAGATCTTGATGTTTTAGTCCTACCCTTAGGCAATCAGTATATTATTGCCAGTTTTAGAAATGTCACCAACAGATTCGTTCCAAGATGGCCAAATAGGAACACCTCTAGTCTGCAGCTCCCAGCGTGATTGAGGCAGAAGACGGGTGATTTCTGCATTTCCAACTGAGGTACTTGGTTCATCTCACTGGGACTGGTTGAACAGTGGTTGAACGGCACTATTCACAATAGCAAAGACTTGGAACCAACCCAGTTGTCCCTCAGTGACAGACTGGATTAAGAAAATGTGGCACATATACACCATGGAATACTATGCAGCCATAAAAAAGGATGATGAGTTCATGTCCTTTGTAGGGACATGGATGAAGCTGGAAGCCATCATTCTGAGCAAACTGTCACAAGGACAGAAAACCAAACATCGCATGTTTTCACTCATAGGTGGGAATTGAACAATGAGATCACTTGGACACAGGGTGGAGAACATCACACACCGGGGTCTGTTGTGGGATTGGGGAATGGGGGAGGGATAACATTAGCAAAAATACCTAATGTAAATGATGAGTTACTGGGTGCAGCAAACCAACAGAGCACACTTATACATATATAACAAACCTGCACATTGTGTACATGTACCCTAGAACTTAAAGTATAATAAAAATAAAAAATAAATAAATAAAATATC
Source organism: Macaca mulatta (assembly GCF_049350105.2). Classification (NCBI taxonomy): domain Eukaryota; kingdom Metazoa; phylum Chordata; class Mammalia; order Primates; family Cercopithecidae; genus Macaca; species Macaca mulatta. The sequence continues at coordinate 21,669,717 of NC_133413.1, read as the reverse complement.
ACCAACAAATGGAATAATTTGTCCATAGGTCTACAGCTAACAGGTGGAAGAAGGGCCAAGAATGGCACCCATGTCTCCTCACATTCCTTGTCCTTGTTTTTCCCTTAAAAGCCTCTTGTAGTATTCGTTTTACTCACATGTTAAAAACTATTGTTGGTGGCAGGAAAGGTACAAAATGTGATTGTCCTCTTCTGCTGAGACACGGCCATTGGGTGGCCAAGGACTCACCCTTACAACTGTGCTTTGAAAAAAATGGAATCAATAAGAAAGGCTACACAGACAGGGGAGAAAAGCAGAGTCTGAGTGAAGAAGCACACATGACAACAAAAACCACTTCATAACATTGTCTAGGGCCAGCCCTCCTCCTCATTTCCATTCTACATGGGGCTTGGATCAAAGGTCAGAGTGCAGGCACTAGGGTAGTTTTCTGTGACTGGATCCTGGAGGTGGGAGACAAAGATAGGATATGTTAGACAGATTGATCATCTTTGGGAAACTTGCATTCTCTCTGCCTTCAAACCAAACCCGATTCCCAGAAAAAGATCTGCTCTTGGTCATTTACACAATCCAACTCAGCAAATGACCTCCCTTGGGGGTGTATGCATTTCAGCTGCCTGATTTTGGTTGTGAGGAAATAGGACTGAATTCTGGCTCACTTACTGATCACGCAGGGCCTCATGTCCTGTCTTTCTGCTTACTCACACTCCTCTGCTTTCATGGTAAGATTTGGCCTCAATTTTCCTTGCCACCAATTTTATTGCAAAATCATGTATACTTTAAAGTACCTCAAAACCTTTTCATTACTAGGCAGCGTATACTTTACTAAGTTGAGAAATAACTGGGTTCCCAGGAACCGAGAAATGTTTATTTTCCCTGGGGCGTTGGTACCTCCTAAATCATGCCATGTAGTTAGTTAGTCCTGGCCTATACCATCGTCAGCATCCCCCAAAGAAGCTACAGAAGCTCCACATTCACCCATGGGAAATCTTTTCTGGAGCTCAAAGCAAAGGATAAACCATGCAGGTGGTCCATGCAGGACGAAACTTAGAGAAAATCAAGCCAAGAGGCAGGGAAAATAAGAAACATTCAAACAAAGCTTCAAAACATTTAAAGCTAAACAAAGGTTTTCTCCTTTTTAATATTTTCATAAGGAAATTTAAATAATCCCAAGTAGCAATAAGTGGGTGTACCTTGCCCTTGTATTCTCTGCCGAGTCTTCCTTCAATCCTTCTCTCCTCTTCTTTCTTTTCTTTTTTTTTTTTGAGGCAAAGTCTCGCTCTTGTCCCCCAGGCTGGAGTGCAATGGTGCGATCTCGGCTCACTGCAACCTCTGCCTCCCGGCAACCTGTGCCTCCCGGGTTCAAGTGATTCTCCTGCCTCAGTCTCCTGAGTAGCTGGGATTACAGGCGCCTGCCACCATGCTCAGCTATTTTTGTATTTTTAGTAGAGATGGGGTTTCACCATGTTGGCCAGGCTGGTCTCCCACTCCTGACCTCAGGTGATCCGCCCGCCTTGTCCTCCCAAAGTGCTGGGATTACAGGCGAGAGCCACTGCGCCGGGTCAATCCTTCTCTCCTCTTGACCGTGTCCTCACATTTTCTCCCATTCATCCAGTGTGGTCCTGGATCTATCTCTCAGACATTTCTGCAGGAGATGTTCTCTCTAGTTGACTGGAGGAATATCTAGGGGGCTGCCTAGGCTATCCTGTGTGACTCCCTGCCTTTAGCATGCCCTCCGCCTGGAGGCCCTTATTGCTGGATTGGAAGTGCTGAATCCTACCCAGTCCTGCGGGCAGGCCTGCTGTTTCCCGTAGCCACACAGTCACCTGCACATCTCCCCATCCTTCACTGCCCTGCTGTAACCCCACCAGCTCTTGTGTCAGGCAGAAATCAGAACTGTCTGGGAAGCAATCACTTGTTGTGTGTCTGGTCAAGATGACACACAGGTAGGATAAATAAAAGACGATTTAGCAGCTCTCCCAGAAACAGAACATGCTCCAGTGACCTAGTTTTTGAGCTCAGACCAAGAACCTGGAGCGCTTTAATGATTTTTTTTTTTTTTTGTAGCTCCAGTCCCTTCTGCTCCAATTGCTTTTTTCTGCAGGCTCAGCAGAGATGAAACACAGCTGGTTGTCATTAGATCTCCCTCCAGTAGTCTCCATGCTATCGAAAACAACTGCGTCAGATACCCCTTCTCCAGACGAAACCATGCCAAAACACTAAATATTTCCTCTATGTTCTCTTTTCCCATTCAAGTCATCAATGCTAAATCTCATTTGGGGGCTTGACTTAAAATTAGTGTCTTTCATAATGGACAAATATTAAAATTAGATACATTTTAAATTATTATTTTAAACAAATAATGTATGCATATATACAAAATTTCAAAGGTACATAAGGGGATACATTGAAAGCAGGGTCTCCTTCCTGCATCTGTCCCTCAGCAACCGAATTCTCAGATCCAGAAGCAATTGAGACTTGAGAATATAATCACTGTTACTAGATTCTGAGGGTTCTAGTAGAAATGGTTAATGCATTAAAAAAATTTGGTTTTATGTGGTCAACTTTTTTAGATTCCACATATGAGTGAGATAATGCAATATTTGTTTTTATGTGCCTGGCTTATTTCACTTAGCATAATGTCCTCCAGGTTTACTTATGTTGTTGCAAATGACCGGCTTTCTTTCTTTTTGTGACTGAATAGTATTCCATTGTGTATATATGCCACATTTTCTTTATCCATTCATCCATTGATGGACACTTAGATTGATACCATATCTTGGCTATTGTGAATGGTGTTGCAACAGACATGGCGGTGCAGGTTTCTGTTCGATATACTGAGTTCATTTCCTTTGAATATATACCAGTAGTGGGATTGCTGGATCATATAATAGTTCTATGGTAATTCTTTTAAGAACCTCCATGTGTTTTCCATAATGGCTATAGGAATTTACATTTCCACCAACAGTGTGCAAGTGTTCCTTTTTCTCTATATCCTCTCCAACACTTGTGATCTTTTGTCTTCTGGGTAGTGGCCAGTCTAACAAGTGTGTGGTGATGTCTCATTGTGGTTTTTATTTGCATTTCTCTGATGATTAGTGATGTGGAGCACCTTTTCATATGCCTGTTGGGTCGTAGAAATAGAGTAGAATGGTGGTTACCAAGGTGACATGGCTTAGCTCTCTGTCCCCACCCAAATCTCATCTCGAATTGTAATCCCCATGAGTTGAGGGAGGAAAGTGACTGGATTATGGGGATGGTTCCCCCCGTGCTGTTCTCATGATAGTGAGTGAGTTCTCATGAGATCTGATGGTTGCATAAATGGTAGTTTTTCCTATGCTGTCTCCCCCTCTCTCCCCCCTGCCACATACTGCCACACAAGACATGCCTGCTTCGCCTTCTACTATGATTGTAAGTTTCCTGAAGCCTCCCTACCCATGCAGAACCATGAGTCAATTAAACCTTTCCTTCATAAATTATCCAGTCTCAGGAAGTTCTGTATAGCAGTGAGAGACAGACTAATACAGAGGGGCTAAAGTAGTTGCACGGGCTTGGGGGAAGGTTGCTGGGAAGATGTTAGCTAAAGGACCCAAAATTTCCGTTGGGAAGAATAAGTTAAAGAGATTTATTGTACAACATGATGACTATAACTAAAAATATAAGGTATTCTTGAAAAATGCCAAGAGAGTAGATGTAAAGCGTTCTCCCCACAAAAAATGGTGCCTACGAGTGGTAATCCATATGTTAATTATAATAGCTAGTCATTCCACAATGTGTGTATACTTCAAAACGCCATGTTGTACCTGCTAAATACATAAAACTCTGTCAACATAAAATATAAAAATAAAAATAAGTAAAATAGCAAGCACAAAATTTAAAAAAACAAAACCACGTGGTTCTATATATTATACACTTGCAAGTAGTAACAAACATACGCTGTTCTGTATTTCACAGTATATTTTTAGATCTTCCCATAGTACACGTAAAGCTATTTCATTTAAATGAGAGCATTTTGGCATATAGTGATGTACCACAATTGATTTAACCCTTTACTATATTAAATGTTTCCAATATTTTATTATTACAGAGTGCTGTAATTAATATCTGTGTACTTTAATCACTTTGCACATGTAAGAATCTATACATAGGATAGATCTTTAAAAGTATTGCTGGGGGCTGGGCATGGTGGCTCACGCCTGTAATCCCAGCACTTGGGAGACCAAGGTGGGCGGATCATGAGGTCAAGAGATTGAGACCATCCTGGCCAACATGGTGAAATCCCGTCTCTACTAAAAATACAAAAATTAGCTGGGCGTAGTGGTGCATGCCTGTAGTCCCAGCTACTTGGGAGGCTGAAGCAGGAGAATCTCTTGAACCCGGAAGGCAGAGGTTGCAGTGAGCTGAGATTGCGCCACTGCACTCCAGCCTGGCCACAGAGCAAGACTCCGTCTCCAAAAAAAAAAAAAAAAAAAAAAAAAAAAGATTGCTGGGCCAAAGTGCATATGAAATTTTAATTCTGAAAGACACATTTTGTCACCCAGTTTCCCTCCAGGGAAGTTGTACCAACATATCCTTCTACCTCCAGTGGGATAGAATAAGTTTCCCCACTCATCAACACTGTTTATTCAGCTCCATTTATTTCTTTTTGAAAAATGTCACCTCACTGTAGTTTTAGTTGGCATTTCTTTTATTATGACTGCATCTGAGGTTGAAATTACTTTCATAAATTTCAAAAACAATTCATATTTTTAAATTGTGAATATGTAATCATATCTTTGTCCAAATTTCTAATAATTTGCTCGACTCTGTGTTGATTTGTGGAGGCTCTTTTAAACTAAGGACATTAGCTCTCTGCTGTGTCTTGATTTTTTTCTCTGCCACACAAAAATGTTTTAAACTGATGTGGCTGCACAATTTAATAGCTTCTGGATTCTGTGTTTTAAAGAAATGCCTTAGCAACTCCAATAATATATTTTTTAACTCTCCTATAGTTTCTCTTGGCAGGTTTACAGTTTGGTTTTTTACGTTCAAATTATTTTATTTTATTTTTTATTTTTTGAGATGGATTCTCACTCTGTCGCCCAGGCTGGAGTGCAGTGGCATGATCTCGGCTCACTGCAAGTTCCACTTCTTGGGTTCACACAGTTCTCCTGCCTCAGCCTCCTGAGTAGCTGGCCTACAGGCGCCCACCACCATGCCTGGCTGCTTTTTTAGTATTTTTAGTAGAGACGGGGTTTCACCATGTTAGCCAGGATGGTCTCAATCTCCTGACCTCATGATCCGCCTACCTTGGCCTCCCAAAGTGCTGGGATTACAGGCATGAGATACCGCGCCTGGCCATGTTTAAATTTTTAAACAATGTGGAATTTATTTTAGTGTAAGATGTGAAATAGTGACCGATTTATTTTTTTCAGATGGCTACTTAGTTGTCCCAGCACCATTTATTAAATAAGCTGATTCTTTTTAAATAATTTGAAATGCAACCTTATCACATATGTTATATATATATGTATATTACATGTGTGTAAATATGTATATACACACAGTAAAATTATATATATGTACTGAGTCCATTTTTGTTTCATGAGTCTGTCTTGTCATACCCCAGACAACATTATTTTAATCAGTATGGCTTTACAATGTGTCTTAATACTTGGCAAAGTCAGTCCTTATGTACCATTCTTATCCTTTTTCAAAATCTTTCTTCTTCTTCTTGTTTATTTTTCATGTGATTTTACAAAAGGGTTAACTTTTTTCTTGTTACACACTTTTTATTGGTTTATTTGTTGGTTTCACGTAAAATGCATTGATTAACTTAGCAATAAAATACATTTTTATGATCTTAAATCAACAATCCTAATCAAGATCATAGGATGTCTTTCCATTTGATCTTCTTTTATGTCCAAAACAGTAATTTTAAAGTTTATTCTTATGTCTTGGTAAACTAATTCCTAGGTATTTGGCCATTTTTGTTGATGTTGTAAATAGAATGTCTTAAAAAAATTTCTGTATTCCAACTTGTTTGTACATATGAAGGCTATAGACCTCTTGAATATTTCACCCCTAACCACCATTTTATGTTAGATATAATATACTTTCAGTTGATTATATAAGAGTTTCAAGATAAATAATCTTACCATCTTCATGTAATCATGCTTTTCCTTTCTAAGGTGTATGTGGCCTTTAAAGAATATTTTCCAATTGTATTGTCTGGTACTAGCAGAATAATTTAGCATAATAGCAATGATAAAAGACATCCTCTTTTCCCTGGCTTTAGTGGAAATACTTCTAGGATTTTCCCACTAATCCAATACAGATGCTGGCTCTGGGATTGAGACAGATGTGTTCTTTTGTGTTTTAAAAAAGAATTCACGATCACAGAATACTATAAACACCTCGATGCAAATAAATTAGAAGTTCTAGAAGAAATGGATAAATTCCTGGACACTACACCCTCCCAAGACTAAACCAGGAATAAGTTGAATCTCTGAATAGACCAATAACAGGCTCTGAAACTGAGGCAATAATTAATAACCTAGCAACCAAAAAAAGTCCAGGACTAGATGCATTCATGACCGAATTATACCAGAGGTAGAAAGAGGAGCTGGTACCATTCCTTTTGAAAGTATTCCAATCAACAGAAAAAGAGGGAATCCTCCCTAACTCATTTTATGAGGCCAGAATCATCCTGATACCAAAGCCTAGTAGAGACACAACAACAAAAAAAAATAATTTTAGGCCAATATCCCTGATAAACATCTATGTGAAAATCCTCAATAAAATACTGGCAAACTGAATTGCCAGGAGCACATCAAAAAGTTTATTCACCACGATCAAGTCGGCTTCATCCCTGGGATGCAAGGCTGGTTCAATATATGCAAATCAATAAACATAATCCATCACATAAACAGAACCAACGACAAAAACCACATGATTATCTCAATAGATGCAGAAAAGGCTTTCGACAACATTCAACAGGACTTCATGCTAAAAACTCTAAATAAAGTAGGTATTGATGGAAGGTATCTCAAAATAATAAGAGCTATTTATGACAGACCCACAGCCAATATCATACTGAATGGGCAAAAACTGGAAGCATTCCCTTTGAAAACCAGCACAAGACAAGGATGCCCTCTTTCACCACTCCTATTCAACATAGCGTTGGAAGTTCTGACCAGGGCAATCAGGCAAGAGAAAGAAATAAAGCACATTCAGTTAGGAAAAGTGGAAGTCAGACTGTCTCTGTGGATGACATGATTGTATATTTAGAAAACCCCATCGTCTCAGCTCCAAATCTCCTTAAGCTAATAAGCAACTTCAGCAAAGTTTCAGGATACAAAATCAATGTGCAAAAATTATAAGCATTCCTATATACCAGTAATAGACAGAGAGCCAAGTCATGAGTGAACTCCCATTCACAATTACTACAAAGAAAGTAAAATACCTAGGAATCCAACTTACAAGGGATGTGAAGGACCTCTTCAAGCAGAATTACAAACCACTGCTCAACGAAATAAAAGGGGACACAAGCAAATGGAAGAACATTCCATGCTGATGGATAGGAAGAATCAGTATTGTGAAAATGGCCATACTGCCTAAGGTAATTTATAGATTCATTGCTGTCCCCATCAAGCTAGCAATGACTTTCTTCACAGGATTGGAAAAAACTACTGTAAAGTTCATATGAAACCAAAAAAGAGCCCACGTAGCCAAGACAATTCTAAGTCAAATGAACAAAGCTGGAGGCATCACGCTACCTGACTTTAAACTATACTACAAGGCTACAGTAACCAAAACAGCATGGTACTGGTACCAAAACAGAGATATAGACCAGTGGAACAGAACAGAGGCCTCAGAAATAACGCCACACATCTACAACCATCTGATCTTTGACAAACCTGACAAAAACAAGCAATGGGGAAAGGATTACCTATTTAATAAATGGTGCTGGGAAAACTGGCCAGCCATATGTAGAAAGCTGAAACTGGATCCCTTCCTTACACTGTATACAAAAATTAACTCAAGGTGGATTAAAGACTTAAAGGTAAGACCTACCACCATAAAAAACCCTGGAAGAAAACCTAGGCAATAGCATTCAGGATACAGACATGGACAAATGACTAAAACACCAAAAGCAATGACAACAAAAGCCAAAATAGACAAATTGGATCTAATTAAACTAAACAGCTTCCACACAGCAAAAGAAACTACCATCAGAGTGAACAGGCAGCCTAAGAATGGGAGAAAATTTTTGCAATCTACCCATCTGACAAAGGGCTAATATCCAGAATCTACAAAGAACTTAAACAAATTTACAAGAAAGAAACAAACAACCCCATCAAAAAGTGGGCAAAGGATATGAACAGACACTTTTCAAAAGAAGATCTTTATGCAGCTGAGAGACATATAAAAAAATGCTCATCATCACTGGTCATCAGAGAAATGCAAATCAAAACCACAATAAAATACTATCTCACGCCAGTTAAAATGGCGATCATTAAAAAGGAAACAACAGATGCTGGAGAGGATGTGGACAAATAGGAATGCTTTTACACTGTTGGTGGGAGTGCAAATTAGTTCAACCATGTGGAAGACAGTGTGGTGTTTCCTCAAGGATCTAGGACTATAAATACCATTTGACCCAGCGATTCCCATTAGTGGGTATATACCCAAAGGATTATAAATCATTCTACTCTAAAGACACATGCAGATGTATATTTATTGCAGCGCTATTCACAATAGCAAAGACTTGAAACCAACCCAAATGTCCATCAATGATAGACTGGATTAAGATAATGTGGCAAATATACACCATGGAATACTAGGCAGCCATAAAAAGGATGAGTTTATGTCCTTTGCAGGGACATGGATGAAGTTGGAAACTAGCATTGTAAGCAAACTATCACAAGGACAGAAAGCCAAATACCACATGTTCTCACTCATAGGTGGGAGTTGAAGAATGAGAACACATGGACACAGGGCGGGGAACATCACACACCGGGGCCTGTGAGGGGGTGGGCGACTGGGGTAGGGATAGCATTAGGAGAAGTACCTAATGTAAATAACGAGTTGATGGGTGCAGCAAACCAACATGGCACATGTGTACCTATGAAACAAACCTGCACGTTGTGCACATGTGCCCTAGAACTTAAAGTATAATAATAAAAAAAAATCCATTCCCCCTTTAAAGAGTGTTCCTGTTTGATTAAAAGATATTTTAAAATAAAAGCATAAACATTAAATTTTAACTGATTTTTAAATATTTATGGAGCCAATCGTATGTTTTTTCCACTTTTGAACTATTTACTGTGAATTTCATTGAGATTTCTTGATAAACCTAAGTAATCAACCGGTTGTGGTGTTTTGGAGGAGGTCCCTCTCTGAAAATTATTTCCGCTATGGGAATTATGTTAGGTTTAAATTTTCTATCTCTGGTAGGGTTTTTATGATTTATATGTTTCTAGAAAATAATTCATTTCATCCAGGTCTTCAAATTTATTTATGTAGAGTTCAGTAAGCTGATTTCTGGTGATTACTTATCATTATTTTAATTTCTTATAATCTGTGATAATTTCCCTAATGTTATTAGGGAATTTATTTTATAAATTTGTGTAGTCTTTTGTATGAAGTTAGCCAATCATATACTCATTTGATATTTTTGTACATTTCTTCTTTTGGATTTATTAGTTCTTTTTAGTGTTTTGTGATTTATTTTCTGCTTTTATTGCTCCGTGGTTTCTATGTTTCTGTGTCCTTCAGATTTATTTGTTGTTTTTCTAATCTCTTGAATAGATATTTCATTTATTTTGTTAATTAAGTTTTTGGAACTATCAGTTTTCTTCTGCAAATTGTTGTAGCTGAATTCCATAAGTATGATATGTAATGCTTTTATTATTGTTAGGATTCTGTCATTTGGGTTTTATTTTTCTTCTAAGCCCAAACCCAGTTTTATGAGTAAGTTTTGTTTTTCTACCTCATTATTGTGGGTTTTGTCTGTTTTTTTTTTTCTAGTTTTGTTATTCATTGATTATTTTATAGTACTGTGATCGGAAAATATCCTCTGTACCATGTCTACATTCTGGAATTTATTGAAGTTTTATTAGTAGCCTTATATTTATGGTCAATTATTTTTATAATATCCCATAGGTACTTGAAAGGAAGATACTTTATTTCAAGGAGAGAATTACAGAGACAACAATAAAAGCTGTCTCATGCTGTTGTTATTTGGATTTTTTGTTCTATTACCTAATTTTTGACCAGTTGAACAATCATAGACTGAGAAATTGAGTTAAAGTCTTTGATAAAGTTCGTTTTTAAAATTCTCTATAGGTTTGCTGTGCAAATATTGATGCTATATTATTTGTATCATTTGATATAGCAACAATGACACATTTTTTTAAGAGTATGCATTCTATTATTAAAAGGTATCTTTCTTTGTCTCAGTGTGCTTTTGGCTTTGAAAATAACTTGTTCTGGTATTAAGCTTAGCACTCCTGCTGCTTGTCTTCATTTGATTGCTATGCTTTGCAAACCTTTTTATTCTCAATATTATTGCATTCCTCTGTTTGAAATATTTTTCAAGAACACCTGCATAAAGTTGGAAAGTACTCTGTGGTTATAGCTGAGGGTCATTTGCTTTTAATAGATGAGCTTATATCAAGATTTGCTTTTACTGAAACTGTAACATATAAGATGGACTTCTAGTTAATTAAAAAAATGCTTTTATGAAAATATTCAAACTTTTACAATGTAGAAGTCATGACAGGTCAGCTTTGAAGTATTCATCCAAGGCTGGGTGCGGTGGCTTATGCCTGTAATCTCAACACTTTGGGAGGTTGAGGCAGGAGGATCAGTTGAAGCCAGGATTTGAAACCAGCCTGGGCAAGGTAGTGAGACCTCATCTCTCTCTAATTTATCTCCAGATAATTTTAAAAAATTATCTGGGTGTGATGGTGCACGCCAGTAGCTCCAGCTATTCAAGAGGCTGAGGCAGGAAATTGTTTGAGCTCAGGAGTTCAAGGCTGTTCAGTGATCTGTGATTGTGTCACTGCACGACAGCCTGGGTGGCAGAGTAAGACTGTCTCAAAAAAAAAAAAAAAACTATCTATAGATCTAGATCTATAGATAGATAGATAGATATGGTGAATTTGGCTTAAAAATCAAATAGAACAGAGGACTTATAATGAAAAGTGACAATTTATGCAAAAGTGGCTACTTTGAATCATTTCTATTTTAGTTTTTTTCAATAATTTTATCTGTAAATTTCTAAACAATTTTTTATTTGGCTTTTTTTTGTTTATTAATTTTAGACATTTTGTATTGGCTTTCTCTTGTGGCAAATGTGGATTTTGCCCATTTACACACACACGCTCATCCCTTCTCTGTGCTCCCAATATAGTTATTTGACTTTATTGGTAACTTGTGCTGTGAAAGTTACTTACATCTCTTTTATTGTCTATTACTCTGCCACAAACTACCCCGAAATTGAGTGACTTACAATAGCAGTAAACTTTTATTATCTCCCACAGTTTCTGTGGGTCAAGAATATGGGAGCAAATTAGCTGTGTGGTCCTGGCTCAGGGTATCTTATGAGACTGTAGTCAAGACGTCAGTGGGGCTGTAGTCATCTGAAGACTTGACCATAGTTTGAAGATTTTCTTCTAAGATAGCTGACTCACATGGGTAGTGAGTTGGTTTTGGCTTTTGGTAGAAGGTCTTAGTTTCTGGTTCGAGGACCTCTCCTTGGGGCTACTTGAGCGTCCTTTCTACAAGACACTGGCCCCCAGGGCAGATGATTCAAGAGGGAGCCAGGCAGAAACCTTGATGTGTTTTGGGACGTAGCTTTGGAAGTCACCGTCCATCATTTCTACAGTATCCTCTTGATTATACAGTTCAGCCCTACTTAATGTGGGAGGGGACTACACAAGGTCATGAATAACAGACCTGCAATCATCTTGGAAGCTGCCCATCACAGTCTTCCCTCTGGCCCCCCCATGACTTACATCTTTCCCACATGAAAAATACACTCACCACTTCCTAAGATGCCACACAAGTCATCTCCATATAGCATCTTACTTGAAGTTCAGGGTCTTTTGCCATCTAAACCAGGGGTAGGTGTAGGCGTGTTTCCTCATACACAGGTCCTAGAGTACAGTTCCTGCTAAAGGTCCATGAACTAAAGAGACAAGCCATCTGCTCCACACACCCAGCATACAGTGGGAGACAGACATAGGATAATCACTATAGGCAGTCCCATTCAAAAAGAGGGAAAACGTTGTCATGGGCCTATACTGATTTAAATCCAGTTGGAATTTTCTTGACTGGAAGTTCCTTGACTCAGTCCTGTTCCTTTCCTGGAACGATTCTCTTCTAAGAGCCAAGACAGACTCTTGGCTCTGCCTTCTGGGCTTCTCTGGGAGATCCTGCCTTTTCCGTGGAAAGTTACCTGTGTCTGCAGCTGAATCATCTCTCTGCTTGCTTCCTGTCTGTAGAAGTTTGGGGGTCCAGGGCTTCTCTTCATTTTGTATTGTTCCTGTTCCTTTAATCCAAACCAGTATGATTTTCCTATTAAGGGATTCCCTCCGTTAGACACAAGATCCACACACACAAAAGTTTCTTTGTGATAAGCCCTTCTTCTCATTGGTCTTCTGCTGAGACTGTGGAGAGATAGCACCCTGAAGCTTCATAGCAAGCTCTCTCTTTTAAGACACCATCCTAAATCTTTCCAAGGTGTAAATAAGGGAGTGGTAGCCACATGCGTGGCTTCATCTTTAGACGCTGTTTTCCTGACAGTGCTCAGGATCTTATATTCTCCTAGAAGCCATATCTTAATTTTAGCATTGCTTTCCATCTCGAGGGGCTGAAAACTTTCAAAAGCTGGAAAGCTGGCTTCATCTAGTCCAGGCTTCTTTTTGTATAAAAATCCCTTCTCCAGCTTGTCTCTTTTCTTTTGTATTTTAATATAAGCAATAAGAAGAAACCAGGTGACTGACACCTTTAAGTCTGGAAATCTCCACTCAGTCACTCAGCTTGCTAGATGCATTTTCTGTTTTCCATATGACTTCAGGCAGCAGTATTGCTTCTTCCTGTTACAACATGACAAGGATTCCCTTTCTCCAGTTTTCAATAACATTTTCCTTAGGTTTCTGTGAGCTCTCACCAGCAGCCTCCTCAGAGGTCTCCAGGTTCTACTAAAAGCTGCTTCAGACATTTTCTTTTTCACTAACACCCTTTTCAAAGTCCTTACTTTTCTTCCCACTGCCCAGTTCCTGAGGCATTCTCAAATTTTAGGTGTCGTAACAGCAGCACTGAAATCTGTAGCATTTATCTATTGATGAGTAAAGAATTGCCCTCATCATATGCAACTTATCTATACAAATCCTGCACGTGTACCCCCGAATCTAAAATAAAATAAAATAAAATAGCCCTAAAAGGAAGATGCAGGAACCTATGATTGCTGGGAAGGCAACTAACTGTAAACCTTAAAATGGGTGGCTTTCTATTGTTTTTGGATGCTTTAAGTTTGGAATTTTTACAGCTATACTTCAGGGTATGCAGTAGTTCTTTTTCTTTATTCTACTTGGCAAATAAGCTATTTCAATTGGAAGTCTTCTGTTGCGGGAAGTCAGGGAACCTGAACAGAGGGACTGGCTGGAGCTGCGGCAGAGGAACATAAATTGTGAAGATTTCTTTTTAATATGGACATTTATCAGTTCCCAAGTAATACTTCTATGATTTATTATGCCTGTCTTTAATCTCTTAATCCTGTTATCTTCATAAGCTGAGGATATATGTCACCTCAGGATCACTGTGATAATTGTGTTAACTGTACAAATTGATTGTAAAACATGTGTGTTTGAACAGTATGAAATCAGTGCATCTTGAAAAAGAACACAATAACAGAGATCTTTATGGAACAAGGGAAGATAACCATAAGGTCTGACTGTCTGCGGGGTCAGGCAAAAAGAGCCATATTTTTCTTCTTGCAGAGAACAGACGTGCAAGTAGGAGAGATACTGCTAAATTCTTTTCCTAGCAAGGAATATTCATATTAATACCCTGGGAAAGGAATGCATTCCTGGGGGGAGGTCTATAAACGGCTGCTCTGGGAATGTCTGTCTTACGTGGTTGAGATAAGCACTGAGATACGCACTGGTCTCCTGCAGTACCCTCAGGCTTAAAACTAGGATGGGGAAAAACTGTGCCCTGGTAAATTTGTGGTTGGACCGGTTCTCTGCTCTCAAACCCTGTTTTCTGTTGTTTCAGATGTTTATCAAGACAATACGTGCACCGCTGATCATAGACCCTTATCAGTAGTTCTGCTTTTGCCATTTGCCTTGTGATCTTTGTTGGACCCTTATCAGTAGTTCTGCTTTTGCCCTTTGTCCTGTTCCCTCAGAAGCATGGGATCTTTGTTAGACCCTTGTTAGTAGTTCTGCTTTTTCCGCTTTGAAGCATGTGATCTTTGTACCTACTCCCTGTTCTTACACCCTCTCCCCTTTTGAAATCCTTAATAAAAACTTGCTGATTTGAGGCTCAGGCAGGCATCACGGTCCTACCGATATGTGACGTCACCCCTGGCAGCCCAGCTGTAAAATTCCTCTCTGTACTGTCTCTCTTTATTTCTCAGCTGGCCAACACTTATGGAAAATAGAAAGAACCTACAGTGAAATATTTGGGGCAGGTTCCCCCAATAGTCTTCTGTTTTCCTTCAGCTACAAAATTATTTCATGTTATTCCTTTGATAATTTTTCTTCCATGCTTTTCTGTTTTGTCTTCAGATTGTTTGATTTGTCTTGGTGAAGTAACAATAGCCTCTATCAAATTCCTAGTTTCTATATCTATGTCTATATCTATATCTATCTCTATATATTAATTCTTTCATTAACATACTTAAAAATTGACTAAAATTTTATTAACTAGTGTTACATGTCAGGCGCTGAGTTCCATGCTAATGATATGAATATAAGTAGAATATTATCCCTTCCCTTGAAGGGCATACAGTGTAGTGGGGAAGATACACTTTAAAAAAAATAAGTACAGTGTTACGTATAGTGCTGTAGTTGAAATATGTACAGAATAGAGTCAGGGCATAAAGAAGGGAGTGGATCATTCAATTGGACAGCAAACAGAAAAGATCATAGAGAAAGGAAGCTTAGGTGCCTCTTGGAAGATGAGCAGGTACTCACCAGCTAGGAGGTGGGTAATGAGTAGGGACATTCCAGGCAAGAGAAGCAGAGTGAGCATCATGCTTCTGGGGAAATAGCAAGAAGTTTGAGATGCGTTAAGTGTAGGGTGGTGGTGGTATGAAATGTGGAAGGAGAACTATGCAAGACCCTAAATGACGAGGGCTGCATATACCAGGCTACATGGTTTGGACTTTATCCTATAGGTAATGAGATGCTTTTGAAGAGTTTTAATTGGGAGAGTGGCATGGTCATAATTTTGTGTTAGATATACCACACTGGTTATGGTACAGAAGGCAATTGGGGCAGTAGCACTCAGGGGACTGGATTACTATCATTGTAGTTCATGAGAGGTATAATGATTATGTGACCTGAAGTCACAGAAAAGGGAGTGAAGAAATATGAATGATGTGATGGAGGTTGCATTAATGGAACTTAATCAGATGTGGGATGACAGGATGGAATAATAGAATATCTAGAGTGACAACTAAGTTCTTAGCGGGGAGAATGGCTGGGCTTTGATGATACTGACTGAAGAACCAAACACAGGAAGGGGAGCAACATAGTTATCTGGAAGATCATGTTTTTTTGGTTTTGTATTTAATTTTATATACCTGTGGGGCATCCAGTAGACATCTAGTAGACAGTCATATGTGCTTATGTATACACACAGGTGCATGCACATGCACAGGCGCGCACACACACACCACCCTAGAGCATAAAAGTTATCTGGAGTATAGATACAGCTATCAGGTGAATTTAGCATATATGTTATAAGTGAAGACATGAGAATTGATGAGGTTACCCAGGAATTGCATAAAGAATTACAAGAGTTTAAAAAGGACCAGGTGCAGCCTCCTGGAAGCCCTGGGACATTAGTAGGTACCTGATAAATTTATTTTAGTAAATGAATTTTAATGTATATTACTTCTTTGACAAATTTTGGGTATAAACATAGTCATACTTTTTAGTTTTCCAACTAATTTTTGAGTTCCCCCATGCTTTTATTGGCATCTAGTCTAGTGTCTACTCCAGAACTCTCCCTAACATCTGAAATTGGGTTGAGATCTTAATCAGTTTCTTCTCAGGAGATCCCTGGACCCCAGTAGTACTACCACCTATTCAGTTACTCAAGTCAAAACTAAAATCAGAGAGCCAGTCTTAATCCCTGTTTTTCTTTTATTTATTACCATACTTCCAATCCATCAGCAAGCTCTATTGACTCTGTCTTTAAAATGTGTCCACTTTTCTCCATTGCTACCACTACTGCAGTCTAAGGCACTATCGGCTCTTGCCTGGTGTCTTAGCCCATTCAACCTGCTATAACAAAATACTATAAACTGGGTAGCGTATAAACAGCAAAAGTTCATTTTGAATAGTCTAAAGGCTGTGAGAAGTCCATGATCAAGGTGCTGGCAGAGTTGGGGTCTAGTAAAGGCCCACTTTCTGGTTCACAGAAGGTGGCTTCTTGCTGCATCTTCTCATAGTGGAATCAGTAAGGGGTTTCTCTGGGGCCTCTTTCATAAGGGCACTAATCCCATCCATGAAGAGTCTACCCCCCATGACTTGATCATCTCCCAAAGGTCTCACCTTCTAATACTATCACCTTGGTGATTAGGTTTCAACATTTGAATTTGGAGGGACACATTCACACCATTGCGCCTGGATAGCTACAGTGGCCTACAAGCTTCCTACTGTCACTCTTGACCATCTAAAGTTAATTTTCCATTTAGTAGCCAAAATCATCTTTTTTTTCTTTTAGAGTTGGAGTCTTGCTGTATTACCCAGGCTGGAGTGCAGTGGCGTAACCATAGGTCACTGCACCCTCAAACTCCTGGATTCAAACAGTCCTCCCACCTCAGCTTCCCAAGTAGCTGGGACTTCAGGCATGCACCATCATGCCTGGCTAATTTTTGAAATTTTTTTAGAGAAAGGGTCTCGCTGTGCTGCCCAGGCTAGTCTTGAACTCCTGACCTCAAGCCATCTTCCTGCTTTGGCCTCGCAAAGTGCTGGGATTACAGGGATGGGCCACCATGTGCAGCCCAAAATCATCTTTTTAAAAGACCTCAAATCATTTCATTCTTCTGTTTAAATGCTTCTGGTGCTTCCCAATGTGCTTTATTTTTTATTTATTTTATTATTATTATTTTGAAATGGAGTCTAGCTTTGTCACCCAGGCTGGAGTGCAGTGGCTGATCTTGGCTGACTGCAACCTCCGCTTCCTGGGTCCAAGCAATTCTCCTGCTTCAGCCTCCCGAGTAGCTGGGACTACAGGTGCCCACCACCATGCCTGGCTAATTTTTGTGTGTGTGTGTGTGTGTGTATATATATATATATATATATATATATATATATATATATATATATATATATATATATATTTTAGTATAGACAGGGTTTCACCATGTTGGCCAGGCTGGTGTCGAACTCCTGACCTCAGGTAATCCACCCACATCAGCCTCCCAAAGTGCTGGGATTACAGGCGTGAGCCACCGCACCTGGCCCCGTTGTACTTAATAAGGTCCAATTTTCTCACCATGTGCGGCAAGGCTTTCATGATCATTCCTCTGTATTCTCTCTTTCCTAATCTCCCCTGCTACCACTGGACTGTGCCCTAACCCACTCCACTCCCCAACTCACTATGCTCTAGACTTCTGCAGAACACCAAGCTGTTCCTCCATTAGAATATTTGCGTGGGACGCCCACAATCCCCACCTGGAAGGCTCTTCCTCTTGCTTGGTCCGTAGCTCACTCCCTCCTGTTATTTAGGTCTTAGTATAAGTGTCACCTCCTCATCGAGGCCTTCCTTGTTCACCTAAGTAATGTAGCACCAGGTATGATTTCATCAGAGCACCCAGCACAGGCTGCTGTCTATATATGGCCAAAGATAAAATCTACCAGGCAATTAGGGAGATTTTATTCAAGTTATTGCCATGGGAAGAACAGTTATTAATGAGGAAAGGAAATGAAGGGACCTGGAGTTTTACAGAGGCTGGAAAACAAGAAAGTCGTTAGCAGTTTTAGGGGAGTCATGAGGACGGACCCTGGGGAATACACAGAGCATGGTGGGCCTTTGTCGCTAGCTGTTTCTTAGAATATAACACGATTTCTCAATCACTGATACTTTCTGTGAGCAAGGGCTCAAAGTTAAAATTCTCTCTTTCCCTTGCTCTTTCTTTCTCTCTCCTCTCCTTTTTCCCCCCTCTCTTTGTTGACAGATTTATAGATGTTTTAAATAAAACTTCTAATACAATTTCAGTAGAATTCAATGAGATACCCAAGAGATGGCTCTTTTTGTTTAAAAAATAAAAAAATTTGTTTTTGGCTTTTGGCTAAGCGTGGTGACTCATGCCTATAATCCCGGCACTTTGCAGGACTGAGGCAGGAGGATCACTTGAGCCCACGAGTTCAAGACCAGCCTGGGTAACATAGTGAGACCTCTGTCTCTACAAAAAAAAAAATTTACCTGGTCATGGTGGTGGCACACCTGTGGTCCCAACTACTCAGAGGCTAAGGTGACTAAGGCTCACTTGAGCCAGGGAGTTTGAGGCTGCAGTGAACCACGATGGTGCCACTGCACTCCAGCCTGGGCGAAGGAGTGAGACTCCATCTCAACAACAACAACAAAAAAAAAACAAGTAAAAAATGCTAAGATAAATATTGTACAAGAAAGAAAAATAAAAATTGAAACATTTAAAGATGGCATTAGGTATCTTCTTATTTATTTTGTGTTGTTTTGTCTATAAATCTCAGGTATTCGGATGAACAATGCCTTCTTGAGAATGTTCAATGACAGATACAGAGATTAATCTTACTAATTTTGAAGAAGATAATGAAACTTAAGTCTAAAAGGCAAAACTTCAAAGAACTCACTTTTGATAAGAAGTCGGATTTTCACAACAATACAATATATGACTATATAAGATCTCAGAGCATTAGAACTGTTGGAGACTTCAACTATTCCAAACCCCTAATTTTACAAATGAGGAAACTGAGGCCCAGAGAAAGTGACTTGTCTAAGAGCACACAAGATAGGGAGAAGTCTGGGATCAGTGCCCCTTGTTTCTAGCCCAGTGTTGTTTTCCATCTATTATCTCTTTGCTTATTTAAACACAGAAACAAAAGCCAGGAAAACAATTTTGGGGGGTGGTTTCTTCTCAAAGAAAATTAAATCAAATTATAGTCACTTTAAGCTAAGAAGAGGAAAAAAGGAGTTGAGTGAAACCTATCTGTGACTCTTCTTCTGTATTGTATTTTAAACTCCTGCAGGTTGCGTGGAGGTTGTTGGAATAAAGTTCATTTTAACTTTGAAGTTCCAGTACTAACTTTTACAGACTCTTTATGCCCATTGCAGATTCCTCCTCGGGCAAATCATTCTGACAGCCCATGACCCTGATCAAGTCTCTGCCTTGCTGGCACCTCTACTTTTCATGGGTGAGAATCCTACTTTCAAGAAATGCTTTGGAACTTACATTAGTGAATAAATATGAATGCCTTAAAATCTTGTATCAGTGCATTTTTAGAAAACTGATCTGAAGAAGTTATAAGTATGGTAATTAGAAACAATTGTCTTTGGCTGGGCATGGTGGCTCACAACTGTAATCCCAGCGCTTTGGGGGGCTGAGGTGGGTGGGTCACTTGAGGTCAGGAGTTCAAGACCAGCCTGCCTAACATGGCGAAATCCCATTTCTATTAAAAATACAAAGATTAGCCAGGTGTGGTGGCACGCGCCTGTAATCCCAGCTACTCAGGAGGCTGAGGAACAAGAATCGCTTGAACCCGGGAGGCAGAGGTTGCAGTGAGCCAAGATCATGCCACTGCACTCCAGCCTAGGCTACAGAGCAAGGCTCTGTCTCAAAGAAAGAAAGAAACAGTTGTGTTAGAGGGATACTTAAGTGGTTTAAACAACTTTCCGAGATATTGGTTAAAATATAAGCAAATCTTTTATATATGTATTTAGACCAGATATCTCAGCCCAAGCTCCTTTCCCTCCCTGTTGGAAGTAGCAAAATCTCAAAATGGGAGAGTCCAGATTGATGAGTTTTTTCAGTCCTTTCAATATGTGGTCCCTAGCATTTTTTTGAGAAGCAGCTTTTAATATGCCAAATACTAGATGTGTTGTTGACATTTAATAAATGTCAAAAAAGAGAACACTTCTCACTGAAAAAACAGTTTGGATTACAGTCTTTTTATAGGATTGCTTTCTTCCCAAGATATGCTCATAAAAGTCCAAGATCCTTTAGGTGAGTCATTCTTAAACATTTTAAGAAAATAAGAAATTTAAAGTTTAGTTTATGTAGATTTATACCTAAAAAGGCTAGATCATGGTCCAAACAATTAGTACATGTTGAGCATTGACTATCTGCAAAGTACTGTCTTAGGCTAGTCAGAGAGAAAGGCTGAAACAGGTGTGACTGAAACAGAGTTCCAGTCTTCAAGAAGCTTTCAATCCCGTAGGAGACATAAGACATATCATAAGAGATATCTATAATGCAAAGTAATCTGTAATGTGTTCAAAAACGGGCAAAATCTCTAGGATGTGGCATTTCAGAGATAGCTAATGGGAATGCAGCAGCAAACGAAATAAAATCCTTATCCCTTACCTGAGCCCAGGGAGGTCGAGGCTGCAGTGAGCTGTGATTATACCAATGCACTCCAACCTGGGCAACAGAGTGAGACCCTGTCTCTAAAAATTAAAAAAAAAAAATCAAAAAACTAAAATTCTTATCCTCAGGGAGAATGCATTATATTGGAAGATGCTTTTTATTTCTGGCCATATCTATACTTGTGTTGATCTTTATGTGTATATGATGTCAGGTGCAGAGTAAGGGCATGGAGAGAGAAGAGTGACCCGAGGAGGCCTCTGTTGATACAGTGATATTTGAGCAGAGATTTGTAAGGAAATAAGGCAGGAGGAATATCTGGAGGAGAAGAGCATTCTCGGCAGGTGGGACCCACATACCAGGGACATTCCACTGTGGCTAGAACTCAGTGTTCTGAGGGAGATGGGAAGGTTGGTTAAGTGACCTGCCTGGAAAGATAGCTGGGGCCAGATCGTCCCTCCCCGGTGCCAAGGGCTTTTAAGGTCTTTGAAAAGACCCTGGCTTTTGCTCCAAGTGAGATGGGAGCTGCTGATGGGCTTTGAGCAGAGCAGCGGCGCGATCTGACTTGAGATCTAGAAGGATCACGCTGACAGCTGTGGGGAACAAGGGCAGAGGAAGGAAGCCCAGTTAGGAGACGTGTTGGTTTCCTAGGGCTGCATAACAAATTACTATACAAATTACTTGCACCGCTTAGAACAGTCCATTTGTTTTCTCACAGTTCTAGGAGCCAGAAATCCAAAATCAGGCTGATGGTAGGATTGGTTCTGAGGAAGAATTCCATGCCTCTCTCTAAGTGTCTGGTGGTACTTGGCAATCCTTGGTGTTCCTTGGATTGTGGACTTTCTCTAATTTCTGCCGCCGTCTACACATGGCCTATGTCTCTCTGTATCTGTTATTCCGTTTCTGTTTGTTAAAAGGATACTCATCATTGGATTTTTGGCTCACTCTGAGCTGGAAAAATCTGATCTCAAGATCTTTTACTGACTTAAATTGGCCAAGACCCTTACTCCAAGTAAGGCCACCTTCTGGAGGTTCTAGGTAGACATATATTTGGGGCAGTGGTGTTATTCAACCCAGGATAAGCAGGTGTTTAAATAGTTCAGACCAAGGTATTGGATACAATGGGGAGAAGTCAGATTCTAAGGTCCCTGAAGGTAGGAGATTTTATCTGTTTTGTTTACTTTGTGACCTCAGATTCCAGAACAGTGCCTGTACATAGAAGGTGCTCAGTAAATATTTGTTAAATAATATTCTTTATATCCTCCACCCATCAGAAGGCCACAGCACCAGCAATAGTACAAGGCCAGAAACGCCCCTCACTTCACTGAGGTGCATTAGCCTGGCTCAGGCCCCTTTCCCTTTAAGCATCAGTGACGTCGCCTGTCCCTTTTCTAACCTCATATAACCCTGACTGTGACGCCCAGGTCACTTCTGAAGTGTGCTGTTATGGCATTAGTCAAGGTCTCTGCACGAGCTCTTTATCAACTTACCAACTCCCTGATTTGGGCAAGGAGCATTTCCTATGTTTGCATTCAGCAAAACCAAAATGCTTGGCATCTTGGGTCTATAATACCTCCTCATTTGGACTTAACAACCAGGAAAAGCCTAGGAAATGAGAGATCTTTATACTTCCTCATTGCTCCTGTAGTGAGAGGAGGACAGAGGGTCTGTCTATGAAGCCCTGACCAATACCTGTCTCTAATAATATGGGGGTAGTTGTGATCTGTGCTGAAGGTTCTGTCCCTCTCATTTATCGTCTCTCTTTGAACTGAGGGGAAGTCATTCTGATATAGTGGTCTGGGGGAGGTCCCTAAATGCTGGCAGTACCTCAACCCCAGCGAGTGTCCACACTCTTGACACCAGCATAAGAAGGAATTCAAGGGTGACTCAGAAAATAGTGCAAGTACAGAGATTGATTTCAAAGCGAAAAGTACACACACACTCAAGAAAGGGGAGTGTGGGCATACTCAAGAGAGACTCATACAAATGGGGTTTGGGGCTGCTACTTTTATGGGTTTCTTTAACCAAGAGGTGGCATATTCATGAAGATTCCTGGAAAAAGATAGAGATTTTTCAGAACTGTGATGCCACCCATTTTTACTCCAAATACAGTGCACTGGTGGGCTTGTGATTTGGAGTGTTAATGAGCATATAATGAGGTCCTAGGTGAAACCTAGATCAAATCCAGTGCCTTGTTGGATCCAGTTGGTCTTAACCAGCCTGGTCCATCTCCTGGTTTTTCAGAGTCTTCTCAGGTCATATCCTTGAGTCATGTGGAACTGCCGCCTGGAATTTTTTATTTTCCTGTGACCACCCTGTATTACTTGTGTCTCAGTTCTATCCCTTAATTCCACAGCAACCCACATTCATGGTTCAGTCTCGTTCCCGGAGGTCCCTCTCAAGATATTGGTTCTCAGACACGGCTGCACATAGTAACCACCTGGGGGATTTTTAAAACTACACATGCCTGGGTCCCACCCTTAGAGATGATCATTAAATTTGTGTAGCATGTGGC
Source organism: Macaca mulatta (assembly GCF_049350105.2). Taxonomy (NCBI): domain Eukaryota; kingdom Metazoa; phylum Chordata; class Mammalia; order Primates; family Cercopithecidae; genus Macaca; species Macaca mulatta. The sequence continues at coordinate 21,646,417 of NC_133413.1, read as the reverse complement.
CGGCACTTGCATTTGTCAAATCTCCCCAGTTGATTCTAATAGGCAATAAATTTGAGAGCCACTGCCTCGCTGGAGTATATAGATGGGGCATCAGTTGATGTCGATTATTGATTTGGGTGAGGCCTTTTGTCTGTCTCTTTGCACTTTGGTGTGAGTGAACTGTCAGCTAGATAATTCTACAAGGAATTCCCCAATTCCCAAAACCCACACATTGCTGTATGGCCAGCTGTAGTCACACGAAAATCACAGTCAGGAGTTATGAAAAGGAATTTGTCCGAGAGTAACCTTTCTCTCGCCACCCACTGGAATTTTTTGCTGTTTGAACCCTCTTCTTCATGCTCAGTCTACAATAAGTGACTTGATCAGAATTTTCAGGAAAGCCTGCCAAAGCAAAAGCTAAAGTAGCATGACACTGTCCCTTCACGAAAGTTAGAGGAGATTAGGACAGTCCGTTTTAATTAATGTCAAGTTCTCAGGCCATGGAAAAGCTGGCTCCTTGAATCATGATCATTTTTGTTTTTCCTCAAACACTTAAATGTAGTCACTTCCAGTAGTGCCCTGGGAACTTTTGTGCTTTGGGACAATTTCAGACTTTGTTATAAAAAGAAAGGGAGGGGAGGTTCTGGCCTGTGTCAACCCCAGGAATCCTGAGACCCAGAAGCAGGACATGGGATGCTAATGTTGGTACTTCATGGTGTCAGGGTTCCCAGGGTCTACAAATCACCCTTATGTACAAAACACCCATACTGGCTGCTACTTTCTTTGAATAATTCTGCTTATACAAAATTACAAATTAACTAACCAAATTAGACTTCAGCAATTTTTAAGGTTTTCTGGATATTTTAAATTGTCTAAGAAATCATCCAGCACCAATTCCCGCTGTCTCTCTTTGACTCCCAGTGACTCTGCTAAGTACAGAAGGGCCTCACTTGACCTCAGTGTGGGAAATACCATGCATTAGAAGTTTTATTTTTAAAGGAATCAGCTGAGGAGATGCTTGTATTCCTCACCAACTCTGGTGGATCTGCGCTGTAGGAGAGGGTAAAAACTACCCACAAAAATTTACGTGTGCTGTGGAAAAAAAATCCCTTTATTTTTCATGGTTGTTTGTTAATTCTAAAACTCCCATTTTCACTAATTATAGAAGAAACACCAACGTTGTTTTGCCAGTTTATGGTAATCCACTCATTTTAAAGTCCCAACTCCTACTCCCTCTCCTGGCATTTCCCATGCCTTCCTAACTAAGGCATTTTAAAGTCCTAACTCTCTCTCATGGCATGAAAATAATTTTCTCTCTACCCTTTATCCTTCTTAATTGGGACAAACCCCTGTAACAAAAGACAGATTAACAAGAGAAAAACAGTTTATTAACATGTATACCTCATGTATACCCAGGATGTATTCAAGGGAAAAATGAATAAATTTCAAAACGGTGGCTTAGAATTTAGGCTGAAATACCATCTTCAACTGAAAGAAAGAAAGAAAGGTGGAGGGAGGGCCAGTTCCTGAGAGATGCCCAGGAAAAGCTCAGTACACCAGGGTAGGGTTTGTTATTGTAAACTCCAAAATAAAATTATTTTCTTGCAAATTTAAGTTCCTTACAGATGCTGGTTATTGGACCTTTGTCAGGTGCATAGCTTGCAAAAATTTTCTCCTATTCTGTAGGTTGTTGTTGACTCTGATGATAGTTTCTTCTGCTGTACAGAAGCTCTTTAGTTTAATTAGATTCAATTTGTCAATATTTGCTTTTGTTGCAGTTGCTTTTGGCGTCTTCATCATGAAATCTTTGCTGAAATTTTTATATTTTTGGGTTCTCCTTAGCAAACTATTGCAGGAACAGAAAACCAAATACTGCATGTTCTCACAAGTGGGAGCTAAATGATGAGAACACATGGACACATGAAGGGGAACAATACACACTGGGGCTTATCAGAGGCTGAAGGGTAGGAGGATGGAGAGATCAGGAAAAATAACTAATGGTCATGGGCTTAATACCTGGGTGACGAAATAATCTGTACAACAACCCCCCATGACACAAGTTTGCCTGTAAACAAACCTGCACATGTACCCCTGAACTTGAAATAAAAGTTAAATTTTTTTTAAAAACATTATTCTTAATTCTTTAAGGGATATTTCCATATCCTGCATTAATAATCATAAGAATTCAGTAGCCGTGTAAAAAACAAATTTGAAGGCCCGCATCCAATCATCCAAATGGACCCCTCTTCTCAGCCAAAGACATTCCAAAGTTAGCCTAAAAAACTAGTTTCAGGCCATGATGGGAAGGTGGAACCAGATATGCCTTAGGATACACACCTCCCTTTTGAAAGTACTGATAAGCAGACTCTTTAAGTCTGATAAAAGCATTTACAATCTATTCTCTCTGAAGCCTGCTACCTGGAGGCTTCATCCCCATGATAAAACCTTGGTCTCCACAACCCCTCACTGAGACATTCCTTTCTATTGATGATAGCTTTTTCAACCAATTGCCTATCAGAAAATCTTTGAATCTACCTGTGACTTGGAAACCCCCTGCTTCCAGTTGTCCTGAGTTTCCAAATGAAACCAGTGTACATCTTACATGTATTGATTCATGTCTTATATCTCTCTAAAATGTGTAAAACCAAGCTATACCTGGACCACCTGGGGCACTTGTCCTCAGGATCTCCTGAGAGCTGTGTCATGGGCCATCGGTTACTCATATTTGGCTCAGAATAAATCTCTTCCATTATTTTATAGGGTTTGACTCTCTTCATCGACATTCTGAAGATTTAAGTCCATGCCTTTTCCATTGAAAAGCGTTCCTAATACAGATAGACATCCTTACAATTGGAAATTTCCCTTATAGATATAAATTTCCCCTGTAAAAGGGTAACCTCTCTAGAACTAGAAATACCATATGACCCAGCCATCGCATTACTGGGTATATACCCAAAGGATTATAAATCATGCTGCTATAAAGACACATGCATACCTATGTTTATTGCGGCACTATTCACAATAGCAAAGACTTGGAATCAACCCAAATGTCCATCAGTGACAGACTGGATTAAGAATATGTAGCACATATACACCATGGAATACTATGCAGCCATAAAAAAGGATGAGTTTGTGTCCTTTGTAGGGACATGGGTGCAGCTGGAAACCATCATTCTCAGCAAACTTTCACAATAACAGAAAACCAAACACCGCATGTTCTCACTCATAGGTGGGAATTGAACAATGAGATCACTTGGACATGGGAAGGGGAACATCACACACTGGGGCCTATTATGGGAAGTGGGGAGCGGATGGCATTGGGAGTTATAACTGATGTAAATGACGAGTTGATGGGTGCTGATGAGTTGATGGGTGCAGCACACCAACATGGCACATGTATACATATGTAACAAACCTGCACGTTGTGTGCGTGTACCCTAGAACTTAAAGTATAATAATAAAATAAATAAATAAATAAATAGAAATCGAAATAGAAAAAAAAATGGTAACCTCTACTCTGCTTTCAGAGATTCTTCTGTGTCTTCAGTTTCTCAAAATAATCCTTATGCCAAGGCAGCGTATTTGGGGTGGCATGTTCTGGTCTCTTATACCAGTGTGAGTGCTCATCCTCATGGGACAGGCAGGGAGGTGGGGTTGGCCTTCCTTGTTGGCTGTAACCAACCTGTGTGGGACCATGCTGAGACCCCCAGAATTGGTATAAAGATTATCTTAAAGGGAACAGATTTGAACTGAAGAAGATGCAGAAATAAATCTTATCTCAACTTCCTTTATCTGACTAAAGCAGAGCCTCCAGAAAATACAGTGATGTTAACCCCCCTCACAGCAGATTTCCTGTGAATTCAGCTGCTTTGGGGACAGACTGCTCATTTTCTTAGTATCAAAAATATAACTAGAACTCTTAACTGTCTGGCGGGTTCTCTTTGTTCACTGCACAAACAAAACCAACTCACTAAGACTACGGCATTGCAAAGGAGAAATAGCTTAATTGACATGAGGCCAACCATGCCATGTGGGAGATAGAGTCCTTACTCAAATCGATCTCCCCACAGAATTCAAAGACTAGGGTTTCTCAAGGACAATTTGGCAGGCAGGGGACAGAGGCTGCCGATCAGCTGGGGATGTAATCATAGGCATATGGAAAATTGTTCTTGTGTGTGCTAAGTTTGCTTCTGGGTGGAACCATTGGTTGGCCCAGATGGAAAAATGCAAAAACCTGAAAAGACATCTCAAAGGCCAGTCTTAGGTTCTATAAAAGTGATGTCTGCAGGAGTAATTAGTGAAGTTGCAAGTCTTGTGACCTCCAGAATAATGGTTGGTAATGGTTTATGTCAGAATTCAGGCTCCTCTCATCCTCTTAACCTGGTGGTCTTTTAGCTTTACAAAGGTGATGCAGTTTTGGGGAAGGGGTATTATCATTTAAACTGTAAACTAAATTTCTTCCAAAGTTAGCTTGCCGCAAGCTCAGGAGAGATTAAGGGAAGTTTGGAGATTAGAGGCAAGATGGGCATTGGTTAGATCAGATCTCTTTCACTGTCGTAATTTTCTCACTGGTATAATTTTTGCAATGGTGGTTTCAGAACCTTCCATACCTTCCCAATGAAGCGCTAAACCCCACCACCACCCTGCTCGTACTTGTTAAATTTGTTATGTAAGCTTTTTATCTCTGGCTGTTGAGCAAGTTGCTCATCACTGAGTACTCCTGCATGTATGCAGTATGAGAGAAAATGGTTTCTCTCTACTCTTAGGTCCTGTAACTGAGTCTGTGACAACAGGCAGATTAACAGGAGAAAAAGTATGCAAATTTGTTACATGCACGGGGCATCAGAGGGAAAAAAGGGGAATATCACCAAAACCCAGTTAGTCTAGTAGCTTATGTACCCTCTTCATAGGGGAGGGGATGGAGGAGGCAGCTTAGGGGAGAGTAGATGATGAATGGAAAAGATGAATGGGCCTTTGGAAGAATAGGTGATAATCTGTGACTAAGTTTGTCTGAGTGTGGCATTGACTCCCTGACTCCCCTCCTGTGATAGAAGTTAATCTTCCCTGGGTGATAAAATTCCTGGGGAGGGGACTGATGACAGCTGACCTCCTTTCAGAGGATCTGTCTTTAGACACATAAGGGGAGCCCAGAGGAAGCCTCTGCCTACATCCACTGTCCCCCAAGTGCCCTCGGTATGAAATGTCAACACACTGAAGGGACATATTTTACAGTGGCATTTCCTGAACTCCTTTAAAGCATAAGCATACCTTTTTTTCCTGTTAATATGTCTATTGTCAGTTAATTTACAGGCCCCCAACCACTGAATTCAACTTGGCAGAGGAAAAGGTTTCCTCTCAACAACTTACTCATATAACCTGGTTTTTGAGCATTGGCTGCTGTTCTCACTGCATTTGCTGCAGAAGAATTGTTCAAGGGTGGTGTAACCTGTGTGGCAGAGGTACTCGGCAGCAATCACTTCAGCATACCCTCAGAATGTGCCTGTGATCTAAGAAGAATGTGTGTTCGGAGTTCTGAGCTAAGGAATCTGAAAGTGACCAACCTGGAGATTTATTCCTTACTTATGAAGGACATTTGAACCCCTGGCCCATTAGTTGGAAGGCAGGCTGTACAGAGGATTGAGGCCCTTTGTTTGCTAGGTGGAGGTTGCTAAATGAAAATGCTGTATAACCTGCATGATTTTTTTTTAACCCATGATAGTGGTTTTCCTGTCCAGCCTGCCACTCTTGACATGACTTGTGTGTAAGTCCTCCATAAACCCTAAGTGTCGTTTGCTGGTCCTGAGTCTCTTCTAGGGTTTCTCAGACATAGTGCTGTCCCAGCAAAGTCAGTAGTGGTCTGGAATAACATAACTCAAGTTCAAATAAATCCAGAAAAAAACAATGGGGCAACTCAAGATCCTTGGAACATGAGGGCTTTGCAATTGCCAACGATATTCACTGGCAGGTGCAGGTGAAGGATTTAAGAAGAGCAACTGAACTGGGAAGAGGCATTGACCTCTTCATTAGGAATGAGTGTAGGCAGTTTGTGGCAGGGTCTGTGGGGCAGGAGCAATCTAATCCTATGATTTTTTTTTTTTTTTTTTTGAAACTGATCAGCAGAGCTGCCTTCCAAAGTAAGAACTTACTTTGAAGGAAAACTACCAAGCTTGAAATCACATTTGAGCAAAACAACAGAAACTAAGGATAAAAGAACATCCACATAAAAGCAGGGAAGGAGAACACAGCCAGAAAATCTTAGAAATAAGCAGCCACATGTTTTTGTAGTTTTGTAAACTGAAATTTTTACTGAGATCATTTTAAATGCACATGCAATTATAAGGAATAATACAGAGGAATCTTGTATATACTTTGCCCAGTTTCTCCTGATGGTAACATTTTGTACAACTGTAATATAATATCAGAACCAGCAGAACCAAGATGTTAACATTGATACAATCCACAAATCTTATTTAGATTGTTTTCCAGTTCTATATGTATTCATTTATGTGTGTGCACACTTACTTGGTACAGGTTTATCACCTGTGTATATTTGTGTACTCACTACCACAGCCAGTGATACTGAACAATTGTAATACTACAATGATCTTTCTTGTTGCCTTTTTATAACCATATCTATCTACCCTAGCCTCGTCTCCATCTCTATGATGCTACCCTTTCAAAAATGGCATATAATTGAAATAAAATCATACAGTAAGTAAACTTTCATGATTGGATTTTTTTCACTTAGTCTAATTGCCTGGGATTCATCTAGGTTGTGTGCATCAATAACAGTCCATTCCTTTATTTCTTTTTTTTTTTCTTTTTGAGATAGGCTCTCACTCTGTCACTCAAGCTGAAGAGCAGTCAGGTGATCATAGCTCACAGCAGTCGCCAACTCCAGGGCTCAAGCCATCCTCCTGCCTCAGCCTCCTGAGTAGCTAGGACTACAAATGTGCTACCACTCCGAGTTAATTTTTTTATTTTTATTTTCGTAGATATGAGGTTTCACTATATTTTCAAGGCTGATCTTGAACTCCTGGCCTCAAGTGGTCCTCCCATCTTGGCCTCTTAAAGTACAGGGATTACAGGTGTGAACCACCACACCTGGCCAATGATATGTTCCTTTTTGTAGGTAAGTCATATTTTATCATATGGATGTACCATGGTTTGTCTAACCACTTATCTATTGAGAGATAGCTGGGCTGTTTCCAGTTTTTGTCTATTACAAATAAAGCTACTGTAAACATTCCTGTTCTAGTTTTTGTGTGAACCTATCTTTACATCTCTGGACTACATGCCCTGGAGTGAAATTGCGGTATTGTACTGTAGTTGTATGTTTAGTCCTACGAGAAACTGACAAGTGTTTTCCAGAGTGGCTATACCATTTGACATTCCCACCAGCAATGTGTCAGTGATGTAGTTTCTCTACGTTCTTGGCAGTACTTGATGTTGTCTTTAATGCTTTTAAACTATGCAAACAGCAGAAAAAGAAGCTCTGTGAACTTAGCTTCTTTTAAATGTTTTTTCCCTCATAAAGAGGAACACTAATTTCATGTAAAACAAGAAATGTAACCTCACATAAAAATGACCGAAAGAAAACCATCAAAGTTAAATTTCTCACAAAGTTGCTATAAGAATAAAAGAGAATAACAAACTGAGAAACAGTCCTACAAACAGCCAAAGCGTACCAGAAAGTGCCCATAAAACAGACAAAAACTAAAATTTTTAAAATTAATAATTAAAAAATTTTAAGAATATGATAAAACACAGGAAATAGAAATATAAATAGGATTAGAAAACTCAGAAATAATGTAACAGAATTCGAGGAGTAATTAGAAATACAAAAAAGAAAAAAATATGAAAAATAAATAAACTAGGCTGGGTGTTGTGGCTCACACCTGTAATCCCTGCACTTTGGGAGGCCAAGGCAAAAGGATTGTTTGAGGCCAGGAGTTTGAGACCAGCCTGGACAACATGGTAAAACCTTGTCTCTACAAGAAAATAAATTAAAAGTATATAAATAAACTAAAGGGAACATGTGCTGTGTTCACTGAAAAGGCCTTATGGTGTACTGCTGATGGCAGCAGCTGTCCCAGACAGCCTGCCACTGCCATGATGCTGGCTGCAGCAGGGAGGCATGGCCAGGGCTGCACACTGCATGGAGCCAGTGGGAGCCAGTGGTAAGCGGGAGCCCCACCCCTTCTGAATTGGGTGGAAGGTCCCTGGGTACAGCTGCAGCCATCAAAACTGCAGGTGCAGACTCAGGGTTCCTACTCCACAGAGCAGGTGGGAATCCTGCTACCCCTGCCACCTTGGCCCTGGGCGCAGCTACAACCACCCAAATCACAGCTGCAGACTCAGGCATTCTTGCACTCTTGGGGGCCCAGGAAGGCCCCCATATGCCCTCTCAGACTCAGAAATACCTGCTACCACTGCCTGAGGTCTCCCTGCTGTCGGCACCCACGCTGATTTGGGAGCAAAACTGAGGCTGAGCCCAGGTGCCATGAACAGAGCAGGAGGCAGACAGGTTACTGGGTCGAAGGGGGTGGGTCCCCAGTGAGGCCCCACCTTCAAGCCAGGAAGGGCCTGAAGGCTGGGGGCTGGGCTACCAGTCCCACCCATCGGAGTAGGAACCTGTGGTGCCTTTCCTTGGCCCACACATGGCCTCCCATGGACCAGTTGGCACACATTTCCTTTTCTCTGAGGCCCATAAAAGTCCTTGGTTCAGCCAGAGCTGAGCAGACCTTGGGAGGACAAGCTGCAGGGAGAGCTACCCTCTCCAGGGCCTCCTCTCTCCTGAGAGCTGAACACTCCTCAGAATGAGTGTTGGCAGAGAGGAGCCACCCACTCCAGGCCTCCTCTCTGTTGAGAGCTGCAGAGATGACCAGCGACCTGCCTGCAGAGAGGAGCCACCCACTCCAGGGCCTCCTCTCTGCTGAGCACTGAACACTGATGGGACAACCTGGCTACAGAGAGGAGCTACCCACTGTGGGTCTCCTCTGAGCTGTTCTAACACTCAATAAATCTCCATCTTGCTCACCCTCCGCTTGTCTGTGTACCTCATTCTTCCTGGATTCAGAACAAGAACTCAAGCAAAGGCACCACTGGCCACAGAGCTTTCTGGCCATAAAAATGACACCTCAAAGATCCCTTGACACTGTTACTTTGGCAGCCTCCAATAAACGACACCTTCCTGCTTTTGTGTAGCTCCCACCCACACTGACTCTGGACAGGACAGTTTGGACAGACAGTGAGACACGAGGAATTGAGATGCAAGCAGAGGCTTCATAATGACTTGCATATTGAGGCTTGTCCCCTTATAATGCTGGCTTTTAGGATACTCCCTGTTAGAATCAATCCCAGGGCCATTTTGTGGGAAGCCCTACTTAGCCATGTGGACAGCCATGCAGCGAGAGATCGAAACCCTCGGGGGCCAGCCTCAGCTGAGCTTCCTGATGACAGCACCAATGTGCCAGCCATGTGGGTGACCTTTCAGCCCTAGTGGAGCTGCCCCAGCTGACAACATGTGGAACAGGCATTCACAGTCACAATTGGGAAAATGGGGACACTAGATATTTGGTGATTTTAACAAATACTTTCTTCCTAAGACCAGGAATATGCATGGGAAGTAGATTCAGTCTCACCATTTCTATTTAACATTTTACTGGAAGTTCTTGCTCTGTGATAGAACAAGATAAAAGAATAAAAGACATTCCAATTGGAAAGAAAGAAGCAATATTGTCTATGTATGTATTTGATGTGATCTTCTATGTAAAAATCTATAAAAAATCTATGGAGTCTGCAAAAAACTAAAACTTGTAAGATTTAGTACGATTGTAGGATTTGAGAGCAATGTACAAAAATTAGTTGTATTTTCATATGTTTGCAATGAACCAAGAGAAGTTGAATTTGAAAATAAGATCATTTATAATAGCATCATAAATATGAAGTACTTGGCATACATCTCGCAACAAATGTGCAAGACCTGTGTACTTAAAACTACAAAATGGTGACAAAAATTAAAGAAGACCTAAATAAATGAATGTATATAGCATGTGCATAGATCAGAAGATTCTATTGTATAGATGTCAGTTATCTCCACAATAATTTATAGATTCAAAGTAATTCCAGTAAAAATCCAAGCAGGACTTTTTAAAAAAAGAAATTGGCAGGCTTATTTTAATATGTATGTGGAAATGTAAAGGGTAGAGAATAGCCAAAACAAATTTGAAAGACAGGAATAAAATTGGGAGCCTTATACTGCCGGACTACAATAATCAAGATAATGTAACATTAGCATAAGACAGATAAATAGGTCAATGGAACAAAAAAGTAAATTTAAGAAAGATACTACACATACGATTAATTAATGTTTAACAAAAGTACAAAAACAGTATAAAATGTCTAGTTTTTAACAGATGGTGAAATAACAATTCAATATCCATATGCAAAAATTTATTTTGACCCAGACTTCATGTAATGTACAAAAATTAACTCAAATGGAATATAGAAATTCTATATCAGGTAAAAACTTGGTATCCAGAGTATATTTTAAAACTCTGATAACTCAATAATGAGGAAAAAAATTTAAAAGGAAATGGGCAAATGATTTAACAGACAGTTCTTCAAAGAAGAAATACAGATGGCAATTAAGCTTATAAAAAGGTGTTCAACATTATTAGTCATTTGGGAATAATGCATATGTTCATTATATTGACTATGGAGATGATTTCTCAGATATATAGGCACTAATTAGGGGATTTATAGATTAAATGCTATTTTTGAAGAAAAATGTTGCAAATCAATGACTTTATTTTCTGCCTTCAGAGCTAGAAAAAGAAGAGCAAATTATACTCAAAAATAAGTGTGTGTGTTTCAATATACATATCTATATATCTATAGTTATCTATCTACTTAAAAATTATATGCTTTAATTATGTGAAGCTTATTGTTTACCAATTATAACTGGATGGTATGGAAAAGGGAATAATTGTCACTTACTGTAGCTTGTAACTTGTTTAGTAGTCATAAAAATCCTTTGAAGCCATTTGCTTTTCATTGTCATGTTTTTATTTAAGAGAAAGTTGTTTTTATTTAAGAGAAAGTAGTTTTTTCTTTTTAACCTGGAGGGAAATATCTCAGCTTGTCGTCTAGTTTTATTCTATGAATTGAATGAGTCCGAAGCAACTTCATTTACATTTTAATTAAGTCACTGGTATTTCTTGAGCACCTATAATTTATTATGAGGGAAATTCCCAAGACGTATCAGACTTCTGTCTCTCTCTAAGCTTTAGTGTCTGAGCAAACACCACAATAAGCAAGTGCTTTGAAACCATGCAAAGCAGTGATGCTCAGGCCAAATGAGTGGTGGAAAAATAACATCTTTTTGAGCTTAGGAAAAGCCAGAATCTGGCCTTGGACTGAAGCCTGAGGGAGAAGATGTGCCTTCGGTTATGCCTCACATGCTGGTAGAATCTGCCTGACTGGAGAACATTCAGGTGAAAGGGAGGGCATTCATGGTAAGGGGACATGGAGAATCTGGAACAGGCTAATTGACTGAAAAGGAGATTTCATGTTTGGGAATAATGCTTAAGCTGTCCCAGTTAATGGATACATTATCTTTTCCACACTATTGCCAACACAACACGTACACATACATAGAGTGAAAGCAGGCTGCATGGGATGGCGGGGGCGGGGGGCTAGTGGGAGAGAGAGGAAAATGCCATCTTCTTTTCAAGGTATTTAGTCTGTTGATTAGTCATATTCTCACCAAACACTTACTGCTAAAAGCAGTTACCACATTCGTTTGCTCATCTACAACTTCCTTCCGGTACTTTCTCGAAACCCAGTAACATGAAAACAAACACATAAGTCAATTTTGCCCCAATTCAGTGCTGCCTCACCTTCAAAAAAAAAAAAAAAAAAAAAATACCATTCCCTCCTGTGTGTTCCTCCTTTGTGCACAATTTGGAAGATTCTAAGTTTTAGAAGAAACATAACATGTTTTTAACCTCTTTCACTTTACTTTCCATTCATGGCAACTAGTATAGCCTTTGCCAGGCCAGACAGTGCTGTTTTCCAAATGGAGACAGTTAACTGGGTCATCAGCTTCCAAAGAAAATCAAGCTTGGATTTAAGTGCGCAGGGGCCACCTTGCCAGCAAGAGAAGTCAGACTTAGAGTGAAAAGATCCACTTAGGGCAGTAGTATGTTTATTCTCAGGGGGTCTTCAGACTAATAGGCTGTCAAGGAGTGAATTGTACGTAAGGTATAGATTTCCCAGAAGAAAGAACACAATCCAAAGTAGATTTGTTGCAGCTCTCTCCACTCCCCTTCCTTATCACCCTCTGTTCCTCCTGGATTTTGAAGACCATGGGTTTGGGGAAAGATCACTTGCTGTTGGACATTTGTGAGACTATTTAGTGGCTTCCATTGATCTTTGGATACAGTCTAAATGGAACACAAGCTCTTGCAGGGCTGTGCCCATGCCCTGAGTATCAGCCTTCTCTTGTGTCTCTGTCCCAGTCTGCATTTGGCTCCAGAAATGTTGGCTGTCTCTTTGTTCTTATTCTCCAAACAAGCTCCTTTCTGTCTCAAGCCTTTTGTAGATGCTGTTCTAACTGTGTAGAATGCTGACTCTCCCCTTCCTATCCCCATTCTCTTGCCTGAATAACTCCTATTCATCTTTCAAGTCTCCATTTAAATCAATTTTCCTTGGGAAAATCTTTCCTGACTTCCAAAGGAGGTTTGGCATCTCTGTTATATACTCTGAGGACACCCTGTACTCTTAATTCTTGGTATATTATCCAATATCATAATTAACTAAATGCCTGTCTCCCCATTAGACCATCAGTTTCTTGAGAGACAAGGATCAAGTCTGTCTTATTCACTGTGATATGTCTAGTATCTAGCATAGAGCTTGGCTCATAGTAGAAATTCAAATGACTATTAAATTAATGACTGAGTAAATAATTGAATGAATGAAACTTGAAATACATCTCAAGCAAAAACGTAAGTGGCTGTTTCATGTTCACTGAACTTTCAGAAGGTGCTGATAAAACATTGTTTTCTTAACCGTGCTTTTAATTCTTCACTACTTAAAAGTGTCTTTCAGACTTGTACGAAATTGTTTTAGTAATTAGGACCAGAGATAATAAATAGTATTGCAAAGTCGAATAAGCAAATCAAGTTCTGGATCCTGGATTTTACACCTTTCTAATGGGAATTAAACCACTCTAGCTTCCTATTTCACAAGCACCTATTATAAACAGTACGCATTGTTTGTGATTTGCTCTGATTCCAACTTCCTTTGTGTGTGAAATGGAGAGACTGTGGTGACATCTTGCTTTTGGGAAAAGTGCAGCTGCTCTAAACTACTCCTCGTTAGGTCCGTGGCTCCTCTCACCCCATGTCCTCTGGAGTAGCCACAGGCTGAGGCAGTTTCTCTGACAAGTCCAGAAAGAAGTCTAGAAAGAAGCAGCTATGCTAGGTGGTTATACAGGGCTTTGAGAGCTTTTTCCTCTAGGGAACAAGTGGTTGCACCAATATTCAGAGATTTCAAGGTCAAAGAAAGCCAACTTTGGGAATGGAAATGCATGTCAGCCTTGCCTTGCTTTTTTGCACTTTGAGACATGATTTCTTCTCTTAATGAAGATTGTCTTCAAAGGTCATTTTTCCTGCGCTTCTCCTGGCTAAACCATTTATGAAGAAGCATATTGTTGTTTGCCATTGGAATCTAACTTCCCAATAACAGTTCTAGTCCCATACACCTCAAGGGACAATTGATGTCATCATGTGTTTCTCTTCCATTTTTCCGTTCTAAAGATCCAACATTTTCCTCCAAGCCACTGCCATCCTATGCTGTCTGTTTCCTCTTCGTGAGAGGCGAGGACATTTCCTCCAGTTTTCAGGGGCATCAATTATCTGTGCAGGATCCACCTTTCTCGTGAGGAGCATGCACTTCTGGCTCTTGCTTAATCTCTTCAGAGTAGGTGTGCATTGAGGATGCGCTGCAAGATGCCAAGCCCGTTTCAAATACTATGTGTGTGAGACACAGTATTGAACTATCTTAAGTGAACCATCCATATATGATTTCATTTTGGACAATCATCTTAAAGGAATGGGTTTTTATTGCCCTAACACATAATTTGTATGATGGTAATGATGATGATAATGATATTTGTTATTCATTGCTTGAGTGTATGCTGTTATGGAAGACAGTATCTTGTGCTTAACAGGGAAAAACAATAGATACATTCATTAATTAGGATCCTGCTTAACCTTCTGTTATGAAGGATGATGAATTGTTTTGGGCAGAATGTTGTGTTTTGATGGAAACATAGTGGGATAATAAAAATATGACTGGATATTTGTGTTTAGTTTTATTTTACATTTTAAAATTTGCTTTATGATGAGGTAATCTAGTAAAATAGTTCAAAAATGAAACAACATTGGAAAGACATATTACAGGCTCACCATTATCCCAGATAATTCAATTTTTTCACCCTTCCTGTCATGAGTAACCACATTTGTCAGTTTATTCTACACTCTGTAGAGTCTCTTAATACCTATGATTTTGTTTCCGTAACATCCAGTATGAATATCACAGGAGAGGCAGACTGAGCCCCGTTTTCTAAACTAACCTTTATCATCAAAGCAGAAGGCTTAACTTAAACTAGTTAATGGTTATCCTTCCCAAGACATGTATAATGATAAATTTTATGTGATATGATTTATTTGTTTCCTTCTCTTATTCTGAATCGAATTGGTACTTCATTTTTAGCTACAAAATAGATATCCATATTAATACACAAAGAGAAATACATTACCTTTTTAATTTTATTTATTTATTTGAAATGGAGTTTTGTTGTTGCTGCCCAGGCTGAAGAGCAATGGCATGACCTTGGTTCACTGCAACCTCTGCTTCCTGGGTTCAAGCTATTCTCCTGCCTCAGTCTCCCAACTAGCTGGGATTACAGGCATGTGCCACACCCAGTGAATTTTGTATTTTTAGTAGAGACAGGGTTTCAACAATGTTGGTCAGGTTGGTCGTGAACTCCTCACCTCAGGTGATCCACCTGCCTTGGCCTCCAAAATTGCTGGGATTACCGGTGTGTGTGAGCCACCACGCCTGGCCACCTTTTTTAATTGACATATATTTTGTCACTTGAAGGCGTAATGAAAGCCAGTCAATGCAGTGACAGTATTATATGTCCTAAAGACATTCAACAAAGATGAAATAACTGACTAATAAGAACCAGATCTGTTTGAATAAACATGAGTATGTATATTTTTGACTTTAGATGAAATTTGATGCAGATGTTGTCATGTAAATGTGTGGGTGTGACAGGAAAGCAAATTACAGTAATATTCTTTCAAAAATGTTTCACTGGGAACCAAGTGCATGTATGTATGTCAAGGTGTCTCTTTAGAAACCGAAACCATGGTTGTCAAGATAAAGTCTATGTATCCCCATAACTGTGTGTCATTCAGTTTCATTATTCTTCAAGGCTCTGTCAGTTATTTTTATATTTTCTTTGTAATCAGTCTCTTCTCCTTCACTAATATATAGGCCTAAAAATGCCCCAATATCTCTTCTATAAAAAAAATTGAATAAAAATCTTGCTTCTTATATACTGCCTCTTAGGTTAACATGTTCTCTCCCTTCTCGAGTTCCCTGCAAACTTCTCTAGAAGCCATTGACTTCATTTGTGAAAGTCCAATTTATTCTTCATTCCTTACAGTTTGGCTTTTGTTCCTGTCACTCTGTAGAATTTATATTCTAAGGAGTCATCTATAGTTCTACTGCCAGACCTAGACACTTCCCTTGTCATTGTCAACTGACTTCCTTTCCTTGTAGACACTTTCTGTCTCAGACATTGATAACTTCCACATATCCTACAACTTCTTTGAAGTTTTTTCAGTGGATTTTCCTCCACCGTGTCTTTTCTAAATTTACCTATCCACAAAGGTCAGTTTTGTCCCACATTTCTCTCTCACCATTATTTCTTCCTTGGTTATCATAATTAGCTGTCACTTCCATGGACACAGCCCTAAAATCTACGTTTGTGATCTCTGACCTCTCTCCCAAACTCCTATTATCTATCATCATGTAGATGTTCCTCTACAACTTCCTGGTCAATTTATTGAAAATAAGCCCATCATCTTACATAACATGGAATCTCTTCCAGTATATTCTGGCTCATTAATATTTTTTAATATTTTGTTTTTAGAGATAGGGCCTCACTCTGTTGTTGAGGCTGGAGTGCAGTGGCACAGTCATAGCTCGCTCCAACTCGTGAACTCAAGCATTCCTGCTGCCCCAGCCCCCCAGGTAGCTGAGAACACAGGCCTGCACCACCACGTCCAGCTAATTAATTCTTTTTTACTTTTTTTCATAGAGGCAGGGGTCTCCCTGTGGTGCCCAGGCTGGTCTCAAACTCCTGGCCTCAAGTGATTCCCTTGCCTTGGCCTCCCAAAGCACTGGGATTTCAGGTTTGAACCACCACACCCCGTGTATTTTCTAGTTTTATTTATGCAGAATTATCCTTTCCTGTAGACTTGAAGTCAATTTACAGATGTTTCCTTCTCCTTTGTCCTTTCTTTGCATTACTAACCTTGTTGAATCACTCATCGTCTCTTATCTGAATTATTTCTGTTTTCTCTCCCTGAAACACTTGCCTGTCCTTCCTGAATTACTGTAGGATTGACTGCTCTCTCAATACCAATCCTTTCCTCATTCTAAACTATTTCTATCCAATTCTTCCAGAGAAATCTTCTTAAACCTAGCCTCTTGAATCTTAATTTTTTTCTTAATGTTTTTCCAATGTCTACCAAATAAAGTCCAAACTTCTTATCAGAGATTTTGCTTTTATTCATTCATTCATTGAGCAAACATTTGCTGAGCCCCTATTATTTGGTAGACATTATGTGAGGCATTGGCTACAGATACATCATGTATTTCACGTTCTCATAGGAGAAGCAACCAAAGGAGCATTTCCAAGATGGTAGGTAGTGTGATGGAGGCCTAGGATGCAGGATGCAAGCACACATGACTCTCTTTTGGTAAGAAGTGGAGGCACCATCTACCGCAGGGGGTGATAGGATCTTGGCAACCGCTTTAGATACACAGAGCAGGGCTGGAGAGGGTGGCACCTTTGAGGACCACCATGAGAGATGCAGGATGGACATGTAAGGGGGTCCCTAACTCAGGGTCAGGGAGATTTCCTGCAGGAAATTACATTCACAGGGATCGGTAAATTCTAAGTAAAATTTAGATATGGAAGGAAGGGGAAAAATGAGTTTCCAGGTAGAAGCAACAGGATGGCTTTTGAAGGCTTGCTGGGATCTGGCCTTATTCTACTTTTTCAGCTGAATCTTTCATTGGGTCTTTGAAGTCACCCTACACCCCTCCCAAACCAGACAGCTCCAGGTGCTTTCCTGTCTCTGGGTGTTTCCTCCAGCCTTTCTGAACGCACTCTGTTTTCTGCCTGTTCAGATCCTGCCCGTCCTTTAAGACTCAGCTCAACTACATCTAACATGAAGTGTTCTCATTTCTTAGGCTGGAAAAAAATATTTTCCTTCTCTGTGCTTTTGTAGCATTTTGTTTGTACATTTCTTATAGCATATATGCCTCATATTATATTATTGTCACATCAGTTTCCTATACTTTTTTTTTCTTTTTTGAGACAGAGTCTCACTTTGTCACCCAATCTGGAGTGCAGTGGCACAGTCTTGGCTCACTGTAGGCTCTGCCTCCTGGGTTCAAGCAATTCTCTTGCCTCAGCCTTCTAACTAGCTGGGACTACAGGCACGCGCCACTACAACTGGCTAAATTTTGTATTTTTAGTAGAGACAGGATTTCACCATGTTGGCCAGGCTGATCTTAAACTCCTGGCCTCAAGTGATCCACCTGCCTCGGCCTCCCAAAGTTCTGGGATTACAGGTGTGAGCCACCATGCCCGGCCAGTTTTCTATTCCTTTTTTTTTTTTAAGTCTCTACAAGCTCCTCAAGGAAGGGGACCATCTTTTTTGTTTCGTTCACTTCTAGATCTTAGCATTGCGTATTACAGCCCACTCCAGGGTGAGAATTTTAGGGTTTTTCAGGCACTGGAGCCACAAAGCCTTCCAGAATTAGGGTGAAGTTGAAATCTTCCAAGAGCAGGGCAGGGCAACCTGAAAGCAAAGACTGGGTCTGATTAAGCAGCAGGGGAAGGATATAGTTGGGAGGTGAGTGTCGGTAACAGACTTTTATCAAGCACACATTACATACCTCACTTAATCTGCACAGCTCTCTTTAGTGGGGAAGAATTGTTATCCTCATTTTATAGATGCGGTCGGGGAGATATAGAAACTTACGTATGGTCATATAAGCATTAAACGGAAGAGCCAACATTTCAGCTCATCACTTCTAATGATTCCGCACTCGGCTCTTTGTCTATGCCTTCCTCACCCTGAGGGTTGGAATGCCATGGAGGCTCTGAAAGGAACCAGGAAATACACAGCAGAAATTCAGAATACACCCAGGTCAGAAGGAGAAATCTAGAGCCTCATACCTCTCAGTGATGTCAGCAGCAGATGCAGAGAGGAGAGAGGAGTGAGTGTCTGGGGTTGAGGTCAGTACTTCTCTGCAGGAAATAGGGTGAGGCAAGAGGGGCCCAGGGCACAGTATTTAAAGAAGCACTGTCAGGAACAGAGGCATGTGCTAGCACCCAGCCCAGCACAAATCTAGATGCATAGCACGTGCTCAAGAAATGCTTTTCTAGTTAAACTGATTTGACACCTGGACAGTGTTCCATATTGTCTCTGCCTGGCTTCTGTAGATCATACATTTATCAAGTATGGGTGACACTTGCACTTGCAAATTAGCTAAGAAGATAAACATTTTTAAAACTGTATTGAGTCGTTATCATTTAATTAATATAATTAATGTATATCAAGTATGAAATATATATCCACAAATTATATATAGTAGCTATAATAATATAAATGTGAGTCAGCACTTTTTGATAGAGGAGAGGTAAAATCAGCATTTTTCAAAATGGGCTGGTGGTGTGGGCATATTAGAATCTCTTGGGAGACCCTTTCAAGTTCGGTGTGCTTGTCTTCTCTGTCCATCCATGCCAAGGTTATAAAATGCCCCTCTAAGCATACATGGCTCTCTTTGGTAAGAATTGGAGGTACCATGTACCGTAGAGGGTGATGGGAGCTTGGCAACAGCTTTAGATATACACAGCTGGAACTGGAGAGGGTGGTGCCTTTGAGGACCATCGTGGGAGAGAAAGCAGAAGATGATGAGGGAAGGGCTTTACAGAAGTCTATGGAACTGAGTCTTACAGGGCATGTAGGATTTCCTCAGCCAAGGCGAGAGTTTGTGGAAGTACCATGAATAGAAGGCTCTATCCTTTGTCCAGTTGGTTGCCAATAATTAAATTCAGAATACTGTGAGTCAAAAAAAGAATTTTTCTGACTCTGCTATAGGCCAAGTTGTTTTCCAGCCTTCTATTATTATACCAGGTGGCTTATTACTGTTAATCTATTAATAATTATGACAATAAGAATGTTACCAGTTCAGCAAATGAGGTAGGCTCCTTGCTAGGTAATTTATTGCATTATCTCAAACTCCTGTAATAATTGGATGAGGCAATTAGCATTACATCTTTTTAGATGGCTTAGAATTTCCAGATTACTGGCGGCCACACACACTGTTCTCTCTATATTTTTGGACTTGGCTTGTTGACATTCTGCCCACCTGTTCATGTTCACTGTAGCCATAAACAGCATCCACGCTGGGTTGATAACATCCATCCTTGACATATGTTCTGTCCACAGAAGCCAGATGGAGACAACATGGAGCATGGTCCATGTTGACCAGATGCAAGATCACTTTCATTCAACAAGCATTTATGAAGCTCCTCATGGATGAACTTCTAGATCTGTGCTCAATTAGGTGCTAACAGCAATGCAGAAGTAAATGAGGCTCAGTGTAGAGCCTCTGGGGCTCACAAGATGGGAGGGTGGAGACACACAACTTAGCACAATGTAAGAAAGATAGTGACAGATGCTAACAGAGAAATAATTTAAATGCACTGTGAGATATGCCTTAAATACTTTTAAAAATAATCATTCTCGAAGCCAATTAGAGACGCCATGTTTATAGAGTATTTGGCTGCTGTTTGTTTTGTGCCTTTGAAAATATATACATACCTTTAAAATTAGTGTCAATTCACACTTAACTCTCAAGATTCACAAAAGCACAGTTCTTTAGTTCTAAGATCGTTCTATAGGCAAAAACACTTTTAGCAAATATTTTTTAAAACAGAGACCAAAGGGAGAACCAAATGCTATCCAATAATGGTCTGCCTGTCACAGAGTAGAGAATGTCAATCTAGACAGTTAGTGGTCCCCGGAAGACTTGGAAAAAGTAAGTGGAATCAGAGACACCAAGCCAAGTAGAAGGTTGCAGTGCTGTGTTTGGTCTCCCTTACTTTAAGATGCTTTTCATTCCTGGCCTGGGTCCTAACTCTGTCCCAGCTGTGTGCTTTCACATCCCAGAAGGTCTTCATGCCCAGCCATGACCTCTCCACCCCCATTTCTCTCTATCACTGAGAACACCCAGCCAGGATGACTCCGCTTGTTCAAGAAGTTCAGAAATAGTATTTTGTTGATCTATATCTACAAGCCAAATTACCTGGAAGGTCAAGGACTTGCGGTGGTTTGACCTCTGGTGTTCTCACCTACCCTCCACAGCAAGGCGAGGCAGCCTCCATGTCCTGCTCTAGCTGAGGCTCTTTGGAATGAGTGTAACTTTTCCCTAAGGAGTCTATAGGCCAAGAAGCCAACCAAAGCACCCTCACTCGCTGGGACCCTGCAGATATTCCTAAGGCTATAGCCATCTCACACATAAAATTAGAGTTCCTGGCTAGGCGCGGTGGCTCACACCTGTAATCTCAGCACTTTGGGAGGCCGAGGCAGGCAGATCACCTGAGGTCAGGAGTTTGAGACCAGCCTGGCCAACGTGGCGAAACTAAAATTACAAAATTAGCCGGGCATGGTGGCGTGCACCTGTAATCCCAGCTACAGGAAGCTGAGGCAGGAGAATCACTTGAACCCAGGAGGCAGAGGTTGCAGTGAGATGAGATCATGCCATTGTACTCCAGCCTGAGTGATAGAGTAAGACTTTATCTCAAAAAAAGAAAAGAAAAAAAAAAAGAGCTAGTAATGTACTTGTTTGATTAAGCTACTACTGTTCCAGTTTTCTTTATCTTTTGCTGAATAGCAAAATTTCTTTGAACTTAGTGATATAAAACAACAGCCATTTTATTGTACCTAAAATTCTGTGGGTCAAGAATTGAGGCAGGCCTTGCTGGGCAGTTCTCCTGTGTCTTATGGAGTCAACAGAGGACATTTAGACAGATAGGCTGATCTGGAGGGTTCAGGCAATAAGCAACAACCAAATATCCTTCAGAAACCATTATTTCTGTTTTTATATCTCTTGATATAAAGAATCTTTCACAGGAGAGCTGCTCCAGGCATTGCTTTATTGGTCAGAGTAGGATGGGTTTGGGCTGAGTCATCACCTCTCATCTGGTCTTCTTGTCACTGGAGTTCTTGTCAATGCTGAGGGCAAAAACAATATGGATAATTTTAGAACTGGTTTTTATGGGTTTTCTTTTGAGACAGAGTGGTGGTGGCGGCGGCTTTCTTTTGAGACAGAGTCTCACTCTGTTGCCCAGGCTGGAGTGCAGTGGCACGATCTTGGCCCACTTGCTCCTGAGTTCAAGTGAACACCTTAGTTCAAGTTTCTCAGCCTCCCAAGTAGATGGGATTACAGGTGAGCACCACCATGCCTGGCTAATTAGAACTGTGCTGTATGTATGTTAAAGATACTCTAGTTCAGTGGTTTTCTATGGAGAACTAGATGTTCTGGAAGCATCTGAGAGACATCAAGGGAAACTCCCTCTTCTCCTCTTTCTTTCATATTCCAAGCAATAATTTTGTTTCTTATACTATTTCTAAATGTATGATTTAATTTGAAGAAAAGTTCTGCAAACTAAAATAATTTGAAAAATACTTACACCTATCTTCCCATTTTACAGATGAGAAAAGTGAGACCCAGTCAATTTAAATAATTTGTTCAAGACCGCATGGTCAGTGAAGTAGCTAGATGGGAATCTGTGTCTTCTTGATCTTGGTGTCTACTGTGTGGGCTCCCCTATCTGATTTTTATGACCTAAGAAGTAGGTCCTACATCTATTAGATGTGAAAAATGGGATCCAGAGAAGTTAAGTGAGTAGCCCAAACTCTTAGAGATAATAAATGGTGAAGCCAGGTTTTAGAATGCCAGGAAGATGCATTATCTGTTATACCAGTGAGTTGTAAACTTTTTTGTTAATCATACTATTTGACGATCTGATGAGTGCTATGAACCACTTTCCAGAAAAGTAAACTTTATGCCAAGTGTTAGGTGTAATTTAATAGACATTCTATAAGTCATCCATGAGCAAAAACCTTCTAGGAAGGGGCTTGCAGACCCTGGATTAGGACCAGTGTTGTGCTGGTAAATGTTTAACAGTCTACTCTCCTTGTGTAATTCTGCCATGAATATTGGTTGATATTTTCATTTACTTTAACAAGTAAGATGAAACTGAAATCATGAAGATGAATGTCAGAATTTCACTTGTTTCTCAAATGATGAGTGATTTTTTTTTGCCAAATCAGATAACAGTTTTTAAATATTGAAAGAACATTTCTCAATATTACGATATTTACAAGGTAATGTCAGAACTCACAGATTGCTTTTATGCTTAATCTGCATTACTAACACTTCTCTGTCACATTCTTAAGTCTAGATAATCCACAAAACAATAAATAAAGCCCTGATTTGTAATATTTGTTGATTTCTTTGGTGCTGATGCTCCCATGATGGCGGATTTCAGGCCACCAGCATGATGTTGTTGAATACAGAGTCAGGAATAGATACACAGTAGCACACTATTGTAGAGAATATAGATGTAAAAACATTGATATAAATCATAATAATTAGGAATTGAGTTCTGTGTATTACTTTTGTTTTCAATACAATTTATTTAAGTTAATATGATTTGATTTTTAGATGGCTATGTAGGGAAGTTCAGAGTTTGTCTCCAAAGGTTCGAGTCCAAGTCTGTTGAAATGAATTGACAATAGACAAATTCACAGGAAAAAAAGATATACAGATTCATTTAACATACATAAACACAGAAGCCACTCACAAAATATGAGAGTCAAAGAAAGGTCAAACGGTTGATGCTTAAATACACTCTTTACAGGGGAGAAGGAAGTAGGGGGCTGTACGCAATTTTAGAAGGGTAGTAAATGATTTTAGGGGAGATAAATGAACCCAAGAGACAGAAATTAGATTGTAAATGATTCTGTTTATGAACTAAATGGGACCTGAGAAGTAGGTCCCATTTGTAGATAGATAATGGGAATTTCAGAGAACGGTCTCATCTTGTACTTTCGGAGAGACAGGATTGAGAGACAATTTTCTCTGGTCCCATTTAGTTTAGAGGGGGAGATCAGAGACCTTGAGACTGCTTCTTTAGTTCAGCATGTCAAAGTGCTACATTTTGGCGTATCATTTTCTGAGCCCCAAGAGTTGCATTTAACAACTGGCTTACAAGATTTCTAAAAATTTAACAATGGGCTCTTTCAAGCCTAGTATAAGCCAGCTCCAGCACACAACTGGTGAGGAGCCACCAGGCTGTCCCACCTTCCCTCCCTATCCACAATGCTCCTTGTGACCTCCTCAGCTTCCCCAGGTCTCAGGAGCCTTCTGCAATTCTCAAGCCAACTTCCTTCTGTTTCTTCACAAAGTTCACCTAATGGAAAAGAGGGGCAAGATTGCTGAGTCACCTTTTTCTACCTGTGATGCCAATGGATGCCTTGATTCTGTCCTTTCCCTGCTTCCTTCTGGGTTGCACTCTCACTTTGGTCATTATTTGCCCCACTGAGTTTTCAGCAAGTGTAACTCATGCTTCCTCCATAGGCCTGCTTCCCAGGGGCAGATAGAGAATGCTGCCTCTGGGTGGATCTGGACTTGATATAATTCGGGAACGTATTTTTAAAAGAATATGAAATATAAATGCAGAATGAGATACAGGGCTTTGGAAATGCCTATGCCTAAAATTTCATTGGTTTCATGGCAAATCTCTCTGTAGCTCTCAGGTTTTCCTGAAATGGATGGATAGTTGGGAGGGGTGTGTGTGTGTGTGTGTGTGTGTGTGTGTGTGTGTGTATGTACACATGTACATTCATACCAGCATAAAGGGAAATAGAAATGGGGCATGTGGGAACCAGGGTGCATTTCGGTAGGGCAGGGGCCAGGGTAATTTTACATTCATCTGGAGTCCCCTGGTTAATTTACTGTATGGCCCTGAGCAAGTTATTTTACATCTGGAAGCCTCATTTTTCTTATCTATAAAGTGAAGGGAATGTACTGGGGCCTTGTTGATTTTAAATACAATTTTTTTTTCTTTTTGAGACCCTCTGTCGCCCTGGGTGGGGTGCAGTGGCATGATCTCCACTCACTACAACCTCTGCCTCCTGGGCTCAAGCAATTCTCTCACCTCAGCCTCTTGAGTAGCTGGAACCACAGGTACATGCCACCACACCTGGCTAATTGTTTGTGTTTTTGGTAGAGATGGTGTATCACTATGTTGCCCACGCTGGTCTTGAGCTCCTGAGCTCAGGCGATCCACCTACCTCAGTCTCCCAAAGTATTGGGGTTACAGGTGTAAGCCACCGCACCAGGCTTAAACATGATTTTTAGAGATGACTTATTTTAAATTGTTAAGGTTTCGTGTGTGTCAGCGGGGTAGGAAGTAAATATTTCAATGTAAATATTTGTAGCATGAATGAGTGTAGGATCCACTCAAGCTTATCACAATCAAGGGAAGTACACAGGTAAGCAAACCCCTGCCTCCTATTTCACTTGTTACTGGAGAGACTGAGGGATATGGAGGGAGAATTTTGTAAGAATGATCGAGACTCATGTGCAATTTATATAATATTTAAATGCAAGGGATGCTCCCCCCTTTGTCCTCTGGCAACAGCCCTCCTTGAGCTAAAGAGATTCCTCAGCAGCAGCAGCCTCATTAAGATCCCTGATTTTTCTCCAGCAAAGGAGGTGCATCCTTCCAATAGTAATTCCCTAAACTTGTGTTCTGTCTGCCTTTACTAGACCTTTCTCTCCAAGATCAAATAAGCTTCTCCCCACCACCCCAACCCTCTTTACTAAGTTAAAGAAGCATTCACAGATTTCCCCACCTCGCCTTCCTTGGCTGCTGTGTCTCCCCGGCCTCCTGATCTTACTGTGACAGGTTTCTCTAAGGTCTTTCAATTGCTGTCAAATTACCCAGCCTGCCCCTTCCTTACCTGGACCTGCACCCTCAGCCATGACCCCACTGGCTTCACCCACAGCCTGTCCCTGCTAAGGAGGCCCAAGAGTGAGTCTAGATTCCACACATCACCTTGGACTAGTTACTTTTCTGTATCTTGATTTCCTAATTGTTCAAATAAAGACTATAAGGGGCCTAATTCACAGGTGTGCTGTGAAGATTTAAAAAATTAATGTGCACAAGTTTATGCACATAACATTAATTTGCATAAAGTGCTTAGCACAACACCAGCAGACAGTAAAGGCTCAGTAGATATGAGATATTATTATACGATTCTGTGCAAACTCCAAAGGCAGGCTTTGCAGGCAATATAAACACTTATGTTCCAGCTGCACAGGTGACAAAATTTACAAAAGTTGAAATTTTAGGTAAAATCAATTATTTTGTGCTTTATACAAACCCTATCTCCCTTCCAAGACAGACGTTTGAATTTATATGTATTTCTATAACACTTTGTGATCGCACTCATCCTTGCTTCTTACTAAATATTAAATGTGATATAACCTAACTGAGGAAAGTAAGGATGAAATTTACTTGTTCTGGGGAGGCCGAGATGGGCAGATCACGAGGTCAGGAGATCAAGACCATCCTGGCTAACACGGTGAAACCCCGTCTCTACTAAAAAATACAAAAAACTAGCCGGGCGAGGTGGCGGGTGCCTGTAGTCCCAGCTACTCAGGAGGCTGAGGCAGGAGAATGCCCTAAACCCGGGAGGCGGAGTTGGCAGCGAGCTGAGATCCGACCACTGCACTCCAGCATGGGCGACAGAGCGAGACTCCGTCTCAAAAAAAAAAAAAAAAAAAAAAAAAGAAATTTACTTGTTCTGAAGACTCTATCCACCTTGCCTATCTGGAAACAGACTAGCTTATTTTAAGATGTAAAATTCATGCAACCGACTGTTTTCTAAAATAATCGGCAGAATTCAGTTGAATCCAGTCAACTACAAACATGTATTTTACAAAGCAATTATTATTATATTTTTAAACAAAGCATCCTTTGGGCCAATTTTGTACTTTAACAAAAGGCTTGTGTGCCTTTCTACAAATTGTCTTTTTCAGAAGAGTGGATGCTAAGGGGCCTACATGGGTTTATCAGCTCCACTCTGATTTTCAGTAAAGACCAGGGATAGTAATAGTGACAAGAATGATAACAGCCACCAGATACTGAGCACTTATCATGCTAAGAATTTTACCAGCAAATTCCTATTTAATTCTGACAACTGTCCTGAATATTAGATATTATTAGCTTTATTTTATGAAGGCAGAACTAGGGCACAGAGAATTACTTAACGAGGATGTAGCAGAGCCAGGACCTGCTACTGTACCTGTTTCTCGCCAAGTCTGAGTTGTTAATGACTGTACCATAAAGCCCTCTCAAACTCATGCTTTAAGGGGAAAAAGGCACCGTTTAGTGCTTCATGCTATTAATTTTCACTCATATTTTATGATTTTCTTCGGACTAGGAACTCAGTAAGGATTAATGTGGAGTATGGTAGGGAAAATACCAAACCAAGAAGCAGGAGATGTCAGATGTGTACACTTGGGCAAGTCACCTGATCTGTTCAGATGATAGTTTTCTGTCTATAACATGAGAAGTGTTAAAGAAGAATATTCTTGACACTGGTTAAAATGGTAAGGCACACTTTATTTAGGACCATCACCATTGGTATAAGGTCTACTAAATGGGGTTTTGCAGTAATGAGGAGAAATTGGGCTCAACTTCAAACACAACACGAACAAGTGGAAATTTATAGCCAATTTTTAGCAGCGGATGGAAAATTACGAGAGGAAACACAAGTTTGAGGCGATTCTGGCTAAATCCAACTAACAGGATTCTTATTGAAGGCAGGCCAGGTGAATCGGATGTTACCTGGGGGATGGTGGAGGACAAGGAACCCAATCAGATATCAAAGGTGATGACATATCGAGAGCCGTGCCTAAACTGACTTAGCAGAATTCTTGCTAAAATTGGGCTCTTGAGAACACACCCAAGGACATGGACTAATTGAAAAAGAGCTCAGAGGAGCCTGTCTAGAGTTTGGTCAAAGAGATAATCTTTGTCAGGAGGTCAGTGACTCTAAGATGCACAACAGCCTTACCATTCACTTCTCAAGACTGTGTAAGGGAGTGCTGTTGAGGTGTCTCAGATTTTGTGTCCACTGTGTGGAATGTATCACAATTGGTTTATCCATTCATGAGGTAACAGGCCATCTTCATTTTTTTCCAGTTTTCGCAATTTTAAATAAAGCTACTGTAGTAGGCAGAATAATACCCGCCCCACCCCCATTTTTGTTGTTTTTTGTTTTTGAGAGTTTTTTGTTTTTGTTTTTGTTTCTGTTGGTCAGGCTGGAATGCAATGGCACGATCTCAGCTCACTGCAACGTCCGCTTCCCGGGCTCAAACTATTCTCCTGCCTCAGCCTCCCAAGTAGCCGGGATTACAGGTGCCCACCACCGGTCCCGGCTAATTTTTGTATTTTCATTAGAGACTGGGTTTCACCATGTTGGTCAGGCTAGTCTTGAACTCCCAACCTCAGGTGATTCCTCCTTCCTCGGCCTCCCAAAGTGCTGGGATTACAGGTGTGAGCCACTGCGCCTGGCCCTACCCCTTTGTCTCCTACACACAGTGCATCTGAATCATAATCTCCAGAAACTGTGAATATGTTAATGTCAAAAGGGACGTTGTGGGTGTGATTAAACTAACGATTTTGAGATAAAGAAATTAGCTTGGTTTATCCAGGTTGGCCCAGTGTAATCACAAAGGTTCTTATAAGGGAAGGAGGGTGGTAGGAGAAGCAGAGCTCTGTGTGTGTGTGTGTGTGTGTGTGTGTGTGTGTGTGTGTGTGTGTCTGTTTGAGAGACAGGTTTGAAGATGCTACATGGATGGCTTTGAAAATGAAGGAGGCTACAATCTAGGAATGAAGTCAGAATCGGCAAGAAAGTGAATTCTCCCCTAGAGCCTCCAGAAAGAACAAAACCCAAAATACTTTGATTTAGCATGAGAGTTATTTTGAACTTCTAACCTCAGAACTGTAAGATAATACATTTGTCTTGCTTTAAACCATTAAGGTTGTGGTAATTTGTCACAGTAGTAATAGGAAACTAATACAGCTACTCTAAATATTTACTGTAGGTTTTTGTGTCAATATTTTGCATTTCTCTTGGGTAAAATTCCTAAGAGTGAAAATCTGGGTCCTAGCTAACTTTACAAGAATCTGCAGAACTGTTTTACAAAGTGGCTGTACCGTCTGGCATCCCCACCAACGATGTCTGGGAGTCCTAGTTGCTCTAAATCTTTGCTAACAATCAAATTGGTCTTTTTATTTTAACCTTTCTAATATTACAAATGATGTTGAGCATCTTTTTGTGTGGTTCTTTCCCAACAACACTTTTTCTTTGGTAAATTGTCCAAATATTTGTTCATTTTTAAACAGTTTCCCATCCTCACCACCATCACCTGCCTTCAGCAACCACTAATCTACTTTCTGTTTCTGTAGATTTCTCTATTCTGGACTTCCACGCAAAGGGAATGATAATATGTGTCTTTTGTGGCTGGTTTCCTTCCCTTAGCGTAATATTTTCCAGGTTTGTCTGTGTTGTGGTGTGTAATAGCACGTATCAGTACTTGGCTGCTTTTAATGGCTGAATAGTGTTCCATGGTATGATTATGTCCCATTTTGCCTATTCATTCACAGGTTGATGAATATATGGGTTGTTTCACCTTTTGTGCGTGATAAATAAATCTGCTATAAATGTCTATGTATGCAGTTTTTGTGGATATATGTTTTAATTTCTCCTAGTTATGTACCCAGAGTGGAATTACTGGGTCTTATGGTAACTGTATAGTTAATTGTTCGACCAACTGCCAGACTTCTTTTTTTTTTTTTTTTTTTTTTTTTTTTTGAGACAGAGTCTCGCTCTGTCGCCCAGGCTGGAGTGCAGTGGCCGGATCTCAGCTCACTACAAGCTCCGCCTCCCGGGTTCACGCCATTCTCCTGCCTCAGCCTCCCCAGTAGCTGGGACTACAGGCGCCCGCCACCTCGCCCGGCTAGTTTTTTTTGTATTTTTTAGTAGAGACGGGGTTTCACCGTGTTAGCCAGGATGGTCTTGATCTCCTGACCTCGTGATCCGCCCGTCTCGGCCTCCCAAAGTGCTGGGATTACAGGCTTGAGCCACTGCGCCCGGCCAGACTTCTTTGAAAGCAACTGAAGCATTTTACTTTTCTATCAGCAATGTTTGAGGATTCTGATACATACTTAGAAACATTCTAATTATCTGACTTTATTATTCTAGTCATTCTAGTGAATGTGCAGTGTTATTGTGGTTTTGATTTACATTTCTCTGATGACTAATGACATCAAGTATCTGTTCATATGTTGGCCATTTATACATCTTTGAAGAAATGTATATTCAGATCTTTTGCCCATTTTTAAGTTGGGTTGTCTTTTTATTATTGACTTGTAAGAATGAAGTCGAGTCTTACCTTACATTATATGTAAAAATTAGCTAGTAGATAAATTGAACTTCATTCAATATAATTGGGTTGTCTTTCCACTTTCTTAATGGCATCTTTGAGCACAAAAGTTTTTAATTTTTATGAAATACAATTTATCTCCTTTTTTCTTTGCTGTGCTTTGAAAAAGTTTATGTCTTAGAATCCTTTGCTAAATCCAAAGATATATTAATTTACTCCTATGTTTTCTTCTGAGAATTTTATAGTTTTAGTATTTTGAGTTAATTTCTGGATATGTAAGGAAAGGTAAGGAAAGGTTCCAACTTCATTCTTTTGCATGTAGCTATTCAGTTGTGTCAGCTCCATGAGTTGAAAAATGATTCTTCCCCTCCTACCCTCACCCCCGCTGCCACTGAATGGTTTTGGAACCCTCATTGAATCAGTTGACAGTAGATGTATTAGTTCATTTGTTGACTTTTAACTCTATTCCATTAATCTGTACATTTTTATCCTTGTCTCAACACAACGCTGTCTGGATTACCATTGCCTTGTAGTAAATTTTGAAATCAGGAGATGTAAGCCCTCCTACTTTATTCCTCTTTTCCAAGATTGTTTTGGTTATTCTGGGACCCTTGCATATGAATTTTAGAATCAGTTTGTCAATTTCTACAAAGAAGACACCTGGGATTCTGATAGGGATTGCACTGTACATCAATCTGAGGAGTACTGCTATCTAAACACTGTTAAGTTTTCTAATCCATAAATTTGAGAAGCTATTGTATTTATTCACAGCTTCTTTAATATCTTTCAACAACATTTTGTAGTTTTCAGTGTATAACTTTTGCATTTATATTAAATTTATTATTATTTTATTGATGTGATTGCAAATATTTGTTTGACTTTATTTTCAGATTGTCCATTACAATTTATTCTTTGTGTAGAAATATAACTGGTTTTGTGCTTTGGTTTTAACGCATCTTCAAGCATGAAAGTCTTTAATTTTGATGAAATCCAGTTTAACTAATTTTAAAAATAATTACTTATCTCTTTACTTGTTTAAGGTGTATTCAGATTCTCTTTTTCTTCTTGTTTCAATAGTTTGTGTCTTTCTAGGAATTTGTCCATCTCATCTAAGTTATCTAATTTGTTGATATACAATTATCATCATATTCTTTGCAATTCCTTTTATTTCTGTAGCATTGGTAGTAATGTCCCCTCTTGCATTCTGGTTCTAGTAATCTGAGTCTCCTTTCTTTTTTTTCTTGATTGGTCTAACTAATGCTTTGTCAGTTATGTTGATCTTTTAAAAAAACAGCTTTTGGTTTCATTTATTTTCTCTATTGTTTTTCTATTCTCTGTTTCATTAATTTCTACTCTAATTTTTTACTATTTCTGTCCTTTTGCTAGCTATAGATTTAGTGTGCTATTTTTCCAGTGTCTTAGCCTAAAAGAATGTTGTTAATTTGAGATCTTTCTTCTTACTTTATATAGGAATTTACAACTAGGAATTTTCCTTGAAGAATTGCTGTAGCTGCATCTCATAAAGTTGGGTATGTTGTGTTTTCATTCATCTCAAATTATTTTCTGATTTCCCTGTTGATTTCTTCTTTGATCCATTGGTTATTTAGGAATATGCTATTGAATTTCTACATATTTATGAGTTTCCATAATTTTTTCTACTATTGATTTTTAATTGTATTCCATTGTGGTTGGAGAACGTATTTTATATTTATATTTTATATTATTTCTATCCTTTAAATTTATGTAGCATTTTATAGCCTAGCATATGACCTACCCTGGACAATGGTCCACGTGCACTTGAGAAAATTGTGTATTGTGTTGTTACTGGGTGAAGTATACTATAGATATCTGTTAGATCTACTTGGTTTATTCTTCCAGGCTTCTGTTACCTTGTTGCTCTCTTGTCTAGTTTTTCTATACATTGTTTAAAATGCGATATTGAGATCTCTTACAATTATTGTCAAATTGTTTTCATTTCTGTCCATTTTTGCTTCATGTATTTGGTGCTTTGTTATCAGTTGCATATAAATTTATAATTGTTATATTTTTCTGGCAGATTTACAATCTTATTATTAGAAAATGTTCCTCTGTGTCTCCAGTAACATTTTCTTTTGCTTTAAAGTCTGTTTTGTCTGATATTAGACTAATACATCAGTCTTCTTGTGGTATTTGTTTGTATGATATATGTTTTTCTACTATTTGCAATCTACTTGTATGCTTAGTTGTCCATTTTAATTATAGTTTAATTTTTGAAATCTTTTAAGGATTGGGTTATTTAATATTGAGTCTAAGGGTTCTTTAATAGTTTTGAATATAAGACCTTGATCAGATTTTTTTTTTTTTTTGGCAAGTATTTTACTCAGTCTGATTGAACTTTTATCTTCTTAACACTATGTTTGGAAGAGCAAATGTTTTGAATTTTGATTAAGTCTTTGTTATCAGTATTTTCTTTTATGGTTTGTGCCTTTGATATCTCACTTAAGGCTATGATTAACCCAGTGTTACAAAGACTCTCTTCTGTTTTCTTTAAGAGGTTTTATAGTTTTAGGTTTTATATTTAGGCTCAGTTCTAGTAATTTTGTATGTATGTTGAAAGCTATAAATAGATGTGGCTGGGTTATGTTGTTTTTGTTTGTTTATTTGTTTTTACATAGATATATCCAGTTATTCTAGCACCATTTGTTGAAAAGACTATCAATTGTTCATTGAATCACATGGGCAACTTTGCAGATCATTTTTGTTTATCCCATCACATTGTTTACATAGATGATCATGTATGGAAATAAAGACAGTTATACCTCTTCCTTTCCAATATGTATGTCTTTTATTTTCTTAGCTTGTCTTGTTGCACCGAATGGAACCTCCAGTATAATATTGAATAGGACTGGTAAGGCAACTATCTTAGCTTTTTTCCTGATCTTAGGAAAATAATTTAATCTTTTACCATTAAATATAGTTTTAGATGTAGATATTTTGTGGCTGGCCTTCATCAGGTTGAGGACATATCCTTCTATTACCAATTTTCTGAGAGTTTTTTTTTTTTTAACATGAATGAATATCAAATTTTGACAAATCCATCTTTATCTTCATTTTTTATGGTTGCAAAATAATCCTAATTGACAGGTATATGTGTTTTTCACTAATTTGCTATTACAAACAAAATTGTAATGACTGACACTATGTTAATATCCTTTTGCAGATATGTATCTTCAAGGTAAATTCCCAAGAGCAGAACCATTAGAAAAGGATATGTATTTATAATTTTGAAAGGTATTACCAATTGTCTTCTACAAGGATTGCACCAATATACATTTCTATCAGCAATGTAAGAGTTCTTATTTTTCTTTAGAGTTGCCAACAAGGTGTATTTTTAAACTTTGGGATATTCTCAGTCTAAATTGGTAAAAAGTGGCATTTTCATGTATTATTAAATTCTATCTCTTACTATGCATGACAATGATTACCTTTCATATGTTTAAGGACCACTTTAGGTTTACTTTTGTGTTCCCATCTTTTGCTCTTTTTTCCTTTGTGTGTGTGTGTGTGTGTGTGTGTGTGTGTGTGATTTTCTTATTGATTTTTAGAAACTTACTATTATTATTTTTTAAGACAGAGTTTTCACTCTTGTTGCCTAGGCTGTAGTGCAATGGCATGATCTCGACTCACCACAGCCTTCGCCTCCCGGGTTTGAGCGATTCTCTTCCCTCAGCCTCCCGAGTAGCTAGGCTTACAGGCATCAACCACCGCGCCCAGATAATTTTGTATTTTTAGTAGAGATGGGGTTTCTTCAAGTTGGTTGGGCTGGTCTCGAGCTCTCGACTTCAGGTGATCTACCCGCCTTGGCCTCCCAAAGTACTGGGATTATAGGCGTAAGCCACCGTGTCCAGCCGAAACTTACTTTTTATATATCAATTTTGGGGGGATCAATTTGTTATCTTTTGACTTTGCTTATATTTCAGCTTATCTTAAATGGGTTACATTTTCTTTCCATTAGTTTTTCTGCTGAGCTTTTAGGCATGTGACTTAGGAGAAAATGTGGGAAACACTATAGTTATGTCTATTATTTTGACAAATCACTTTTTGGAAAGATACCCACGTGTGGTGAGCCTTATAAAAAGAGTGTGCTGATTTCTGCTACTTTTTTCATAGAAATTATGCAATATAACTTGAACATTTCTTCTTTTACTGGTGGGAATAAGAGGTACCACCTTCACTTCCTCACTCCCTACACCCTACCCTTTAAAGAAGCAGTAAACATCAAGGAGCAGCGTGATGCTATTTGTTGTACATGAAGTTAAAATGTGTCCTTGGACTTGAGGTCACCTTGAAATAATGAGTGGCCTGGTCTCAGAAGGTTCCATACCTTTGAAGGGACACTTATCATTGTCATCTTAGACAAATCACATGTGGTAGCAGAGGAATCTTAGGGCCTCGTTTAACAACCCAGGCTCACTTCTGACCTGGGGATGTCTAAAAGCCTGAGTTTCTAGCCCTTACATGGTTATCAAAATGCTGAGTTCACATGTTACTCAGGCTCATCACCGAGCTCTTTATTTAACTAGCACTGTCATTGCCCTCAGTGTGTGACACAAACTCACATGATATTGGCCCATACAATGGAAAAATAAGGTTGGTTTTTACTTTAAAATCAATATTGTTATTAAAATGATAGCGTATCAAGACATGAGTATCTTCCTTCCTTCTTTCTAACTTCTGTTTTCTGTTGCTTTTTTTAAAAACCCCAACTCAAAATCACCCGCTGTTTCCTAAAGATCTATTTTGGTCAATATCTCAGTTCCTTTTTGTCTCCTGGTTGTTTTCTCCTTCTTAGGACATATAGGAAAATCTCTTTCTAGAACAAACTGTGTTCATTTTTGTTACATTCTTGAGAAACTCACTTTAATGAATCAAAGAAGGTATTTTTAGAGCATCCTACATGTTCTGTTCCCAGGAAGAATGAGCTTGCTGGTCAATTTTGATTACACCCTCTGCTTGTAGAAACCTACAAAAGTGGAGACATGGAGAGAAAAATGAGAAGTTTCATTCATTTGTGCTGCTTGTTGAAGC
This sequence comes from Macaca mulatta, assembly GCF_049350105.2. Lineage (NCBI taxonomy): Eukaryota > Metazoa > Chordata > Mammalia > Primates > Cercopithecidae > Macaca > Macaca mulatta. Next base: position 21,611,461 of record NC_133413.1, on the reverse strand, counting down.
TTAAAAGTACCTATTCATGGTAGTCTTTATTCACTTATTCAATTATGTATAATTTGTTGAACAAAACAAATTATCATTGAATACACTTATTTTTATACTTTGAATTTTTAAAAGAAAAATAGATGGATGATATAATCATTATTGCCAAAGGAACTGAGACGGCAAGAGAAACAGTGATGCAAATCAATTTCTGGGCAACAGAATGCTGGGGGAAACGTAGGGCCAAAATAATATTGCAATAGCATTTTTCTAGCTTCTTCATCCCCCTTCTTTATATCCAGGTATCTTCAGCATCTTTAAATCATTCCGAACAAACTTGGATGAGAAACAGAGCAGTGAGTAAAGTCAAGGTTAGCACGTACAGTATATTGCCTGTGCATGAATTACCAAAATTTGCCCACTCTGGGCAGATGAATTACAAAAAGACAAGTGTATGAAGACCCTTGTCACTCCTAACTTTTCTATATACTCCCATAAGTCTGCTCAAACAAGGCGCAGGCTACGTGACACTAGCACCTGACAAAAGTTGCCTGCACATCATAGGTACCTGATAAAAATTTGCATTGACCTTACATTTTCCTACCTTTGTCCATCTAGCTGTTAATAATATCACTTGTCACAACCCACCACAAATGAGTTGCTGAAGCACCAGGCGTGTCAAGGTTCCCTAACCTACGGAGTCCCCACTGAAGTCAGTGCAGCTTACAAAAGCCACCATAGACCCCAGCGCATTAGAAGCTTGCTGGGAAAATGTTGGGCCACCGTGCTCCACACCATGGATGCCAAATCTAACAATTCACAGATTATCATAGCTGCGTCTCCCCAAAGCTCAGGCATCCCCCCATAGGCAGGGCTGCCAGACAACAGAAACAGACACACGGTGGAACTCAAAGTTGCCTCTACTATCTATCCTGGGTCTCCATCCAAGATTCTCTTTTATGAGTTTTGCTTCTCTTTTCTCTTAGGAAAAATTTTCCTGCCAATAGATTTATGGTGCACTATCTCCAAGTGCCCCAGATATGTTCAAACAGGCTTAAAACTCAAAGGGGGAAAAAATCAAAAACTCCCAACTTTGAAGTCACACGTTGGTTTAAAAGCCAACTCGCCCAGTTACTAGCTTTGATATCTAAATTAATTCATTTCCCTGCACCTCAGTTTATTCATCAATAAAGAGAAGATAAAAATGTCTATTTTAGGAAGCTATTGTGAGAATAAAACAAATGTTAGCCAAGCACTTCACACAGTGCCTGGCACATAGTTGATGCAGAAAAGCAGGGAGTGACTATTTTTAGTAACACAACATCAGAGCAAGTACTTGCAACACTTGTGCTGACAGATAGATCCTGGTGGTAACATAGCAATGGAAGAAAAAATGGTTGCAGAGGGAGCTCAGAAGAGTGAATGTAGTCATTAAAGGTACTTAGAAAATAGGGTGGTCATTTTAGGCAGGGAGGGCCATTTGAGCAAAAATAGAGACTGCAGGAAAAAAAAACCTTGTTTAAGGAAAGATTAAGAGGCCAGGTTGTCTGGGGAAGAGCTTTATGTTAGATGCATGAAGAATACCTGGCATGAGTTGGAGAACTCTGGGAAGTACAGTGATTTATTGTCTCTACCGACCTATTCTCCTTAACTTGCAACTCGGACCATTTGGTCACCATTAAGGGACTTGAGGAATCCCTGATTTTGGCTTAGCACGGCATGACTCCGGAAATGGTCTTGGGGTTGCATCCTCAGGCTATCCCATTGTGGTGGTGTGAGCTTGGACTTTGTGCATAACCTTTCCCCATTTGTGATGGAGCAGTGATGCCAACCTTCTAGAATTATTATGAGGATTAGAAAAGATTTGAGGGCCTGGATCACATAGCCTTTAGATCTAAGGGGCAGCTCTTGTGCCAATTCTTAGTGTCTCATCCATGATGTGATTTCTGCTGCCACACCCATGCCATCTGGAAACACAAAGATTAAGGGAAATTTAATCATCCTCAGCTTATGCAGCCAAATTTTGTAAATCTTATTATTGATTCTTATCTCCTTTAGAGCTTTCTCCAGTTGTGCGCTAAGAAGGAATTTCATTTTCATTATGAAACCTTTGTGTTTCGTGTTTGGCTCTGGAGGCATTGTCTTTGGCTTAGCGATCTCTTGATTAAAAGACCCTGAAGTTGTTGGAGCCCTGTCAGAGGAATGGATGGAGTCAGAGAAATGCCTTGATTCCAGATGCCTTCTCTTAATCTCACATCAGCAGATTTCCATTGTAGGTTACAAGAGGATGAAGGATCTGAGACCTGATAAAGGAATGAGGTCCCTATACTGGAACTCTAGCGCAGGCTTTCTGAGTGAAGTCTGTTCAAAGCCCACATTTACTGAAAAATCAGTCATCATGAGGAACTGATCTGTGACCAGAGAACAGAGTTGCCAGTGTAATTCGATGGAGAGAGGATTTTTTTTTCAACAAATTGCTGGAACAGTTTGACTAAGTAAAAAAGAAATTATTGCCACAGCTACCACAACAAAAACAAAAAACACTTCTATCCATAGATAGTACCATATACAAAAATTAACTAGAAATGGGCTAAATGTAAAACAGGGTGAGTAACAAGAGTGTGCATACAAACACACACATGCATATGCAAACAATAATTTATAGTTGTTTTGTTAGGCAGGATGAAAAATAGAGATGAAGTATCGGATAGAGGAATGGGATGCTACAATCTACTCTAGAAAGTTCACCTGACTCATTATTAATAGACTAATGGGAAGCAAGGGCAGTAGCCGAGAAACCAGGGGAGACTATTGAAATAATCCAGTGAAACCTGATGGCGTAACATTAACAATGGTAAAGTGTAGTCAGATTCTGGATATATTTTGAAACAAAGCTAATATAATATATATATTTTTTGAGACAGGGTCTTTCTCGGTCACCCAGGCTAGAGCGCACTGTTGCTAATGTAGTTCTCTGCAGCCTCAACCTCCTGGGCTCAAGCTATCCTCAAACCTCAGTCTCCTGAAAATACAAGTATGAATCACTATGCCAAGCTAAGTTTTTTTTCTTTTCTTTTCTTTCTTTTTTTTAAGTAGAGATGACGTCTTGCTATGTTGCCTGGGCTGGTCTCAAACTCCTGACCTCAAGCGACCCTCCTACCCAGGCCTCCCAAAGTGCTGGAATTACAGGCATGAGCCATGACACCAAGCCAGTTTTGTTGACTGATTGATTATGTATTGCGGAAGAAAGAACTCAAGTATGGATTCCAAGATTTCCTCCTGAGCAACTGGAAGAAAGAAATTATTTTAACTAGGAGGAGAAAACTGGTGGATAACAATGTTTTATAACATGATGGGTTCAAAAAACCTATTAGAAAGCCAAGTGGAGATATTTGATAGACAACTGGATATATAAAACGTCTGAAATTTAGAAGCGATGTACAAGATGGAGATGTAAATTTTGGATTGGTCAGCAGCTATGTGGTGTTTAAAGCCATGGAACTAAGTATCACCTTTTGAATAGATATAAATGAAGTTGAGACAGCCGAAGAATGAGCACTGAAGCACTCAACACGTTAAGGGTTAGGAAGATGAGCAGGAATCAACAAAAAGTGAGAAGGAGTAGCTAATGAGAGAAGGAGGGTAGCAAATAGTGGAGTCCTAAGAGAGCAGTGAAAAATCGTTTCAAGGGAAAAGCAACCTGGCTCAAATTACACAGGGAAGTCAAGTAAGAGGACAAAGGAGAGTCAACCATTGGGTTTACTGCCATGGTATTCATCAGAAGCTTAGCAAGAATAAGTTTGGTAGATTGAAAGTGGCTTGGTCAGACTTTGTTCGAGGATTGTGAGGGGAAGTAGAAACCATTAGTAGAGATTAAGCAATTGTTATAAAGAAGAACATGAGGCTGGGTGCGGTGGCTCATACCTATAATCCTAGCACTTTGGGAGGCCGAGATGGACGGATCACTTGAGGTCAGGAGTTCAAGACCGGCCTGGCCAACCTGGCAAAACCCCATCTCTACTAAAAATACGAAAAAAAATTCGCTGGATGTGGTGGCACGTGCCTGCAATCCCAGCTACTCAGGAGGCTGAGGCAGGAGAATTGCTTGAATCGGGGAGGTGGAGGTTGCAGTGTGCTGAGATCGTGTTACTGCACTCCAGCCTGGGCAACAGAGTAAAGACTCTGTCTCAAAAAAAAAAAAAAAAAAAAAAAAAAAAGAGATGGTGGAGGTGGAAGTGGGTTCAAGCAAGTTTTAATTTTTTTTAAGTGGAAAATATGCATTTTTGTTTGCTGTTAGAATGATTCAGTAGGGAGGTGAAAACTGAGAAGCAAGAGAGGACAGGAACAACTCCAGAGCAATGTCTCTGAGTAGGAGAAAAGGACTTCCTTCTCCTGCAAGATCTGTTTGTGCAAGAATTGGTCAGAGATAGGAAGAGGGAAAATGCCTTTTATATTAGAAGGGAAAGCAGAGTGGAGCAGGGAAATGGATAGATTTAAGAATGAAGCACATAGAGCGTTTTGGTTGCCTCTGTATTCTCAGTAAATAAGGCGATCAGCTGAGTGTGGAGACAGGTGAGAAAATATTGGACGTGTGAGATTAAATCATCCTCTGGGAGAGTGAGGCCTGTTTGAACTAGGGAAATGTAGGAGGACTGCTGGATGGCTGTAAGGGATCCATGGAGTGAGGCGGTAATGTGAGGGGCAGCAGGGCTGTGTGTTACCTCACATTCTGCTGTTCTGATGCAGTTATGGAGTAGGTGGTGATCTGGATTTATTCAGGTTTCTGTTTTGCCCCGTAGAGCTCAGGTGAGGGTGAGAGAAGCACAGTTCTTTAGAGTTTTGGCATTGGAATAATAATAACCTTGGGCCTTGAAATCCAAGCTGAATAAGGATCAAATGAGGCTAAGAAAGGAAATGAGGGATGGATGGATCAATGTATTGGAGGTCCTGGGGCAGTTGAGGAGTTGTTGGACTGAGAGCACTAGACTGATTAAAGTAGAAAGAGAGCATGGTAGCCAAAGAAGGGAGAAGTTGAAATTGAGTTTATAAGTTATTAGTAATGGCATGATAGAGTATAGCACATGACAGAATGTTTCTATGTAAAGGTCGATTTAGAAGACAAGGCCATGGGAGAGGAGGAGGTAAAGGCAGTGAGAAGCCAGAATATTGGATGCATCATCCAGATGTTTTAATTATCTATTGTTGCAAAACAAACTCCTCAAAACTTAGTGAAAACAACAAGTTATTAATATCTCTCATAGTACTGTGAGTTGGCTGGGCTTGGCTGGGCAGGGCGTCTCTCATGTTGTTGCATCCAGATGCCAGCTCAAACTGCAGTCTTCTGAACACTCAACTGGCTGGAGGTCCAAGATGCCTCACTCACGTAACTGACAGTGGAGACTGGTTGTTTGTTGGGAGCTGAGAGAACCAACATATGCTCTTTTTATGAAGCTTCGACTTCCCACATCATGAATGCTGAGTTCCAAAAGGAAGTTTCCCAAGAGTGAGTGCCCCAAGGATCCAAAAGCAGAAAATGCCAAGCCAGTTAAGGGCTGCACCCCACGCTGGCACAGGGTCTTTTTAGTTATATTCTACTAGTAGAAGCAATCTTAGGGCCCACACAAGTTCAAAGGAGTGGGGAGACTAGAAAAGTAGGGTGACTAGATTCCAACTCTTAATAGGGATGTCAAGGTAACATTGCAGGGGAACATGCAGAATGGGAGGTAGTGTTGTGGCTGCCATTGAAAAATAAAATCTGTCCCCTCAGAGATAATGAAATCAGTAAGAATAATGACAGAACTAGTGTAGAAGGGAGAGAGAGTGTGAACCAGGTTCTAAAATAATGATTAGGTAAAAAACTCAGAGCTCCACAGATGTCTGTAACTAGGAAGAAGAGATGGCAATAAACTTGTTGACATGAGCAAGACAAGGGCTTAAGGGAGGAGGATGGGACAATGGTGGGCATGTCTTATGAAAAGTTGCTTTCACCCCATCCCTGTTTTAGCTAGTTCTCAATTTGGTGCAGTGTATGAGGCCCACTTCCAGAGTTGAGTCCCACCTCCTACTTCATCTTGAGAATACCTCTTTAGCCCTCTCAAATGTGGGTATTTTCTTTCCTCCTGTGTTACTTGGCCTGGGAACGAGGCAGGTAGCATTTTCGTTCCTCTTTGCAACTTTTACACTGTTGTCCCATTCTCTTCCCCTAAGCCCATGGTTCCATTTTGCATCTGGTTTCTTTCATATAGCAAAAGGTTTTCAAGGTTCATCATGTTGTATCATGTATCTGCCGCTTGTTCTTTTTACTTCCGAATAATATTTCATTGTATGAATTTGCCACATTTTCCTTATCTCTTTCACAAGTTCATGGACATTTGGGTTGTCCACTTTGGGACTAATCTGATTAATGCTGCTGTGAACCTTTGTGTGCAAATCTTTGTGGATCTGTTTTCATTTCTCTTGGGTATATACCTAGGAGTGGAATTGCTAGGTCATATGGGTTAAACTCTGTGCTTAATTTTGGAAATACTACCGAATTGTTCTCCAGAGTGGCTGTGCTGTTTTACATTCCCATCAGCCACTTACACAGGTTCACACTTCACATCCTCAGCGACACCTGCAATTGTCTATCTTATTGATCAACAGACATTGATGGGCAGTGGCCAAGTGTAAACTGGGGAGCCCCCTCCTGTCAGGGGAGACCCAAACTCCGGAAGATCCAATACCTAACTGACAATAAAAGTTTGGGTCAAGGCTGGGCACGGTGGCTCATGCCTGCAATTGCAGCACTTTGGGAGGCCGAGGAGGGCGGATCACTTGAGGCCAGGAATTCAAGACCAGCCTGGGCAACATGGTGAAACCCCATCTCTACAAAAAATACAAAACTTAGCTGAGTGCAGTGGCATGTGCTTATAGTACCATCTACTTGGGAGGCTGAGGCAGGAGAATCACTGGAGCCTGGGGGGTGGAGGTTGCAGTGAGCCATGATCGCACCATTGCACTCTAGCCTGGAAGTTTGGGTCAGTGGCCATTGAAGTAATTGTTTTCTGGACTAAATTCTTCCTGACTGTACTAAGAAGTAATCCCTACTTAGCTGCATAAATGGACCATATGCTATTATTTTAATTATCAAGGCAACCCAAAGCAAAGTTCTAAAAAATGTACCCTCCCATCCCAAATAGTTCATTTTATTGCACAAATGCTACTTACGTTACAGCTAACGATGAGGCCTCAGAAATAGAGATAATGTATACTATAAAATGACCAAAGACACTTTATGTTATTCTAACATTTTGCTTGTGAAAAAGCATATTGTAGGCAAGAATAGTCCCATGTATTTTATGCAGGCAAAATTCTGTATCATTTTCTTCTATAGTCAGTTTAAAGGACATGTAAGGCTTTCTATAGCTTTATACAAATATAAATGTTAAAAATACGTAAAATGTGTACTATAATTCTCAGAAGCTCTTTGGTTTACTAAGTACAATGGTTACTTAGTCAAAATATGCTGAGTGAATCTGACCTAAGAATAAATTTACTTTAAAAATGATACAAAATAATGACTTAGTGTGGTAATAAAATGTTGTCAATTTTATTAAAAGCTGATTCCATTTCTTCACACAGTTAAGTACGTTTCTTCCTTGTTTTGTTAAAGCCCATTTCATAAGAGTAAGTTGGCTCTGTGAGAGCATCACTGATAAAGACACGTACAAAGTTAGCACCACACGTTTATAAATGCAGATCGCCACAAGGACCTTTCCAATATGTACAAGCTCCGTTTACACATCCACACATGTATTTACAGCTAATAAATAAAATGTAAAGCCAAAGCATCCTTGATATAAATAGCAAAGTTTTTCAGAGCCAGAGTTCCCGGTGCTATGTGCTGCTTTAGTGAATCTTTTAAGTTAATGCACCCTGGGTCACAACCCAAATCCAGACATTTAGTCAATTAGTAATAAAGGGGATGCCAACAACAAATCGTACATCATTTTATTTTTAGAGAGAATTCATTCCAAGCCTGATGATGTTAATCACAACATTGGTCCTACTATTTATAGGCACGGTCATCTCTCTCAGAGAAAGGGTCAAAGTTCTGGCACATCAGGAACAATTTCTACTCCAGCATGTTCTAATACATCCCTTGATCGACTGTTTTCCCTTCCCTATTATGCTGAAGGACAGCACACATGCAGAGCTTTCTAGTATGTGTTCACATATCACACATTTTCACAGTCTGGTTCCCAGCGATAGCCTCTGAGATATTTGACATCTTTATCATTTCATATTTTTACATAGAAGAGCATTCTGAAAAATAGGAGATCTAGTTTATAAATAATTGTTCACTCACTCTTGATTAGTTGTTAAAAACAACAAATAACAACCCTCATGGTGCTCCATGTGGCTCCTTGCACGCGATGGTTTAGTAGCACTGCTTAGGAATCTACCCCAGGAACTTCTCCACCCTTTTACTTAGTAAAAACAGTCCTTCTCTAAAATCTGTAGAAGCTCACACAATGCAAAATTTGAACTCAAACATATCTTTTCATGTCAAAGCTAGGAACAAAAGAGACGTACTGGAAGTACAACTGAAGCATGACTGAGGTAAGCCTAAAACTGAATAGTAACTGTCAGATATTGAATGATTTTAAATTGATGAAAATCATTTGGAGAATCTAATAATAAAATTATGGTATTTTTTTTTTCTGCACCGTTCAAATTATGTGTCAGCTGAGGATTACAGGCTCGTTTTCAACCCCTATCTAGAGAACATTATTATAATATAATCTTGAGACAAAGAAAAAAGAAGGGGTAGAGAGGGATTAATCTATACATGATAAAGCCTATTAAGAATTAATTGATCTGGATTTTACATCTGCTTGAATTTGTAACTTTGTCATGATGCAAGCCAATGGTAGGGACTGTTTAAAAGCTCTGTGTTTATCAGCCCCTTTCTTTGTCCCCCTCCAAGTCACACATTGCTGGTGGACTTCTGGACTACATTCCAACAGCAAGAGGGAATCATTCTAAAACATCATGCATACTGCTGGGTAGCTGAGTCTGATTCATGCCACGGAAAAGCATTTTCTGTATTCTTGGAGACTTGGAGTAAACTTTGAGAAAGTCTTAGCCTGAAAGATCTAGAATTTCAATTAAAATAGGAGGTTCTAACCAATTATAGGCGATGGCCCAATACGCCACATGAAGGAGCCTTATTTTACTATGAGCCCAAACAATTATTTCTTTCTCAAAGGACAAAACAGTGCTTTTCATGACCCACTGTCTTTTAACGTTGGAGGATGTGCTGTTTGGCCACTATACCCCACAAATTGAATTAGGCACCTTTTAGTGCTTGAGACTGTCTCCTAAAATAACTAACAAGAATAGAGCTGGGATTAATATTCAGGAAAATCCACTTTTGAAACACGCCAAACACTGGGTATGCTTTGTTAAAAGTTACTTCCTTCACTTCATTCTTCACAGAATTCATGTGCTGTTCTTTATTCTGTAGAGCCGCCCAGTTTCTGAGAAAAAGCACAGGAAAAGGGCAATTTATTATCTGCTGATTGTTTTACAAACCCTGCTCATACCCCACTGGTTTTAGGATGGAAAAAGCCTTCAACTGGAATTTCAGAACAAAGGTTATGAGAATAAACCCATGGGGCGGGGGGGGGGGCGGGATGTGTATAATGGATTGGGGGTGCGCGGGATGTGTATAATGGATCAGAGAATGGCAGGTTCGTAGGAATGAAAGACACTGGAGCAAATATTTAGCCCCGTCCAAATAAGGTGCATCATTTTTGGAGGACTGAGCCAAATGACTTCTAAATTTAGAGGATTTCTTATTCTAAAATATATCAAACGAAAAGCCCATTCCATTTCATTTCTTGTGATACGAAGTTTCTGACGAGTTAGCAGAAGGTGTGAGAAAGAGAATCTTTGATTTGATTGATTTTAATCACAGAAGAAAGGAACCATTGAAGATTATTAGTCTAATTTATAATTACTTCCTAGATAAAGTTCAGGTGCATTTTTTAGAATGCATGTGGCTGGGTGCTGTGGCTCATGCCTGTAATCCCAGCACATTGGGAGGCCGAGGCAGGCAGATCACCTGAGGTCAGGAGTTCGATGACCAGCCTGGCCAATATGGTGAAACTGCGTCTCTACTACAAACAGAAAAATTAGCCAGGCATTGTAGCGGGCGCCTGTAATCCCAGCTACTTGGGAGGCTGAGGCACAAGAATTGCTTGAACCCGGGATGCAGAGTTGCAGTGAACCGAGATCATGCTACTGCATTCTAGCCTGGGCAACAGAATGAGACTCTGTCTCAAAAATAAATAAATAAAAATAAAATGCATCTGAACATTTTCTGCCTAAATAACTGTTCTTTCAGTAATCCTATAATCGGACAAGGAATGCATCATTCGGCTTTCTCAGATAAAGTCTTGTAACTTATATAAATAATATGACTGGACGTGCTTTGCAAGCAGAGTTATTTACTAATTTAATGAGGTTTTATTTTTACATTCACATATAGATTTAAAGTTGTAGATGTTCTGGGACAATATGCGTGCTATTTATGTGTAACACAAATGCATGTATAAAACTTCATCTAGAGCTGGGTGCAGTGACTCATGCCTATAATCCCAGCACTTTGGGTGCCCGAGGCAGGTGGATCACCTGAGGTCAGGAGTTCAAGACCAGCCTGACCAACATGGTGAAACCCTATCTCTACTAAAAATACAAAATTAGCCAGGTGTGTTTGTGGACACCTGTAATCCCAGCTACTTGGGAGGCTGAGGCAGGAGAATCTCTTGAACCTAGGAGGCGGAGGTTGCAGTGAGCCGAGATCGAGCCACTACACTCCAGCCTGGGCAACAAGAGTGCAGCTCCATCTTAAGAAAACAAACAAAAAACTTCATCTAAAAGTCTCTTTCTAAGAATTGAAGAAAGTATGATATTGCCTCAGATTTGTGATGAGGAAAAACAAAGTAATAACCTCTTAGAAGAAAAGTCTCCAGTTAGATAAGAATTGCGTTATTTTGCCTGGCTCAATACCACTAACTATTCTCCATTTTGAGTTTATCTTGATGCTCTTACATTAATGCTTTTGATCCAGTTGGTCTCATCTAGTCATTCAGAGTTTATACACCATAATTCTATTTTTGTAAAAGATGAAAAACATATAAATATTGTGTATGTATAAAGTCTGAAAAGATATAAATCAAAATGTTAATTGGGGTTGTCTCTGAGTGATATGGTCCCAGTGATTTTATTTTCTTTTTGCTCCTTTCTCCTGATCTATTTATAGTAAACATGCATAAAATCTATTATAAAGTAGAATTTAAAAATATTAAAGATGTTAATATATAGGGTCTTTAATATACTTTTCCTAATAGGCATTTTTTTTTTGAGACAGAGTCTTGCTCTGTTGCCCAGGCTGGAGTACAATGGCGTGATCTTGTCTCACTGCAACCTCCGCCTCCTGGGTTCAAGCAATTCTCCCACCTCAGCCTCCCGAGTAGCTGGGATTATAGGCATGTGCCACCACATCCAGCTAATTTTTATATTTTTAGTAGAGACAGGGTTTCGCCATGTTGGCCAGGCTGGTCTCGAACTCCTGACCTCAGGTGATCTGCCCGCCTCAGCCTCCCAAAGTGCTGGAATTACAGGCATGAAGGCAATTCTTATTCTATACTTTTCTCTCTAAATGCAAACTAGGAAAAGAGAACAAACCAAAAGCAATTGCTTTTCCTATTTCCAGATGACGCTGTGTCCAGCCTTTCCCATCATTTCTTGTGTCACTGGCTTGTATGACATGATCTAATATTTCTCCCCTTTGTTCCTGTAACCCATTAGCACTTGCTATCTGGCAGGGGATGTGTGGAGGGATGAAAATGGCATATTCCAGGAATTCAGAACAGGAGTGGTGAAGGTCACATGCTTAGTCTCCTCTTAGTACTGACACTCTGGAAAGATTCAGCTAACAGCTGCCACATGGATTAGCCCTAAAGGTCAGGTAGGAAAGAGGCAGAGAGTTGTTTGGAGATTGAAAAGAGAACAGTTTCCTATAACTCTCATTCTGTTCAGTTGGTAACTTCGAGGGTTTTGAGATGGTTGCTTGGGCTAGTCCTGTTGGCTGGCTGTCCTGGAGTGCGTTGGCGCTTGCAGAATCAAGAACTATGTGGCTACAGGTGATGCAATGAAACCTTTTCATTTCCCTGAATACATCCTGGGAAGAACTGCACCCACAGCCAGAACGGCAACTACTAAACTTGCGTTACATGCTCTGCAGATGGGATTTGCAAAGACAGCAGAGACGCAGTAGAGAAAAACGCAGAAGTGAAGATTCATGGGTAGTTCAGGGAGTAAAATAAAACCTAAAATGTGTGCCTGGGATGAAGGTCAGGGCTGGGAGAAACAACAGAAAGAAGAAAGAGGAAGTATTGCAAAAAGCAACAGACCCATCTGATACGTATGCAGAAGGACTAAGAAAGACTGAAGGCTTTGATCACATGAGTCAGGACAAGCTGCTGGTGATAGGGTGAAGAGGAATGCATGAAGCTGCCTCCCTTAGGGTACAAGCTCAGGATGCCCGGACAGCTTTAGCCCAGAATGCTCACCAGCCTGACTTCTTATTCAGAGACTTGTCATGGCATTTCACAAATACCGCAGGTGCCTTTCCTTTTTGCAAGTGAGACACTTTCTCCCTAGAACAGAAGATCACCCTGTGGAAGAAAATGGATGTGACTATGCCATGTAGAATAATCAAAAGCCCTGTTCACAAAGGTACAGTTCTGTCAGGACTGTTTAAATACTACGTGATCGTGCTGGGTGATTGTTTTGATATTCCCAATAATTAACTGTCACACTCAGGCCACATCAGAATCAGAGGGTAATTTGAGAGCCTAACCCAGTGTTCAGCAAACAAGCTGGTTAATTTAGATAGACAGGCATGCAGACAGCCTAGAGCAGCCTTATATCACTGGGCTTTCACCAAGAGATGATAAAAGATCAACCCTGCCATCTCTTAGCATCTGCCTTCAACTGGACCTTGCTAGTGAAAAAAAGATTCTTTATAACATTTCCATCCCATCCCCAAGATCTTTCTTTTTCTTTTTCTTTTTGGTAATACAAGCAAATGACTACTATAGCGTTCTCTATGTAGTTCATTTTATGGGTACCCATGGGTGAGGCTGCATAGACAGGTTGACATTATCTTGGAATCTCATCCCCCTTGAAGAGGTTGGTTTGAATCTTTGATTATCCAGGTAACATCTCGGAGGTTTGTTCCCCAGCTATTTTGTGCTCACAAGAAACAGTGCCAAATGAGAAGCTTAGATTCTTGACTTCTAATCCCAGCGCTCACTGAATAACTGTGAGCGATTCAGGGCTTATGTTTTCCTTACATGAAATACAAAAATACTGTCATTTTCCCAAAAAATAAAATAATAAAATAAAATAATACTCCTAAAGAAAATCTACATCATATAGTAATAAATACAAGGTTTCCTAAAGCTCTCCCTGAATCTTGAAGGCCCCTGAAATACAACCGGTAGGTCATGACATCAGGTGGGCGTCTAAAGTGAATGAAAAAAAAATACATTTAATTACTTTTTCTGAGTCTCTCCGGCTTTTACTCTGATCTTCTGAATGGCAAAGCCGGGACTGCTCCACCAGTCTGACCAGCTGAAGTATGAATCGCTCTTCCATTTGAGCTTCAACATGAGTAGTTCTCCAATGTCTACTTCTGTGTAAATTAGGAAGGAGTATGTCTTATTTGTGGAAACTTCAGGCCTAAACAAAAAAGCAATAAATTTGGTTAGTTATAGAGATCAGCTCTCCCTGCGCCCCCCCACACTTTTTTTCCTCCTCTCCAAATATAAATAGCTTTATTGTTTAGGGGATATTTTAAAAATGCAAAAAATGCCCAACAAAATACTCAAAATGAAAGTTGATGGCATTTAGTGTATTTTAAATTATATCCACATCCCTTTGATCTATTCCAGCATTCATCCTAATGACATGAACTATTTAATACAATTCTAAAAGAAAATCCTGAAGTCAGTATTCAGAAATATAATTTTCATTTTCATGTATTCTTTTTCAATTTGTATTGATACTTGAACATTAGTTACAATCATAGCACACATGCAATTCTCTATTCTTTATTCTCTTTATATTTTATATTCTATTTTTTACCATGTTTTCCTGGTTTCCCAGAATTATAGTTTTTATAGGCTAGATCAATTTTATTGACTTGACAAACCACAGTTCATTTAACTACTGACTCAATGTTGGATACTGGATTTCTAATTTATGCTAGTATATGTACCACTGTAATTGATGTTTTTAAAAATGTTTGTTGACTATTTCTTTAGGATAAATATTAGAAAAAAATCACTTCCTTCTATGTAATAACATTTCATAGCTGTGGAAAGTTATTAACGTACTGCCTACTGCACCTAGAGGGTTCTAGCCATGAACGATGCGCAGTAGGTTCACATGTTCTGCTTCACCACCTTGTCTGCACTGGCTATTTTAAAGATTTGTTCTTCTAGTAATTGTAAAAGAATATCAAGTTGCCTTAATTTTATAATTTGATTAATAGTAAGGGGTAGGCTGGGAACAGTGGCTCACACCTGTAATCCCAGCACTTTGGGAGGCCAAGGTGGGTGGATCACCTGAGATCAGGAATTTGAGACCAGCTTGGCCAACATGGTGAGACCCTGTCTCTACTAAAAATACAAAAACTAGCTGGGCGTGGTGGCGGGCACCTGTAGTCCCAGCTACTCGGGAAGCTGAGGCAGAAGAATTGCTTGAACTCGGGAGGCGGAGGTTGCAGTGAGCTAAGATCACACCACTGCACTCCAACGTGGGTGACAGAGCAAGACTCCATCTCAAAAAAAAAAACCAAAAACCAAAAAACAAAAAAACAAAAAAAGAAGTGCTAACACTTTGTTATGGACTTGTTACTACTTATATTTTCTATACACATTATATATATATCTATAGAGTGGTTTCCTGTTACTATTGCTCATTTTCTTTAATGTCAAACCTTTTGAGATAATTTGATTGTATTGTTTAACAGCAGCTTTATAAAAGAAATAAGCAGATACAAGATGATGAATAAAAAAATATAACTAGTAAGTAAAAATCAAATGACCAATTTAAAGCATTTTTTTTTCTCAATATAAAATAGAGGAAAGACCTCAATTTTGAAATTCTGATTTTTTAAACTAGAGACTTGTTTTCTAGGCATCCCGCTCTGCCTCTGCTGCTCAGACCGAGGGTTATGGCAGGGGAGGGAGCAGTGCCATGATGACTGCCCCCGTGTGCTACTCACAGGGTGAATGGGATGTTCTCACTCTCAGCCACGGTGCCGTACAGAGAAATCTCAAAGGCCTGGTTGGTATGGGTTTCACTCTCAGTCCCAGAAAAATGAATCTTTACTTGGTAATGGAAGACTGTCGGGGAGGAAATTGGAACATGCTGATCAATCTTTATGAAAATACCACAACCCCAAACAATCAGGCAATTTAGAACTACAGAAAGTATCTCACTAGCACTCAAACCAGAAGTTCACACACATGGAACCACTGGTGTTGCTTGGAAAGACTTCATCATGCACAATGTTCATATTTAGAAAATGCAGACCTTGAATTCTCCTCCCTTTCAGAAAAGTGTGGTTATATGCTTAGGGTCTGAATTGCCAAGCAGCACTAGGAAGTAGCCATCTTTGATGGAGTGCTAGAGAGATCAAATCAGCAGGCCAAATAAAACACTCATGATGCTTTCTCCATGAACTCCACCATCCTTGGCCGTCTTGTCCCTTAGCATCTGGAGCAAGCATATTCGGCATTTGCTTCTGTGTCACTATATGTCACTGTGTTTGTTTCATGAGTAGGTCTGTCCTTCCACCCTGGCTGTAAGCAGGCTTCTGGTCAGAGGACCATGCCCACCCTTTTAATTCCCCCACCATCTAGCGCAGAGTAGGTGTCTACTAGGTACACCATAGAACTTATTTCATTAGTTTTTCATTCTGTGATGGGCACACGAAAATCTCACACATCATCACTAAAGAACTTACTCATGTAACCAAATGCCACCTGTTCCCCAATAACCCATGGAAATAAAAAAAAATTTTTTAAAGAACTTATTTCCTTGAGCCATCAGTGAGGCCACAAGGACTGCCTTGTAAAGCCAGCTCCTAAAATGTTCTATACTAGGGATAGCCTCTGGAAGCAGGTACTTGAACTTCTGTATCTCTTCCCTGCCCCTCCTCTGGTCTCTACCAAAATCCCTGAGCAAATGGGCCTGGGGAGAGGTTAAAAGGAAAGGCAGTAGGACTAAAATACATCTCGATAATGGGGGAAAAAAGAGTTCTTGGAGGCCAGGCACATGGCTCATGCCTGTAATCCCAGCACTTTGGGAGGCCGAGGTGGGTGAATCACCTGAGGTCAGGAGTTTGAGACTAGCTTGGCCAACATGGTGAAACCCCGTTTCTGCTAAGAAAAGTACAAAAATTAGTCGGGGGTGGTGACGGGTTCCTGTCATCCCAGCTACTCGGGAGACTGAGGCAGGAGAATCGCTTGAACCGGGAGGCAGATGTTGCAGTGAGCCAATATTGCGCCACTGTACTCCAGCCTGGGTAACAGAGCGAGACTCCGTCTCAAAAAAAAAAAAAAAAAAGAAAAAAAGAAAAAAAAAAAAAGGAACTCTTGGAATGTTTTTTCTTCTATATCCCACTATCCTTGGTCAGATTTTTTCTTTTATTTGTGTTACTGTCTATTAAATGTACTTTCTCTTAAGCTGAGACACAGATCTCTTAAGATTGATGGTTTAGAATAGAATATAGAAGACCATATTTTTATGCTGCTTTAGACTCTTGTCCAGGTGAAAAAAATTTCAATAAATTTTATTGTGAACTTATGATAACAATCTCTATTTTGTTTAGATATATCTCTTTTTATAATTAAAAAGTAGCCAGATACTAAGCAAAAACAGAAGAACAACAACAAAACCCCACAGCTAGTAAGAGATGAAGAGACATTGAATTGGGAATTAAGCAAATCCCGTGCAGGCAGCAGGACAGGCCAGAACTGAAGAAGCTGGGAGTGGTGAGGTGCCCCCAGGAGACACTGACAGAGCCTTGAACCCACTGGTGCAGGCAGCAGGGATAAGTGAAGCCTGTCTGTGTCTTCAAGATTATGGTCCCGTGGTCCCCTCTTTACCTCATACACATTGCCTGATTCTGAAGAGTTGAGGTTTCCTTGAAGCACAGGTGCCCCAACCTCTATACCACAAAAGACACCTCTACAGATTCTAGGAATCACCTTACACACGGATGCCATATGTTTTACCTGGGGCCACTGTTCTCTAATATCGTCCCTTCCCTCAGGTTTCCACCTGAATTCCACAAAAGCCACCCTTCCTGAAGTTGGTCCCTCTCACCAGATTTATCCAATGACCTCCTCTCCCATTTTCCCACCATTCCTTTAGGTCTGGCTCTAAACAAGAGGCCAAGCTTGAAATTCAAGTGTGAAACAAACTCCTGGCAAAATGGCAGTATCTTAGAAGGTGTGAGATACTCTTGCCTTCTAGGAATAGTTGCATTTAAAAAGACAAATGAAGCCAAGGAGGGCAGATCACCTGAGGTCAGCGGTTCGAGACCAGCCTGGTCAACATGGTGAAATCCCCTCTCTACCAAAAATACAAAAATTAGCCGGGCATGGTAGTGTATGCCTGTAACCCCAGCTACTCCAGAGGCTGAAGCAGGGAAATCCTTTGAACCCGGAAGGCAGAGGTGGTTGTGGTGAGCCAAGATCGTGCCCCTCTACTCCAGCCTAGGAGAATGCTAGACTTCATCTCAAATTAAATAAATAAATAAATAAATAAGACAGACAGATGGTCCTTGCCTTTATGTAAGTCATGAACTTTCTGTAAAGGGCCAGGGAGTAAATATTTTAGGCTCTGTGGGCTATCAACTCTATGGTGGCATGAAACCAGCCTTTGCCAATATAGTAATAAATGTGTGTGACCGTGTCCTAATAAAACTTTGCATGAGCACATAGAGGGGAACAACAGACACTGGGGCCTCCCAGAGGGTGGGAGGAGGGAGAGCTTCAGGAAAAATAACTCATGGGTACCAGGCTTAATACCTGGGTGATGGAATAATCTGGACAACAAACTCCCATGTCACAAGTTTACCTATTTAACAAACCTGCATATGTACCCCTGGACTTAAAAGTTTAAAAAAACTATTTATAAAAGCAGGAAGTAGGCTGGATTTGGCATAAGGGTTATAGTTTGTTGACCCCAGGTGGATGGTTCCAAATGAGCTCTGAGCTCTGTGCTGATAGCCTAGCCCATGCTAATGGCCACATGTACAGGGGAGGGCAGCGAGCAAGGCTGCAAATCCCAGGCTGGGCACTGGGGCCTTGCTGGCAATGGGAATTAGGAGCCTCAGGCAAATGGATCAATGTAACTCCCTATCAACAGAAACACCAGTGAGAGCTCAGGGTTTAGTAATATCAGTCATCATCTCTGTTCCAATGGACAGAATCAGTACGTGCAATGCAGTGAGCATGATAAAATAGGACTCCTTGATTTCCTTATTTACAACAGTCTCCAGCCTACCTTTGTAGGGCATCTGAGAACGAGTCTTCAGGTACATCTTGCTGCTTCTTTTGGCTCTGACTTTATTGATCTCATAGCCCAGATTGTTGCAGCGGTTCTTTCTACAACTCAAGCAGAGCCCTTTCTCAAAGGCTTCCTTGGAACTGCACCTGTAGGCCTTACTTGGATTTTCTTCATTCAACAAGGAGTCGATGAAGAGATGAATGGAGCGCTCGTGGGAGCACTTCACTAGCTGGTCCACATCTGGGTAAAAAAGAGACACAAAGATTGTATCTCAGCAGAAATCCACAATGTGTGTTTCATTTGGCGTGTCTAAAATAGGTTAGATGTGGCGTTAGAATAAAATGACCCAAGGATATAGTCCTGTGCATTTATGATCGTAGGCCCTATTTCAGGAAATATTCTTGGTGGTAGCGGCCCACGCACCTTCAAGACAGTGAAAGTTGCAAGTTCACAGGGAATTTTCGACTTTCATACTTCTTATATTTATGTGTATGTTTATGAAGCTGTAATAAGCCTCCAAGGTGGAGGTTGATTTCCTTGTTTGTCACATCATTCTCTTATATTGAAAGTGTCTAACACTTCTAGGTGCTTCTAGAAACATATACATGCCCCTTGCCTTACAATATATTTTTCCTAAGTCAAAAATACTGTAAGTTGAAATGCACTTAATTCCCCCAAAACCCATCATAATGTCCAAAAGTTTTAAGTCAAACCATCATATATATATACACATGCTTCTCAACTTACAGTGGGGTTATGGCCCAATCGTAATTTTTTTTTTTTTTGTATTTCTAGAAACCACTTCTTAAGAGGTTAATTGTTAAATGAATTGTATTTTATCATTGATATTATGTATAATTGAGGATTCTGCCCCTACTAACACTCTTTTACATCAAATGAACCATAGAAATAATCAGCAATGCCATAAGAATGACTTCCTTGTATGTTTTTAGGACAATTGAAAATAGTAACATTATGCTGTAAGTTCTATAATGTGCACAAAAATAATGAGAATATCCTAGGTAGGTCCCAATGTCCATAAAGTATGCAAAGGGCCCTTAAAAATAAATCATAAGCTGGACATGGCGGCTCACAGCTGTAATCCCAGAACTTTGGGAGGCTGGAGGCAGGAGGATCACTTGAGGCCAGGAGTTTGAGACCAGCCTGGGCAATATTGCAAGTCCCCTGTTTTTACAAAAAACAAAAACATTAGCCAGGTATGGGGGTGTGTTCCAGATACTTGAGAGTCTATGGCAGGAGGATCGCTTGAGCCTAGAAGTTCAAGGCCACACTGAACTCTGATTGTGTCACTGCACCCCAACTTGGGCAATAGAACAAGACTCTGTCTCAAAAAAAAAAAAAAGAAAAAGAAAAAAGAAAAAATCATAAATTTAACACAAGCTAACATTATTAAAGTAAAACATTAAGCCAACATTATGTTCTGAAAATTTTGGAAGATTTATACTAATTAACATCTCCTTCCATTCCAATAACATCTACAATCCTTCCATTGGCTTTGCAATTGCATTCAAGGTATGACAACTTGTGGCCAGATAGCATTTTATGATGCCATTATTGAGGTCAGTGGAGTTTTCCTGTCTAAATCTCACCTTTTTCTCTTGCTACTGTAAGTGCACTGCTCAGTGTAGTCTACAATATAGTAAATAAAAGATAAAATGTCTGTTTGCCTGGCTATAAGGTGGTCTTGCTGAACATTGCAGAATTCTTCAGAAACATAATTTGGCCAAATGTGTATTTGAAAACTACATACTTTGGAGCTACTGGGTAGGACTTTGGGTCAATAAGGGTTAAGGATAAGAGTCACATTTAATTCACTTCTAAATAATATTTACCTCCAAGGCCTCTCTCTGCAATCACGCGAATAGCTTCTCCAATGTTACATCCTGGCTGAAAAGTACCTCCATTCGGGTAAATGTCAACATGCCCAACTGGTTTCTGGATTCCAATGCTTCGGCCAGGGGACCCTCTGGTGAATGTGTGTAAGACGTCTACAAAATCTGCATCATCAGGAGAAAGGCGACTCGGGGCCTCTGCATACTCAAAGTTAGGTCCAGCTGGATCAAGGCCTTAAAAGGGAAAAAACAGGTCCACAAATTTGTAAATTTCCATTCGTGTGATATTCGTATGTCACTGATCATCATTTGAATGCACTGGCAGCTATTTAGATTCTTATCTCCTGTAGTCACTGGATCTTTACTTAGACATAAAAGGAGGCTTGGCTCTTTCTACAATGAATTTGAGTCTCTTAGCCTTATACAGCAATTTTCACTCAGGATGGCTGGATTTCCTTTTGTAGATTATTTTGAATATGTTGAGAAGATGTATAAACAGCGGTGGGTTCTTTCTCTCTGTGTGTAAGCCACACCTTTGCCTAGATGCCTGTCTTCTTTCTAAGTGTCCTCTGGGATTGGTCCTTTTTCTTTTCCCCTCGTACTGATGTGCATTACACTACGAAAACACAGAGCTGAGAGTGGAGGGAAACAGGCTTCCCAGAGAAATCTGCAGGCATTGTGTGTAATTCTGCTTTATTTCTGTGCTGTTGCCAGTGGATAGTAAGCCCGTCAGAGCATCTGTAATTTTTCTTATCCCTAATAAAGAGCCCTACAATGAGGTAATGAAGTGCTGGGCATGTCTCCTGGAAGAACACCACACACGTGGAAGAACACGTGGGTATTTAACAAAATTCGTTCTGATTCTCAGAATGACAGTCTTCTCAACTCTTACAAGACCAGTGAAACTTCTTTCTTACCAGTAATTCTGTTGACTTTCTTATTGGTCAGACTTCCTGCAATGCCAGCAGCATGGGCTCCGAGGCTGTATCCCAAGAGATGGACATTGTCCAGAGGGTAGTTAAACTCCTCCTTTGGAAGAGAAAAAGAAAACAAAGGTTCTTATAATTCCGCCAAAAAACAAAACTAAAAGAAACAAAATAAATATAAGTATTGCTTTCAAAATATAGGAAATACTGAAAACTAATTCTACTTATTTTAATTTTGTGTTACGGGTAAGAGAGAGAAAATATTCTCTATTGTTAAAATTTTCTCTTTTTCTTTTGTTTCACTGTTCCATAAACAAATCCAGTATAGATTTTCTTTTCCTTTAATAACAGATTGAAATGACAGTTTTTCCATGCATCTGAAATAGTATTATTATGTATATAATATATGCATATGTTTGTATATGTCTTTGCATATATAACCATATACTATATGTACAAGCATATACATATATATGTATATATGTATATGTGTATATGCATATATGCATGCATATATATATGTATATGTGTATATGTTTGTACATATAGTATATGGGTATATATTTTCCCATTATTCCTTACTCTAAATACCTGTATCACTTTATCACTGAAGGTTAGCCAAGCAATGACAGACTCAGGAAACATTACAGTGGAAGGGATCAGAGACACATGGTCCAACCCCTCCTTTAACAGGTGAGAAGCCTGAGCCCCAGGGAGGTGATCCCGTTTGCCCATGTTCATTTGCCTGGTCAGCAAAAAAGATAAGAAAAGAACTTTTATCGTTTATGGTCAGTCTAATAAATACAGCTTATTTTTTACTTCCAATTACCTGGTTAAAATAATTTGCCTCGGTCAGAGTATTAGCTTCTTTCCAACCCCAAGATACTTTTCAGAGGTACTTTTCAGGGGATCATCTGAAAAAGTGAGTCTCTTGCAGCTAAGTCAGAACTCCAGACCTCAGTTCCCTTCTATCCTATGCACCTTCCCTTCCAACATCTTCCTAGCTCAATTCCATCACTCTCCCAATGTTCAACAAAAAGATTCATCCTATGTCACACTAAAGAATAAGTACTATTAGTATTTTCATGAAAGAGATTGGTATGTCAAGGCGAGGATAAGATGTCCATGGGCCAGCCAACTGGTGGGGAAGGATTTGGCTAAACATGCCATCTTTCCTCTGTCCGAAAATCACAAGCTTTTGTCTATTGGATCTATTCACTATGAAAATATCAAACAATAGAGCAGGGCAGGACTATTTATTGGACTTATAGTCTATTCTTATCAAAATGTTGCTTTTGGATATAAAATAATGCCCATGCTCATTCTGAAGATTTGAAATGCCCCCAGAAAATCTTTACATCTAAGAGAAAAGGAAGAAAGAACAACCATTTTGTCTGGCTCCAGTCAAAGACACTGTTTTGGACACTTAAGTCTACTTCTCCCAGTCTTACCTCCATCCAGTTGATAAACCGGGCCACGTCCTGTCCCACCAGTTTGGTGTAGCCTGCGGACACTGGGTAATGCTGCTGAGCCCGTGACAGCCAGTCCACCACAATGACGTTGGAGTCTGGTTCTCTCTTGTACAGGGCGGCCACAAGTTTTGGCACCCAACTCTCATACATTCCTGTTACCTGAAGATGATGACACAAGCTTTCTTAAAATACCCACCTACTACTTGTCATGGATGCATCAGCCCAATACACCTGCATGAAATGGAAAAAAACAAACTTGGAAGGAAGCCCGTTGGCACAGATAGAAAAAATCAAATAACAGAAGAGTGTTCAGAGACAGGTCTGTCCCTTCCAAGGCAGATCTAAGTATGCCAGGAAGGCATTGAGTTGAGGAACAGCAGATTGGAGTTCACCATGCTTTCCATTTAAAAAGTATATTTTAGACATTCAGCAAAATTTTGATAATTTATACTATTAAGAGGAAAGATTGGTCTGAATGCAAAGCGGGTCTTTGAGGAAACTAGCAGGAGCACCTGGCTAGGAGCAGAAACCTGAGGAATCGGTCCAGTCCCACACGCCTTCGCCTCCCTTCAAGGTTGGGGCGTTGGGCACCCTTTGTAGTTGGCTTTCAAGATCAAGAGAGGATGATGTCATTTCTTCAGAATGTAATGTTAATGGCCCCCTGTTTCAGCCAGGATCCCCTACTTCACAATGGGAACCCTGTACTTAAAGCCAATGACATCCAAGCAAATGGCAAAGCTCCAAGATAGCTGTGTCTAAGCAACATGCTGGGATGCATCACATGCATGCTACATGCTAAGCATTCTTTTGGGAATCTCATGACACAGTTAGAGAGCCTCCTCAGTTCCCTTCATCTGTGCCCGTGAGTCCCCAGGCAGCTTATTTCAGATAAAGCAAGAAAACTGGGTTTACTCTAGGCCCCTATTAGAAGTTTTTCCGTACTACTAGTGTTTCTCTTTTCTTTGTCCTCCCTCCCTTTCTCCTTCCCTTCCTCCCTCCCTTCTTTCCCTCCTTCCTTCCTTTTTTCCCCTCCGTTCTTTCCCTCCTTTCTTTCCTTTCTTTTGGCAGAGTCTCACTGTCTTACCCGGGCTAGAGTGCAGTGGCATGACCTCAGCTCACTGCAACCTCCGCCTCCTTGGTTCAAGCAATTCTCCTGCCTCAGCCTCCTGAGTAGCTGGGACTACAAGCACGTACCACCACACCTGGCTATTTTTTTTGTATTTTTTTTTTTAGTAGAGATGGGGTTTCCCCATGTTGGCCAGGCTGGTCTCAAACTCCTGACCTCCAGTGATCTGCCTGCCTTGGCCTCCCAAGGTGCTGGGATCACAGGCATGAGCCACCGCTCCTGGCCCAGTGTTTCTAAGTTAAGCAATCTAAAACGGCTGGTCATCCAACTTACTCCTACAGTGGCTGACACTTTTATTAACTGCACAATAGCTAATTGAATCCTTTCTTTCTGATCAACATAAAATAGTGATGTAAGTAACCACAAACAAAGCGAGTGAAAAATTTAAGTACTCACCTTCCTCAACTCAAAAAGGATCTTATTTTCTAAGTTCTTTCAATCTGAGTGTTTCTTTTGAGGTTCAATAATTACTATGTTTTAAATCTTTGGTTTTTAGACATGCAGCTGAACTGAAGCCCTCCCTGCTGCCTGTACCAGGTGGGCCACCTGACCCTGCCAGTGAGTTCACTGAGATAATCAAGATCAGTGTGGCTGGCTTCATTCTTGCACAGACGCAACTCAGTCCCACAGCCAGACAACAGTCTCTGGGCTCAAGCACTCAAAATGTCAGGACACATGATATGAAAGATACAGGTGGGCTTAGTGGGGCGGTAGGACCAATGATAGGAAGTGGCACCATCTGTTGATACTGGGTTGGTCATGTCATCTTGGTATGAAAAAGAAACGTTTTTTCCATAACTTCCCAAAGTATAAAATTCTCTCAGGGATAAGATTGAGGTGCCTGAGATCCTCGATTTATTTCTGTTGTATAAGTGCATTTATTAAGCTCAGATTTTTTGAAAAGTATTAAAAGTCAATTTCTGCATATAACCAAAGAGCCTCTAAAGATTCCTTTTTTCTGGGCCAGACGCAATGGCTCACACCCGTAATCCTAACACTTTTGGGAGGCCAAGGTGGGTGGATCACTTGAGGTCAGGAGTTCAAGACCAGCCTGGCCAGCAGGGTGAAACCCCGCTTGTGCTAAAAATACCAAAATTAGCCAGGTGTGGTGGTGGGTGCCTGTAGTCCCAGCCAGTCGGGAGGCTCAGGCAGGAGAATCTCTTGAGACCAGGTGGCAGAGGTTGCAGTGAGCTGAGATCGTGCCACTGCACTCCAGCCTGGACAATAGAGTGAGACTCCGTCTCAAAAAAGAAGAAGATTCCTTTTTCCTACTCATACCTATTAAAATATAAAAGGATTTATGTTTAGAAATTTGAGCTTTTATCACAAAATATTGAATTTACTATGTTAACATAGTAAATGGCTGTATTTTAGTAAACATCTGTGTGAATTCTGTTGGTAGTAGTCTTCATCTCTATAAAAATTGTAGCAATTGTCCTCTTCAGTCAATAACAAAGGCACTTAAATTATGTAGGAAAGGAAATGTGGACTAGATGAATGTTATTTTTAGCTAGTTCTCACTAGAAATTAGTATTATAATATTCACAAGCTCTGACATAATGGATAGATAATATATCTTTTACAATCCATTTTACATAAATGCTTTTAAATAAATTACACAGTCTACTCACTTGGGATTGAAACATTTTAAAAAAAACTAAGCAAGAACTGCGTAACGTAAAGTGACCATGTGACATATTAGAGAGGGGACTTTTGTCAATATTTTTAAAAGTAAATTTAATCACAGTTTCAATTTTTCTAATCATCTGGCATGTCAGTTCCCGGCCCAACCCTTTTTTTTTTTTTTTTAATTTCTAGAAAAGTTCCCTAAAGTTGACAACTGAAAATTTTGGAAGTAGAGTGTTCTTAGGAATAGCTAGTACAACGTCTGCTTTATAGATCAGTAAATGGAGACCCAGAGACGACAAGTGATTTGATCCATAGCACAGAGCTGGGGAATGGCAAAGCCAACACGGACCCCACACTTACTCCACTCCAGCCCTCTCCTCACTCTTCTATGCTGCCTTCTTTAGAAAGGTTCTCCTGGCAATGTGCTGGATGATGCAGGATCACGCCAGGGTTCTGCCGGTTCTCCACAGCAATCGCCTATCTTCTGCTCTATAGCTGGGCAGAGCCTCCTTTACCCACCTCGCAGGAGGCTCTGACTCAAGAGCACCAACCAAGTACAGTGTTAAAATGAAGGCTGGCATTGCCTAGGGGGAGTTCTCATGAACCTGTGGCTTCAGATCCCACCTGAGCCAGAACTGTGTTTATTCAAGTGTAAAGGAGAGCCACGCGAGATATGGGGTGTGGACCCATCACTGGCTCCCCAACAACTAGGGCAGGCCCATCAGGATACCTCACCACCCTAATCCCCTCTTCCTCAAAGAGCCTCCCTTACCGTCCAGCCATGGATCACCATGAAGGTTTTGCTGCTGTGATTGAAGTGACAGGTCGCCACAGACTCTGCTACTCCAGGAATGAGGTGGCAAGTGTCCTCAGCTGTGTCTTCAGGGGTCCTTAGGGCAAATTTACTTTCGATGTCGATAAAATCTCTTCTTTCTGAAAAGGAAAAATTGGATATGAGGTTAACTGGAGGGTTGTTTGGTTTTATTCATTGGAATGGTATATTTTAGGTTCACAGGTAACCACCGCTGATGCTGTTTTTGTTTCTGAAGTGTTTTCAAAAACGAATGTGGATTGCAAGAGAACAACAGATCCTCCAACGTTGAGCAAAGTTGACAGACAACCTTAACTCTGAATTAAGATTGTCACCATTGACCTCTCCTAAGTCTTCCAGCCTTTCCTGAAGCTCTCCTTAGTCGGGGTGTGTGTGTGTATGTTCATGATTTCAAGTAAGTGAACTGCTATTTGGGGATTCCTTAGTGAATTCTATCTTCTCTCAAGACATGAATTTAAGTGACTTGGCCAAGGTTATCCAGGTATTAGTGGGAGGGTGAGGATCAGAACCAGGTCTCTCAATTCTACTTCAAAGCTCACTTTCCTGGAGAACATTGACTCGTGCATGGCTCTGGTGTGCTGTAGTTCCAATATTTGTGGGGGGGTTTTTGTTTTGTTTTGTTTTTTGAGACAGGGTCTCGTTCTGTGTCCCAGGCCAAAGGAGTGCAGTGGTGCGATCTTGGCTCACTGCACCATCAACCTCAAGTGATCCTCCCACTTCAGCTGCCTGAGTAGCTGGGACCACAGGCGTGTGCCACCACCCCAGGCTAATTTGCGTTTATTGTAGAGATGAAGTTTCGCCATGTTGCCCAGGGTGGTCTCTATTTCCTGAGCTCAAGTGATCCACCCGCCTCAGCCTCCTAAACTGCTGGGATTACAGGCATGAGCCACCAGACCTGGTTGATTTTTGTACTTTTAGTAGAGATGAGGCTTCACCGTGTTGGCCAGGCTGGTCTCAAACTCCTGGCCTCAAGTGATTTGCCTGCCTCAGCCTCCTAAAGTGCTGAGATTACTAGTGTGAGCCATCAGGCCAGGCCTCTAGTTTTAATAAAATAATTAAAAAAAAATTTTTTAAAGAAAAGTTGGAAGCATGAGGAAGCTTTTGTATGAAACTCTTCCCACTCCTATGGCAAGATATACTTCAAAATGTTCTAAGAAATCATTTAGTAGGTTGTCTAGAAATACCCGTGTTGTGTATGAGCCATGGTTAATTCTCTCCCCAAGTATTTATTTTCCCACTATGTCATTACAATCTTCCACACAAAGGCAAAACTTGAAAACCACAGCAAAGCTTGTTGTAGAAAGGGTTCAGTTTGGTTCTTCATAGTTAATCCCAAACTTGGTGAGAAGAGAACTTTGAAACTATGGACAATAATTATAAATGCTGCTAAATCTTCATGGGGTACAGTGAATAGCTGAAGTAAATTATATTGCAAATAAAATCAGACTTCACAAAGCAGAGCACAATCAAAGGGAAGTTATGTTAAAGGAATCATTTAATTTTGAAGTAAAAAAGTAAAAAAAGAAAACAACCCATAAATCCTACCTATTTACTATAAGAAGGTAATAATTTGCAGATTTTAGATTTTGCCATTCAAACTTTCAGGAGATTCGTGAGGCTGCTAGGACTACTTCTCTTTTCTTAATCTAAATTTGCTGTTTTTTTTCAACTCAAAATTTAAAAATCTGTAATATCAAAATAACTGCAGTAGTCAGGCCAATAATAAAAATAAGAGTGGCATAGTAACAACAGTGAAAATACAGGCATTTGAGGAAATCAAAACCACAATGAGATACCATCTCACATCGGTTAGAATGGTGATCATTAAAACGTCAGGAAACAACAGGTGTTGGAGAGGATGTGGAGAAATAGGAACACTTTTACACTGTTGGTGGGACTGTAAACTAATTCAACCATTGTGGAAGACAGTGTGGTGATTCCTCAAGGATCTAGAACTAGAAATACCATTTGACCCAGCCATCCTATTACTGGGTATATACCCAAAGGATTATAAATCATGCTGCTATAAAGACACATGCACACGTATGTTCTTGCAGCACTATTCACAATAGCAAAGACTTGGAACCAACCCAAATGCCCATCAATGATAGACTGGATTAAGAAAATGTGGCACATATACACCATGGAATACTATGCAGCCATAAAGAAGGATGAGTTCATGACCTTTGTAGGGACATGGTTGAAGCTGGAAACTGCCATTCTGAGCAAACTATCACAAGGACAGAAAACCAAACACCGCATGTTCTCACTCATAGGTGGGAATTGAACATTGAGAACACTTGGACACAGGGCAGGGAACATCACACACCGGGGCCTGTCATGGGGTCGGGGGACGGAGGAGGGATAGCATTAGGAGATATTAGGGATAGCATTAGGAGGTATAATGTAAATGACGATTTAATGGGTGCAGCACACCAATATGGCACATGTATACATATGTAACAAACCTGCATGTTGTGTACATGTACCCTATAACTTAAAGTATAATAATAATGGTAATAAAAAGAAAGTACAGGCATTTGAGTCAGCCTTATCTAATTATCTACAATTGGCCAACATTTTCTTATTGAGTAATTATTTTCTAAAATTCCTTAAACAATATTGTGGTTTAAGAAATATGCAATGAGTTGATCACACACACGTACACATACACGTGCACATACACCTCCGTCATCTAAAATGTAGGAGAAATTTCTTAATGATTCTAATTATGAGAAAAGGAGTTTTGTCACAATGAGTAAACACTCCAAGATCATTTATTCAAATAAGAATCTATGCTAAACTATTGGTCTTTAAAGCTCTTTTCATTTGCATATAGTAAAACTGCACATGAATCCATCCATCCACCAAGAATATGCTCTCCCTCTCATCTTTATTTGAAGATGTTGGTCGCCTTCTTCCTTCCCAACCAGAGAGCACTTTGTTAGCTTTACTATTTATCTGATAATGGAAAAGAGTATTGAATACTTTTGATCTAATTCTGCTTTCAGTGCCTAAGAACTTTTTTTCCTGTTAAAAAGTGCTTTAGAAAATTTAAAACTAAGTTAATTTCACCTTCTCCCACATCTTTCCACCTTAAATAGCTCATATCTCCTCTCCACTAGTCTTATTTTAACATATTCTATTATCAATCTTTTTAAAGCAGAGATGATCTGAACAACCTGGCAGACAGATCTAGCTTACCACCTATTTGCCAAATTGATATTTTAAGAATATTGCTCAGTACAACTCCAGAGGCTGCCATTCACTTTTAGTCCACTTTCCCCTCGAATTATGCAATTTGGTGTCCCTGGAATTGCTGGTGGTTTTGAAATGACCACAAATTTTCTTTGAAATAACCAAGACTGGCTTTGTGTAGTTCCGTGAAAAAAAAAAAAAAAAAAGGTCTATTCAATCCATAGATACTGTACCAGATTGCATGTATGGCTCACTGACAGCTCCAGTTTCCCTCTGTTGCGTCCAGAACATGTAATGAAAAGTAGGAAATTTACACATCCTCTAGTTAATTTGTATTTAGAGACTTTCATTTTACTTTTAAAGCAAATGATTTTCATTTGACAGGAAAATAGTGCCACTCTGTGTGCTATGTGATGGTTTCAATTCTATGTCAGATATGAAATAGTAAATTTTATTGGCACTTAGTCAAACTTTCCTTTTCTTGGATGTTCTGATAATTTTCACACTACCTGTGTTTGCAACCCCCCGAGGATGTCTCAGTGTCCTAAAGATTAATGTGCTTCCCAAACTTCAATCAGCTCTCTAGTAACTGACTTAGACCATGTAGCGATGGGTAGGACGATGGACCCTGGCTGTGGGGAAGTCAGTATATTTGGTTGTTCCAGTGCATCCTGTGATTGCTATTGGGCAGCAGGTGGACTGATTTGATGGAGCTGTTAATAAAGAAACTATTAGTTTCCATACATGGAAATAATATAAGTGACTGCACTCATCTAACTAGACTGTCTTTTACCATGTCCCTTAGAAATTAAGGCCACCTTAGAATTGAGAAAGAAGAGGAGTACAGGAGGAAGGGAAGGGAAGCAGGAAGCGAAGTGGGAAGGGAAGCGGGAAGGGAAGGAGGGAAGGAAGGAGGGAAGGAAGGAGGGAAGGAAAGGCAGGCCTCCATCCTGAATTTAACTTAGCATCTCTGTACTACCTGCCAATCAGGTCTCATCAGAAATGTCCATATTAAGCACTTAGGGGAGAGTTTTGGGTAACACGGAAGTTACAAGTTATGCCTTTCCTGACTATGGAATCTTTATTCCTAAACTCCTAAATAAGTAGCTACAAATCTGAGTGTGTAAACAAAGACGAAGAATTTATTCTAACATAGATAATAACTCACAGAGACAAAATTAGGCTGAGAAGTTAAAGCACGTAGAGAAAGATAAATGTATAGAGGGGAAGAGCGGGAATTCTTGTTGCTAGAAAGAGGGAAGCATTGAGCATCCCAGGAAAGCAACAGATGATGCTTTAAAGGCAGATCAAAGTCATCACATGAGTGACATGAACATTTATGCAATGACATGAGGTACAAGAACTCAGTGAGAATGCAATTCTCTTTGGAATTTCTATTCTCCCTTTATCTCCCCACCCCTTTCTCTCTCTCTCCCCTTTTCTCTCATTCCTACAGAACTTCCTTAGTAATTCATTTGCTCTCTGAGACTGATAGTCATAGTTATCGACTCAGGCAGTGTTTGTTGAAGAACAAACTGAATTACTGATGTGGTCGATTTGGTGAAGAAAAACATCAATATCATGATCAGACTGAATTGATTGGTCTGCTCAGATATTCCAATTTAAACAATGCTCTTGACTTATCTAACAAGCAGCTTTATTTCATTTTATTTTATTACTATTTTTTGAGACGGAGTCTTGCTCTGTCGCCCAGGCTGGAGTGCAGTGGCGTGACCTTGGCTCACTGCAAACTTTGCCTCCTGGATTCAAGCCATTCTCTGCCTCAGCCTCCCAAGTAGCTGAGATTAAAGGCGCTTACCACCACGTCTGGCTATTTTTGGTATTTTTAGTAGAGATGGGGTTTCACCATCCTGTCCATGCTGGTCTTGAACTCCTGACCTCATGATCCACCCACCTCAGCCTCCCAAAGTGCTGGGATTACAGGCATGAGCCACTGTGCCAGCCTACTTTTTATTTTTATAAAAATTGTTTTATTAATGGAATAGTAAAAATAAATCCTATATGTATCACCTGAATTTTACCCTGAATTTTCTCCAGTATTAGGGGTAACCTTCCACACTACTGAAAAGAGGGGTTAAAAAATAGGTTCAGAGATGTGTGTTAAAATTTCCCCACTGAATTAGACCATCAAGTATAATAAGCCATCATTATTTAAAGGGATCTTGTGGACTGGTTAATGAAATAATTTGGTTGAGTGTCATCACATGGGCATATTTAAGTCAAGATTTTTTTTTAAGTGAAATACAAAATGTTTACATGATTAATCTGAGACGACTTTCTTCTTGTTGCTGAGGATGGCAAATGGAAACATCTAGTTGTCTGAAACTAACACAATGAAGGTCCATGATTACTTTGCCAACAATTGTTTTATTGGGGGGAAGGCTGCATAAACATGGGGATGCTATTCTTTTTAGTTAAAATGTAAGTGCTAACTCCTATACTATTCTTCACCATAATTAATTCTGCAGCCAATTTTTTTTCAAAGGTACATTATTGATGTCATGATAGCTGTATCTTGAATGAAGGGCTGTTGAGGCTCTAAATGCAAATCCATTTACCTACATTTACCACGATCCCTCCAAAAGCATCTGACTTTTCATGCTACTTAAAAGCTTCTCTAAACTTTGTACTACACTCAAATTAATCCAAGCCAGAATGGTATTACCCCTACCTGACTGCATAGAAAGAGACTTCAACATGTATGAAAACACAGATGAGCACACACACCAAAGTGGGTTGAGTGCTGTGAGCAAGGTGGCTGGATTAGACAAAGTGTGGCCACCCCAATTGGGTCATCTTTGTTCTATTCTACTGTCAAATAATGGTGGGAGACATTTTCTTTCATTCAATCAAACAGTCAAAATCACCACACTGCTTAGATAGCATCTGATCATTCTGAGAGCACAGACTAGGAAGAGCAAAAGGAATGAACTGGCACAAGTTTGACAGGCTCACTTCCAGCAGAACTTTCATATATATATATATGAAATATATATATATATATATATATATCACCCAAGGTAATCCATTCCTTCCTTCATAGTAGATACCTATTGTTGAGCACTCAAAGGGTGTCAGTGCACACAGACAATCTTAAAATGGCCACAAGACGGCAAAGTGCAGTCATGCAGTCTAATGAACAGACATTGTTCAGAGTAAATTTCAAACTCTTAGCCTCTAAATTGGAACCCTATCCTATTAGTCCTTCAGGAGCTAATGGAGCCTTCAACTTTTCCAAAAACAGAATGTGACAAAAGCACTGTGACAAAGATTTTACTCCCAGGTTAGAAAGTCTCTGTTGATAAATGGTATTTAGTTCACTGTGGTGACAAACTCATTTAATGGATAAATGATCCCAAGCTTTACACTGATAAGTGTTTTTGTTGTTTTTATTGGCATAAAAGTTGGAATTTACCTTATGTGTATGATACTCGTGTCTTGAATACTTTCCTTACACTTTGTGATCGAAAATCATCACCAGCCATCACTTTGATGGCTGGAACATCTTCATATTTAAGTCAGTGCGGTCTTTGTGGTGGCCACAGAAGAAACTAGCTGCAAAATGTTGTAAGTTGCAAGGCACTTTCTTGAACCATCTGGCATAAGGCAGTAAACTGTATGGCCTGGTTTTTCCTCCATAATAAAGCAAGAATAGAGAGCTGAGTTAAAAATAAGCTGCTGAAAGAAAGAAAATTTTCCATCACAGCTCTTCCCCCGTACCTGACTCCCACCTTTTAATACAGCTATTAATCATTCCCTCACTGAGCTCTCCTCCAGTGACATCTGCTGTTTTGCTCTCCTTTGCCATCATGTTCAACTCGGAAGATAGCCTGGAAATTCATGATGGCCAGGCAAGCAGAACTTCAGCTGCTAAGCACTGACCATACTCTCCCTCTCCTAGCTCTTCACATTTCCTAACTGGGACCATGCAGAAATGGTGGTGGCTCCCAGGACAAAGTGCCTGAGGGCAGTGCCTCTTGTTCTCATATTCTTAGAAAGAATCCAGAATGAATAAGTAAACTCAAGAGCCCAGAGGAGGTGCTGCCTCTCTTTCTACCACACTAACATCTTTCTCTCCCTGAAATTCTTACCTTCCTAGATGAATGCATCTGGGGGAGAAAGAGGGAGAAAGTTTCTGTGATGAGAGAGGCATTATATATTGGGTGAATAGAGTGAAAGTGGAGGGGATGAGAGGCAGTCGTTTCAAGTCTACTTTGAAATAATCCTTCCTTAATATATTTACAGCCTAGAAAAGCATGTGTTGGCTACAACTCAATAAACTAATTAATCACATAAGTGTCCACTTAAAGAGTCAAGAGTTACACCGGCCTCAGAGAACATTGGCTTCATCCAGTTAAGCAGTACAAAGGGAAACATACCCCACCTAAGATGTTGAAGACGTTCTCATCGAGTCTCCAGTGTTTTCAAACTGATCCAATAGAAAAGATACTTTTTTTTTAAATCCAATTTTGCTTTGATGGAATCTATACTTAGCGTTTGTGTGTGTGTGTGTGAGAGAGACTGTCACCCAGGATGAAGTACAGTGGGACAATCACAGCCCACTGCAGCCTCCTGGAACCCCCTGGCTCAAGTGATCTCTCCTCAGCCTGCTGACTAGCTGGGACCACAGGCACAGGCCACCATGCCCGGCTAATTTTTGTATTTTTTTTTTTAAATAGAAACGGTGTTCCCCTATGTTGCCCAGGCTGGTCTCGAACTTCTGGGCTCAAGCTATGTTCCGGCCTCGGCCTCCCAAAGTGCTGGGACTACATGGGTGAGCCACTGCTCCCTGCCAACTTTTTTTTTTTTTTAACCTAACAAAAATGTTTCACAAATTAATGCCAAAATAAAACAAACGTTCAGTGGCAATCCAAGCCATAGACAGACTCCATCATAACTTGAACCGCCGTGGACGTGCCGCCTGAGAGCACATCCAAGCGACACCGCCCTAATTGCAATTCCAGCAAGGAAGAAAAGAGGAAATGTTGGCCCGTGTTATGAATGGCTTCAGCTGCTCTCTATATTGCTGTTGCATGTTAACTGAATCGAGTTTTGAATTAAGCAGACTGCCTCCATTGCGGACAGGTCGAGACATTCTCATCTGGACCCGAACGCCTGGACCCTAGCGAGCGGGCGGTTCCCTGGCTGCAATGACCAAGGTTGTGCCCGCAGCGCCCGGCAACCCCAAGTGCTCGCAGCCGCGCGGCGGGGCCGGGCGCCCGGAGCTGGCCTCAGCCCCCAGGACAGGAAGGGTGGCCAAGTGCAAACCTGGCAACCCCCGAGTCGGCGGCCACAGATTGCTGATGGCTGCGCCACGTTTTCGGGAGGGTCAGCCCCTCACTGGGTTCTCAGGGCACTAAGTAAAGACGGCATGTGAGCCTGGAAGCTGGAGAGAGTCCCGGGCGCGCTATAGCGGGCAGGACGCCGCGTCCCCAGGACTCCGCGTCCCCAGGACTCCGCGCCACGCGTTCCTTCTACACCCTCAAACCCACTGCCACTCCCACAGCGGAGCGAGGGCGAGCGTGCCCCGTGCGGCTGAGATTCCCGGAACGCCTCCCGCGCCTCGGCTTCCCCAGAAGGGGCCCCTGTCGGCCCGCGCGTCCCCAGGCGGGGGCTGAGCCGCAGTCCCAGCCAAGCCGAGGTCACCTTGGCCCGTGCGCCTTTCATTCCGGGGCCCCTCCAGCAGGGAGGTGACTACAGGTCACCGCCAGCCGGGCCCTTACTCCCCGCCTCCGCTGTCCCGCCCCCCACATCCCCGAACCTCTCCGGCGGAGCCCGCGCGCCTGGGAACGCGGTCCCAGCCAGAGTGGAAGGGACAGCGCGGGAACCCGGGAGAGAGAAAAAGCGGGAACCGGGCGCCGCCGCTTCACCATCGGGAGGAGATTCCCTCCCGGCCCCT
The DNA here is from genome assembly GCF_049350105.2 of Macaca mulatta. Lineage (NCBI taxonomy): Eukaryota > Metazoa > Chordata > Mammalia > Primates > Cercopithecidae > Macaca > Macaca mulatta. The sequence goes on along the minus strand of NC_133413.1, from coordinate 21,575,887 downwards.
CTTGGATCCCACTGCAGGGACCCTTTCGGGCTAGTGCCCAGGCTGGGAGAGTCCCCGGGCGCATCACAGCCCCTTCCAACTTACTTTTTCATATCCTCAGTTCGGATGGCAAGTGGCCACCCGCCGGGTTTGCAGTTGGAGGGGAGTCTGCGTGCAAAACTTACGGTCGGCGGCGGCCACCCCTCCGCGGGAGGCGGTCAGACTCTGGAGCCACACGGCCAGGGCCAGCAGGAGCAGGGCTTTGCTCTCCATCTCGGGGCGCGTCCCTCTGGAGGAGCTGCAAGGCGCGGACGGACTGATGAGCCGGCTGAGCCGGGGGCGGGAGAGGGCTGGAGCCGCGGTCCGGCGCTGAGCAAGTCGCCCTTTAAAGGGGAGGGCAGGGCAGCTAGAAGTGGACAGCTTTCCCTTGAGGAGGAGGAAGAGAGGGAATCGAGTCTGACACTGTTTTCACGCCACGGCTGCTTATGTGACTGGAAATATGCAAATAAACCTCATCACCTATTGGCTATAAAATCATAAGTTGGGGGGAGGGCCCTAAATTCACTTCTGAACGTTTGAGCAAACCAGTAACGAGGATCAACCCTGCCAACGAGAAGAGGAGGAAAGGGCAGACGGAAAAATTTGCTTTGTTAGGCTCCTGTTCGCTTAGCCTAAGGGTTTCCACTCTCCCCGGGGCCCCCTGTCTAAGCACCAAACACAGGTTTATATCGATTCACGTTAAATACTCAACAATCACCTGTTTTCCAAGGAGGGACAGTTTAGCTGTTAAATTACATTTGGCCGGCACTTTAATACACCTCTCTTTTGATGAATCCTGTTTGTCACTTGCAGTCCTCCCTCCCTCACCCCGCACCCACCCCCACCCCCGCAAAGTCAATGTAGGGATACAGGGACACACATTGCGTCCCAGCTTGTGCTCGTACAATCTGGTGTTTTAACATTGGCAAGATGGATCAGCTTATGTGATGGAGAAAAGCCTACTTGCTCTAACTAGTTTCTAATTTTTGCCTCATGCAAATTATTCTCAATCCTCAAACTCATCAAGGAATGCAAGGATAATATTTTGTGTTCAGAGGCAGAACATCGAGGTCAAATAATCTAAAGCCGTATTGAGTTATAAGTGAAAGAAGATAGTCACAAATGACACATATTGTATGATTCCATTTAAAGTGTCCACAAAGAGACAAATCTATAGAGACCAAAAGTAGATCAGTGGTTGCCTGGGGCTGGGTAATCAATAGGGGAGGGGAAGAATAGAGAGATTTTGGGGGAGTTGATGACAATGTTCTAGATTACGTTATGGTGCTGATGCACAGCTCTGTAAATATACTAAAAGCAATAGAATTGTGCACTTTAAATGGGAGAATTATATAGTGTGTAAATTATAGGTCAATACAGCTATTTTTAAATGGGTAAGAGGCATGCACATAAAATAAGAAAAAAAAAATTGGATACTGTGCTTTTCTGCCAAAATGCTTGGAATACTTTTAAATATCTTTTTAAATATAAGGGATTTATATTAGCCAGGAAAGACAATGAAGTGTATCCCCAACCCCCTCTCAGTTTATGGCTGAGAAACTGACTCATCAAATCAGAACCTCCAATCTACTACATTTATAGTCTGAATATTTTTAATGTCCACTTTTACTCATCCCACCCTCCATCACACACACGCACAAACACAATGTACAATTGTAGGTTAGAACAATGAAAAGCTTTTTTAAAAACTGGGCTCGCTCTTTAAGTTTTTCTCGAAAAATGAAATAAAAGTTGATAATACCCAAATATTTCAAAAGTCTGTATTCTGCACAACAGAGTTCTATCTTTAAGTTGACGCATTCCATGCCACAACACAACACGCTGTCTTGTATTGCAATTATTACACAATGTACTGTGCACATTCACTCTATCCTACAAAGTATGTAGAGAATCTTGAAACCTGCCAAAAATTAAACTTCGCAAAACTTTAGAAGTGGCAGAACAGACCATGCAAGGGATGAATAACTATGATGTGGCCGTCCTCCAAAAATCATGTAGTAAACTCTAATTTTAAAAAATGACAGAAGATGAGTACAATTGCATTGGATGTGTTCATGGTGTGAATGGCATATAAACAGACGTGCAGAAATGCCTGCTATCTTATATAGAATACTCCTGCAGCCTATTTTCATGCATAAATGTCTTTTGATAAGACAACCAAACTAAACTGCACTTCTGTGCCTTTCAGAAAACTGCAAGGAGATTTTATGTAATTGCTAAGGTAAAGTCTTATACTTATAACGTATTTTTAAAATGATTTCCCGGGCTAACCAGATAACAAAATTAAAGCCCTCAAGAGTTGGAGGATATATAATATTTAAATATGAATTCAGTTTGAAGTGAACTATGCCATTAGCACGTCCAGTAGAGTTGAAGAGATTTCCAGGAAGACTTAATTTATAGCAGCTTAGCCTGGTTAAAAAAAAAAAAAAAAGAAAAGCAAGCCAGGTTGGCTCCTGTCCCAGGGCAAGCGCCGAGCAGGTGGGTGTGGCGGCAACACTCTCTCCTGATTGGCTGCGCTGGGAGCGATCAGGTGCCTGCCTTCTAACGCAGAAACTCACATGATCTCCAGGTCAGGATTGCATGTGCGTTAGTGAGGCGACTCATCCAAACTTCCGCGAGGTTACTCGGCCTTCAGTAGCTAAAGGCTTGACTTTTTCCATAATTGGCATTTCCTTTATAACAAACTAAGTTTTAGGTGAGAAGAAGCTAACGGTATCCCTGTAGCAGGACACTTGCCCCTGGGACACATTTAAAATGACCTAAGTAAAAAGTCTAATGTGCATACTTAATGAAACAACTTGAAGTTCTGGATGTAGGGAAGCATTATTTCGCCAGCCAGCCAGCTAGCTAGCTAGCTAGCTTATTTTGATTGAAGGCCTGCTAATTGCACTGGGCACTTTTCATCTTCTCCTGCGTTTAATCATTACAAAAGTACTCCAAACTCAGTAATATTACCCTTCTACAGATGAGGGAAGATGAAACTCAGAGAAGATTAAATAACAGCAACCACAAATCATAAGATGTTTTTTCTTTGGCGATCCCAGGAGAGAAGGAAAAAATGTATTTCATGTGCTATATTTTAACGTTGCAGCAGTTGCAAACAGGAGTAGCCTGGGAATCAGAGTTTTTTGTACACACATATTTTAATGTAGATTTTTATTTTGTGGCTTTCTTACTAAAGTAAAATACAATGAAATGTGTAAGCAGGCTCTAAAGATCATCAGTACTGAGTTGGATCTTATCCTTATAAAAATTATAATTAATGTAAGAAAACATACTGATACAAATAAAATGTATAAACGCAAAGTCATAAATATTAAAAAATATTCTAAAATCTGTTGACTTTTTAAATAAGAAAAAACAAAGATGTTTACTAAAAATTGTCATAAAAGGCTTTGCCACCACTACCTACTCACATGTGTCCCTTAAATTGTAGCACAAACTGGCTCTGAACAGAAATGATAATGTGTTGCTGAAGGGAAGGATGAAGTTGAGGCTGGCAGCTCTTGGATCTGGAGATGTGGTAAGGATAGGGGAAAAAATAATATAATCAGCATTAAAAGATTTGTCTGAATAAAATTAAGAAGATACATTTCAAAATAATTTTTAAAAAGAGAGAATTCTTTTAAAAGCCAGTGCATTGCAGTAATGCATCCAGGAAGGGACTTCTCTTCGCCAACATGGTGAAACCCCGTCTCTACTACAAATACAAAAATTAGCCAGGCGTGGTGGCAGGTGCCTGTAATCCCAGCTACTCAGGAGTCTGAGGCCCCAGAATTGCTTCAACCCGGGAGGTGGAGGTTGCAGTGAGCTGAGGTCGCACCACTGGACTCCAGCCTGTACTACAGAGTGAGACCCTGCCTCAAAAAAAATAAAAAATAAAAGAAAAAGAACAGAGCACACTATCCAGATGATGTCCCAGAGGAACTGGGGAACCAAGGGGGAGCAGGATGCAAATCTTTCCTAGAAGACAGCTCACACACACTAAAGAATGTCCCACAAATAACCCACTGGATTTCTAATTCATGTTCATTTATAAGTAGTTTCCCCCTTTTACAAAACAAAACCAAACAAAATTAAAAATTTAAGCCCGTGTAGATGAAAGAAAACTTTGAGACCCAGTTAATGATTGGAATACGGAACATCATGAATGTTTTTTGCTGATGGTTTCACATTCAGAGATAACTTCAGACCCATGTCAAAGGCCTGCTCTGAAAATGAGCTTAGCCCCATTTAGCAGAAGATGAGTTTGAGATGCCCCCTGCTGACTTCCTGGTGATATTGTAATGTCCCAAAAAAGCCCTTGTAACAGGCTTGAAAAAGAATTGACTTAATGAATGAATATATTCTAAACTCTTTTATTTGAGCTTTCTTTTTTTCCTTTTTCTTTCTTTTTCTTTTTTTGAGACAGAGTCTCGCTCTGTCACCCAGGCTGAAGTGCAGTAGCACAACCAGGGTTCACTGCAGCCTGAAACTCCCAGGCTCCAGCAGTTCTCCCAACTCAGCCTCCCGAGTAGCTGGGACCACAGGTGTGCACCATCATGCCCGGCTAATTTTTGTATTTTTAGTGGAGATGGGGGTCTTGCCGTGCCCAGGCTGGTCTCGAACTCTTGGGCTCAAGTGATCTACCTGCCTCAGCCTCCCAAAGCGCTGGTATTACTAGCGTGAGGCACTGGGCCAGATCTGAGCTTTCTTGTTTCTTTTGTTCAACCATAAGTAGCCTGAAGGGAGGTATTGCTCTTTCCATGTCTGGTGTATTTCCCGCAACAGGTACTGGTGCTGGGAAGTTAGGAGGTTCTTAGCCAATAGTTGTTGGGTGAATTAACAACATTGAGTAAAAGATGATCCAGTGTCAAATGGGGGAGAAAGCAGGGTTCCTTTTATTTTAAACTTTCACTAGATTTATTAATTATGAAACTACAATTACAAAACCACAAACACACATATACATACACAGACACATAATTAAGTTTACATAGCCCAAATCTGGGTTAGAAAAATAGAGGACAACTTCATTTGATTGGAAATTTTGCTGGCATATCATTCTCTTCTTATTTATTTATTTATTTGAGACAAAGTCTTGCTCTGTCACCCATGCTGGAGTGCAGTGGTGCAACCATGGCTCACTGCAGCCTCTACCTCCTGAGCCAAGACAGTCCTCCGAGGCTCAGGCAATCCTCCTACCCCAGTCTCCTGAGTAGCTGGGACTACCAGCGTGTACCACCACACCTGGCTCATTAAATTTTTTTTTTATTTTTGTATAGATGGAGGTCTCCCTATGTTGCCTAGGCAGTCTCAAACTCCTGGGTTCAAGTGATCCTGCTGCCTCATCTTCCCAAAGTGCTGGGATTACAGGTGTGAGCCACCTCATTCAGCCTCTTCTTCCAATTAACTCTTTAGTTGAAAAAGTAATCTGTTGTTAACCAAAAACAAAAACACTAAAATCGAAATTTCAAGCAGTGCAAAATTATGTACAACGAAACAAAAATCTTTCTCTGATCTAAGACTTCCAGTCCCCTAGTCATTCTCCACATGCTGCTAGTTTCCTTTCTTATAAAGTTTACCCTTCCAGAAAAGTCTATGAACACACAAGCATAAATGTGTTTGTAAATGTGTGCATGTGTATGTATTTATCACACATACACAACTTATTTTTTACAGTAAACAGTAATGTCAGCATACCATGAGCAGTCTTCTGCAATTTATATATATATACACACACACATATATATACACACACATATAGATATATATATAGTTGTTGTTGTTGTTGTTGTTTTTAAGACGGAGTCTCGTACTGTCGCCCAGGCTGAACTGCAGTGGCATGATCTCGGCTCACTGCAAGCTCCGCCTCCCAAGTAGCTGGGACTACAGGCCCCCGCCACCACGCCCGGCTAGTTTTTTGTATTCTTAGGGATAGAGACGGGGTTTCACCCTGTTAGCCAGGATTGTCTCTATCTCCTTACCTCATGATCCACCCGCCTCGGCCCCCCAAAGTGCTGGGATAACAGGCATCAGCCACTGCACCTGGCCTGCAATTTATATTTTTCACCTAACAACATGTCTTAGAGATTAGCTCACTGAGGAAGAGTTCTTTTTTTCTTTCTTCTTTGGGCCACATAAGATTTTCTTATTTGGTTTTATCTTCATTTATTTAATCAGACACCTATTAATAGTTACTTAGATATTTTTGTAATATAAACCATGCTACAATAAATATAAATTCTTTAAAATTATTGAGTCAAAAAGCCTAAGTGTTTATTATTCTAATAAGTAAAGTCACCTGTTTGCCAATGAAACTGCACAAATTTACATTCTACCTACAGTGTAGAATGAGAGATTGTAGACATTCTGGCTATGACTGTGTGGTGCTGAACTATTTAACAATCTTGCAGGTGTAATGTGGTCTCTTCTTTAGTTTATATTTTATATCATCATCATCATCATCATCATCATAACTAACCTTCATATAGCACTTACTATGTGCCAGGCATTGTTCTAAAAGCTTCACATATATGAACTACTTTAATATAAGTCAGGTCTGTTGAGATATAGTTTAAATATACAATTCATCTACTTAGTATAGAATTAAATGGTTTTTAGTTTATTCACAGGAATATGCAACTGTCACAAATTTTAGGCCATTTAATCACCTCCAAAGAAGCTCTGCACCCATTAGCAGTTAATCCCCCATCCCCTGCATCCAACTGTAGACTAGTTTCTGTCTCTATAGATTACCTATTCTAGACATTTCACATATACATTCATATAGTATGTGGTTCTTATAACCAGCTTTCAGTTAGCGTATTATTTTTAAGGTTCATCCATGTTGAAGCATGTATCAGTACTTCATTCCTTTATATTGCCAAATAATATTCCACTGTATATCCCACATTTTATTTATCCATTTATCAGTTGACAGATGTTTGGGTTGTTTCTGCTTTGGGGTATTTGATTAATGCTGCTATGAGCAGTTGTGTACAAGGTTTTATGTGGACAATATGTTCGCAGTTCTCTGGAGTATACAGGAGTAGATTTGCTAAGTCACAAGGTAACTGTATGTTTGAGTCTTTGAGGAACTGCTAGACTTCAAAACACCTCTTTCTCCATGGAATTTTCTAGGTTTCCCTCTGAGAGTTAGTCACCATCTCCTTGTGTTACAAAGCGGTGTTCATATCTTGATTGTTGTACTTATAATATCATATTATTCACTGTCTGTGTGTTACATGAAATTGTGACTTTCCCAAAGTTGGGGAAGTTGGGGATGAAATCTCATTTATAGTCCTGGTATCCTTACCAATGAGAATAGAGCTGGATAGCAGACTATGTACTCAAACATTTACGTGAGTAAGTGATTGAATAAAAGAAGAAGTAAAAGTTTGAAAGGTGAAAATCAGTATATACTGCCAGCTATTTAGTTGATCTTAGAACTCATTTTTTAGTTTTCTTCACAAAATAATTAAATAAAAGAGCCAGAATTAAAAACGATAAATTGAAATCTTTGTGTTTTAAAGCAGTTTATGTATAAATGAACACAGCAGTGTGATCCTATTTATAACAGAATACAAGAAATCAAAACCAAAAAAGAAGATTCAGATCTGAGCTTACTTTGTCATAAACATTGTTAATTATATGGTACCATTTTAATTTTTATTATGTGACTTAAATGCGTTATAGCAACTGGTACAATTTCACAGGTGACTTTTTACTCTTACTTCAACTGATATTTTAATGTAAGGTTAATTGCCATTTTAATGAAATTTTTATGAATCTATTTTGTCATCCCTGTCAAAGAGTACTCTTTTATCCAAAAAGTTATTTTATGTTGTCCAGTCCTAATATTTTTGGTTTGAGATATTTAAGTAGTCTAACAATAACACAATGTATTACATACAAGCAGGCTTCACGGTTGTGAAAACAAAAGCATCACACTCAGAACTAAACATCTGCCTGGGCTTGGCCTTGGTTTTCAAACAACCGTCCAGGAAAATCAGCACACAGATTGGTCTTCAGAATTACGTCTAAAAGCTCTACTCTCGGACTTCACACATCAATCACCTCTCAGTACACAGGCATTTGATTGACCCATGTCTAACACTCTACACAGCCATCCCAAGCCTTCTGCACACACTCTACCCTAGACATGCTCCTGGGACCATTTCATGCTTCAGAAGGTCAACCCAGTTGACTTATTACTTAATAGCAATGTAAGAGGGTTAGGAATCTGCCAGGACCTAGAGCCTACATTACAAAGGCCTTCTCTAGAGGCCTTGAACATAGTTTGTCTGCTTGACTGGCCAGGAGAAATTAGGCAGTCCCATCAGCTCACTCTTCTGTGAATGAGGGAGGTTTTTCCATCTCAAACTTCAGCTCTAGCAACTTCAGTGAAGAAAAGTGCCAAAGAAAATAGATCTCATTAGGACTTGATGGAGAAGACTGAGAATAGGTGGCACAGTCTACAGTGAAAAGGCAGGAGACCGCAGAAGTTGGAGCTCTGGGCTGATTCCTGGGCCAAGTTGGAGTGGGCCCCAGGGTTACTTGGATATCAGCAATCTCAGATATTTAAGATAGAATGCCCTGTTCACTCAAGCACTGTAAATCTTCACATGTGATGTGCTGAAGCTTACTGACATCAGCTTGAGAAAATTGATGGAATACTATACAGCCATAAAAAAGAATGATTTTGAGATCCTGAAGGAAGCACTAAACATGGAAAAGAACAACAGGTACCAGCCATTGCAAAAACATGTCAACATGTAAAGTCCATCAATGCTAGGAAGAAACTGCATCAACTAGCAAGCAAAATAACCAGCTAAGATCATAATGACAGGATCAAGTTCACACATAACAATATTAACCATAAATGTAAATGGACTAAATGGTCCAATTAAAAGACACAGACTGGCAAAGTGGATAAAGAATCAAGACCCATCAGTTTGCTGTATTCAGGAGACCCATCTCACATGCAGAGACACACATAGACTCAAAATAAAGGGATGGAGGAAGATCTACCAAGCAAATGGAAAAAAAAGCAGGGGTTGCAATCCTAGTCTCTGATAAAACAGACTTTAAACCATCAAAGATCAAAAGAGACAAAGAAGGCCATTACATAATGGTAAAGGAATCAACTCATCAGGAAGAGCTAACTATCCTAAATATATATGCACCCAATACAGGAGCACCCAGATTCATAAAGCAAGTCCTTAGAGACTTACAAAGAGACTTAGACTCCCATACAATAATAATGGGAGACTTCAGCACCCCACTGTCAACATTAATCAGATCAACAAGACAGAAAGTTAACAAAGATATCCAGGAATTGAACTCAACTCTGCACCAAGCGGACCTAATAGACATCTACAGAACTCTCCACCCCAAATCAACAGAATATACATTCTTCTCAGCACCACATCACACTTATTCCAAAATTGACCACATAGTTGGAAGTAAAGCACTCCTCAGCAAATGTAAAGGAACAGAAATTATAAGAAACTGTCTTTCAGACCACAGTACAATCAAACTAGAACTCAGGACTAAGAAACTCAATCAAAACCGCTCAACTACATGGAAACTGAACAACCTGCTCCCGAATGACTACTGGGTACATAATGAAATGAAGGCAGAAATAAAGATGTTCTTTGAAACCAATGAGAACAAAGATACAACATACCAGAATCTCTGGGACACATTTAAAGCAGTGTGTAGAGGGAAATTTATAGCACTCAATGCCCACAAGAGAAAGCAGGAAAGATTGATGCCTAACATCAAAATGAAAAGAACTAGAGAACCAAGAGCAAACACATTCAAAAGCTAGCAGAAGGCAAGAGATAACTAAGATCAGAGCAGAACTGAAGGAGATAGAGACACAAAAAACTCTCCAAAAAATCAATGAATCCAGGAGTTGGTTTTTTGAAAAGATCAACAAAATTGACAGACCGCTAGCAAGACTAATAAAGAAGAAAAGAGAGAAGAATCAAATCGACGCAATTAAAAATGATAAAGGGGATATCACCACCAACCCCACAGAAATACAAAGTACCATCAGAGAATACTATAAACACCTCTACGCAAATAAACTGGAAAATCTAGAAGAAATGGATAATTTCCTGGACACTTACACTCTTCCAAGACTAAACCAGGAAGAAGTTGAATCCCTGAATAGACCAATAGCAGGCTCTGAAATTGAGGCAATAATTAATAGCCTACCAACCAAAAAAAGTCCAGGACCAGATGGATTCACAGCTGAATTCTACCAGAGGTACAAGGAGGAGTTGGTACCATTCCTTCTGAAACTATTCCAATCAATAGAAAAGGAAGGAATCCTCCCTAACTCATTTTACGAGGCCAATATCATCCTGATACCAAAGCCTGACAGAGATACAACAAAAAAAGAGATTTTTAGACCAATATCCCTGATGAACATTGATGCAAAAATCCTCAATAAAATACTGGTAAACTGAATCCAGCAGCACATCAAAAAGCTTATCCACCATGATCAAGTGGGCTTCATCCCTGGGATGCAAGTCTGGTTCAACATATGCAAATCAATAAACGTAATCCAGAATATAAACAGAACCAAAGACAAAAACCACATGGTTTTCTCAATAGATGCAGAAAAGGCCTTTGACAAAATTCAACAGCCCTTCATGCTAAAAGCTCTCAATAAATTCGGTATTGATGGAACGTATTTCAAAATAATAAGAGCTATTTATGACATACCCACAGCCAATATCATACTGAATGGGCAAAAACTGGAAGCATTCCCTTTGAAAACTGGCACAAGACAGGGATGCCCTCTCTTACCACTCCTATTCAACATAGTGTTGGAAGGTCTGGCTAGGGCAATCAGGCAAGAGAAAGAGATAAATGCTATTCAGTTAGGAAAAGAAGAGGTCAAATTGTCCCTGTGTGCAGAGAAAGTGATTGTATATTTAGAAAACCCCATTGTCTCAGCCCAAAATCTCCTTAAGCTGATAAGCAACTTCAGCAAAGTCTCAGGATACAAAATCAATGTGCAAAAATCACAAGCATTCTTACACTCCAGTAACAGACAGAGAGCCAAATCATGAATGAACTCCCATTCACAATTGCTTCAAAGAGAATAAAATACCTAGGAATCCAACTTACAAGGGATGTAAAGGACCTCTTCAAGGAGAACTATGAACCACTGCTCAGTGAAATAAAAGAGGACACAAACAAATGGAAGAACATACCATGCTCATGGATAGGAAGAATCAATATCGTGAAAATGGCCATACTGCCCAAGGTAATGTATAGATTCAATGCCATCCCCATTAAGCTCTCAATGATTTTCTTCACAGAATTGGAAAAAACTGCTTTAAAGTTCTTATGGAACCAAAAAAGAGCCCACATTGCCAAGACAATCGTAAGCCAAAAGAACAAAGCTGGAGGCATCACGCTACCTGACTTCAAACTATACTACAAGGCTACAGTAACCAAAACAGCATGGTACTGGTACCAAAACAGACATATAGACCAATGGAACAGAACAGAGTCCTCAGAAATAACACCACACATCTACAACCATCTGACCTTTGACAAACCTGAAAAACACAAGAAATGGGGAAAGGATTCCCTTATTTAATAAATGGTGCTGGGAAAACTGGCTAGCCATATTTAGAAAGCTGAAAGTGGATCCTTTCCTTACTCCTTATATAAAAATTAATTCAAGATGGATTAGAGACTTAAATGTTAGACCTAAAACCATAAAAACCCTAGAAGAAAACCTAGGTAATACCATTTAGGACATAGGCATGGGCAAGGACTTCATGTCTAAAACACCAAAAGCAATGGAAACAAAGTCAAAATTGACAAATGGGATCTCATTAAACTAAAGAGCTTCTGCACAGCAAAACAAACTACCATCAGAGTGAACAGGCAACCTACAGAATGGGAGAAAATTTTTGCAATCTACTCATCTGACAAAGGGCTAATATCCAGAACCTACAAAGAACTCAATCAAATTTACAAGAAAAAAACAACCCCATCAAAAAGTGGGCAAAGGATATGAATAGACACTTCTCAAAAGAAGACATTCATACAGCCAACAGACACATGAAAAAATGCTCATCGTCACTGGCCATCAGAGAAATGCAAATCAAAACCACAATGAGATACCATCTCACACCAGTTAGAATGGCAATCATTAAAAAATCAGGAAACAACAGGTGCTGGAAAGGATGTGGAGAAATAGGAACACTTTTACACTGTTGGTGGGACTGTAAACTAGTTCAACCATTGTGGAAAACAGTGTGGTGATTCCTCAAGGATCTAGAACTAGAAATACCATTTGACTCAGCCATCCCATTACTGGGTATATACCCAAAGGATTGTAAGTCATGCTGCTGTGAAGACACATGCACATGTATGTTTATTGTGGCACTATTCACAATAGCAAAGAGTTGGAATCAACCCAAATGTCCATCAGTGACAGACTGGATTAAGAAAATGTGGCACATATACACCATGGAATACTATGCAGCCATAAAAAAGGATGAGTTTGTGTCCTTTGTAAGGACATGGATGCAGCTGGAAACCATCATTCTCAGCAAACTATCGCAAGAACAGAAAACCAAACACCGTATGTTCTCACTTATAGGTGGGGACTGAACAATGAGATCACTTGGACTCGGGAAGGGGAACATCACACACTGGGTCCTATTGTGGGGAGGGGGTGGGGAGAGGGATAGCATTAGGAGATATACCTAATGTAAATGACGAGTTAATGGGTGCAGCACACCAACATGGCACATGTATACATATGTAACAAACCTGCACATTGTGCACATGTACCCTAGAACTTAAAGTATAAAAAAAAAAAAAATAAAAGGAGTGATTTCATGTCCTTTGCAGGGACATGGATGAAGCTGGAAACAATCATTCTCAGCAAACTAACACAGGAACAGAAAACCAAACACTGCTTGTTCTCACTCATAAGTGGGAGTTGAACAATGAGAATATATGGACACAGGGAGGGGAACATCACACACTGGGGCCTGTTGGAGGGTAGGGGGCAAGGGAAGGGATAGCATTAGGAGAAATACCTAATGTAGATGACAGGTTGATGGGTGCAGCAAACCACCATGGCACGTGTATACGCGTGTAACAAACCCGCATGTTCTGCACATGTATCCCAGAACTTAAAGTATTAAAAAAAAAAAAAATTTTAATTTTGATAAAATACAATTTGTCTATTTTGTTCTTTTATTGCATATGCTTTTGGTGTTATATCTAAGAAACCATCATCTACTCCAAGGTCATGAAGATTTATTCATGTTTTATTCCAAGAGTTTTATAGTTTTAGCTCTTACTTTTAGGTCTGTGATTCATTTTGAATTAATTTTTTATGTACACTGTGAGGTAAGGATGTGCGTTTATTCTTTTGTCCATGTGACTCAGCACGATATCCAGTGACTGCACACTGCTTTTGAAAAGACTCTTCTTTCCCCACCCTCCTTAAAAATCAATTGACTATAAATGTGAATATTTATTTCTGGACTGTCAATGCTGTTCACTGATTATATGTCTATCCTTTTGTCTCTACCACACAGTCTTGATTGCTGTGGTGGTAAAGTAAGTTTCAAATCAGGAAATTGTCCTCCAATTTTACTCTTTTTAAACATTCTTTTGGCTATTTTGGGTCCTTTGAATTTCCATATGCTGTCAGTTTATAATCTCACTGTGGTCAGAAAACATACTTTGTTTAATCCATTCACATTTAATGCTATAATTGGTACAGCTGGATTTACATATGTCACTTTAGTTTTTGTTTGCTTAGTGTCACATCTTTTGTTCCCCTCTATTCATCCTTTACTGCTTCTTTTTCATTACCCGAATGTTTCTTTCTTTTGTTTTAGGGCGGGGGGGCGTGGACAGAGTTTCATTCTTGCTGCCCAGACTGGAGTGCAATGGTGCAATCTCAGCTCACTGCAACTCCCCTGATCTCAGGCGATTCGCCCACCTAAGCCTCCCAAAGTGCTGGGATTACAGGCATGAGCCACCACACCTGGCCTCTGCTTTCTTTCTCTGTGATTTGACTCTTCCAGATCCCTCATGTAAGTAGAATCACATATTATTTGTCTTTTGTTTTGGGTTTATTTCATTTAGCCAAAAACAAAAATTTGTTCTTCAAGGTTCATCCATGTTGTAGTGTGTATCAGAATTTCATTTCTTTTTAAGACTGAATAATACTTCATTGGATATATAGACCATATTTTATTTATCCATATTCTCATCACTGAATATTTTGGTGGTTTTCACCTTTTGGCTACTGTGAGTAATGGTCCTGGGAACATTGATATACAAGTATCTGTTCTAGTTCCTGCATTCAATTCTTTTGGGTTTATAACCAGAAGTGGAATTGCTGGATCATATGTTAGCTCTATGTTTAATTTTTGAGGAACCTTCATACTGTTTTCTATAGTAGCTGTACCACTTTACATTCCCATTGGCAGGACACAAGGATTCCAATTTCTCTGCCTCCTCACCAACACTAGTTATTTTCTGGTTTGGAGTTGTTTTTAGTGAGAGTCACTCTGAAGAGTATGAACTCTCCCACCAGCTTCTGCTTGGGGCCTTAGATGCCATTGTATGTCTCCACCTAGAATCTCTTGCCCCAGGTATATTAGACAGGGTTCTCCGGAGAACACAGGAGATATGTATGTATGCATGTATCTATCTCTCTACCTATATATGATTCATTTTACACATATATGCTTTATTATTGTAAGATATTGACTCACATAATTATGAAGGCTGAGAAATTCCATGATCTGCCATCTGCAAGCTGGAGACCCAGGCAAACCAGTGATGTAGTTTCAAGGTTCGAGAGTGGAAGAGCATGGGATCTATTTATCCTTTGGGGTGAGCTGACATCTTAGTATCCACATCCTTACCAATGTTTATTTACTTATTTGGAGACAAGGTCTCACTCTCTCACCCAGGCTGGAATACACAGTGTCACAATCACAGCTCACTGCAGCCTTGACCTCCCCAGGCTCAGGTGATCCTCCCACCTCAGGTTTTGAATTCTTAATAGAGATGGGGTTTCACCATGTTGCCCAGGCTGGTCTCAAATTCTTGGACTCAAGTGATCTGCCTGCCTCAGCCTCCCAAAGTGCTAGGATTATAGGCGTCAGCCACCACACCCAGCCAATGCTTTTCATCTTTCAGTTAATCATTTGAAAAGTTGGGAGGTAATATCTCGTCGTGGTTTTCATTTGCATTTCTCTGATGATTTGTGATGTCGAGCACCTTTTTCATGTACCTGTTGGCCATTTGTGTATCTTATTTTGAGAAATGTCTATTCAGGTCCTTTGCCCATTTTTGAAATCATGTTATTTTTTATTTATTCATTTTATTTTGCTGTTGAGTTGTATGAGTTTCTTATATTTTTTGGATATTAACCCCTTATCAGATATATAGTTTGCAAGCATTTCCTCCCATCCTGTAGACTGCCTTTTAACTCCGTCAGTTTCTCCTTTGCTGTGCAAAACTTTTTAGTTTGATGCAAGCCCACTTGTCTATTTTGCTTTTGCTACTTGTGCTTTTAGTATCTTGACCAAAAAATCTGTGCCAAGACTAATTTCAATAAGCTTTTCTCTATATTTTCCTCTAGTAGTTTTAGAGTTGCAGATCTTATAGTTAAGTTTTTAATCCGTTCTGAGTTGATTTTTGTTTATTCTGTGAGATAAGGATCTAATTTCATTCTTCTGCAAGTGGTTATCTAATTTTTTTAACACCATTTATTGAAGAGACTATCCTTTCCCTATTGTGTGTTCTTTGCACTGTTGTTGAAAATCAGTTGACGGTAAATGTGTGGATTTATATATCTCTATTCAGTTGCATTTTTATGTGTCTGTTTTTATTCCAGTATCATAATGTTTTGATTACTATAGCTTTGTAATATATTATAAAATGAGAAAGTGGAAAATGTTTATCTTTGTTATTTCTCAAAATTGATTTGGTTATTTGGGGTCTTTTGTGTTCCTATATGAGTTTTTGTCTTTTTCTACTTCTGTAAAGAATGCCACTGAGATTTTAATAGGGACTGCATTGACTACATAGATCTCTTTTGGTATAGATATAGACCAATGGAACAGAACAGAGACCTCAGAAATAACACCACACATCTACAACCATCTGATCTTTAACAAGCCTGACAAAAATAAGCAATGGGGAAAGGATTCTCTATTTAGTCAATGGTGTTGGGAAAATTGGCTGGCCATATGCAGAAAACTGAAACTGGATCCCTTCCTTACACCTTATACAAAAATTAACTCAAGATGGATTAAAGACTTAAATGTTAGACCTAAAACCATAAAATCCCTAGAAGAAAACCTAGGCAATACCATTCAAGACATAGGCATGGATAAATGACTAAAACACCAAAAGCAATGGCAACAAAAGCCAAAATTGACAAATGGGATCTAATTAAACTAAAGAGCTTCTGTACAGCAAAAGAAACCATCATCAGAGTGAACAGGCAACCTACAGAATGGGAGAACATTTTTGCCATCTATCCATCTGACAAAGGGCTAATACCCAGAATGTGCAAAGAAATTTAACAAATTTACAAGGAAAAAAACCATCAAAAAATGGGTGAAGGATATGAACGGACACTTCTCAAAAGAAGACATTTATGTGGCCAAAAAACATATGAAAAAAGACCCCATCATTACTGGTTAGCAGAGAAATGCAAATCAAAACCACAGTGAGATACCATCTCACGCCAGTTAGAATGATGATCATTAAAAAGTCAGGAAACAACAGATGCTGGAGAGGATGTGGAGAAATAAAATACTTTTACACTGTTGGTGGGAATGTAAATTTGTTCAACCATTGTGAAAGACAGTGTGGTGATTCCTCAAGGATCTAGAACCAGAAATACCATTTGACCCAGCAATCCCATTACTGGGTATATACCCAAAGGATTATAAATCATTCTATTATAAAGACACAGGAGATCGGGCATGGTGGCTCATGCCTGTAATCCCAGCACTTTGGAAGGCCAAGAGAGGCAGATTCTGAGGTCAGGAGTTTGAGACCAGCCTGGCTGACATGGTGAAACCCCGTCTCTACTAAAAATACAAAAATTCGCCAGGCATGGTGGCATGTGCCTGTCGTCCCAGCTACTTGGGAGGCTGAGACAGAAGAATTGCTTGAACCTGGGAAGTGGAGGTTACAATGAGTTGAGTTCACACTGCTGTACTCCAGCCTGGGTGACAGAGTGAGACTCTGTCTCAAAAAAAACAAAAAACAAAAAACAAAAAACAAACAAACAAACAAAAAAACATGCACACATATGTTTATTGCAACACTATTCACAATAGCAAAGACTGGGAACCAACCCACATGCCCATCAATGATAGACTGGATAAAGAAAATGTGGCACATATATGCCATGGAATACTATGCAGCCACAAAAAAAGATGAGTTCATACCCTTTGCAGGGACATGGATGAAGCTGGAAAATATCATTCTCGGCAAAGTAACACAAGAACAGAAAACCAAATACCACATGTTGTCATTCATAAGTAGGAGTTGAGCAATGAGAACACATGGACACAGGGAGGGGAACACCACACACTGGGGCCTGTTGTGGGGTTGGGGGCCTAGGGGAGGGATAGCATTAGGAGAAATACCTAAGGTAGATGATGAGTTGATGGGTGCAGCAAACCACCATGGCACGCATACGTATACCTATGTAACAAAACTGCATGTTCTGCACATATACCCCAGAACTTAAAGTATAATAAAAAAAGAAATTAAAATTAATTTTGCAAAGGGCTTGGACAGGACAGTAAGGCAGAAAAAAAGTGAATTTGCACTTTTTCTGGATCTGGGACACCCATCTTCTCCTGCTTTTAGACATCGGAACTCCAGGCTCTCTGGCCTTTGGACTCCAGAACTTGTGGCAGTGGCCTCCAGGTTCCTAGGCCTCCTGCCTTGGACTGAGAGCGATACCATCAACTGCTTTACTTTTCAGGCCTTTGGACTTGGACTGAGCTATGCTAAAGGCGTCTCTGGTTCTACGGCTTGCAAATGGTATATTGTGGGATTTGGGCTGCATAATGGTGTGAGCCAATGCCCATAATAAATCTCCTCTCATCTGCCTATCTACCTACCTATCTATATCTGTCTATGTGCTTATCTGTCTCCTATCAGTTGTTTCTCTGAGAACCCTGACTAATACACTAAGTCATACTGCATTTTCAAGAATTGAATGTTATGGTTTGTTTATGCATTAAGCACTTGGATGATAATTTAGTTGTTTAAAACTTTTAATGATTACAAATAAAGCCAGCATCAACATTTGCATACAGGTTTTTGTGTGAATATACGTGTTCACTTCATTTGAGTAAACATGTAAGAAAGGGATTGTTGGGTCGTATGATGAGCATATGTTTAACATTATAAGAAGCCACCAAACTATTTTCCAAGTGGTTGTGCCACTTTTCATTCCCGCCAAGCATTGCTCTGTATCTTTCCTAGCAGATGGTATGGTAAAAATTTGTAAGGCTTTCTACCAGATATATGGTGATATATCACTGTGGTACTTATTTGCATTTCCCTAGTGACTTCTGATGTTGCAAAGATTTTCATGTGGTACTTCATCAGTTGTGTACCTTTTATTGCTGCAGATATTTTAAAATATTTTGCCTATTTTTAAATTGGTTCATTTGTTTCCCTATTACTGAGTTTATAAAAAAGTAATTAAAACTTAATCATCATTTTTGGAACCCTAAAAATTATGTTGAGCCTTGAAGGAAATATGACCATGTGGTCTAAGCTATGCAACATATAACTGCAACTTCTGCTTCTCCTATTATAGATTAACTCTCTTTATCATTGCTCTTGTTTTGTAAATTGATTAAGAAAGACTAAATGGTGCCAGAGATGCGACATCCTCCCCTCCTGATTACTGACCTTTCTTCCTTTATTATCTTCCATCTAACAGACCACATGGTGCAAAAGACCCCATCATTGTTACATCCTCAATGTGGATTGTTAAATATGCCTTTCCCAAAATGAGCACTGTTTCAACTAATCATATTTGTTGAACTATAGCTAATCATAGTATAATATGATTAGTCAAACTTCAACTCATCATATTCATTGAAGGCTAGCACTATAACTGTGTGGAAAATGTGGAAACCTAATTAAGCTTCCCAAGCGTTAGCTGTGAACAACCCCTAACTTCCCCACTTCGGAGCACTGACTTCCATTCTTTCGAATATGTGTTCCCTGGTGACCGTTTTCAAACTTTGTACTAGAATAAACTCAATACTTAATAATATTTTCTCAATCTCTTCATTTTAGGTTATCAGGTTTTTATAGTTTTTTATATATTCTGCAAACAAACTTTACAGTTATGTTTTTACAAATATTTTCTTCCAGTGTGTGTTTTTCATTTTATTAACTGTGCCCTTTTAAAGAGTACAAGTTTTTTAATTTGGTAAAGTCTTACTCAGCAACTTCTAAAACTTTGATCATCTATTTCAGTGTTCATTATTTGTCATACATCTAAATTTCCATCTAGTATCATTACCCTTCAACCTAAATAACTTATTTTTGTAGTTTTTTGTAGTGTGTGTTTGCTGGCAACAAATTGTCCCTAATTTTGTTAATTAATCTGAAAATATCCTTATGTTATAGGATATTTTGTTGAGTATAGAATTCTAAGTTGCCAGTCTTTTGTTTGTTTCTTAAAAATGTCTTTTTTTTATCTCTAGTTTTTGTGATAAGAAATCACCTTCATTATTCTCATTGTCTATATGTGTCCATGTCTTCTTTCTTTTTTGGTTTTCAGCAGTTTAATTATGATGTTTGCAGGTATGAGTTTTGTTTTTTGTTTGTCTTTTTTTGTGTTTATCCTTCTTGGGATTTGCTGGGATTGACTGATGTGCAAGTTGCTCTTTTTCATCAAATTTAGAAAAACTTTTGTTAATATTTAAATACTTTTTCTGCCTCATCCTTGGTCTGCTTTGTTCTAGGGCTCTAGTTACACCTACCTTGATGCTATCTTGAAGGTTATTTTGACTGTTTTAAGTCCTTTTTCTCCCAGTGCTTTACTTTGGATAATTTAAGTTGATCCAATTTTAAGCTCACTTGTTCTTTCTCCTTTATATAAAATCTGCTATTAATACCATCCAATCAATTTTTTATACAAAATATTTTTTGTTCTAAAATTTTCACTTAGTTCTTCATTATGATTATCTTGATACTCCTTACTCTGCCACATATATCCATCTTTCTCTGTAGATTTTTAAACGTATTTTCACAGTTATTTTAAAATGTTTGTCTGCTAATTCCAACATCTGGGTCATCTGTGGGTCTGTTTTGCATTGCCCTGTTGTGCCTACCAAGCTGACATCTCTTCTCTAGGTTCTTCATTGCCTTGGCCCATATATGTGTAGTTCAGAAGTCAGCAAGGGACTTTTGGTATTTGTATGTAAATATTATTAATCATTTTTCATATTATACTGTAACAAACTATATATTTTTAAATTAAGATTATCTTAATTTATGATAAGGATAAGACTCCAAGGGTTAAAATTATATTTTGGGTTGAGGTACCATTATAATTACATAATAAATCACATGCACCACAAATTTTAATAAGTAGTAAACGTAAAAAAATAAAATTTTATGGGAAAATCAACTTTTAATGAGATAGATGGGATTTTTTTTTTTTTTTTTTTGACAGAGTCTCACTCTGTAGCCCAGGCTGGAGTGCAGTGGCACGATCTCAGCTCACTGCAACCCCTGCCTCCTGGGTTCAAGTGATTCTCTTGCCTCAGCCTCTCGAGTAGCTGGGAGCCGCCATGCCCAGCTGATTTTTGTATTTTTAGTAGAGATGGGGTTTCACCATGTTGGCCTGGCTGATCTTGAACTCCTGACCTCAAGTTATCCACCCCCTTCAGCCTCCCAAAGTGCTTGGATTACAGGTGTGAGCCCCTGGGCCTGGCCGTATAGGCTTTTTGAAGTTTAATTTACTGATGTGTTTGTTAAACGTTAGTTATTGCTAGAATGATCCAGTGTTCAGCATCAATTTTCTTCTTATTCTACTTTCATGGGTGTAAGCATATGGAATACTATTGCCTGTAAATAAATAGATAATAATGGAGGAAAATTTGTTAATATTAATGCCATTCTGTTCTTAGAATTCTTTCTAGTTACATGCTAAAAAATCATAAACTGTTCTAACATTAAAAATGATTTTCAATAATTGTTTGCTTGCAGCTGGATTAGGGCCTCCTACATTTTTTTCTTTAGGAAACAAGGAACTAGAGACAATTTTTTACCCAGTGAATAGAGTCATTTATTTTCTCAAGACCAGAAACCAATATTTTGAATTGTCTCATTGTTCGGTGTCCTGGAGAACTTTATGTTCCAGGGCTAAGCACTCAATAAATGATAGCTATTCTCACTATTTTTTGGGTCCCAGGGACCCTCAAGGCACTGACTATACCCCTACTGTGACAGTTTCCTCTTATTACCTTCAAAACATACAACATTAATTCACAGTTTCTTTGAGACTATTCAGATCTATGTAGATAATCTCTTACCTTCTTTATGAAATTGTCCTTAGCACTTCCAACCCTCAGAGACCTTTTCAGAACTCTTCCAGCATACCAGCTATTCTACATGACTACCAGGGTTACCCACATACTTTTTAATACTGTGTTCTTTCTCTCTATTAATCATGTGGCCCAAATAAGATTACACCCTTTCTGAGGACAGCAGTTCTGATTTATAATTCCACAAACTACACACATACCTCGTTGCTGAATATTTAATCAGGTTTTAAATGACATATGTGCCATTTCACATTTTAATTCTTACAGTATATTTTGGCTTCTGATCAGCATAAGCTGGGCTCCTAACAAGAATTTGCCCATGCGCTTGATTGTGATTTGTGCTACCTTTCCAAGAAACGCAGTCTCAGGAATTACATAGTGCCTCAGTTTCAATCTCAAAACTAAAGAGAGACGGGAAAGAACATTTAACTCTTACATGGAGGAAATAATATTTATATAATTAAAACTGTAAGGAACTGCTTTATATTCTTGATCATTAGTATACCTGAGTATTGTGAATTTACTTATAAATAAACAGAAGAATCTGATCTGTAATAATAGGTAGATAAATTATCAAATTCGTCGATCGATTTTATATTATTTTTAAATGATAGAGCGTTGATGAAAAATTATGGGATTCCTAGGGGAAATGATTAGCTAGCACTTCATACTAACTTTCCTGTAATAATTTTAGATGTTTGAAGCAGTGTCAATTCCGGCAAATCCTGCTAAAAAAATGAATTTGGGTTTCTTCATGAATCACTTCCTTGTTTATTTTTCATTCATTATGCATTTATTTACAATGTGTGGTTCACACAAAGATGAATATAATATACGGTCCCTGCCTTGAATCTCTTCTTTGTTCCTGGCTAGTAGTGGGTTAACTGGAAAGTGACTCTCCTCATGCCATCTCCATTTCCTCCACCCTTCCCCACAAACAGATAAATACACTGAACCCCCAATTATTACATGGTATTCTCAAAGTCACCTGAAAGTTTAGGAATGTGGCTGACAGCAGAATTTCTCAATCTTTTTAAAACTTACTATCCTTTTGAGGATCTTAATAGACCTTTTTTTTTTCTTTTCTTTCTTTCTTTCTTTTTTTTTTTTTTTTGAGACGGAGTCTTGCTCTGTCGCCAGGCTGGAGTGCAGTGGCACAATCTCGGCTCACGGCAACCTCTGCCTCCTGGGTTCAAGCGATTCCCCTGCCTCAGCCTCCCAAGTAGCTGGGACTACAGGCGCCTGCCACCATGCCTGGCTAATTTTTGTATTTTTAGTAGAGATGGGGTTTTGCCACGTTGGCCAGGATGGTCTCGATCTCTTGACCTCATGATCCGGCTGCCTCAGCTTCCCAAAGTGCTGAGATTACAAGCATAAGCCACTGTGCACAGCCAATCTTTTTTTTCTAACAGTGCCCCACCCATGAAATTTTAATACCACAAACTTCCTGTATTTCTTTTTTTTAATTTTTTTTTTTTTTCAGACAGAGTCTCGCTTTGTTGCCCAGTGTAGTGGCACAATCATGGCTCACTGAGGCCTTGACCTCCCAGGCTCAAGCCATCCTTCCACCTCAGCCTTCCAAGTAGCTGGGACCACAGGCATGGGCCAACACACCTGGCTAATTTTAAAATTTTTTTTGTAGGGACGAGGTCTCCCTGTTGTTGCGCAGGCTGGTCTCAAACTCCTGGCCTCAAGTGATCCTCCTGCCTCAGCCTCCCAAAGTGCTGGGATTACAGGTGAGAGCGCATGAAACCTGACCCATACTCTGTTTCTGTTTAGTTATGCTGGCCTTTCAGAGGGCCACAAACCATTATAATATGAGAGATTCTTTTTACTCCCTAAAAAACAATTATTGACCCCTTGGCAATACTGCTTCTCTCATTAATCATGCATGGTCTTGAGTATCAGGAACACATATTCTGTTGGATGTCTCGCTGACCGTTGGTGTTGTCTCTTGACTGGAAATAAGAGGTCATTGGGAGGATCCAGAAACTGCTAAGTGCTAGAAATGGATCTTTGTGCAAGATAGTCTTTGTCCTTGTCTTTGAAAAAAATAAAAATATTTTTCCCCAAAATATTTTTGACGTATTTTGCAATGGCTGTTCAGAGAGCCAGCAAACACATGTAACCCTGCAAAGCTGTTTTTGTTGGGGAGGGCTAGTTTTTCAGAGCTGTGCACATTACCCAAATCAAGCCAGTGATTACCAAGTGCATCTGTAGAGAATCTGCCCTGAGGCACCAGGCTTTCCCTTGGCCGGATCTAGGAAAGGTAAACTGAGAATCTGACGCTTTTAAACATGTGAAAGAAACATTTGCCATCTTTTCTGTCTGAGAGCTGCTACCTGTGAGGCCTCATGTACATAACAAGACCACCTTTGCCAGCCAGGCCTCCTCTTCTCCATCACCATAAACGGTTTGGCTATAATCCAAGACCTCATTCTTTTTGTAACCCTAAGAGGGTATATAAACTCCTAAACCCCATTGTTGTGGGGGGTGGTAATCACTGTGATTCTCTCCCATGTGCATATTAATGAATTTGTATGCCTTTTCTCCAATTAATCTACCTTTCATGAGTTAATTTTTCAGTAGAACCTTTAGAAGGCAAAGGGAACATTTCCCCTTGGCTCCTCCATCCTCATGCTTAAGGAATTTTACAGTTTATTAAATCGCAAAAATAAATTAAAAATATGAGGGTGGGCATGGTGGCTGTCTCGCCTATAATCCCAGCAGTTTGGGAGGCCAAGGCAGGTGGATTCCTTGAGCCTAAGGGTTCAAGATGACCAGCCTGAGCAACATGGTGAAACCCCAACTCTATAAAATACAAAAAAAAAAAAAAAAAGCTGGGTATAGTGGCACATGCCTGTGGTCCCAGCTACTTGGGAGGCTGAGGTGCAAGGATCTCTTAAGCCCAGGTAGGTCAAGGCAGTAGTAAGCCGTGATCTCACCACTGCACATCAGCCTGGGTGACAGAGAGAGAACCTGTTTCAAAAAAAAAATTTACAAATATGGCTTCTGCATCTGAGTAAGATGTAATAAGTAGCAGAAAGTCACTACTCCTACTGCAACATAAGGAATTGCTCACTTTTCCTCCCGACATGGACAGACTGTTCCTGGGTACGGTAGTTTTCTATCATTCTCAGGAGATATCTTGCAAGATGAAGCAACCAGCTTGTCCAGTTGTATGAGGCACTTCTTTGTATTTGTGTTTCCTCCTTCCCTGCCTCACTTCCTCTTTTCCTCTTATTCTTATTTCTCTAGGATTGCGTCTCTCCCCCAACCCCCATACAAGTAACAGCACATACGCTTTTGATTCAAGCATTGTTATTGTTCTCTGGGGAGCCCAGGATGAGTCATTAGGGAATTAATTTATAAATGTGTCTCCATAGTTACGAGGGTTAGGAGTTTTATTTAGTAAAGTGGGAGCCAAGAAAATTTCATTTTCTAGATTTTTCACTTCCTAACTCTCAAGTATTAGCAGAAATAGTACAAACCATTTGAGACTTGAATCCCCTTTCCAGCCTGTTTCTTTTAACAAGGCAGAGATTATTTAAATGGCATTGTTTTGGGTAAGTTGTTATATCTATGTATTGCCTCATGAGGGAGGCCCTCTATATTTTTATATGAGTTGAAAAAGCATTTAACTCTAACATAGCTGTATTTAGAACAGTATTTTTTCACCAAATTTTTTGAATGCCTAAGAGGGCAGCTTTCATGTTGGATAATAACCAATACAAGCAAGTTTTCTCCAGGTCAGGTATAAATTCATCTGAAGCAGACAATCTTTCTAAGAACATTGACGGTAGCATTCTACAGGAGCAAGAGGGAGAGGAGTGAGGAAGGTCGGAATTAGCTATTTAAGGAAGGTGGTCGTCTATTCTGTCAACGAAAAGAGGTCAAATTCTGTAAAGTATTTGAAGAGATTTATTATGTACCAAATATGAGTGACCATGGCCCATGACACAGCCCTCAGGAGACCCTGAGAACATCTGCCTAAGGTGGTCAGGGCATAACTTGGTTTTATACATTTTAGGAAGACGTGAGACATCAATCAAATACATTTAAGGTATACATTGGTTCAGTCCAGAAAGGCGGGACAACTCGAAGTTGAGGGGTGATTCCAGGTTATAGGTAGATTAAAAAATTTTCTGATTGGCAATTGATTGCAAAATGTATTATCATTAGAAGGGGATGTCTAGGTTATGATAAGAGGTTGTGGAGAGCAAAGTTTTATCATGTACATGAAACCTTCAGGTAGCAGGCTTCAGAGAGAATAGATTATAAATATTTCTTATTAGACTCAGGGTCTGTGTTGATGTTAAATGCTGGTCAGCTTTTCCTGAATTCCAAAAGGGAGGAGAGCATGATGAGGCGTGTCTGACATACCCACCCTTCCCATCATGGCCTGAACTAGTCTTTCAGGTTAACTTTGGGATCTCCTGGCTGGGGAGGGAGTCCATTCAGATAGTTGGGTGAGGCGGGTGGGTGTGCCTTAGAATTTTATTTTTGGTTTCCACCTGAATCTTTAGTGTTGTCCAAAGGGACCATGGAGTAGAAGCAGTGAAAGAATAACATATAGGTGAAGCCATAAAAAAAAAAAATGAGTTCACATTCTTAGCAGGGACATGGATGAAGCTGGAAGCCACATTCTCAGCAAACTAACACAGGAACAGAAAACCGAACACCACATGTTCTCACTCATAACTGGGAGTTGAACAATGAGAATACATGGACCGGGGAGGGGAACATCACACACCGGGGCCTGTCAAGGGGTGGAGGGAAGGGGAGGGAGAGCATTAGGACAAATACCTAATGCATGTGGGGCTTAAAACCTAGATGACAGGTTGATAAGTGCAGCAAACCACCATGGCACATGTGCACCTATGTAGCAAACCTGCACATTCTGCACATGTATCCCAGAACTTGAAGTAAAATTTTTTAAAAAAGGAAATTTGTCTTTACCTATAAAATTGAAATAAAAGTTTCCTCTTTATAACATTGTAAAAAAAAAAAAAAGATAACTTATAGGCACAATATGGGAAAATTCATAGGATTCTTTTGGTTTGTTTCAGTCAAGTTTTTTACACATAAACTTCAGTGTGAAGTATCTGTGTAAAAGGACCTGTTCTCTCTCTTAATGAGAATTCTTAAGGAATGCTCATTTCTTTTCTCAAAACAAGTTGAGATAAGAAATGAGAATTCCTGATACCTAGTAACAGTACTAAGCAGCATCCACCACTGGAAGCGGTGTAAGTTAGGTCTGTGCTTCCCAGGATATATCATCAGACCAACTTATTATTGTTATTGTTGTTGTTGTTTTACAGATCAACCCCTGTATTACATCTATCTATTTATTTATTTCCTTTTGACCATCTAGACTCCCCACTTTTGGTCAAAGCACTCTAGATTTTTACCCACCACTCCAATATAGATCCATGTTTAGGGGTAGAATGAATCCCTACTTCTGGATCTAGGGTCGAACATGGGATCCATGTTTAGGCAATGAGTATATCCCACCCCTTAGTCAGCGGGTTAGCTTTTCAGGGCTGGGCAGATTACTCAAATCAAGCCAACGATGATCGGATTTGAAGGGCAGATAGCGAGAAGAGCCTGCCTGAACAAACCCAACACAGAGGCAGGCTGGCACAAGTCCACGTGCTGGTCTCCCTCTGCGGCCTCTGCATCTAGTCCCACCAGAGCTTTTTGCATTAGTATCACCTCCCCAGTGAAAGAATAGAGGATCCAGAGTACCAGATATTATTCCCCTTTAGTCTTTGATTTTTCTGTGTAAAATGACAAAATATCTGCATGAAAAGTGAAACAGTCACTGATTCATGTTGTCTACACATTGTGATGCATATAAATGTATCAAAATTGTACACAGTTTGATATATATGAATATTCAGTGCTATTTAAGTCAAATGTACATTTTCAGCTTATTGTCTTAAGCACTTGATATCCCCATCACTGAACACATCACAGGCCCTCAATAAATATTTACTGACTTTTTTTTCTGTGTCATATTCAAATGAATATTAAAGAAAAGAGTTACAATTTGCCCTTATGTGTATGTATTCTGAAATTAGTTGTGGTTTAGGAGAACTGAAAGGAAAGTCACCAGGGGTCAAGAATCAAGGGTGTTATGTTATTATCATCAATATTATTATTATTTTGTTAAGGAAAATGAGATACATAAATAATTACTATTCAATGCTACTGAGAGGAAAAGGTTTAAGTCCTTGTTTTTCGACTAATAATGTCAGCTGAGGGTCGGTGGTTGACCTCACCAGTCTGAGCCTCGCAGTTTCTTTATTTGTAAAAATAACGTTATAATATTTTCCCTGCCTACCTTATGAGGGTGTTTTGAAATCAAATGGGGTCATTTTTAAGAGGAACTTGTGAATTGAAGAGTACTATATAAATGTTGGAGTTTAGGGATTATTTGTACCTTCTTAATGATGTTTCTTCCTTTTGAGGTATGACGTAGTATCATTTTGAAATGTTATCTTGCTTTCCAAAATCTAAACCTCCCAAGCTAATAAGTAAAAACAATGACAAGAAATAAGTTGCATATTATATTTACTCAAATTGATGACATATCTGAAACTGTGCTGACGCCTGACTAGAAAGTGAATTCCACTCAGAATTGCTCTTGCTCAGTTTTTACTATGGCAACATGCAAGAATTTTTCCTAATTCTCAGAATTTTACCCTTGAAAAATCACAGTCCTAAGAAATACATGAGGAAATGGCTTCGGAACCCAGAGCCCAGAGGCCAATTCTCAGTATGGGAACTTAGAGAAAATGTGGAGATAACGCTTTATATGTGTTCAAAGTCAACCACCCCCAGGGTGCTGGTCCTGAATTGGATTGATTTCTGTGCTTGTGAATTTCCTAGAGCATGAAGTCTTATAGGAGAACTGTCTCTTGCACTGTGCTACTTGTATGTCACCCTAGGAGAGTCCATCAGAAGATAAGCCTGTTAGATGCCTTAGCTTCTTATTTATATTTTCTTTAAGATCCTTTGGAGGCATCTGTTTAGATGGTATTTGTGAATATGGAGACTTCGGAAGGACTTAGCAGGCAGTTGGTGGCCACTGACCTTTGTCCCTTCATTTTGTTGGCAGCTTGACCTCTAATGCCCAATGGTCTGGATCGAGGTGAGAGGTGGTGCTCCCTGGACTGAACCCTAGACCAGAACATCATAGGCATCGAGTTTGTGTCTGGACCGGTCCCAGCTTTGCTCCTTCTCTCTTGTTTGCTTTACCTTGCAAAATACCTAATGAATATAAATAATCCGAACCCTAAGTTCCTAGAATGATCTCAACCAGGAGAACACAGCGAGGAGGTTTTTCATTCAGAGCAAGACTACACTCTATTCCCAAGTTTGATCTTTTATTTCTTAATCTCACAGATTCCTGTTGGGTACTTGTCTGTCTCCTAAAACTAACACCTCATTCATCTTACGAGAGAACTTCTTGTCTTTAGATCTAATTGATTGGAAAGGAAGAAATTAATTTTTGTATATTTTAATGTTTTTCTCTATTTAAAATGGCATTTATTTTCATATATATATGAATATATATATGAGAATATATATATATAATCCTACTGGTCATTGGAGGCATGGGCAAAGTCTTTACTTTGCCCATGCCTATAGTAGAATGATATAATAATATATATATATATAATATTACATATATTATATTATTATATGTTTTTTGGCCACATAAATGTCTTCTTTAGAGAAGTGTCTGTTCATATCCTTTGCCCACTTATTGATGTTTTTTTTTCCTGGTAAATTTGTTCTTTATATATATATACTCTAAGTTCTGGGATACATGTGCAGAACATGCAGGTTTGTTACATAGGTATACACATGCCATGGTGGTTTGCTGCACCCATCAACCCATCATCTACTTTAGGTATTTCTCCTAATGCTATCCCTTCCCTAGCCCCCCACCCCACGATAGACCCTGGTGTGTGATGTTCTCCTTCCTGTGTCCATGTGTTCTCATTGTTCAATTCCCACCTATGAGTGAGAACATGCGGTGTTTGGTTTTCTGTCCCTCTGTTAGTCTGCTAAGAACGATGGTTTCCAGCTTCATCCATGTCCCTACAAAGGACATGAACTCATCCTTTTTTATGGCTGCATAGTATTCCATGGTGTATATATTCCACATTTTCTTTATCCAGTCTATCATTGATGGGCATCTGGGTTGGTTGCAAGTCTTTGCTGTTGTGAACAGTGCTGAAATAAATGTGTGTGTGCTTGTGTCTTTATAGTAGAATGATTTATAATCCTTTGGGTATATACCCAGTAATGGGATTGCTGGGTCAAATGGTATTTCTAGTTCTAGATTCTTGAGGAATTGCCACACTGCCTTCCACAATGGTTGAACTAATTTGAACTCCCACCAACAGTATAAAAGCATTCCTATTTCTCCACATCCTCTCCAGCACCTGTTGTTTCCTGACTTCTTAATGATCGCCATTCTAGCTGGCATGAGATGGTATCTCATTGTGGTTTTGATCTGCATTTCTCCAATGACCAGTGATGATAAGTTTTTTTTTTTTTATATGTTTTTTGGCCACATAAATGTCTTCTTTTGAGAAGTGTCTGTTCATATCCTTTGTCCACTTTTTGATGTTGTTGTTGTTGTTGTTGTTTTTCCTGGTAAATTTGTTTAAGTTCTTTTTAGATCCTGGATATTAGCCCTTTGTCAGATGGATAGATTGCAAGAATTCTCTCCCATTCTGTAGGTTGCCTTTTCACTCTGATGATAGTTTCTTTTGTTGTGCAGAAACTCTTTAGTTTAATTAAATCCCATCTGTCAATTTTGGCTTTTGTTGCCATTGCTTTTGGTATTTCAGTCATGAAGTCTTTGCCCATGCCTATGTCTTGAATGGTATTGCCTAGGTTTTTGTCTAGGGCTTTTATGATTTTAGGTCTTACATTTAAGTCTTTAATCCATCTTGAGTTAATTTTTGTATAAGGTGTAAGGAAGGGGTCCAGTTTCAGTTTTCCACATACAGCTAGCCAGTTTTCCCAACACTATTTATTAAACAGGGGATCTTTTCCCCATTGCTTGTTTTTGTCAGGTTTGTCAAAGATCAGATGGTTGTAGATGTGTGGCGCTATTTCTGAGGCCTCTGTTCTGTTCCATTGGTCTATATATCTGTTTTGATACCAGTACCATGCTGTTTTGGTTACTATAGCCTTGTAGAATAGTTTGAAGTCAGGTAGGGTGATGCCTCCAGCTTTGTTCTTTTTGTTTAGGATTGTCTTGGCTATGCGGTCTCTTTTTTGGTTCCATATGAAATTTAAAGTAGTTTTTATCTAATCCTGTGAAGAAAGTCAATGGTAGCTTGATGGCAATAGCATTGAATCTATAAATTACTTTGGGCAGTATGGTCAAAATGGCATAAGAGGTCAAGAATAGCTGCATTACATGGAAATAATGTATTCTCAAATTTGGGGATTTTATTTTTATAAAGCAGAGTTGTTATTGAATGTAGATTTGGGTATTTGTTTTGCAAGGCAGTAATATTTTTTGTGTGCAGATTTTGGTTTTGGTTTGGGTTTTCTGTTTTTAGAATTCTTCGGGGAGCACTCATATTTGGTGGTTGTTTTTGCTGTGGCTGTGGAACCATTTTGAACTTTGAAATATTTCATTGTAAAAATGTTTGCCCTTGGAGATTTAATCAACTAGAATTCGTTTTTCCAAACACTGCAAATTTTTATTGATTGTTTTTAAATGGTTGAAATTTTTAGCCAAAAATCTGCTAACAATCTATCAGATTTTCACTTAAGATACGGGATTGAACCAGTAATCTTGTGAGGTCTCCATAATTTGGTGCTTTTCAATGGGGATCAGCCCATGTTTTGAGAAGACATGCTGGAGAGAGATGAAAAGAGTGCCTGCTCTTGTACAATGTATTTAACTACCAAGGAGTTAGTAAGTGGAGCTGTCATTTTTATGATATTGGTATTGTTTTGCAGCTGGGACTTAAAAAGAATTCTGCCATAGCCTGCCACCTCATGACTTTGAGTTTGTCTTTATTACACCAAGACAACATAGAAGTTATTAGGTAAGTTACCTACATGACATCAAGTACCTGAATATTTGCAAACCTTTTGATAGCTTTGCATACTTTTCCAGTTTTCAGTCTATACATGTAGTACAGTGACTGAACCCAATGTAAGAATTCCACTGAATGATGGTGATTCATTATACAATACAGACAGGTCATCAGACATTTAATTTTACATCAGTGCAATCCTAGACACCATATTTTCCTTATACACCTTACCGATAATTACATCATTACATAATTGCCACAGGGTTGTAAATATATATGTGGAGAAAGTTTCAAAATGACCAGAAGGCAGTCAAGTAAATTAATCAATTACAACTGAATTGTAGTTGCATTTTCCCGCGAAGTTCCCTTTATACCATCCCAGGTGCCTATTTTTCTGCCCAAAATGACTAACAAAACATGGGAGGAGACAGCCACCATTTTCTGAAGGCTCCAAAGGCGTTTGGACCATCTGTCTACATCTCCACTGCCTAATGAAGGTTTCCCTTCTTCGGGGCAGCTAAAGGAAATTGAAAATTCAAGCTAATAATAGGAAATACGTGTGATGGCATCCTTTGCACTTTCCCACAAGCTGATCTTTCATTCAAATCCCTATTTAATTATGTTCGTGATCTGTTGTTTAAAGAAGTGAGGAACTTATTCCAAGGGTCTTGCACGGGACTCTGTTGGCACATCGCCCAGAAGCCATAGAGCAGAAACTAGCAAGGAAAATTTAAAATGGGCAGAATTAGGCCTTGGAGATCAGGGAGGCACACACTTGGGACCCCTTACATGCGTTTTCTTAGCACATACTTTTCATGTTAGAAGCACAGCCAATTTGTCTCTCAGAAAAGCCTAAGCAACATAGCAAGACCCCATCTCTAAAAAAAATATTTTTTTAATTAGCCAGTTGTGGCAGTGCATGCATAGCCACTGTCCCCTGAGTGCGCAGGAAGCCATTTAGTGGTGCAGACACCCATTCCTCGCTCTCCTCTTGCACTGGCATTTGAATTCCTCTTTAGAATTCAAAGAACATTCCATGTGCGTCCTGTTTGCTCTCACAATAGCCTCAAGAGGTAGCCAGGGCAAGAAACAGTTATCTTCATTTCATTTTATTTATTTATTTAGACACAGAGTCTCGCTCTGTCGCCCAGGCTGGAGTGCAGTGCCACAATTTCGATTTGCTGTAACCTCTACTTCCTGGGTTCAAGTGATTCCCATGCCTCAGCCTCTCCTGAGTAGCTGGGACTACAGGCCTGTGCTACCATGCCAGGGTAATTTTTGTATTTTTAGTAGAGACAGGGTTTCACCATGCTGGCCAGGCTGGTCTTGAACTGCTGGCCTCAAATGATCCATCTGCCTTAGCCTCCCGAAGTGCTGGGATTACAGGCATGAGCCACCGCGCCCAGCCAGTACCTTCATTTTGCGTGTAAGGTAAGTGAAGCTCACTGATGCTCAGGACTTGCTTAAAGGCACGCTGGGAGCCAGGTGCAGTGGTTTACACCTATAGCCCAGTGCTTCAGGAGGCCAAGGCAGGAGGATCCCTTGAGACCAGGGATTTGAGACCAGCCTGGGCAGCATAACAAAAGACAATGATTAGTCAATGTGGAGGCACATACCTGTTGTCCCAGCTACTCTGGAGACTGAGGTGAAAGGATTGCTTGAGCCCAGGAGTTCAAGGGTGCAGTGGACTACGATCATGCTACTACACTCCATCCAGCCTGGGCAGCAGAGCAAGATCTTGTTTCTAAACCAAAAAATAAAATAAAATGAAGTAAAATAAAAAAAATAAAATAAAAGGCATACTGGGTGGCTGAACTCCATCTCCTCTTTCCCTGAGACTCCCCTATGGGATGCCCTCTTCCAAAGTCCTGCTAGAATTTGAATCAGGACTCTCAGAGGGCACCCACCAAAGGACCCCAATGAGGGGGATGGAAACAAATTAACCTCCATCACCACCAGTGCTATGCCCTGGGCTTTGTGTGCATGCCCTCATTTAGTCCCTTCCACCTGACAGGAAGCATCATCCACATTTAACTCTGAGGAAACTAGGGCTCAGAAAAGTTTAGGGACTTTTCCAAATTCCCATAGCTAGTAAATAGTGAAGCTTATCCATTACACACGTCCCTGGTGTTTGAATTATGCCATCCTGACATAACCACAAGTCACAAGGCCAGAGGGGCTCTTGATCTTATCTGCTCCTGCTCTCCCATTTCACAGATCTGGAAACTGAGGCCCTGGTGTTTGACGCATACTTGCCCAAGTAATGGCTGTGTTGTGCTGAAGCTCCGGCCTCCCAGTCCTCATCCTATTACTCTTTTCACTGTCCCATAGTGGGCTGCAGAGGAACTGTCCAGGTCCTGGTGTTCTCTGTGACCAAGGAAAACAGTGGCTTCCCATTCCAAGTTCTGGCCTGGAGCCCTGAACTGTCATGGTCCCCCCGTGATGGCGGGACACAGGCATTCCAACCCCTTTACCTGGCTTAGCTTCCAATTACTGCTCCTACTTTTGCAGCTAACTCCACATAGCCTGTCCCGAACACTTTCCTCCCCTTCTCCTTTCCCCTTACACATTTCTACTCCACAGATTTGTAAAGGTCTGAGTGTGTGGTGAATGTTATGAGAACTTGACATGCTGGAGGAAAATAAAGATCAGTTTCATCTTCCTTTCAGCGTGCCCCATCGACAGCAAGTGGTTTTTGTTTTTTGTTTTGTTTTTAGAGACAGGGTCTTGCTCTGTCATCCAGTGCGATGGCACGATCATAGCTCACTGCAGCCTTGAAATCCTGGGCTCAAGCAATCCTCCCACCTCAGCTTCCTGAGTAGCTTGGACTACAGGCATGCAACACCATGCCTGGGTTGTTTTTGTTTTTGTTTTTGTTTTTTTTCAGAGGTGGGATCTTGCTGTGTTGCACAATCTGGTCTCAGACCCCTGAGCTCAAGTGATCCTCCTGCCTCAACCTCCCAAAGTTGTGGTAGGCCTCAGCAACTGTTTTGATTCTGGTATTTACATCTCAACTAAATCTTGTGTGGAAAGCTGTGGGTGGAGAGAAGCTGGCCTTGCCTCATTCCTTTGACCACAGAGGGTCTTGCCCCAAAGTTCAGGTGACCTTTCAAGTTTCACATGAAATGTAACAATACCCCGGCTACACTTAAATCATTGCCTTCCTTGCATAGCATGTTAATAGTTATAAATCCAATTTTGTAGCCATTTTACACATAGAAGTCACAGTTAGGACTCCAGGGGCCACTAAAGCAGGAAGCAAAGGCACTGCCTCATATAGGAGGCTTCGGAAACCCAGTTCCCTTTTCTCACTTTTGACGTTTGAGCTATGCCCACCGTTCCCATCTCCTTTAAATAAACGCAGTTACCCATTGATATGGTTCGGCTGTGTCCCCACACAAATCTCCTTCGAATTGTAATCCCTATAATCCCCACACGTCGAAGGCGGGGCCTGGTGGGAAATTATTGTGTTATGGGGGCAGTTTCCGTCATGCTGTTCTCGTGATAATGAGTTCTCACTAGATCTGATGGTTTTATAAGGGGCTCTTCCCCCTTTGCTCACTCCACTTCTCTCCTCCAGCCTTGTGAAGGAGGTGCCTGCTTCGCCTGCCTCCATGATTGTAAGTTTCCTGAGGCCCCCCCAGCCATGTGGAACTGTGAGTCAACTAAACCTCTTTCCTTAATAAATTACCCAGTCTCAGGTATTTCTTTATGGTAGTGAGAGAATGGACTAATACACCCATTTAGGATTTTCTAGTTCACAAGACACCTTTCTGTTTTTTCTCTCTCTTCTTCTAGACTAGAGTCCTGGTGAGGAACCTATTCCTATATTTACCTCCATCTCTCTGCTTTCTGGCCTAAGCCTACATGTAGTAGGAGTGTAAACATTGTTGAACAAATACATGCTGTTCTTATCAAAAGTGTTGATTGTAGTATTACCAGGGTCTATGTTTTACATAAGAGAAAACAGCTTCCAAAAATGGTTGGGATCTGTTCAGGCCTCAGCTTAGAAGTGCAGGCCTTCTAATAATAGAGACCAAATTTTTCCACTTACCTCTGGCTACATGCAACAGACACAGCTTTACATGTGGAGCTTCTGAGTTCCTTCTTTCTAGATCCAGGAATGGGAGTGGGTAAGGTGCCCATTCGCTGGCCTTGTAATTAACACAGCATCACTTGACCTCTAGGACATTCTTGTTGATTTCTGTGGGCTGTTCCCATTGGCATCTGGGGTGGGAGGCAGGGGCAGGTGTCTAAATAGAATAGGGCTACTCGAACTACCTCAGAGTTATACAGAGTCTCAAATCAGAGAATGGGTGTGAAAACTTTTCTTGTTGTTGTTTGTAGAACACTATACCAAAAGGCATACTGTTAATAATGATTGCTAGGCACAGTGACTCACACTTGTAATTCCAGAATTTTGGGTGGCCAAGGCAGGAGAATGACTTGAGCCTAGGAGTTCAAGACCAGCCTGGGCAACATGGCAAAACTCTGTCTGTACAAAAAATAAAAAAATTAGCCAGGCATGCTGTCATGCACCTGTAGTTCCAGCTACTCAGGAGAATGAGGTGGGAGGCTCACCTGAGCCTGGGGAGATCGAGACTGCAGTGAGCCATAATTGTACCACTGTACTCCAGCCTAGGTGACAGAGTGAAACCCTGTCTCAAAAATAATAGTAAAAATGATGATAAATATATTACTAGGTTCATTTACCCTTAGGCTCTTGTATTCGCTATTCATAGTGTGAATAAGTTTGTGCTGTCAAATCTTGCTACACACCAGCCTAGGCAATTCTCTGACTTCCTGGCTTCCTCTAGAATTTACTTTGTACTTTCACATGTTTTGTAGTGGTTTACTCCAGCGGATGTCTACTTCTGGACTTTTTCATTTTAGGACTTCCTGGTTTTAGAGCGCTGCCTTGTGTGCCTGCCACTTTCAGGGTTTGGAGGGGAGTACATATTAGGCAATTTGTCCCTTTTATTTAACCTTTTCTACCACAATTGAGCAACTTAAGAAATTGTTCTCTGATATTTCTCAGTCTTCACAGTGACACAAGTTCTATGGGGCAAGATTTTTCTATTTTAAAATGTCTTTATCTTACTCAATTCACATGGCTTGCTGTTTGCCTGATTGGCTAGACATTGGAAACTGTGGAAGACATTTTCACAATGGTTTGACATTTCTAACTCCATGCAAATATTGAAAACTAGGAAACTTCCAGAAACCGTAATGTCAGACCAAAATTTAATTTAAAATGTTTAATACATGAGCTATTCAGATGGTTCCAGATTTATCCTGAAATCTACTCCAGCGGTTCTGTACATCTCATGTTGCAGGTAAGAAATGGAAGCCGGACACGTAGTGGCTTGTTTAGGGTCATGAACTCAGGTGGGAGGAGAATCCTGGACCCCTGGCTGACTTTCCCTAAGTCACACCGCCTGCCTTCCAGCGGTCTGGGCACCTACCCCATATCCTGTGAGTCTCCGTCCTTGAGCACCAAGTATCTAATCGTGCTCTCCCTCTCAGGGTGCGGTGCTGTGAGGATTTCGGCATCCTGCACCCATGGCCATGTTTGGTCTATAGTCACATTGACACTGGAGTTTCAATGACCAGTGCAGTATGCCCAGATCTGACATGGGCTTCCAAAATGTATGTGAACAGAATAAGAATTCTTTTTTGCTTTTCAAAATATTTCACAGCTTAGGGTGGCACTTACCCTTTTCCCTTCTTTTCTGTCTTTACTGATAAATACTCATCACCTTAGATTATTTTGACATGTAACAACTTTCAGTTGCAATAAAAAAAATCTAGAAAATATCTTTAGACATGTTAATTATAAAAATATTCTTCATTTATGAAATTGATTACACCTAGTGACTTCATTCATCAATTGCCTCAAAATCTTGCCTTTAAACTACCCTCAGGAGGAACCTCCATGTTCACACAAGAAAAAAGGGCAAAGGCCAGGCACAGTGGCTCATACCTGTAATCCCAGCACTTTGAGAGGCTGAGGTAGGAGGATTGCTTGAACTTAGGATTTCCAGACCAGCATGGGCAACATGAAGAAACTCCATCTCTACTAAAAATACAAAAAAAAAAAAAACTAGGTGGGAGTGGTGGTGCACCTGTGGTCCCAGCTACTTGGGAGGATGTAGTGGAAGGATTACCTGAGCCTGGGGGGGTTGAGGTTGTAGTGAGCCACTGCACTCCAGTCTGGACAACAGACCCAGACCCTGTCTTAAAGAAGGAAAGGGAAGGGAAGAGGGAAGAGGGAAGAGGGAAGAGGGAGGAGGGAGGAGGGAAGAGGGAGGAGGGGAGGGAGAAGGGAAGGGAAGAGGGAAGGGAAGGGAAAGGAACGGAAAGTGGGCACAGAAAGGAAGCTGAGTGGTAATAGAAACAAAGCCAGGGGTGTCCCTCTTATCTCTCAGACTGTTCTGTATTTATAAATCCATCAAGTCCATTTTCCCTATGCTTTTAGAGAAATCACTGAGTCTTTGGGGGCAGCGGGGGTGTTGAGTAAATTCAGTTAAAGGTGATTTTAGAAATATTCTGTTCTCTGACGTAAGCCAGCCTTGCTCTAATGGGCACCTGGTTCACCTCACAGTAGCAGTGACCATCTGAAATGTTCCTTTATGCTGAATCCAAATCTCAGTTTCCCT
Source organism: Macaca mulatta (assembly GCF_049350105.2). Lineage (NCBI taxonomy): Eukaryota > Metazoa > Chordata > Mammalia > Primates > Cercopithecidae > Macaca > Macaca mulatta. The sequence goes on along the minus strand of NC_133413.1, from coordinate 21,537,505 downwards.
CATGTTATTTATTAAAGAAAATAATCCCAGTGCCTGAATCAGGTACTATGAAAGATATTAAATTTATAGAGATTATAATAATTGTAGAGAGAAAGAAAATGTCTCTTTGCTTTCAAGTGAATCTGAGTGGAGCCATGTTGGAAACCATGCCCTAAAAAGCGAATTACAAAGATGAATACAGTGACAAATACAGTACAATGTGATAAAGTTATTTGTACATGGAAATCCCCATGGAGTACTGGCCACATAAACTGTGAACTTAGGCAAAGCACCACTGTTGCAAATGTGACACTTGACCCAAATTATAGGCCTCGGGAAAAAAGCAAGTAACTTCAGAACCCAAACTTGCAAATATGCTAACACACACACAAGGGCTGTACGTAGCTGTATGATCAGAGGCAAGATTTTAAAAGTCAGGTTGATTGGGATGTAATTTGCATAGTAAAATTTACCCTTTTTAATATGAGTTTTGATCAATGCATTCAGCCATCATGATATAGAATAGTTCCATCATCCAGAGAACTTCTCTGGTGTGCTTTTGTAATCAACCTCTCCCTTCACTGCCAATCCTTGGCAACCACTGGTTCATAATCCATATAATTTAAAGACAGGATTGTTAATCTTTGTAAGTCTTGGTTTTCTGATTCATCATATGAGAATACTAACACCATAACCTCTGTCATAGGGTTGTTGAAATGATTAAGAAAGATCATACATGTAAAATGCTTGGTACAATGCGTGGTGCAACAAGCACTAAATAACTCTTAGTGATTTATTATTATTATTAAAATGCTGAGTATTGAGAAGTTGTAACCCAGAAGGCACAATAGTATAAGTAAGAGTAAGTTCGACTTTGTAAAACAAAATCTTCCATGTAATATAGAAGCTTTTTTTTTGAAACAGAGTCTCACTCTGTCGCCCAGGCTGGAGTGTAGTGGCACAATCTTGGCTCACTGCAACCTCCACCTCCTGGGTTCAAGCGATTCTTCTGCCTCAGCTTCCCAAGTAGCTAGGATTACAGGCATGCACCACCACACCCAGCTAATTTTTTTGTGTATTTTTGGTAGAAATAGAGTTTCCCCATGTTGGCCAGGCTGTTCTCGAACTCCTGATCTCAAGTGATCTGCCCACCTTGGTCTCCCAAAGTGCTGGGATTACAGGCGTGAGCCACCACGCCCGGCCAAGAAACATTTTGTATGGTACCCTGACAATTGGTGGCCAAGCCTAAATTAGAATGCCTCCAATAGTGGGAAACTCAGGGTTTTTCCAGGCAGTTTATTACAAGGTTGGACATTAAAGGTTATTTAAATGTTTCTTTTTGCCTTTCCATAACTTTTACTCACAATGGCCTTTCAACACAAGTACAATTTCTCTATCAAATAATGTCTTGAAATATTGGAAGAGGGTAACCTCACCTCTCCTTAGTCCTATTCCTGAGATTTTTCCCCACTAAATACCAAAAAAAGATAAAGCTAGGTATTATTTATAGGTGTTGCGAGGATATTGATTGTGCCTCAGTATGTAAAAGAGCGTTCTAAGAGAATTACTCAAAGATGAATGTGCTCTAAATAGAGCGAATTATTCCTCTACCCCTAAGCTGTTTACATCTTGGTTGAAGAATAATTTATCAGAGATGCAGTAAGATCTGGAGTATTATATTGGTAGTTGAACCAAGTAATTGCTAAGCTCCTGCTAGCCTGAGGGGTATGATTCTACATACATTTGTTCTTTCTGTCATATTCCTATGTGACGGTTAATTTCGTGTGTATCTTGACTGGACCATGGTGTTCTCAGATATTTGGGGTTTCCATGAGCATGCTTTTCATGAGATTCACATGTAAGTGCGTAAACTGAGTAAAGCAGATGGTCCACTCTGCTGTGGGTAGACCTCATCTAATTGGTCGAAGGCCTGCATAGAATAAAAAGGCTGACCCTCCCTGAGAAAGAGAGAATGCTCTCTTTCTACCAGATCATCTTCACTCTGGGACATCAGCCTTTTTTCTGCCTTCAGACTTGAACTTGAACTGAAACATCAGTTCTTCCTGGGTCTCAAGCCTGCCACCCTGGGACTAGAATTGCACTGTCAGCTCTCCTGGTTCCCAGGAGATTAGAACCAAAGCATCAGTTCTCCTGGGTCTCCAGCCAACTCCCCCTGCTGATCTTGTGATTTATCGGCCTCCATAATTGCATGAACCAAATTCCTCATAATATATTTCTTTCTCTACATGTATACATCATATTGGTTCTGTTTCTCTGGAAAACCCTAATGCACTCTAAAATATTTTATCCATAATTTCAAACAGAGTCATAGGAATCATCCTGACTTCTTTGAGGTGATTCCTTGCCTTGTACTTAGAAATCCATGTATCTTCCTTTAGTTGTTTGATCAAACTCATCTCAAGTTTTTGCTAACCCATTTGGATAACAGAAAATGCACATGAGAATCTCTGTAACATTTTTAAGGTGCTGTCAAACTTTATGTAGTCAGAATCCTTAAATTGAACCTCAAAACATTATTTTAACTATTTTCAATGGAAATTTGTCTAAATTACATATATGCTGTGGTTATACATTTTTACAGTTTAACTATAATTTATACTTACCTGTCTTTATTTATTACTGCTGAACATTTCACATTTTGGGTAAGACTCAGCATTATTGTTAAGAAAAATGCCAGGTGCAGTGGTTCATGCCTGTAATCCTAGTACTTTGGGAGGCTGAGGCAGGCAGATAGCTTGAGGTCAGGAGTTCGAGACCAGCCTGGCCAACGTGGTAAAACCTTGCATCTACTAAAAAAAAAAAAAATAGCTGGGTGTGGTGGCTCATGCCTGTAATCCCAGCTACTCAGGTGGCTGAGGCACAAGAATCACCTGAATCCAGGAGGCAGAGGTTGTAATGAGCCTAGATCGTGCCCCTGCAATCCAACCTGGACAACAGACTAAGACTCTGTCTCAAAAATATATATATTAATTGGAGGCTGTATGTAGTGTCTCACACCTGTAATCCCAGCACTTTAGGAGACTGAGGTGGGAGGATCACTTGAGGCCAGGAATTTGAGACCAGCCTAGGCAACATAGCAAGACTGCATCTCTATTTTTTAAAAAAGTAAAAGAATATAAATTGAGATACTGAGTTGAAACACAATAATGTTCTCAGGGGCAAGTATAGGAATGGATCTTTGTCCCTACATAAAATGCCCCCAAACAACTCTTTGTGTGTGTGCACTTGCACATATAGGATTTCTGCTTTTTTTCCTGCATCCTCTATCTCAAATAGTGGTCACAGTGCCCTTACCTGTAGTAAGTCTTTCTTTTTTTAAATTTATTACGGCTTCAAAATCACATATCTAAGCTTATTAGAACCAAGTATCAAACAAGAATACATAGGTTCTGAGTGAGGGACTAAGGTATAAAATTCATCAACCCTCATGCGTGGTGCTTATATAATATTTATTTCTGCAGTTCAGAGTAGTTTAAAAATAACTTCTGGTTCTCTCTTATATTGTGTGAAGAAGAAGTTGAGGCTGTGAGTGACTTGAGATCATGTGAAATCTGGAATTACTTCTCCATTAATAACCAAAGTGAGTTTCTCACCTTCACATCCAGGATTAGCAGGAGCGCTGGTTCCACAGCAGCATCTGCCGTCGCTGCGGGGGGACCGGCAGATGCACGGAAAGCAACATTCTTTTGGTATCCAGAGAGAAGCCGGACCAGGGTTTGATTTATACGCCAGATATCTTGGCCACCTTTACTCATTTTTGATTATTATCTCATTCAGGGAATATTATTTCAAAGAAAACTGTTAAAAATTCTAGATTCAAAGAAGTCAGATGGGACTTAAGGATTCTGACTACATAAAGTTTGACAGCACCTTAAAAATGTTACAGAGATTCTCATGTGCATTTTCTGTTACCCAAATGAGTTAGCAAAAATTTGAGATGAGTTTGATTAAACAACTCACGGAAGATACATGGATTTCTAAGTACAAGGCAACTGATGGGAGAATTCACCCCAGCAGTACTCCCCTTTGGAAGGATGAAGTGGAGAAATGGGAGTCCAGAGAAAGAACTGAAGGCTGTTTGTAGGAAGACAAAATCTGCAAGAAGCAGGAAGGATAGGCTTATTTTTTCTTATGCTCATTTGTCACTGGTTTCTCCTTTATCCTGGGAGGTACATTTGGCTCTTTGTTCCTGGTAAAAGATGTTCTTGGATCTTGCATGGTGGCACCATTCCAGTTGTAGCATCAGGAGGAAGCTGTGGGGTCACTGAGGTCAACAGTAAAAGCTGCAATCAGAAAAAATGGGCTTCCTGGAATCTGCTGGACATGCTCCATCAGTGGCCCCAGCAGGTCTTGTTCCCTTGGACTGCCAGGAACTGTGCTCCTGAGCTCTGCGCTCGGTGCCCAAACACCTCTTGAGAAGAGAATTTCTAGATTTCAGTGTGCATAGAGATCATTCAGGGACCCCATTGAAATACAGGTTCTGACTCAGTAGGTTTGGGCTGGGACTGGGATTTCTAACGAGCTTCCTGGTGAGGCTCATATGAATTGCACATGGGCCTCTCTGAGGAGAAATGTTTTTGATTATTTCAACTGACCGATTATTTGAATTAGCTAGGAATCTTGAGAGGAAAGGAAATGGTAGTTATAAAATAAACCAAGTGATGAACTCCACAATGTTAGTGCTAAAGGGACAGAGAAAACATTCAAAAAAGGGAGGCCCAGGGAACTGTGTTTCCCCAGCACTCATCCCCTAGTGAAGGGTAACAGTGCTGAGAGCCAGAGGCCAGGCCTTTTGATTTCCCAGGCAAGACTTTCCAGGTCACTGTGTTGTTCCTTGTGATAAATGGGTCTGGAAAATGGTGAAAGAGAAGACCCTGGAACTGAAGAGAGAGAGGTGGAATAAAAATATGAGGGAGCCTCAAAAGAGGAGAAAAGCATGTAATCCCAGCACTTTGGGAGGCCAAGGCGAGTGGATCACGAGGTCAGGAGATCAAGACTATCCTGGCTAACATGGTGAAACCCAGTCTCTAAAAAAATACAAAAAATTAGCCAGGCATGCTGTGGGTACCTGTAATCCCAGCTACTCGGGAGACTGAGGCAGGAGAATGGCGTGAACCCGGGAGGCAGAGCTTGCAGTGAGCCTCGATCGCGCCACTGCACTCCAGGCTGGGCGACAGAGCAAGACTCCATCTCAAAAAAAAAAAAAAGAAAAGCAACTAGAGAGAAAAAGTGACAAGTGGCAGGAGTAAAAAAGTCTGGCTGCATGGGTGGGACAGTAGGAAGTCCTCTAGTGACTGGAATTAGGGATATTGAAAGAACCTGACCCCAAACTTTCTTCCAGTTGATATTACAAGTCTGTAACCATTAAAACATGGACTTCGTTGAATCTCCGGACACCTTCCCACAGCCTCCATTAATTCCTAACTTCCCATCGGCAATGTCTCTTCCTCATTATGAATGGCTCTCTTATGGTGAGGTTCTTTTCAACTGAACATTCCTGTCTTAGTACTGGCTGCTACAACCCAATAGCATAACTGGATGGCTTACACAGCAAGCATCTATTTCTCACAGTTCTGGAGGCTGGTAAGTCCAAGATCAAGATGCCAGTAGATTCGGTGTCTGGTGAGCGTCTGCTTCCTGGCTTGTAGGTGACCAGCTTCTCTCTGTACTCTCATGTGGCAGAAAGAGGATGAGCGAGCTCTCTGGGAGTTCCTTTTATAAGGGTGCTGATCCATTCATGAGGGCTCCACCCTCATGACCTAAGCACCTTTCAAAGGCCTCGCTTCCTAATATCACCTTGAGGGGGTTAGCATTTCAGCATGTAAGTTCTAGGGGAACACAAACATTCAGGCCATCACAACTACTGAGAAATGTAAAACCTAAGTCTTTATTATTTTGGCAAATACATGTAAAAGATGCTTATTTGGGAAAGACAGAAGCATCTTCGGCATGTTAGCAAAGGTAGGGGTCAAGGAGGGAAGCTGCAGAGCTGAGATGAGAAACAGGGAAGAATCTTGAAGGCAGCAAGACATTTTCACCAAAGAGGGAAAGGCAGTGCATTTGCCTTGGTGCCAGGAACCCCAGAAAAGAAAAGAAGATACTCAAGCAGTGTCTGCTCAGCAGAAAAGTTAGAGGCAAAGCCGTGTGTTCCCTGTGTTGGTTCCTGCTCTGCTCTTCATGTGAGCATTCCAGCTCCTGAGCCTTGAGGCCCTAGAGTATTCACCACGAAACTTACAGTCCAAGCTGAAATGGTACCAGCACTATAAATACAGCATTCACATTCCCTTCACTGTGAAGACAAATGAGGGTAATGAATCAAGGTGTTCTCTTCTCTCAGAATATTTGGCATTTGAGAGCACTTCACATTTCTATCATTTACTTGTGTGCATAGACACCTACCTCCAAAACAAAAACACAGTTGGCCCTTGAACAGCGTGCAGGTTAGGGATACCACTTCCCTACCTATTCAGAAATCCATGTATAACTTTTGACTCCCCCAAAACTTAAATACTAACAGCCTAGTGTTGACCAAAAGCCTTACCAAGAACATGTTCTGTGCGTTATACGTATCATATACTGTATTCTTACAGTAAATGAGCTAGAGAAAAGAAAATGTTATTAAGAAAATCTTAAGGAAGAGAAAAAGTATTTACTGTTTGTTAAGTGGAAGTGGATCATCATAAAGGCCTTCACCATCACTGGAGTAGGCTGAGGAGGAGGAGGAAGAGAAGGGGGTTGATCTTGCTGTCTCAGGTGTGGCAGAAGTGGAAGAAAATTCAGCTATAGGTGGAACCACATGGTTCAAACCAGTGTGGCTCTAGGGTTAACTGCAATGATGACATATTAAAGCCATCACAAATTTTAAAGTAAGTCATCCGTTATTGTGCTTTATTAACAAACAAGAATCTCCTCTTTCATTGTCCTTCCCTCTTTCCATCTCTCCTTATTTCTTTTTCTTTCTTCCTTCTTTTCTTCTTCCTACCTTCCTTTCTTTCTTTCATCCCTTCTTTTCCCCTTCCTTCCTTTTGTTCTTTCTTCTTTTGATTTATTTGGAGTTTAGAGAAAATCATACTCTTATCAAAATTAACCTTGATTCTTGATAGGATAATAAGACTCCTCTAGAAATTAAAAGTTTACTAAGCAGAAACAACTTTGAAAGCAACTACCCATTTTTCAGTGCAATCTACTTTCTGTTTTAGAGAAGTTCTTTTTCAGAATTAACTGTCCTGCTAACTAAGCTCTCAGGCTATTTGTCGAAGTGAATGAAATTCCAAAGATTTTGCTTTGGCTTTTGTGTGGTTTATGCTTTCTAAATTTCCTTCACAAAGAATAGCCTGTAAAATTGTCTAGAAAGAGATCCCTTTGGGGAAATATTTATTCATATGAGTATTTTTATTCTAAAAACAAGAGCTTGATGTTTAATGAACAGTTTTGCTTAAGTGAAACCATAGAAACTCTTACAGAGCTGTGTTTATGTTCTCTGAGATTCATTGAATTTTCTAGAAGAAGGAAGTCTGTTAGAGAAAATCAGGATTATGGTATCGGATCAGTGCTATGCCCTATATTTTCTATAAAGCCAGTGTGCATTGAATGCCATTATTTTCTCTAACTTAACCACTTAATGTGTATTTCTATGTAGGGCCATGCAAACCTGCTTTTTCTCAGGTTACATACTTAATTTGCTCAATTTTGGAAGCCAGCAAAGTGGAAGGAATAGGCATCTGGCATCAGACAAAACTGGATTTTCATCCAGTGTCTGCCATGACTGGCTATGTGACCTTGAGAAATATTCTGAAACTGACTGAGCCCCAGTTTCTGCCTATAAAATCGGGGTAATAAAACCCCTCAGGCTTCTTGGGAAGAGTAAGTGAGATAAATGCAGTAAATATTGAAGAAAAGGAAGAATATAAAATATGAAGTGAGATGTACTATAAAATTAGAAGATCAAAAGAGAAGGAGCTATCATTCTTAGATTCAAGTAGCTCAGACATTCTTAAGGAAGCTTGAGAAATTGTTTAATTATTATACTTATTTCTCTTACAAGTTTTCAGAAATGAAAATGACAACAAAATTAGAAAATATCTCTAAAATATTGACTTTAGTTGGAATAGTCAAAAGGTCAAGCAGAATTTTAAAGAGCAGTCATTTGTTATTTATGGAATATCTGATTTTGTGTTTCCCTGAATGCAGAGCTTGAGGTAAGGGTTTGAGTACAAGTATGTTAGTTTGGAGGTGCGGTGGCAGAATTCTAAAGATGATCCTTCAAAATTTCCCATTCTAATTTCTGGAACTGTGAATATGGTGAGATATAATGATAGGGATTATATTTACATTATGTGGCCAAAGGGACTTTGCAGATGCGATTGAGTTGCTAATCAGCTGTCTTTGAGTTAATCAAAAAGGAGATTGTCCAGGTAGGCCTAATCTAAGAAATGAGTCCTTTAACAGCAGAAAGTTTTCTCCAGTTGATTGAAGGAGGGGAAGATAGATTCAAAACCCAGGAAGGACCTGACATGCCATGACAGGCATTGGAAATGGAGGGAGACAGGCAGAAAGGAGCTGAGAATGACCCCCTGGCTGATAGTCAGGAGACAGGCACCTCAGTCCCACCACTGAAAGGAACTGGATTCTGCTAACAAACTGGACGATCTTGGAAGCAGATTCTTCCTCAAAACCTCCAGAGAAGTGCCCAGCCTGGTGGAAACTTGATTTCAGCCTTGCAATATTCTAAGCTGAGAACCCAGTCAATCCCAGTCAGACCTCTGACCTACAGAACAGGTAATGCATCTGATACAGGTGGTAATCTGTAATGCAGCAATAAAACTCCGATATGGGAGGTGATCTCAGGAAGCAGGAGTAAGGGAGTGGAAAGTGAAGAGGGAAAGAGGAAAGCTGATATAATATGCCTGATGGGAGGTTGTGGTTAGGAGCAATGAGAGCTTGATGATCCTGTGATCTCCTAAGAAGCATGCAGAATGCCATCCAGAATTATCCATTGAAAGCCATGAGACTACAGCATTTACCTGCTGACTCCATCCAGCTCAGACCCCCACCCCTACTTAGGTTAGGGGGCCTTAATTACCTGCACTCAAAGGCTATCCTTGCAGCACAGTGTGAAAGTGTCCAGAGTGGACCCAGCAATCCCATTACTGGCTATATACCCAAAGGAATGTAGATTGTTCTACCATAAACACACATGTATACATATGTTCATTGCAGCACTATTCACAATGGCAAAGATATGGAATCAACCTAGATGCCCATCAGTGGTGGACTGGATTAAGGCAATGCAGCAAAATGCAGTTTTTTTCAACTGAAGGCTGGACATACAAAATCAGTCTGAGTTTGCACAGAATGTTCTAGAAAGCTGCAGTTGAAAATAGAATTAGGTCAAAGTGTTATGAAAAGAGTGGTTAAAATAAAATAGTGATAAAAATAAATAAGAAATAAAAATTCGAAAGAGTCAGATGTGAGCCTCAGAGAGAAGATGGGTCTCACTGAAAGGAGGCAAGTATGTGGACAGTAGGGTCAGAGTGGGTACTCCAGCCCCGTGATGCCAGTGCAGCCTCTCTCCACTGCCCCGGAGCTTCAGCCTTGTAGGAAACGCTGTGTTAAACCCACGAACTCAAGGTGGGAACACAAATTAGTTCAGCCACTGTGGAAAGCAATTTGGCAGTTTCTCAAAGAACTTGAAACAGAATTGCCATTTGACCAAGCAATCCCATTACTGGCTATATACCCAAAGGAATGTAGATCGTTCTACCGTAAACACACATGCATACATATGTTCATTGCTGCACTATTCAGAATAGCAAAGATATGGAATCAACCTAGATGCCCATCAGTGGTGGACTGGATTAAGGCAATGTAGTACTTGTAAACCATGGAATACTATACAGCCATAAAAAAGAATGAGGTCATGTTCTTTTGCAGCAACGTGGATGGAGCTGGAGGCAATTATCCTAAGCCAACTAACACAGGAACAAAAAAACAAATACAACATGTTCTCACTTATAAGCGGGAGCTAAGCATTCAGTACATATGGACACGAACAAGGGAACAACAGACACTGGGGCCTACTTGAGGGTGAAAGGTGGGAGGTGGTGAGGATTGAAAAGCTACCTATCAGACACTACGCTTATTACCTGGGTGGCAAAATAACCTGTACACCCAAAATTTTCCACCCACCTTTGGGACCACATTATTCTATGTATTATACCAAACTAGAATACAAGGCTGTTTCCACCCTCTAAGTTCATTTCACACTTAAACATGTAGTGCTTTCAACTAGCAATAGATTTCAGGGTTACAGTGTATTAGCAAACCAAAATCATACAAAGCTTAGCATTATTCGCAAAGAATTAAATACCAGGATAGCTGGGAAAAGGTGCTATTGAGCTGATTACCTGTATTTTCAAGTTTGCAAACTCTCCACAATTCATGTTGAGTCATCTAGAAACTTCTCAGCTTCTCCTGCCTTGTGGCATATCTCTCTGACTTCTGGAGTTGGAGGGGAATTGGAAAAGAATGGACAGAACAATCTGATCCCCAAATTTCTTCCCTACAAAGTCTAGCTTCTTGTGCCAGATCAGTCATCCTAATCTGCACCTATTTTTAAAGCAATAAGTCTGTTGCTTCTCTTAATACTAAACATTTAAACATCTTATCTTGAGCAATTGAACTTACTTAGCAACTAAGACTTAATAAAGTTGCTGATAAAGCTTTATCTTTGCACCCTAGGGTGAGGTTGGCAAGCTTTCCTGAGCATCTTATCTTAAATTTGATTTCAATTTCAGTTTCAACAATTTAGACTTGTTTTTTCAGGAGCTCCAATTACTCTTAAAATAATCTATTCAACATGCTGGGCCAGCATTCTCATTATATTTGAGCTTCATTCTAAGTACCTGGATTTTTAACAAAGGAAAACAAGAAAGCGATAGTTCGCTTCACAAAAGATTGAACAAAGACAGCTTAAAATAGAGTCCCATTAAAATGACTTCAAACATTCTGCAACAAAGAACTTTCTGCAACACATCTAAAGCACTATATTTTATTAATTCAAAGGCATACTTTTTTTGTAATGTTTTGGCAACTATGAAATTGGGATGTATCTCACATTGATGTTGGCCAGGGAGCATTTGTAATGTACAGACCTTTGTCTGTATATGCACAAACATCAAAAATGCCAGCATCAAAACTTGCAGAGTGATTAAGTCTGACACAGCCACCATTTTCTCCTACTGCCCTCCCTTTTTGAGAGCTCACTCCAGATATAGGGGCCTGTCTGAGGGTCTAGGTTTGGTTGTGCATCTTTGTACCATCAATTCAGTATGCTTGGAATGCATCTTCCTCCAGTATCATTATAATCATCATTCTTATTCCAATTGTGACCCCTGAAAATTTGAGACAGGTCTCAGTTAATTTAGAAAGTTTATTTTGCCAAGGTTGAGGACACACACCCATGACAGCCTCAGGAAGGCCTGACAATATGTGCCCAAGGCGGTCGGGGCACAGTTTGGTTTTATACATTTTAAGGAGACAAGAGACATCAGTCAATATATGTAAGAAGTACATTGGTTCCATCCAGAAAGGTGGGGACAACTTGAAGCAGGGAGAGGACTTCCAGATCACTGATAGGTTGCGTTCTTTCAGTTTCTGATAAGCCTTTCCAGATCAGAATATGCATCTGTCTCAGTGAGCAGAGTGACTTTGAATAGAAATGGGGGATAGACTTGCCTTGAGCAGTTCCCAGCTTGAATTTTCCCTTTAGCTTAGTGATTTTGGGGGCCCAGGATGTTCTCCTTTCACACAATCTCAGCCTAAAATGTCTACTTAAACACATAAACTAAAGTAGCTGTCCAGTCTAGTCATTACATATCTGCACTCACTCATCACTATCTGAAATTTTCCTTGCTAGTTACTGATTGATTGACTGACTGACTGATTGATTGATTGATTATCTCCCCTTCCCAGAATACAAGCTCCTGCTGAGTTATTCTGCCTGCCTGCATCACTGCTGTATCCCTAACACCGAGAGCAATGTCTTGCACATGTTGGTGCTTCACAAACACATGTGGAAAGTAAGAATATATGTCAACTTTATTTTAATCCACATAATACATAATACGGGTATTACCAAGACCAGTTTTGTTTTAATACTTAATTTTATTGAGCCAAAGGAAAAAAAAGGAGGAAACACAATTGAGCAGACCTGGCTGGTGTGGCAACTGTGTATTGTGTTAGATGTCAGGGGAGAAACCCGTTGATATGGTTTGGCTGTGTCCCCACCCAAATCTTATCTCGAATTGTAATCCAAATTGTAATCCCCATGTGTGGAGGGAGGGACCTGGTAGGAGGTGATTGGATCATGGGGCAGTTTCTTCCATGCCATTCTCATGATAGTGAGTGAGTTCTCGTGAGATCTGGCTGTTTGATTAAGTATCTGGCACTTCCTCCTTCTCTCTGTTTCCTGCCGCCATGTAAGACTTGCCTTGCTTTCCTGTCACCTTCCACCATGATTGTAAGTTTCCTAAGGCCTCTTCAGCCATGCAGAGTGTGGGTCAATTAAACCTTTTTTGTTTATAAATTACCCCGTCTCGGGTAGCATATAGCAGTGTGAAAATGGACTAATATATCCCTCACCATTTCCAGTTTTTAAGGCTCTTAATGCCAGTTTCTAAAGCTCCTGTCTGTTCTCTGTGCTTCATGGAAAGCAAGTCTGTGTCTCTTTGTTCCATGTCTCAAGAAATAATCAGAAGTGAGCAAAATTCCTGCACACACATTTATTCATGAGTACAAATGGTTTTGAATAAATCAACATACACATATTAAGGGAGCGATTTCCTAATCCCACCAAATGACTGTGGAAGAAATGGAATGATTCCAAACAGTTCTATGGACCAGACTCACTTTTGGAAACAGGTGAGTTCTATGTGCAGATCTGAGTCAATGCCCGGGTCATTGTCTTGGAAAGTACAGAGTTCTATTTCTTATCACCATATCATGGAGCCAAATTCCCCCAATTTCCTCTTTTGGGACAAAGGATATCCTTATATTTATATATAATGATCCATTAATCACTGAATAAATAAGTTCCCTTTTTTTCCAGAAGCTCTTTATTATATGCCAATTTAAGGGAATTGTAAAAGCCACATGTTAAAATTACAACTCTTAAAAACAGACAGGAAATCAGTATTTCTCCTGGTCCAGAGAATGTGGCTTCAGAAATGTACATTACCATGTCTCTTTTGAGTCCTGAGAAGCTGGGGTTAAAAGAGCCTTAGGGTCACCCATCTGTGAGGAGTGGAGCTGGCAGCGAGGTCACCTGTCTCGTACTTCTCTGTTCTTTCTAATTCTTTCCCAGCTGGTCCATATTTAGCCCAGATCTCATCATTTACACATCTCATTTTTAAAACTGAGGCAAAAATACCTCTGCCGTTAACCAATACCAACTTATTCAGTATCAGTTTTTTTTTTTAATTTTGTTTTTTGTTCGTTTGTTTGTTTTGAGACAGGGTCTCACTCTGTCATGCAGAGTCATGATCATGGCTCACTGCAGCCTCAACCTCCCAGGCTCAGTTGATCCTCCCCCCTCAGTCTCTTGAGTAGCTGGGACTTCATGCACTCACCATCATGCCCAGCTAATTTTTTTTTTTTTTTTGTATTTTTTGTAGAGATGGGATCTTGTTATGTTGCCCAGGCTGGTCTCAAACTCCTGGGCTCAAGCAGTCCTCCTGCCTCAGCTTCCCAAAGTGCTGGGATTACAGGCATGAGCCACCCTGCCCGGTCTTCTTTAGTTTCTATTCTCACCAAATGCTTATTGTAAGCACCATGGTGATTTTTCTTTGTCTAGCTGGTTTACTGTTTTCACAGTATTGTCAGCTGAAATGTTGTCACTGAATCCTTAAGAATGCCACAGGCCATGGAAGAAAGAATGCAAAGTATGGCTCAGAGGGGTGGTCACCAGAAAGAAATACGGAAGACTCTGACCCACAGAAAGAGACCAAGACACACAATTACCAATGCAGAGAAAAAAAAAATGAACTGGAAGAAAAAGCATCAGATAGTTCACAGCAGAAATACACAATGTTGGAAAAAATGCTGTTTGCTAAATGGAGCAAAGAGTAGGTGAGGCAGAGAGAGTGATGTGAGTGGGTGCATTAGAGGAAAGGAGAGACAGCTGTCAGGGAGTGGGTGACAGGTGAGAGGAGCATGAAGCCCAGGTGGCAGAGCAAGTTGGCAGAGGCAGCCAGGTGAGGAAGTGAGCAATTTGCAGGCGTCAGGCAGGCCAGGCGTTGATGAGGCAAGTATAGGTGAGAGGCATTCAGAAAGCACTGCTCAGTCGATCAGTCTTTTCTGTTGCTTCAAGATCTAGCTTCAGTATCATGTAGAGCTAGTGGGGATGAAATTAGGTAAAACCAATTCAGTCCTCATAATCGTACTCCTTACAATCAGCATCTACTTAAAGTCCAAATTGTATTGTCATAACCAATAGCATTTGTTTTCCAACATTAGTACTTTTTAATGAAGTCAGGTTAAGTCGGTAAGTAAACGGGCTGTGTCTGTACAAATGTGCTGGTTTTCCTTGAAGGCAAGTATTTATGAAAGCGGGAAGAGCTTACTGAATTCATCTCTGCTTTACAAAAGCAAAATCTCAGTAAAAAGGTACTGTAGTGGATAATTTGATTATTTCAGTTTGGTGTAGTCAGTATGGAAATGTTTATAGTTGCCTAAAATCTATAGAAACAAATAATTTTCTCAGTAAAGACTGATCGGTTAGAGCTTCTCTTTCTTGTGAGGAAATGCTACACAATTCAATGTAATCAGTCAGATGAGTTTGGAAGAAGAGGAAGCATTTTCCCTCTGAGAGTCAGAAAATAGTGCCACCTGCTGGTGTTCATATAAAACTTCATTTCTTTCCTTAAAAAGAGGGCATAAGGAGTAATTTAAAAATATATCTATATTAAATGTAAACGTTTAAAAAAGTAAAGCATAGAGCATATTTTAAAATCAAGTATAACTAAATAACACATGACCAAAAAACGTGGGCTATACACACACTCTTTCCCCCCGCTTCCCATATTCTGTTCTCCAGAGATAATCTCTTTTAACGTTTTTAACTGTGTTTTCTTATATTTAGCTTTATACATCATTTTGGTAATAAACTTAGACTGCTACTTTTGAACTATAAATTTTAGACATTATCTATGGATTTCATGTTATTATAAATGACTATATAGTTTTCCTTTTCCCCTACTCCCATCAAATTAAATATTCACTTTAATTTGTATTTAAAGCCAGCCAGGGTTTATATGACCACATTGTGACACTACAGAATTTATTTATTACCTTTATTTTACTCCTACCTTTTCCGGAATTGCCTCTTTCTTTTCACTTGTGTAATTTCCTGTTAAGGTCGTATTAATTTTTTCCCATTGACTCTATCATAGTCCTGTTATTAATTTTTCCCCAAATACATATATTTGGAGAAAAGATATTGTATCGTTGATAGAAAAAGATATTCTATCAATGATAGAAGATATTCTGTTATTTCCATTCTTTTCTGGAGACCACTGTTCTTCTGGAACCTTCCCTCTACCTGCTCAAGTCGGGTCCTGTTGCTGTTGCCAACTCAGTTATCTGTCATCTTGAGACCCCTCTTCACCACCTTCCTGCAGTTCCCTCCTGAACCACGTTTTCCTCTTCTTTGAAGCATGTCCTCTCATAACTTCCAAAAAAGTGAGGCATGAGATGTGAGTTTCTTTGAGTCCTTGTAAGAATGAGTATGTAATTATTCCACCATTACAACTGATTGACATTTTGCTGGGCGTGCAATCACTAGTTGAAAAAAATCTCCCCAGGATTTTGAAGAAACGCTACCATTTTTTTTCTATTCATGATACTATATTCAATGGCTTTCTGTTTCCTGTTGCTTCAAAAGGGATTATTTTTTTCTTCGTTGGATGTACTTAGCACCTCTCTTCCCATGTTCTGCAATGTCAGTTTGATTTTCTTTGTGCTAGGTCTTTTCCTATTAATTCTCCTGAGCACTTGATGGGTTCTTTTGATCGGAGGACTCATGCTATTCCATCCTAGAAAATGTTCTTGTGTTCTTTTATCAATTTTCTCCCTACATTTCCCTTGCACTTTCTTTTCATAATTCCCATGGATGTTGTATTAGACCTCTTATATTGATCTTCTAATGTTCTCTTCTTCTAATTCCTGTTTTCCATGTTTTATCCTTTTGTTTGTTTTTCTGGGAATGTGCTATGTCTTTATCTTTTAATTCTTCTACCTTTTTTTAAAACTTTGACTACCATATGTATTTTTAATTTCCAGGAGCTCTATTTATTCTCCTAGAGTTTCTGTTTAATTGCATGCTATTCATAATGTATAGATGCAATATCTTCATACGTTTATTTGAGGGTATCATAGTAGTTTTCTTAAATTCTTCTGAGTCTTGCATTCGTCAGGCTTATTAACTTTTGGATTTCACTTCAAGGTCGCTAGGCAGCGAGAGTCAGTTTCTTTGGAGAATTCCTAAATGTTGAATGTCTCAATCTTTTCTCTTGGTCATTCAATTTCTCTAGAGACAAACTCATCAGTTTCTGACATGTGGTAGGCAGCTGTCATTTGTGGATAAGGACAGGAAAAGAGGTTTGTAAAATCTCACCAGTGCAATATGAAAATTTTCATTTATTCCTATTATTTTGAGATTTTGCCCCACCTTTTTCCTTACCATATCTGGTTTTTCCTTATTTGAGAGCCTTGCTAGTGACCTGTACAAAGTATTCCTGCCCCCTGCAAGGTAGAGGTGGGTTTGGAAGGTATCTAGGATGTAACTATTCATAAACAAACTTTCAATCAGTCCTTCATTTTTGGTCAGAACCTCACCGTACCTTCTTGGTACCTGGGTGTCAAATCCTAAGATTTTCACGGGTCTATAAAACACATAAGCTAACTACTCTCTGCATATTTATTTATAGATAAAGTAATAGCCCTTTTTGTTCATCTAAGAGAATTCCTACCACATTTCTATCCATACCTATCTTCAATAGATCTATTTAAACCTCATGTCCATTGCTATGCACTCTTGTCCTTTTTCTTTGCTCTTGTGGGATTATATCTCTAAATCTATCTCTGTCTCTATCTCTATCTTTATCTGTATCTCAGTCTAGTTCTATGTCCGTATCTACCTATTCTTTGCCACTTTACCAGCAGGCCAGCAATGAAGGATTTATGCATATATCCACCCATCAAGTTTAACCAGCACCATTTCCTAAAGCTAAATCAGATTAGTCATCACCCTGATTCAAACCTTGTAGTGGTTTTGCAGTCAGTTAACCCACAGCCCTTTCCCTGCCTACCTCTCTGGCCTCATGTTTGCCACTCCCTTTAAAAACATCCGCTACTAGCTTGAGCCCAGGAGTATGAGACCAACTTAAGCAACATAGGGAGACCCCCATCTCTACAAAAAATAAAAAATTAGCCAGGCATGGTGATGTGCACCCATAGTCCCAGCTACTCAGAGAGCTGAGGCAGGAGGATTGATTGAGCCCAGGAGTTCGAGGCTGCTGCAGTGAACCATGATCACACCACTGCACTCCAGCATGGGCGACAGAGCAAGACCCTGTCTCAAAAAAAGAAAAAGAAAAAAAAAATCTGCTACTGGAATCTTAAAACTGGAAGCGGCCTTAAAGATTAGCCAGTTGAGTTGTTTTTAAACTCTGCGTTGCCAATACCCAGAGATTTCGTAGAGATGCCGGACTCACTGCTGAAGGTTGTGGGTTGTGGGGAGTTGTGGCGGGGTGGTTACGGAAGTGGACAAGCAGGCATACTCTGGCGTTTTCCCTCAATTTAGTCTGAACAGCTCCGATTTTATTAGTTTTATCAGCCAAATCTCTGCATAAAAACGCTGCAGGCTGCAGTAAAATTAAAAACACAAAACCCATCCATCCGAAGCACTTATGTTAAACATGAGCAATCTGGAGCCCAGGGAGGTGGTAAGATGACCTCCGCATTCACGGTCAGTAGGGACAGCGCCAGGGCACTCAGTACGTCATTTGCTCTGTGATGCTGCCCACAAAAGAATCCAGCGGATGATGTGGGCCGCCCAAGCCTGCGCTGGAATGGAAGAGGCACATTTATGTCTCGATATGTTCACATAAGAGAACATTTATCCATCACCTGCCATGCCAGCCACTGTTCTAGAATGCAGGGATGGAGCAGTGAACACAGCACACATGGTGATACACCCGCCTCAGGCTCCCAAAGTGCTGGGGTGAGCACAAGGTGTCACAGCGCCAGGGCAGACATTTTTTTTTTTTTTTTTAAGAAAAACAGGCTGGGTGTGGAGGCTCACACCTGTAATCTCAACACTTTGGGAGGCCAAGGCAGGCAGATCACCTGACGTCAGGAGTTCAAGACCAGCCTGGCCAACGTGGCGAAACCCCATGTCTACTAAAACTACAAAAATTAGCCAGATGCGGTGGCACACACCTATAGAATTAATAATGGTATAGGGCTTATCATTGGACCAAACCTGGCTCATTACTGCTTTTTGTAAATAAAGTTCTGATGGAACACAGCCTTGCTCATTTATTTATGGATTGTCTGTGACTGCTTTTGCAACTATAAGTCATTGCATCAAAAATTGAAATTTAGGCCAGTTGTGGTGGTCCATGCCAGTAATCCCAGCACTTTGGGAGGCTGAGGCAGGCAGTGGATGGCTTGAACTCAGGAGTTTGAGAAACTGGGCAAAATTGTGAAACCCCATCTCTACCTAAAATAAAAAATAAAATAATAAAAATAATTAACCAGGTGTGGTGCCCTGCACCTGTGGTCCTAGCAACTCAGGAGGCTGAGGTGGGAGGATCGCTTGAGCCCAGGAAGCAGAGGTTGCAGTGAGCCAGGATTGTGCCCCTATACTCCAGCCTGAGTGGCAGAGGGAGACCCCATCTCAAAAAACAAACAAACAAAAAACCAAAACACCATACATGCTGAAATTTAGACCCTCAAAGCCTAAAATATCTGATTATTTACAGGAGAAGTTTGTTATATGCACAACGTGAATGAATGTATTCCATGAAACAAATGGTGAGTGGAAGAAGAGCACTCCCATAAAATTCAGAAATAGTTACAACTAATCTATGATGTTAGCAGTCAGAATAGTGAATACTTTTGGAGTAAGATAGTGATTCTGCAGGGTGTGCTGAGGGCTTCTGAGGAGCTGAAACTATTCCATTTTTTATGTGAATGCTGGTTACACAGTTGGGTTAAATTTGGAACTTTGTTGGGTCATACATTGCATAAGATTTGTGCAGTTTCAGTATTATGTTTTAAGTTTACTTTTAAAACTCATTTGTTAAGGTAAGGCATAAAATCTCTTCTGCAGTATAAAACATGGAAGGAGAGAATTTGCATTAAAGGATGAATTAAATATCAAGAATGTAGGTTTCCCAGAAGTATTTACTCTTCCTTATATGATTTCTTTCTTTTATGTTTTCTTTCTTTCTCTCTTTCTCTTTCTTCTTTCTTTCTTTCTCTTTCTTTCTTTCTCTCTCTCTCTCCTTCTCTCTCTCTCTTGCTTGCTTTCTTCCTTGCTTTCTTTCCTTCCTACCTTCCTTTCCTCTTCCCTCCCTCCCTTTTTCTTTGTTTCCTTCTTTCTTTTCTTTCCTTCCTTCCTCTTTCCTTCCTTCCTTCCCTCCCTCCTTCCCTCTCTCCCTCCCTCCCTTCCTTCCTTCTCTGTCTCTTTCCCTCCCTCCCTCCCTCCCCCCTCCCTCCCTGTCTCTTTCTTTCTCTTTCTTTCTCTCTCTCTCTCTTTCCCTCCCTCCCTCCCTCCCTCCCTCCCTTCCTTCCTTCCTTCCTTCCTTCCTTCCTTCCTTCCTTCCTTCCTTCCTTCCTTCCTTCCCTTTCTTGTATTTGGGGTACTAGGCGTATAAATCTATTATGAGAAAGAAAAAAGTAAACATTTCAGAAAGCTCTATAATCCTTTGAGGCTATTAAAATAACATACAATAAATTAACATCCCAAGGCACATGTATTGTAATATAAAGAGTATTGCAGCTTCTAAAGCTCCCTGAAGTTACTTTTATGGAAAATCTCAGCACATCTATTAAAATATAATCTTTCTTTCATGCAGAAGAACAGTGAGTTCATGAGCTGCCAAGCAAGGCTTTATGTGTTTCTGCAAATGGATTTGGTATACTCTGGGAGGTTAAATTTATATCAAATTAGGGATTAGATGTTTCCTGAGGTTATAGTATTAGGGAAGTGGTTTAACTCCTTAGGTAAGCTTGGTAAATGATTTCCCTAAATCATTAGCAAAAAGAAGAAAACATTCATGCTTTCAATTTTTTGCTCCCCTTGCTTTCGTTCAGTCTTCCTAACTAATCTCTTTTCTTTAAAGTGCTTTTCTTCTTTTTATTAAATTTTCTTCTGAGACTACCACTTAACTGTTTCACAGTTTTCACAGTGTGATTTCATTTGTGCATATAAGACTTTCTTTTTTCTTTTTTAAGCAAAAGGGTCTTTCTCTGTTGCCCAGGCTGGAGTACAGTGGTTCAATCACAGCTCACTGCAGCCCCTACTTCCTGGGCTCAAGCAATCCTCCTGCTTCAGCCTCCTGAATAACTGGGGCTACAGGCATGCACCACCATGCCTGGCTAATTTTTTAATTTTTATTTTTGTAGAGATAGGGTCTCACTATGTTTCCCAGGCTGGTCTTGAACTACTGGGCTCAAGTGATCCTCCTCCCTCAGCCTCCCAAAGTGCTGGGATTATAGGCCACTGCACCTGGCCAGAAAATGAAAATATTTTTCATGTTACATTAGCATGTATTTCATGAATTCGAATTTAATCGCTCATTCAAGGAGGAAGAGACCAAAGCTTGGGAAATGCCAGTCAGAAGCCTAAGGCTGCTACGTGGCCTTGGGAAGAAGTTAGGTAACTCACCATAATCAGCCACCCAGCCTTCAATTGCAACTGTTTGGCTGAGCCAAGGACATAGCTCCTGTCTTCAGAGGTGTCCTAGCATAAGCGGGATGACCACTAGGGGGCAATGCCATAGACCAGTGGACAGTCCAACAGAACTATAATGTGAACCACAAATAAGAGCCACATATGTAACTTTGCATTTTCTAGAAACCACATTAAAAACAGAGAAATAAAGAGGTAAACTTAATTTTAATAATATATTTTAACTCAGCCTATCTAAAATGTTATTTCAGTCTATAATGAACATAAAATAATTGAGATCATTTGTATCATTTTCTCCATAGTGAGACTGTGAAAGCTGATGTATATTTTACAGTTGGCTCACATCTTAACTTTGACTAGACTCACTTCAAGTGCTCAGTAGTCACTTCTGGCTAGCAGATGCTGTGTTGGACAGCACAGCTGTAGATTTCAACACTGGAAGAAAAAGTGAGACCAGCCACAGGACTTCTAAAATCCCTTCCAGACAAGATTATCTAATCCTATCTACTTTGAGTATGGGTCTAATTGTTTTTGTGGTTCTAATTGTATTTTGTTAAGAGAACAAAGTCTTTATTTCCTTGGTCATATGGACTGTCATTGTTAATTTTGTGTTACTGTCACAGAATACTACAGACCGTGTACTTTATAAAGAAAATAAATTTATCTTCTTTCTCATGCTGGAAGCTGAAAGGCCAATATCAAGGTACAGGCATCTGGCAAGGAACTTCTTGCTGTGTCTTCCCATGGCAGAAGGCAGAATGGCCAGAGAGCATAAGAGAGTAAAAAAGCAAGAGAAGGTTAAACTCACTTTGATAACAAACCCACTTCTGTGGTAATGACATTAATCCATTCATAAGGGCTCTGCCCTCTGCCCTCATGGCCTAATCACCTCTTAAAATTCCCACCTCTCAACACTGTTGCATTGGTGACAGTTAAGTTTTCAACACATAAACTTTGGGGAACACATTCAAAACATAGCATTCCACCCCTAGCCCCACAAATTTGTCCTTCTCACATGCAAAATGCATTCATTCCATTCCAGTAGCCCCCCGAAGTCTTAACTCATTCCTACATCAATTTAAAAGCCCAAAGTCCAAAGTTTCATCTAGCTCAGCTATGGGTGAGACTTAAGGCACCATTCATCCCAAGGCAAATTCCCTCTAGCATTGAGCCTGGGACATCAAAATAAGTTATCTACAAAATGAGTTATCTCTACTGTAAAATACAGTGGTGAGATAGGTGTAGGATAGACATTCCCATTTCATAAGGGAAGAATAGGCAAGAAGAAAGGGGTAACTGGCCCCAAGTAAGTATGAAAATCCAAAAGAGAAAACAAGTCTTGAAGCTCCAGAAGAGTCTGCTTTGACTCCATGTGCCATGTTCTGGGCACACTGGAATAGAGGTTGGACCCATAAGGCCCATACCACCCAGCAGCGCTCGCAGGTTGGAGTCTCTTGCTGTGCCTGCAGTTCTCCAAGGCAGTTCTGGGGTTGTGGGAGTGGTCTCACTCCCATGACTCTACAGGAATTGTCCTGTGGAACTGTCTGTGGGGGCTCTGACCCCACAGTGTCACTGGGCATTGCCCTCATAGGGGCTTTCTGTGGTGACTCTGACCCTATGACAAGTCTTACCCTGGGTTCCCAGGCTGTCTGTGGCATCCTTTGAAATGTAGGCAGAGGAAACCATGCCCCCAAGGCTCTGCATTCTGCACGCCTGCAGAATTAGCACCATGTGGACACTGCCAAGATTTGTGACTCGTACCTTCCAGAGTGACAGGTTGAGCTACAGTGGACTCTACTTGAGTCACAACCAGGGTAGCTGAGGAGCACTGCACTGGAATGTGAAAGCAAAGCTCCAAGGTGGCTCTGGGCAATGAACCCACAGAGGGTACCCTGGTCTGTCCCCCAAAATTGTTCTACCCTCCTAGAGCTCTGGGCCTGTGATGGCAGGGGCAGCCCTGAAAGTCTTTGAAATGCCTTTGGAGTCATCCTCCCATTGTCTTGATGATCCCTTCTATCCATATGAATCTCCTTCGCACCCCCTTGGTTTGCTCTCCTGAGCACACCTTTTCATTCTTTACGTGGCCAGGCTGAAAACTCCATTCTGCTTCCCTTTTAATTATAAAATCCATCTTTAAGTTATTTCTTTCCTCTTCTATCTTACTATAGGAGGTTAAAAGTAGCAATGCATCCCATCCCCTTGGGAATGTTACCTCATACCTGATCAGGCCACTGACCTAAACTACTGGGCTTCCAATTACGTGTACACTTATGAGTGAGACAGACACTTTGAGAGCTGAGGTTGTGGCAGGTTTCACACTGTCAGCCACTTCTCTGAATGGCGAGAGCTCAGGCTGTGATGGGCCTTGGAGCTTTGAAACATCCCTCCTTCCCCTTCCCACCATCACACTACTACTACCCTCTAGCATCAAGGAACCTTACGGCCTTCACGGATTTCCCCCACTGTCTTGGTCAATCTACCTTCTCTGGAGAATCGCTCCTATAAAAGTACATCTCAAAATTTTATAATTAGGCTTTACTTTTCTCAGAGCCCTGCTTCCATCCTAACTGAGCAATTGGGAACCCACTCACTATGTGGTTAGCATACTAGGTCTATCAAGTGTATTCTCTGGGAAATCTGTTTGCTATTTTCCCCATCTTTAACCATTGTGAACCAAAAGAGAAAAAAATGTCGTATGTCAGTAAACCATGTGATTCCTGAAATTGTGCTTCGATGTCTCCTTATTTTAATCTTGTAGAATACACTTCTACTGCCTTTATAATCAGATTATAAAATAACAGATAGTACCAAAAATGACAGATGTTACTAAAAAATAAAGGTTGAAATGACAAATTTTATGGGATGTATATTTGAATACATTTAAAAAAATTATGATAAAAATTTTTAAATTTTATCCCCATGAAATCTGCTATCTTAACCATTTCTAAGTGTGCGGTTCAGTGGTGTTGAGTATATTCATATTGCTATGCAACCCATCTCCAGAACTCCTCATCTTAAAAAACTGAAAGTTTATACACATTGAACTAACAGTTTCCCATTCCCCTCCTCACCTGCCGCACCCAGCCAGCCCCTGGCAACCACCATTCTACTTTCTGTTTCTAGTAATTTGGTGATTCTAGATGCCTCATATGAGTGGAATTGTACAGTATTTGTGTTTCTGTGGCTTATTTTACCCAAAGTAATGTTTTAAAGGCTTATCCATGTCATAGCATATGTCAGAATTTCCTTCATTTTTAAGGGTATTTTACCACAAATTAAAGTTAGGGGGTGGGGCAGAAGGACTGGATAGCATGGGAAAACCAGTGAATCAGTCATTCCATCTTAATAGCTTATAATAGAAACTTATTAAGCCATATGAAGTGGAAGAAAAATAGTCTCCCATCTTTTCTACTTAGCTCTTAGCTAATGGATCCCTGTAGAAAAAGATAGATTAACAAGAGAAAAATAAACAAGCTTATTAAAATGTATATATCATATTCACATGAGAGATACTCAGAAAATGAGTAATTATCAAGGAGGTGGCTTAGAACTCCAGCTTATATAGCAACTTCAACAATGAACAACAAATGTTTTAGAATTGTGACAAGACAAAGGAAAGGGACTTTGAGCCTCTAGGGGCAACTAAATGGTAGATAAAGGTGAATTGGTAAAGCTCGCTATGTAAATTTCACTGGGTGGTCTCCAGGCTGATAAGGATCTAAGGGTGTCTCTGGTGCTTAACCTTTGGGAAGGAGAGATACCCTTGTAAATTTATGTCCTGCTTTTAGACAGAGAGAAGGAGGGCAGAGTTTTTCCCATGTCTGTTTCTTCTCAGTGCATTCAACTCAAAATAATCTTTATGCTAAAAAGTTATATTTTGAAGCAGTATATTCTGGTCTTTTACACATAAAAAGGAATAGAACACTGATACATACAAAATATGGGTGAGCCGCAAAAACATTCTGTTAAGTGAAAGAAGCCAAACATAAAAGGCCACATGCTGTATGATTCCATTTATATAAGATGTTCAGAATAAGCAAGTCCTGAAGACAGCAGATTGGTGATCACCAAGGTATGGGGCAGGGGTGAAATGGGAAGTGCCTGCTTAATGGGTATGGGGACTGTTTAATGGGTATAAGGGTTTCTTTTTGAGGTGATGAAAGTGCCCTGGGATTAGATGGTGGTGATAGTTGCACAACTTTGTGAATAGACTTTAAAAATCACTGAAGTGTACACTTTTTAAAGGATGAATTTTTATGGTATGCAGATTATATGCTAATTTAAAAAATGGTGTGATGGAAAAAATAGGAACATGAAGGAGACAGAGAAAGGGTTGACATAGGGCATGGTTACGATTCTGATTGCTTCGTTTGCTTTCCCTACTACTAACTGATACAGGCAGGAGGCAGACAAATTCCTAGGCAGAAAAAGGTCTTCAGTGAAACCCAACCTTTAAGCTAAAAGACAGCCTGACGCCTGAAAACCGGGCTGCCAGTTCCAGGTAGAGTCCACAACCCAGAATGAGAATGTCTTTGGTGCCTTTTAGCCAATCAAATGGTGCCTTTTTCTTTTATTATTTTTTATTTTATTTTATTTTTTAAATTATACTTTAAGTTTTAGGGTACATGTGTACAACATGCAAGTTTGTTACATATGTATACATGTGCCATGTTGGTGTGCTGCACCCATTAACTCGTCATTTACATTAGGTGTATCTCCTAATGCTATCCCTCCCCACTCCCCCAACCCCCTGAAAGCCCTCGACAGGCCCCGGTGTGTGATGTTCCCCTTCCTGTGTCCAAGTGTTCTCATTGTTCGATTCCTACCTGTGAGTAAGAACATGTGGTGTTTGGTTTTCTGTCCTTGTGATAGTTTGCTCAGAATGATAATTTCCAGCTTCATCCATGTCCCTACAAAGGACATGAACTCATCATTTTTTATGGCTGCATGGTATTCCATGGTGTATATGTGCCACATTTTCTTAATCCAGTCTATCACTGATGGACATTTGAGTTGGTTCCAGGTCTTTGCTATTGTGAATAGTGCCACAATAAACATACGTGTGCATGTATCTTTATAGTAGCATGATTTATAATCCTTTGGGTATATCCCCAGTAATGGGATGGCTGGGTCAAATGGTATTTCTAGTTCTAGATCCTTGAGGAATTGCCACACTGTTTTCCACAATGGTTGAACTAGTTTACAGTCCCACCAACAGCGTAAAAGCGTTCCTATTTCTCCACATCCTCTCCAGCAGCTGTTGTTTCCTGACTTCTTAATGATCGTCATTCTAACTGGTGTGAGATGGTATCTCATTGTGGTTTTGATTTGCATTTCTCTGATGGCGAGTGATGATGAGCATTTTTTCACATGTCTGTTGGCTGTATGAATGTCTTCTTTTGAGAAGTGTCTGTTCCTATCCTTCGCCCACTTTTTGATGGGGTTGTTTGATTTTTTCTTGTAAATTTGTTTAAGTTCTTTGTAGATTCTGGATATTAACCCTTTGTCAGATGGGTAGATTACAAAAATTTTCTCCCCAAATGCTGCTTTTTTCAGGCCTGCCCATGGACCAATCAGTATGCACTCCCCGATTCTGAGCCCATAAAACCCTTAGACTCAGCCACACACTGGGACTATCTGCCTTCAGGCTCCCTTTCACACAGAGGGCTACCCACTTTGGGTCCCCTCTTGTTTTGAGAGCTTTTCTGTCACTCAAGATAATTCTTCCCCACCTTGCCCACTCTCTGGTGTCTGTATGGCTCATTTCTCTTGGATGCATGATAAGAACCCAGAGCCCACTGACTGGCAGGTGTGAAAAGAGCTGTAGCGCTGTAGCCCTCCCACCCTCTACTGGTGCCAGATGGCTTCCCCATATGACAGGAAGCAGTGGCAGCAGAACTTGGCCAGCCAAGGAGCCACGGGCCTGAGCAGGGTGGCAGGACCAAACAAGCTGGGACATGACCCAATTCGCCAAAGCTTGCAGATGACAGGAATGAATGAGCCGTAACATAAATGAGCTGTAATGCCTCCTGAGAGCTCAGAGCTCAGGACTCCCCAGGCAAAAGACTGTAACACCCCTTGGGGCTCTGTGGTTGCTGGCATCGTCAAGCTTTTAGGCATCGCTGCGTCTCCCTCATTCAGACATTGGCGCCCAAGGCAGAAGCCATTGAAGGCAGCATGCAGACCAGTTGCAGGTTGAGTGAAGAGCTGGTGGGCATGGTATCCAGGCCAGAAGCATGAGCCAAGTACAGCCTGCCAGGCCAAGTGGGTGGAGGAAGCCAAGCGGTGAACCTAGAGCTGAGCAAGGTCCCTGCATTGCCAGTCACAGAGTTTTCTGGTTGGCACAGAGGCACCAAAAGACTCCTGTGTCATAACCTTTGTGGAGATGAAGATCACCAACATGAGAACAAGATTTATTAATTGAGAGCTCGCTCTGTATTGTAAGAGTCAGCCACCACAACAGCTTGAGATTGGCAGAGACTCAAAGGCAGGCAAAGGAGTGGGAAAGCTTTATGGTAGGAAAAGGGGAAGGTGCATCCTGCTGAGAGCTGGCTGATCTGAGAATGGCTGGAGGCAGACTGACAAGAAGAGGTACATTCCGCATGATTCATGAGGGTCAGTATATTTGGCCTTCCGCTGTTGGCCCTAACTTGGAAGTGGGTGTCAAAAATGAGGGAGGGTCTGGATTCAGTCCTGAGCATTTGGGGCAGATCACTGCAGAGGTGTGGGTAGGCTGTCCAGGCTGGTGGCTGCTCAGGGTCTTCCTGGACTCACCAGTGAATTGAGACAATTCATTGGCCTGGAAACCACCTTTATCATCTCTGGTCAACTGAATACCTTTCCTAGACAGAGAAGATTTATTCAATGTTTCTATAACAGCTCCTGTTGGTAATCATAGTGATAATTACAATAACGATAAATAGCAATGACAATAATTATTACTTTTATATACTTATTAATATTTATAAAATGTTTATAATCTATAGTTTAATTTACATTTTGGAATTTATATGACATACAGGGCTAGGCACAGTGGCTCACACCTGTAACCCTAGCACTTTAGGAGGCTGAGGCGGGCAGATCACTTGAGGTCAGGAGTTTGATACCAGCCTGGCCAACATGGCAAAATCCTGCCTCTACTAAAAATATAAAAATTAGCCAGGTGTGGCAGCATGTGCCTGTGGTCCCAGCTGCTTGGGAGGCTGAGACAGGAGAATCACTTGAACCCGGGAGGCGGAGGTTGTAGTGAGCCGAGACTGTGCCACTGAACTCCAGCCTAGGTGACAGAGCAAGACTGTCCCAAAGACAAAAACAAAAACAAAATTTCTATAACATATATATGTATTATATAATTTATAGATAAATATTTTATATTTTATATATAGTTTATGTATAATAAAGTTATGTATTTATAGTACTTACATAATTATATATGTATTAATAATTACAATTATATTTATAAAAAACAAAAAATATTCTAATTACTATAAACCTCGTGAGTTGCTCCCACACCTGACACCCCAGCCTGCACCCTGCATCCGAGGTCTGAATCTCAGTGTTAACCCTCTAGCTGCCCTTTTGCACCAGCCCCAGCCCTTCCCACCCCCATTTTACCAGGGTCAGGTCTGACCATCTAGTTGACATTCATGGATTAAATAAAAGCAGTTGCCAGCTTGTTCCTGGCAAGGGATGCAAAAGTCTTGTGTCCACAGAAGCCATCGCAGGTGGTAGGGGCACCCGGCCGCGGCTCTACTCACCTCAGGTTGCGTTTCTTGGCCCAGGGCTGGCGGAGACTGCCCGGCGTGACCCTGGCCTCCACCTTGGAGCTGGGTTGGAGGGGGCAGACCCCCACAGTCCAGGGAGGCCTCAACATTTTTTTTTCCAGAGGTCCCTGGGCCAGGGTCAGCTGTGGGTGGGGGACAGCGGCGCCCTGCAAGGTTGGACATTCTGAGCCCTGAACCCCTCCTCCATTGCCTCCCATGGGTGGGACCCCTTTGTGGACAGAGAGCTGTACTCAGCATGTTTATTGCTGTAGCTTCAACAACAAATAATCATAATAACAGAGATAGTTACAATCATGATGAGTGACAGTGAAAAAAATAACTTCAGGCCTGGCGTAGTGGCTCACGCCTGTAATCCTAGCACTTTGAGAGGCGGAGGTGGCCAGTTCTCTTGAGTCCAGGAGTTCGAGACCAGCCTGGGCAACATGGTGAAACCCCATCTCTATAAAAAATTTTAAAATTAGTCGGCCGTGATGGCATGTGTCAGTGGTCCCAGCTACTCAGAAGCTGAGGCGGGGGGATCGCTTAAGCACAGTAGGCTGCGGTGGGCCATGGTCGCGCCACTGCACTCCAGGGTGACTGTTACTCTGGGCGACGGAGCAAGACCCTGTCTCTAAAAAAATAAAAATAACTGTTCACATGTTTATTTGTTTTTCACATTAACTTATCATTTATAACCTCTACAATTTATATTTCATGTTATAGAAGACTGTATTATAGTTTATGTGATTTCATATTTACAGATAAATATTTCTATAACAATAACATTTTTCCCATAAACCTTGGGCCCCACCCCACCTGAGGAATGATTCTCTGCTTTGTCCCCGCTGCCAGTCTGGGTCCCCATGGGCCCCTACCTAGGTTGGCCCTGGCCTCTCGTCTAAGGCGGGAGCTGGACAACTGGTCGACCCAGCAGCTCGAGGCCTTGAGCTAGTCCACTGTCTCAGTGGGCTGTCCCTCGGCTAGAGTCTAAAGGGGACCCCTGGCCTAAGGCAGGCAGGGGCCCATCGATGGGAGTCTTTGGGGGTTGATGGGCTACAGAAGAGAGACCGAGCCTGGCAGACTGCTGGTCAACCCTGAGGATGCAGGGACTAACCATCCATCTCTGCTGTCCCCACCACTCCCCAACTTTGTCCTAGCCCAGGGTGCATCCTGGCAGGGTGACGAGGAGGCAGCGCATTGAGTTGGGTTGCCAGGAGGCTACCTGATCACTGCCGCCCCACAGTGTGGCTCTGGGTCCGAAGTCCTGGGGATTGAGAGGGATAGATGCATAGATGCTTGGAGCCTCCATGTGGGTGGACAAACCCCGGTGTCCAGGACTGACTTTCAATGGATTGCAGCCAGGGAGCCGTTCTGCTGCTTAGGAAACCCAGAGGCGGGTCCTTTACAAGCTAGCATCAGTTTCCCCAGGAACCTGCGTTTGCTGACGAGCGAGGGGCGGGTGCCTCTTTCTGGCAGTGCCCCTTTTCCCAGTAGGGACTCTATACGCAGATGGACCTAAGCGCAGGAGGAGGATGCCGTGCACGCAGGGTGCACCGCGCTGCCCTGGGAGGGGAATGTCTGGGATGAGATATCCAAGGTCAGTCACGCCTCCTATGCACCGCTCTATCTTCTGCCTGCCTTAAGGTCACCCCGATGGTAACTTTGCCCCATTGGTTACTCAGACAAGCAGACACCAAAAGCCTGAGCCTGCAGTTCCTTTGTCAGGGAGCAGGATTGCCATGGCAACAGTACATCTCCTGTAGGAGTCTAAATGTTACAGTGGTCTAAACCCAGCTCAAATGTTCCCTCCCATAGGGACTGGGAGCAAGAGTTGTCTCCCTGAATGGATTTCAAAGCACTGGCTCTTGGGTTCTTGAGAAAACAGCTCTGGGTGGTCGCTTTTCATCTCAAAGGGCAAAGAATGTATAATTGCAACCTTTGTAAAGTAACTATTCTAAGAGAGAGTCCGGGGAGGGGGGGCCTATCTGCCTATCACCTGGTTTGGTCTGGAATGAATTTTGGTGGCATGGGGCTTTCTCAGGCAGGCGTTTTAAGCGGGACTGGGGTCATGACCTTAAGCTGCTGGTAGCCAAGCTAGAGTTTGGTCAGGTCTCTTAGTGCAGTGATTTGGATGGAGCCATTATGTGCCAAGGGGTCTGCAGTTTTCTGCCAGCTCCTTCCTTTTCTGCAAACTCAGTCTGAGTTTCCATTTTATTCTGTGACCCTTTCTCTACAGCCTCTTCACAGAGAAGTAGCACCACTGCATTTTTAAAAAGATGGTTAATCCTTTTATAGCTAGTATCGGAAAGTCTTGTTGTGATGTGCACCGCCCCCAAACACTGAGCTGAGGAAGCTGTTCGTGATGGTTAATATTAGGTGTCAACTTGATTGCGTTGAAGGATGCCTAGATAGCTGGTGTTGTTTCTGGGTGTGTCTGTGAGGCTGTTGCCAGAGATTAACATCTGAGTCAGTGGATCGGGAGAGAAAGACCCACCCTCAAGCTGGGTAGGCACCAGCGAGGCTAGAACAAAGTAGGCGGAAGGTGGGATAAGCTGGCTTGCTGAGTCTTCTGGATTTCATCTTTCTCCTGTGCTGGATGCTTCCTGCCTTTGGACGTCAGACTCCAGCTTGTCTGGCCTTTGGACTCTTGGACTTACACTAGTGGTTGGTCATGGGCTGTTGGGTCTTTGGTCACAGACTGAAGGCTGCACTGTTGGCCTCCCTGCTCTTGAGGCTTTTGGACTTGGACTGAGCCACTGCGGGCTTCCTTCTTCCTCGGCTTGCAGACGGCCTGCTGTGGAGCTTCACCTTCTGATCATGTGAGCTAATTCTCCTTAACAAACTCCCTTTCATATATACATCTATCCAATAGTTCTGTCCCTCTGCAGAACCCTAATACAGTGTTAGAAAACCAAAAGGTGAGAGTGTTTAATTTGGGAGGTTTTAGGTGACAGCACATCCCACGATTAAAAAAAGGATTGCTTATGTATCTGTAATAAACTCATATTACACTAATAAACACTGCAAAACAAGCTAGTTGATATTTTTGAGATCAGATGTCTCTTAAACATCTTATTGATTTTAATATAGCTATAAAAAGGATCTTTATTTAGAAAAGATTCCTAAGACCTTTTACAGAGTAACTGCAAAACTTCTTAGCTCTTTCATTCTTAAATACTCCCTTGAAACACATTTTATTGACGTTTGCTATATTATTTCATGAAGAGCAAAAGGAAAATAAAATTAGTCTAACTAAAAAGAAAATCTAGCCTAATAGCTAATATTGGCCAGCACTAACTACACTCAAGTCCCCCTCCCGAGCATTTCACAGGGAGCAACATTTCATCCTCCCAACCACCAGCGAGGGGAGGACCATTCAGCTCCGTTTTCAGACAGAGCTTGACGCATACAGAAGTTACCTTGTCCACGGTCACATAGCAAGTAAAGGGCAGGGCAAAGCCAGGATGCAAAGCCACACAAGGCCACCTGGCTCCAAAACCCCTGGGTAGAAGCCAGTGGGCCACCCTGGCACAGCAGCAGGGCCTTCCTGGGGCCAAACAGCAGTGGGGAGGCTGCTCGGCTCACCTCCCCTCTCACCTCCACTTCCTGTCCTGGGCTTTTTCAGCAGCCCTGAGCACCTCTCCTTCAGGGGACTGTCAGTGGGGAGAGGTCAGGCTCAAGTTCATTTTTACATAAATGTTTTTGGTGTTAAAACTTCCCGAATGAGGCTAGGTATGGTGGTTCATGCCTGTTGTCCCAACACTTTGGGAGGCTGAGGTGGGAGGATTGCTGGAGGCCAGATGTTTGAGACCAGCCTGGGTAACATGGTGAGACCCTGTCTCTACATAAAATTAAAAACAAATGGCTGGGCATGGTGGTGTATGCTTGTAGTCCCAGCTACTTGGGAGGCTGAGGCAGGAGGATTGCTTGAGTCCAGGAGTTTGAGGCTGCAGTGAGTGAGGATCGTGCCACTGCACTCTAACCTGGGTGTAGAGTGAGACCTTGTTTCTAAAAAACAGACCACCTGAATGAAAACGTCTAATATTATGTTGACATGTAATACTGACCAAAGCCTAACTATGAAAAATAAAATCTTAAGATCATGGAAGACATATGTCTTTGAAGTATCTGTATTAGTAAAATTCATTAGTCATTTCAATTATGCTGGATTTTCCCCCTTGCTATATGCTTAGAAAAGAAGAAAAATGCACCCCTGTTCAAAAACTCATAAGAATCAAAAGAAATGTTTAAAAACTTCAAATTTTAGGATGATTTTTATTTACAAAACAGATTGGGTCTTTGTTTTACAAAAATTACAAAAAATGACTCTTAAAAATAGAGATAGCTTCTCAGACTCTTGGGAACTACTTTTAAGCAACCAAGGACTTAGAACTCAGCTGGTTTTCTTCTTTGTAACAGCAACAATGACCGCGGCTGAGCGCCACGTCAATCACTGCTGGGTGTCTTCTCCTCAAATTACACAGTCCCGAGCTGTGTCTGGTGGACAGGTCTCCACTCAGGTCAGAGTCTGAAGGAGCAAGATCTTCTCGTTAATGCAGAATCTGTGCAGAACCACCATCAGATTCTCTCCACAGCGGGAGACCTGGCGCTCCATGGCCAGGCGAAAGTCCTCCTTCACGCCTTTGGTGATGCCTCGAGTTACCGTGTGGTGCCTGAGGTCAGCAATAGGGAAACAGACAAAGACCAGGGGTTAGCACCAGCATCACTGATCGCTGCTACTTGGGTAGGAATAGAGCCTGCCCCATATCTAAGTATAAGTTAAGATCTTTTAAAAAGAACACAAGAATAGCTGCAACCAACCAAACATTCCAGCCCATTCCTTTTCAGAAAGACTTAAAACTAGACAGACATCTTTCCCACTCTATAAAAGGTTATTTCAAACATTTAACTGTTCCGTGAAATGCCACCTGCTTTGCCTTTGAATCAATGAAACTCTGGTGTTATGCATCCCTACTGCTGACTGGTACACAATTCAGTTACTTAGGGCCAAATGGGTCCAGTCCATACTGGCTACAAAGAGCTCGTGTCCAGCCAGGCCAGCAGACCCTCCAGAGGCAGCAGCAAGGAGGAGGGAGACCTGAATGAGCCAATCACCCAAGTGAGCTCCCACCATGGCCCCCGCAGCTGGTGCTCCCAGAAAGGTTCAGGGCTCCTGCATAGCCGGGTCACGAGCACATCTCTCTCCCCAGGACACCAGAACAGGGCAGCTCCTCTAAATGCCGTGCCCATCTAGACTCTCGTATGTTGGAGAAAACGCAGGGGGAACTGGGGTCCTGACACGAGAATGTGGCACAGGTCGGGAGAGAGAGGCAGAATCTCTGAGGGGCAGAGGCAGTGGACTGCGTGGTCCTATGCTGTCCGGGCGCTCAGGGGAGACCTGTACATGTGTGGAAGGGGTGGTGGGGACACAGGCAAAAAAGGTCTCTAACTATGCCCCAAAAGTTGTGCTTTAGAAAAAGAAATCACACATGAAATCCCAGGAAACAGAAGAAACAAAATGAAGAAAGGAAAAGAAAAATCTAGCAAAAATCAGTCAGCTCAGTTAAGAGGAAGGGAGTTGTACCTACTAGTTCAGCAATTTGGTAGACTCAGACAAATAAAAGTCACCTCTGTTTCCCACCCTGCTGCTAATTTCCCTCACACAAAGTTATAAGGATTGAAACTGAAGACTTTTTATGTTCTGGGCAAGATAAAAGTGTTGAAATTACTCTAAAATGTTTCTGTTTTGAAAAACTTGTATTAATTATCGTATCAAATATGGACAACAGGAGTCACCAAGTTGTAAAACGACAGATGAAAAAAAAAATCCAGCTTTGTTAGATAAGTAAAGCTATTACAGAACCTTCTAATGCCCGTGGATGTTTTAAAGATCTACAGAGGAAAACAGCAGGGCCGTGGGGTTAATGCGCAGTTCTTTGTGACTGTCTCTCGTCAGGTCTGGGTGGGTAGCTCAGTAGTTAGGACATAGCGTCAGTGAGGTCCCACTGGGATAGATGCAAACCATTTTATGCTGCCCTGAGATACTGCTCGTCTGGGTCCCAGGCTGCAGCCTCAAATCGGGGCTGACCCTCTGACCATGTGGAAGTTACTGGCATTTGCAGACAGTTAGCTAAAGGGGAAACCCTCCTTTTTTTTTTTTTCTTTTTTTAGATGGCGTCTTGCTCTGTCACCCAGGCTGAAGTGTAGTGGCATGATCTCAGCTCACTGCAACCTCTGCCTCCTGGGTTCAAGCAATTCTTGTGCCTCAGCCTCCCGAGCAGCTGGGATTACAAGCACATGCCACCAGGCCTGGCTAATAAACCCTGCTTTTAATACCACTAAAAAGATAACTAAATGCTACATCCTGCCAATCAGGGTCCAGTTGTATTATCTCCATATATAAAGAGTGGCACAATTCAATTATATTTCTATTAGAGCCACTATCACTCTGGTAAGTCTGGATGAAAAAGAGAATGAGTAAGCTTTTGTGATTTAAGAATAGGATTAACCAGCTAATAAATGTGGCATTTTAGCCTATCAAATATTTTCAATTCAGAAAGGTAAGGTCTCAAAAAACATCAGTAGCAGGAAAAAAAACCACATTAGTGCCTATTTAGATACCAGGCAACTAATTGCTAATATGACCATAACGACTGGTCACTCATATGAATATCCACAAGTAAAAATGTACTTAAAATAAATGTCAGCATCCTTAAATGTATATGACCAAAAGCTTTAACGTTTTATCAAAAGAGAATCATAGTGCACCTAAGCTAATGTGCACGTAATTGAATACAGTTTTAAATAGCTTTCATTTTTTTTCTAGATCCATAATGATTTTTAAATCGAACACAAACACACTGGCAACTTATGGAAAAAAATAAGAAATGTTACAATATTACAACCAGATGGTTTGCCAAAATGCAGAACAGATTTAAAAAATAAAGAAAGCATGAAAAAGAGCACTGAGGAACAAAGAGCTGAGAACCATGGGCAGTGAACATGTTGACAAACAGCACACTATGAGCGGGCGTTTATTCCACTTGGTACCTGTCAGCAGTCTGTATGCTGGGCTGAAGCACAGGTAAGAATTCCTGCTGCAGCAACCCCATGGGAGGGCTAGAAGGCCTTTAAAAAACAGCAAACAGCAGCATTCAAACACCCACACCGACTCACCCTGCACTGCAAAAACAACACTCCAGAGAAAATACACGAGACTGGAAGCAGACTCAACAGAAACTCGTTAACCTCAACAAGCCCCTGGCCGTGGCTGGGTGTTTAAGGAGACTGGGGAGAAGCTAGCCAGCCCTCACTGCACCCGCTGCTGCTGGTGCGTGTCCAGAGGCGTCTCGGTTCCTGGTCCCAGAGCTCAGCCCCCTTTGGAGGTGGTATAAAAAGCGACCAGTGAGGAAGAGGACGATGGAATGCAGCTGAATGGCAACAGGGAGGAGGGGCAGCCTTTGAGAAGACACATTTTCAAAGCCAGCCTCTTTACTTTCCACTCTTCTCACGGTACACCAGTCCCAGCATTCAACCTGGTGATGTCTGGTAACCATCTTTAACAGGATTGAAGCCCCACCGGAGAGGCCCTTCCAAGAGGACTAAATGGTCTGGCAATGTTTTTGATTAAAAAAAAAAAAAAAGGGTGAGTTTGAATTTCAAAAACATATTGAGAACAGATGGGGGAAAATAAGAGTCCGGGACCCATGGCTGTGCAGAATTCTGTAACAACAAAGATTTAGTATATTAGCTGGTGATCACCTCATAGAACATTATTATCCACCCTGTTCAGAGTATAAGTAGGACATTGTTTTCCATTTTAATCCACTCTAATACAACTAGGATACTGCATTTATCAGCACAGAAACATTTCTCTCTTTTAAAATACTTAAGAGCAAAAGGTCTTTATAACAGAGTAAGAGCTTCTCCCTCCTTTGAGTGAAGCACCGGGTGCCTTCAGTGTTGGTACTGTACCTGCTTGCATCCCAGATGCCA
The DNA here is from genome assembly GCF_049350105.2 of Macaca mulatta. Lineage (NCBI taxonomy): Eukaryota > Metazoa > Chordata > Mammalia > Primates > Cercopithecidae > Macaca > Macaca mulatta. The sequence continues at coordinate 21,500,770 of NC_133413.1, read as the reverse complement.
CAGCTAGGGCAGACTCACAGCCTTACCCCCGGGGAGAAGTGTACACTGCTCACAACATCTCTGCCACTCATCTGGAGGGACCACCCAAAAGGTCTGTAATGGCTTCAGAGAACTTGTTTGGAACCCAAAGGGAAAAGGAATTGAGACTGTTTAATGAAGAGTCCAACCATTCCTCAGTGAGGAAGAACTCTGCCTTAAGCAGTGTGCTTTCTACCATGTTAATTTAGGCATAAGTAATTAACCTTGAGATTCACACAGTGAAGACTCTGGGCAAGTCCCTACACGGTCAGATCACTACGGAATAATCCCTATTCCTGCTTCCAAACTGATGAAACTGCAGCCTTCCTAAGAGGCTTGTCTTCTCTAGAAAGTTACAAGAAATTAACGGTCATATTGATCAAGGTGGCAGAGCCTGGAGTTATCCCTCACTAGTTAGAAGTGCATGATGGGTATCCTTTACACAAACAGCTCCGAACGCTCTGCCCTGTGATACTAGCTGGTACCCAACACTCCCTTGCTCTCATTCCCCATCCTAGGGTTTGTCCACATGGACTTATGTCACTCTTCAGCTCAGTAAAAACTGGTAAAAGAAGAAAGGTTCAGTACAATGAAGTCTGAGGTTCAACTGTTGATTTTTTGACAATCCGTCTCTCACATCTGCACTAATAGTTACGCATTATCTAGGTAAAGTGATAATCATCCGTAGGTTTAATCCTATGTACACAGACTTCGGTTCCACTCTGGCTGTCTCTGTATTAACTCATAAGGTGACTGCTGATGGGAATCAACTAAAAAGCTTGATTCAGGCTGTATTTGTATATCCAGTTTCAAAGTCTAGAAAACAAATCACAAATCAAAAGGGGTTACCTGGGCTTCCGTATCCAAAGGTAATCTTTATCCCCAAACACTGTTAAGAATATTTTGAACAACAGAGTTATTCTTCCCATAGTTTTGATTCATGATCTTAGAAAAGTAAATGGGGATGGGAAGATACCAGTCCTTGTCCATCCTGCTTGAGCAACCCAATGCAGAAAGGTCTTGTATATTTTTAAAAAGAGCATTGTCCTTTTGTTCTAAAAGTTTATAATTTAATAACACTTATAACATGAAGGGGGAAAAAACCACTTAATCTTTCCATTCTTGAGAATGGATTCCACAAGACCCTATTCTTGCTAGACATAAAAAGAAATGTTTGCTATACAGCAAATTACTGAGGTTACGGAAATCTAAAAGGAACATTTCTTACGTCTTTCCCTCGGCATTTCTAAGACTATCAAGATAGAACAAGATGTGGAGTTTTGCTTTCAACAACTGAAAACTAGTTTATTCCATCATTGAGGGAAAAAGAAAAATGTTTTTAGTTTTAGCAGTACCTTCTTCTCATTCAGGATTCAGTCTCTTGCAGAAATTCTAACACTGACTTACAGACACACTGAATGTGCAGGAAGCAAAGGAGGAAGTATGAAAATAAAACTACACGTGGCATTTACAGCAGAGAGGATATATTACCGAAACTACAATGAGGATTGAAGGAGAGAAGCAAGATTTATGAGCTATTTAAAAATCATAAATGGTCACTAATTTGGCATTTTCATCTGGGCCAACCTGGAATTTTAGTAACATCTTGTGGGTTCAGGGGAGTATGGTGGAGACCAACCACTCCCACCATCATTTCTTGGGACAGGTGTGTTCTTAGAGGGACTACACCTGGCTATTAATACTTTGTGTTGTGTAAGTAATGAGGATTGCATAGGAGGGCTTCGTAGGTCGTTTATAAATAAAAAGTCTGTAGTTTTTCCTAAAGAATTTTTCTAACCCAGCACAATTTTAATTAAGCACAGCTGTTTTGTTTTGTTTTTTTTTTTGAGATAGAGTTTTGCTCTTGTCGCCCAGGCTGGAGTGCAATGGCGCGACCTTGGCTCACTGCAGCCTCCGCCCCCTGAGTTCAAGCAGTTCTCCTGCCTCAGCCTCCCAAGTAGCTGGGATTATAGGCGCCCACCGCCACACCCGGATAATTTTTTTTTTTTTTTTGTATTTTTAGTAGAGACGGGGTTTCACCATGTTGGCCAGGCTGGTCCTGAACTCCTGGCCTTAGGTGATCTGCCCGCCTTGGCCTCCAAAAGTGCTGAGATTACAGGTGTGAGCCACCACACCTGGCCACACAGCTGTTCTTAATTAAAGGCACTCTGTGACTAATCAGAAACTTATAGAATCACCCTATAAATTTTTGAAAAGAAAAGATACCATGAATGAGACTTTTGTCCAGTGAAAAAGTTGCAAATGTGACAAAAATACCCCAATTTAAGCAAAGTGTTTTAAGAAACGTAGTTAAGGAAATGCGAGTTTTTCAAAAGATAACCCAGAATCAAACTGACTGTCAAAACAGAGACCAGGTTCAAAGTCCTTTGCATTAAAGTTTTGATAGGTATAGACATTTACAAATACTTCATACAAAGACACAAAAGGTGAGCACTCAGCGTGGAAGAGCAAAAGAGAGCATGCTTACTTGATCAGCATTCCTTGATTGGGTAGTAATTCCAGATGAATTTTCCCACCTTCCTGAGTTCTCAAGTAGGCAAATTCCTCCAGCATATCAATATCTGCAGGCCAGATTCAGGTTAACTACAGGTAAAAACAGGTGCCAGTTCTCTCTGATGAGGAAATGGGGTCTCGGCAGGTGAGTAACGTGCCCATTGCCACCCCACAAACTGCAGACTCTGTATTTGACCCCAGATCTGTCTGATTCCAAAACCTCATTCTTATACCCACCAAGCTCCCTCGCACAGATAACTCTTGGCAGGAGATGTGCCAGGCTAAAGAGCATGAGGGCAACATGTTTTCCATATCGATGATAATTAATACTACATGATCACAAGAGCAAAAGCTTTTTGTTTTCTTAATAAGAAATGAAAGAGGTGGTGAGAGTGGGGAGGATTGTTTGGTGTTACAGAACATAAAATTCATAAAAATAAAGTGATGACTTCTTCAGAGCTGGGGTGCAAGGATCTGTAGATGCATCAGAGGAGGAAGCTTCTGTGAGTCACCCAAACTTTATGCAATACGTCAGTGACATTCATGTATGCATTTTTTGAGTGAAAAATTATGTAACTTTCATCAGATTCTCAAAAGATATCTGTCCCAAAAAAGGTTAAAAACTATTACTTTGGCCTGGCATGGTAGTTCACACCTGCAGTCCTAGCTACTCAGAAGGCTGAGGCAGGAGGGTCTCTTGAGCCCAGGAGCTTGAGACTGCAGTGAGCTACGATCGCACCACTACACTCCAGCCTGGGTGACACAGCAAGACCCCGACTCTAAAAAAACAAAATAAAAATAAAAACTATTGCCCTGAGCACCTGAACAAGAATATCATTTATATTCCTTGTGATTCAGAAATAATGTAACAAGATAAGCAATGAAGTAAAAACACCCAAATTGATAACTAACCTTTAATTCAAAGATCTTTCCCTAATAAACAGTGTGAAATAAACGCATTACCTAATGTCAGAAGCAGCTACTGTGCTGTGCAGCATCTCCGGTGGGTACTCACTGGTAGGTAAGACAGTTGTGGCAGGGTGCCCTAACAAGTGATCAGAGGGCACAGCCACTGTCCCCAGAGGCCACAGGAGGCATTCTTTTGATAGATGGAAGAAGAGGAACTATTAGTATTATATTCCATGGCTAAACCAGGCAAGCCGGACCTATCAGCAACCTGTAGGCTATTACTGGAGGCATTTTGGCTACCTTCTGAGAAGTCAGGTAGCAGTGGAAAATGGAAGAGGGCGGTAAGATTCCCAATTCCTTGAATCACGTCTTTTACGACTTTCACAAGATCAACTGCCACAGCCCCGGTTTTAATCCCCATTCCTTCTCTTCGCTGCAAAATAGTAAAAATCATTATTTCTATCCGGAAGAATACATTCTTTTTGTATCATGTATTCATTCTACAGAAAATCAGAATGTGTTATGCTTAAACAAGAAAAAAGGATACTTGTAACGTAATTGAAAAAATTCTCGTATTGGAAATTTCCTTGTTGGCAAATTTTATTGACAGCTTTCAGGAAAAGATTCTCGCCCCGTGGCCACTCTTGCTGAAGCAACACAATCACATGCCCCAATGCCATGTCGTCTCTGTTGTCTGTGAAAGCTCTGAGCTGCAAGACAAAGATTTATACAAGAGAGAAGGAAAGGGAAGTCACAGGGTAATCTGAAATACACCAAACATCACTTTCCAAAAACATGCTGTCTATGCAAATGTGTGATAAAGGTCATTATAGAGTAAGAAGGAAACAAAGGCAAAACGAAATGGCTGGTAAACATCACAGCGGCCTTCTAAGGAAGGTGGATTCTAACTAAAGAAGCCTCAGGCTCCCTCTGGGCTGTGCACAGCTGCTGGCAGTGTGTGTAGGTGGGAGTCGGACATAGGTGGGCCTGAAGCTTTTGCATGTGGGAATCAGCGGTAGAGAACTTTGACTGATCCTGTGTAACGGAGAAATAAATCTGGAGATTTCTTTGAAAGGGAGCAGATGGGAGCAGAAGGTGGGCAAGAGGCCATCTAGGAGAGAACTGTTTGCAGAGAACATGGGATTGGGGAGAAGGAAAGGCGATGAGCCACAAGGAAATAAGCAGAAGTGTGAACTAGAGAAATGGTCACAAGAGTTTTTGTTTCAAATGAGCGGTTATGCATAAAATCACACTTTAAATTATTTTTGTTGCCCTAAGTGATATGGATGATGAGTTAAGTTTGGGAGTTACTGCACTGAAGTGGAGTCCCAATGTTTTACTCTCTGGCCGACAAACCTTCTAGAAACAATGAAGCCTCCCTGCTCTAAGGCTGTGCTCTACCTGCAGCCAAGGGCCTTGGTATTCTTTCAAGTCCTGGAACTTTCTCAACTGTTGGGCTGTTACTGGTGTTTATCTCTACGCCTAACATGCTTCATCTAGCACGTCTTTACAATGACAAACTCATTATCCCTCCGTGAACCCAACCGCAATTTGTATTCCCTTTCTTTGTAGCTAATGTATTTATATTGATAAAATATTTACTAAACACTACAACAGTCAAGGTTATTTCCATATCTGTCCTACTATTACACTTTTCGAGGACGGGGAGAACTTCTGACTTCTCTTTGCCTAGCGCAGTCATTATTTAATAAAGATTTGTTAATTACTAGCCCATGTGCTTTTCTAACTGTTTGGGCCGCTCTGGAAAGTACTAAAATAACAATCCTTAACAAGGTTCTCAAGTTCTCAAGTCATGAGAATAATATTTGAAATTAAATTTTTTTCAAGCTAATCAACTTTGAGCTTACCTTAAAACAGGCTAACATTAAATGCAGGCAGTATGGCATGATAGCCTTGCTGGTACATGGCAGGAGCTTGAGATCCGAACCTAACAGAAGTCCACAATGTTAGGTTAATGCACATTATGATCAGAGAAAACAGCTTTGAAAAGCAACTGTTTAAGATGCTTTCTTTAAATAATAAAAAAAAAAAACAAAGAATATGCAACAGTCACATGATTTCAAATATAGTTGAAACACAATTATACTTTGTGATGGTGAAACTGGCTTTTGATGGTCTCTAGATTTCATTTATCAATATTCTTTCCTAAACTTGCTTAAATACTTTTTATGAGAAAACATTTCAAATATACAGCAAATTATATACAGAGAATATGATACACTGGTGTGCTCACCACTCAGCTTCAAGAAATGTTAATATTTTAATTTTAAACATTTCTAATATCAATAATCACAAAATCAGTTAAAGCCTATTGTGTATCCTTCTCTGATCCCATTCTCTTCCATCCCACAGGTAGCCATACTTCTGAAGGCAGTGGTTGTCATTCCTATGACTGTGACACACATAGGCAACAATGGATTGTTCTGCGTGCTTTCAGTCTACTGTATAAATGGTGTCATTTTGTATGTATCCTTCTGCAAATTGCTTTTTTACTGAACTTCATGTGGTTCAGGTTTATTAACGGATCAATATCAATACATGTAGCTCCAGTTCATTCATTTTCAGTGTTATATAGTATTCTGTTGTCTACATATACCGTAATTGATGCATCCATTCTTTTTACAGTGGATATTGACATTTCCAATTTTTCACTATTCCAATGATAAATATACATTCTTACATATTCTCATACATTTGTGGAAATAACTTTAAGCAACAGCTTTCAAAGCAAGATCCCGATCTTCCCTTTTTGGTCTGTGTTCTGTATGTCTGTTATCTTTCTCTGCTCAGAGGCAAGATAGCAAGAAATAAATATATTTTTTCACATGGGATCCTTTACACACATACTTACATAATGTGATATATCCAAAACAAAAGGTGCATGAAATAATAGTCTCTCTTCTTATCTGAGATGTCTTTTAAAAATATTATTAAATTCTATCTCATTAAAAAAGAAAATTTCTGGTTGAAACTCATGACCCAGTAAATGAAGACTCATAGCTTAAAAAACACTAATCTAAGGTATACAACTAGGAGGTGAGGTACATTTAATAATTAGGTAATGACATGTTCAACTTGGTTATGTGAAGTTGGTTTCCAGAATGGTTGCATGACTTTACACCCCTTCCAGAAGCACATGGGACTGTGTTCCTTCACATCCTAACAGTCATTGCCTCTTCAGTTTTTGCATTCTGATGTGTGTGAAATGGTAGCTTATTGTTTCATTCAGAATTGCCCATATGACAAAAGGCTGAGAATCTTTCCAAATAGTTTTTGGCCATGTGGATTTCTGCTCCTCTGAATCTGTTGTTCCTGTCCTTTGCCTATTTTTCTATGGGGATTGGATAATTGCTTCCTATTGGTCTGGAGGAGCTCTTTCAAAACTCTGGATACTAAGTTTTTGTTGATTTTGTGTGATAGACAATTTTCTGGCAATCTGTGGCTTATCTTTTCACTTTGATTGTAATAGCCTTTATTAGTATTTTAATTTTAATGTGATCAAATTTACTAATCTTTCTATTTTTAAATTTTCTTCTAAAAGTTTAGAAGTTTTGGAGTTTTTGCTGTCACATTTCAACCTTAAAATTTACAGGATGTCTATGTAGTGTGAAGGAGGGGATCTCAATTTTTTATTGTCGTTTTTTACATTTGAATAAAAAATTGTTCTAGTACCACTTACTGAATAAATTCATTCTTCCCTCACTGAATTTTAATGTCATCTATTTCTCAGTTTTCTATGCTGTTCCACTGGTCAACCCCTGTGTCATTGCTACCCTATCTTAATTACTAAAGCTTTAAAATAAGTCTTGAGGTCAGCTAGGTCAGTCTTAGCCACCTAATCAGTTTCTGGAAGGTATATAAAGTCATGCAACCACTCTGGAAGCTAACTTAGCATTACCAAGTTGAACATGTCGTTACCTAATTATATACCTTGCCTCCTAGTTGTACACCTTAGTGTTTCTCAAGCTGTGAGTCTTCATCTACAGGGTCATGAGTTTCAACCAGAAACATTCTGTTCTGCAGAAATACTTAATTTTTGAAGAAGTCTGGGCTAGATTTTTTTTTTTTTAAACAATTTGTTGTAGAAAACTTCAAACATACACAAAGTAATCTGCTCCAGCACCACTGGTTGAAAAGTCTTTCCTTTCCCTATTGAATTACTTTGATGCCTTCATTGAAAATCATTTGATCAAATCTATGCAGGTCTATTTCTGGATTCTCCATTCCTATGTCAATATTTTGTCAACTCTGTCTTGATTATTATGCTTGTATATTAAGTCTTGTTATTATGTAGTATAAGTCACTTAGGTGTGTCTTTTTTAAAACTTTTGACTATTCTAGATTATATAGTATTTCCACTTACATTTTAGAATCACTTCGTGAACTTCTAGCAAAAAACCTCCAAAAACCATAAAGTCTACCGTAATTTTGGTTGAAATTGCATTGAATCTACAGATACATTTGGGGAGAAATGGCACCATAATAATATTGAATCTTCTGATCTGGAAACATGATCTGTCCATTTTCAAAAATCTTTAATTTTTCTCAGAAATATTTTGTGATATTCAAAGTGGAGGTTTTGCATATCTTCCATTAAATTTACCTCTAAGTATTTTATGTTTTTATGATGCTATTAGAAACAGTATCTTAAAAAATTCATTTGGTAATTGCTTATTAATAGCATACAAATTGAATTGATTTTTTATACACTAAAATGTTTTGGAACTTTTATTTTTTTTGAGACAGGCTCTCACTCTGTCGCCTAGGCTGGAGCGCAGTGGTGTAATCTTGGCTCACTGAAACCTCTGCCTCCCAGATTCAAGTGATTCTCCCACCTCAACCTCCTGAGTAACTGGGATTAAAGGCGTGTGCCACTACACCTGGCTTATTTTTGTGCTTTTAGTAGAAATGGGGTTTCACCATGTTGGCCAGGCTTATCTCAAACTCCTAGCCTCAAGTAGTCCACCTGCCTCAGCCTCCCAAAGTGTTGGGATTAGAGGCGTGAGCCAGTGTGCCCAGCCTTGCGAATTTGTGGAGATTCCCTCAAGTTTTCTACACAGCTAAATATGTAACTATGTTAGTTTTTTTGTTTTTGTTTTTTGAGACAGGGAAATCTTTCTCTGTTGCCCAGGCTGGAGTGCAGTGACGCAATCAGCTCACCACAGCCTTGACCTCCTGAGCTCAAGCGATCCTCCTGCCTCAGCCTCTAGAGTAGCTGGAACTACAGGTTCACACCACTAAGTCTGGCTGATTTTTAAATGTTTTGTAGAGATGGGATCTCACTTTGTTGCCCACGCTGGTTTGGGCTCCCTCAAGCAATCCTCCTGCCTCAGCCTCTTAAAGTGCTGGGATTACAGGCATCAGCCGCCATACCTGGCCAAAATATGTAACTGTGAATAAAGGTAGTCGTATTTGTCAAATCTTTATGCCTTTATTCACTTTTCCTGCCTGCTGTACTGCCTAGAATCTCCAGATTATTGAACAGAAATGGTAAGGGCAGACATCCTTGTATTGTTTCTAATCTTAGTGGGGGAAAGCATTCAATATTTCATGGTTAAGTTTGATGTTAAAAAACAGTTTCCTTCTATTCCTAGTTTGCTAAGATTTTTGTTATCCTGAACTGATATTGAATTCTGTAGGCATCTATTAAGACAGTCATGATTTTTCTCCTTCTATCTGCCAGTGGAGTGAATTACACTGATTTTTTTGTTTGTTTGTTTTTGTTTTAAGACAGAGTCTCGCTCTGTAGCCCAGGCTGGAGTGTAGTGGTGCAATCTCAGCTCACTGCAACCTTCGCCTCCCAGATTCAAGCGATTCCTGTGCCTCAGCCCCCAGAGTAGCTGGGATTACAGGCGCCTGCCACCATGCCCGTCTACTTTTTTGTATTTCTTAGTAGAGATGGGGGTTCCACCACATTAGCCAGGATGGTCTTGATCTCCTGACCTCGTGATCCTCCCGCCTCGGCCTCCCAACGTGCTGTGATTACAGGCGTGCGCCACCAGCTGATTTCTGTATGTTCAAACGCCTATGCATTCCTAGTATACTTGGTCATAATAGATTGTCCTTCTATATTGCTGTATTCAGTTTGCTAATATTTTGTTAAGGATTTGACACCTATTATAGTTCATGATGGACACTGGCCTTTCAAGTTCTTCTCTTGTGATACTCTTGTTTGGTTTTACTATCAGGGTTACTGTGTCAGCCTTTAAAAATGAATTGGGACTCTTCCTCTATTTTCTGATAAGAGTTTGTGTAGAATTGGCACTATTTCTTCCGAAATTCTTGATAGAATTCACCAGTGAAGCCATTTGAACCTGAATTCTTTGTGGAAGGTTTTTGATAACAAATTTAATTTCTTTAATAGCTAAGGGAACATTCTGATTTATTTTCTTTCTTTCCTTCTTTCTTTTTTTTTTTTTTTCTTCCAGAGTCTGGTTGTGTTGCCCAGGCTAGAGTGCAGTGGCGTGATTTCGGCTCATTGCAACCTCTGCCTCTCAGGTTCAAATGCTTCTCCTACCTCAGCCTCCTGAGTAGCTGAGACTACAGGTGTGTACCACCACCTCTGGCTAATTTTTATATTTTTAGTAGAGATGGGGTTTCACCATGTTGCCCACACTGGTCTCGAACTTCTAGGCTCAAATGGTCTGCCCTCCTTGGCTTCCCAAAATGCTGGGATTACAGGCATGAGCCACCATTCCTGGCAGAACGTTCTGATTTTCTATTTCTTTTTTGTGTCAATTTTGGTAAATTGTGTTTAAGAAACTTTTTCATTTCATCCAAGTTGTTGAATTTATTGGCATAAAGTTTTTCATAATGTATTATTTTACTGTCCTTTTGATTGCAGTAGGATTTGTAGTGACATTCCCTTTTTCATTTCTGATATTGGTAATTTATGTTCACCTTCCTTCTGATCGATCTTGTTAGGGGGTTATCAGTTTTATAATATTTTTCAAAGAAAACTTCTAGTTTTATTAATGTTCTCTATTTCATTGATTTCTGCTCTTAGCATTATTCTTTCCTGTCATCTATTTTCTTCAGGTTCAATTTATGTATCTTTTTCCAACTTTTTCTTCAGGTTTAATTTATGAATCTTTTTCTAAGCAACTTAGATCAGTTGTACGTTTCATTTTTCAAGCAACATGAAGCTTGAGCTGAAGCTCAGAGTGGTTTCAGAGGGATATGCTGACAGATACCTCCTCATTAATCATCTACACATTTTTCTAGAATTGTAAAGATAGGAAAAAAGAGTTCAGTGAAATTTGTCAAAGAGATAACAAACTCAGGAAGTGAAGAGAGCTTTGGAAGAAAGACATTTACAGCTGCTCATGAAATCAGAGCCAAGGAAAAACGTGGAAAGGGATTAACGTTTTATACAATTTGGCAAGCCCTGCAGCAGTATTATCTCATTAGGAACTGTAAAACATTGTTCAGCCTTGGGTCCTAAAACTATTTTTCTTTTCTTTTTAAATTTTTTTAAGAGATGGGGTCTCACTACGTTGCCCAGGCTGGTCTCAAACTCCTGGGCTCAAGCTATCCTCTCGCCTTGACTTCTGAATAGCTGAGATTACAAGTGTGAGCCACCGTGCCTGGCTTTCTAAAGCTATTTTTACAAAATAATAATAAAACATGTCACTGTACCTTTTCTGAATTTGGGCTTTACTTTTGAGGGTTCCTCCTGGGATTTGCCTCCATCTTGAATGGGTAGTACCATGTAGCACATCAGATCAAGGACTTTTTCACATGTCATCTAAAGCAGAAAAGACCAAAAAGGAACTAACTTGAAGCTTTCTGAACTGAAATCAGATAAACAAAGGACCAAAATATTTGCAGCATACAATCAGGCAGTGTGTCCATGGAGGTCTGTATTTCTGCCTCTTTATGTGATCATTACCACTGCTCAGCAGTCAATACAGAAAGAGTAAACAATAAGACTCAAATCTATGTACTAGACCTTTGAGGGAACAATAACCCATTCTTTGCTATTAAAAAACAAAACTTAAAAATTAACCAAGCATTAAGTACTGAGGTGTTCAACAGCACAGCAGCAGCCAAAAGAAAGATGTCCCTGCCTGAAAGATACTAACTCACTGCATAGAAAAACTAACACAGAAAACATGTAGCAGAGGTCTAAGGGGTATGATAGAGAGCATAAGTTAAAATGCAGGAGAAAATACGCACAGGAGAAACTAGCAGGAAAATAGAGGATTTGGAAGAAAGCAGAAAAGAGGCCTTTCAAGCAGGAGAGAAAGACACGGGGAAGGGCTATGTGTGGGTTCAGGTGATTTACTTGAGGGCCAGAGGTTTGGTCTAGGACAGAGATGAGACACTGGACGGATGCGGTGCTAGTGGAGACGAGCCTCGAGAGCCTCTCTGCAGGCTGGCCTTGATCCAGACAGTCTGCATCACCGTTCCCCCTCTATCTACTCAAATTCTCCTAACAACAATCAGATTCCATGCAGTGAGTCTTTTATCTGTGTCAAGCAAACCCTTTTATTCTCTATTTTCCAGAGGAGGAAGTGGAGCTTTTTTTGTTTTGTTTTGTTTTATGCAAAAGGCCAGAGACATCTCTGGGTCTCTGGGTAATTTTTTTTTTTTAATTTTAAGTTCTGGGATACATGTGCCGGACGTGTAGATTTGTTACGTATATATGTGTCTTGGTGGGCCGGGCGCGGTGGCTCAAGCCTGTAATCCCAGCACTTTGGGAGGCCGAGACGGGCGGATCCCGAGGTCAGGAGATCGAGACCATCCTGGCTAACACGGTGAAACCCCGTCTCTACTAAAAAATACAAAAAACTGGCTGGGTGCGGTGGCGGGCGCCTGTAGTCCCAGCTACTCGGGAGGCTGAGGCAAGAGAATGGCGTAAACCCGGGAGACGGAGCTTGCAGTGAGCTGAGATCCGGCCAGTGCACTCCAGCCTGGGCAACAGAGCGAGACTCTGTCTCAAAAAAAAATAAACAAATAAAAATATGTGTCTTGGTGGTTTGCTGCACCCATCAACCCATCATCTAGGTTTTAAGTCCTGCATGCATTAGGTATTTGTCCTAATGCTCTCCCTCTCCTTGCCCCCGACCCCCTGACAGGCCCTAGTGTGTGATGTTCCCCTCCCTGTGTCCATGTGTTCTCACTGTTGAACTCTCAGAAGCGGGGATTTAAACCCATGCTTCCCAGCACTTTCCATGTTGTGGCACACCCTGAAAGTAATTTGTGTGTGGCTGCTCAGGGTTGGCAGCAATTGACCTTGGGTGACCCCAGCAGCCCTAGGTCATGGCTGACTGCCCCAGAGGCTGCAGGATCCATATATTGGCACCTCTAGAACCCACCTAGGCCCACAGGGTTATGAAGCTCTAGTTTAGAGAGATGGGCAGCCTGGTAGTTGAAAACTTGAACTCTAGAGTTGGATAGGCCCGGGTAAGGTAAGCTGCCAATGTCACAGAGCTGGCCAGGACTTGTATTCCAGAGCTATGAGCTGCCATCCTTCGATGCCCATCTCCAGCCAATCTTTTCTATAAATCTTTCCTTGACTCTTTGGACCCAACAAAGAAAATGCCCTTCCCCGAATGTCTATTGTGCCTATGACTGAGGACTACCAACTAATACTTGGTTTTTTTCATTGTCTTATACAAATACACTTTTTTCCCTAACTCAAACCATATGGCCCTGAATGCAGGGATCCCATATTCCCCACACTCTGCTTCTACTCCCCAGCCAACAGCAGGGTTCAACACTGAGCACCAAGAAAGTCAACACTTCAATTAAGTGGAATGATGAAAGCAGTATTTTAGAAAGCGGTGACCATAATTTTATAGGGTTGGAAAAAGGGTTATAGGCCAAAAACTTAGTTAAAAGGCATGGATTTGGGTGGTGACAATAGAAATACAAGGTAATATAGCAAAGAGATTAGTATCACACTGGAAGAATCAAAAGGATTTGCTAGAGTAGGAGTCCACGAAGACTTGACAGTTTTGTGTCTAAGGGCCAGTACTATGGTCTGAATGTCTATGTTCCCACCGAAATTTGTAAGTTGAAACCTAACCCCCAATGTGAGGGCATCAGGAGGGAGAGCCTTTGGGAGGTGAGTGGATGATGACAGCAAAACCCTCATGAATGGGATTTGTGCCCTTATCAGAAAGACTCTCGAGTGCACTCTTGTCCCTTCTATGAACTAGGAAATGGGACCTCACCAGACACTGAATCTGCTGACGCCTTGACCTTGCACTTCCCAGCCTCCAGAACTATGAGAAATAAACTCCTTTTGTTTAACAAGCCTCCCACTTTTTGGTATTTGGTTATAGCAACCCAGGCAGACTAAGACAGCCAGAGAACTAAGGACACTTACATCTGGACATATTGAGTCTGGGCTAAAGACGGGAAGGCAGGAATCAGGTAAGTCTGACATTGCCCATAGGTCTAATAGTTGATATACTCAGAGGATGGAACTAAGCCCTCAAAGGGAATGAGTCTGTCTTGTTTAATCTAGACGAGTCTGTCTTGTTTAGTAGTTTATATTCCCCACTACAATGAAGTAGTACGCGGTAGAGCTAATTCTACGTGAGATACGTATGTCGGTGTAAATACGTGCTGCCTTTTAAGTTCTTAAAAGGAATTAATTAAAACTTAGAGTTAAGTAACTGATGGATAATTATATAAATAATGGTGGAAAAGCATTTTCAATTTTGAATGCTCTACACATTCTCCAACTGTTCCTTTCTAAAGATCATCAGGACAAATTAATAATCATATTTCAGAGGTCAAGTTACAAAAAATTTAGGGTTTATAATCACAAAGTGATCAACAACATATAGAGAGGTGAGAAGAAATCAGTTTGTTGTGTTATGCTGTGGCCTTGAGTTTATACAGTCCTTGAATACACAACAACATGGTTATCATTTTAATTAAATTAAAACACTTATTGTACTATGGTAGGTGTCATGAGAGTCCAAAGATAAAAACACAGTCACCACCCCGTAGTAGGAAGGGCTCAAAACCTCCTGGAGGAAACACACTCATTTATAAATCTGCTCCTGCAATACCCCTATCAGGTGTTATCACCATTTATTTTATTTATTTGTTTTTTTTGAGACAGAGTCTCACTCTATCGCCAGGTTGGAGTGCAGTGGTGCAATCTTGGCTCACTGCAACCTCTGCCTCCTGGTTCAAGTGATTCTCCTGCCTCAGCCTCCCAAGTAGTTGGGATTACAGGTGCCCGCCACTACACCCAACTCATTTTTGTATTTTAATAGAGATGGGGTTTCACCACGTTGGCCAGGCTGGTCTCGAACTCCTGACCTCAGGTGATCTGCCAGCCTCAGCCTCCCAAAGTCCTGGGATTATAGGCGTGAGCCACCGCGCCTGGCATGTTATTACCATTTAAAGAGAGAATCTGAGATTTGAGTAAGCTAAATATAAATCCTCCATTTCCCACTTAATAATGGCCTTGTTTTTCCAAGTACAATGGAACAGGCAAGAGTGTAATAATAATAAAAAGAAAAATAATAAAAAGAAAAATCCTCCAACAAATGGAACAATGAACAAGAAACTTAAAACGTACTGATGCCTTATTTCAGGGAAGCTGTAGTAAAGAGAAAATTAAGTAAAACAAAATCATTGTGATGTTCACTAGCAGATTAAGTAATAAGTCTAGGCAGAAAGATCAAATTGAAACAAACGTGCACTGAATGAAAAGCCACGCTAGGAAAGGAGAAAGCCCAGGTGGCCCCATGCACCTGTGGCCAGCATGTGTGCAGTACTCACCCTGTACTCCCCTAGTGCAAAGTGGCACGTCGCCAGCTGGATGAGTGCCCTCTGATGCTCCAGGGTCCCCTGCCCTGTGATCTGTGGCTGAGAAATGGATCCCTGGAGAGCTGCTAAGTGATGCAGGCTGGCTATCGCCTTTTTATATTGACCCTAAGAAAGATGGAATAGAAAGGAGGGGAAAAACATCGCCATTAAAAAAATAAATTTAAAAAATGCCCTTAACAGAGTTCATGAAGCAACGAACAAGCAACTTACAAAGATGGTAGCTTGGTTCCATCATCTGAGGAAGAAATGGAGACTTGGCAATAGAACCAAATCAACTTAATTAAAGCCAGGTGAGAGTTCTTTATGGCGGTACTTTATAAGGATGGAGATTTTTCTTTCTGGTCTTAGGTCTTAAGACTAAAGAAAATAACCAAGCCCTTTGACCCAGCACATTCTGGATATAACATTTCTTTAGAAATATTTTACTACAAGCACCACTTCTCCTTTATGAAGGATGGAAGCAGCAACCTGCCCATTCCAACAACACCTCATTCGTGAATTATCGACTCTCTCGGTTCTAGGTCTAAGATGCTGGAGAACAGTACAGCCAGGCAGACTCCACCAGCCCAGAGAGAAGGAGGGTGAGAAGTAATCCTCTTTTACCGAAAAGTAACAGAGAGGTGTGATTGGATATACCAAAAGTAACACAGAAGGTACAGGCTTGTCATTTTGAAGTGTTTGTTTCGTTTTGTTTTTGATATAAGGTCTCACTGTCACCCAGGCCAGAGTGCAGTGGTGCTATCATGGCTCAATGCAGTCTTGACTTCCTGGGCTCAAGTGATCCTCCCGCCTCAGCCTCCTGAGTAGCTGGAACTATAGGCACATGCCACCACACTTGGCTAAGTTTTTTATTTTGTAGAGACAGGGTCTCACTATGCTGCCAGGGCTGGTCTTGAACTCCTGGGCTCAAGCAATCCTCCCACCTCGACCTCCCAAAGTGCTGGGATTGCAGGCGTGAGCCACGGCACCCGGCCCAGAGTTATTTTGAAAGGAAAATGGACCATACCCCCTCAGCCACTGAAGACAGAACAGGTGTCAGCAGGCAGTAGACTAGCCCAAGAGGGAACATGACGCATTCTGCAAGGGAAAGCTGGTTTGCCACCATAGCCACCCTGTACAGACACAGGTACCTAAAATATGTGTAATACGCTACCTGATAGATGATCATATCAGTGAGGAAGATTCTTAACCAAAGCCAAGTATCCGTCTTCCAGGCCAAGCAAATCCTTGTAAATTCTGAGTGAGAAGTCAAGAACAAATTTACCAAATATATGTAGCGCAGACGCAGAAAACAAACAAATCCAGCAAGAGAGAACAGACACAAACTACCAAAAATGCACAGCAAGTTTGACTTTGATTTCTAAAATACTGCTCTAGAATTTCAAGTAGAGAAGAAACACACAACACTTATTAGTAATACACAAGCAATATTTTGCAGACGCTAACAACTTACTGAGCACATACCAGGTGCCAAGAACTATTTAACGTGCTTTTCATGCATTTCTTCATTTATCTTTTAAACTACTTTGCTTTCCCCAAAACAAGGTCCCATTTTATTTTTATTTTATCTTATTTTTAGAGACATTCTCTCTGTCGCCCAGGCTGGTAGTACAGTGGCCCTAACATGGGTCACTGCAGCCTCGACCTTCTGGGCTCAGGCAGTCCTCCTACCTCAGCCTCCTGAATAGCTGGGACTACAGGCACATGCCACCATACTTGGCCAATTTTTGTTTTTGTTTTTTCATACAGACGGGTTTTTGCCATATTGCCCAGGTTGGTCTCTGACTCCTGAGCTGAATGATCCACCTGCCTCAGCTTCCCAAAGCGCTGGGATTATAGGCATGAGCCATCTTGCCTGGCCCATTTTATTTTGACCTAATTAAAATAACAAACATACAATGACACTAAAAGGTTTTATTCATTAAAAAAAAAATCAATTTCTAACTAAAGGAAAGATCCCCTCTAGAATTGTCACATATGTGTTCACAATCCCACATGTAACAAAGAGAAACTGAACAGTGCTAAGTTTACTTAGAAAAGATGACACAGCACATCTGGCCAAGGGCTCTGCATGACACATGACTGCAGCCAGGGGATGAATGTCCACGGGCTAAAAGTAAAATAAGGGGCCCCGATTCCAAAGTGTAGTAAAGTAATCCCAGCACTTTGGGAGGCCGAGACGGGTGGATCACGAGGTCAGGAGATCGAGACCATCCTGGCTAACACGGTGAAACCCCGTCTCTACTAAAAAATACAAAAAACTAGCCGGGCGAGGTGGCGGGCGCCTGTAGTCCCAGCTACTCGGGAGGCTGAGGCAGGAGAATGGTCTAAACCCGGGAGGCGGAGCTTGCAGTGAGCTGAGATCCGGCCACTGCACCCCAGCCTGGGCGACAGAGCAAGACTCTGTCTCAAAAAAAAAAAAAAAAAAAAAAAGAATACCTTAGTTAGCAAACAGTTAGTGATTTCTAAGCAATGTCAAAATACCCAGCATACTCAAAGGAAAATAGGCTTCCTATAGTTTTTGGATTTTGAGTTTTTCAAGACAATGGAGTTAATGTGGATAAAAACAGCAATACGGCCAGGCGTGGTGGCTCATGCCTGTAATCTCAGCAGTTTGGGAGGCTGAGGCAGGCAGATCACATGATCAGGAGTTTAAGAACAGTCTGATCAACATAGTGAAACCCCGTCTCTACTAAAAATACAGAAAATTAGCCAGGCATGGTGGCACGCGCCTGTAATCCCAGCTACTAGGGAGGCTGAGGCAGGAGAATTGTTTGAACCCAGGAGGTACAGGTTGAGGTGAGCCAAGATCACGCCATTGTACTCCGGCCTGGGTGAAAAAGAGTGAGACTCCATCTCAAAACAAGAAAAAAAAAAAAAATGCATGAACTACTGTAATCAACTTAATTTGCCATGAGTGACCTGACATTTCAAGTAGCATAATGCTTTTATATAAAACATTAAACAGCACCAATGACATGTGCTTTCTTACCTTTGTCAAGGAATTCTAGGGAATAGAGCAACTCCCAGCTCTCCCTGGCCAATTTAAAGCTTTCTAACACTTCAATGGAGTTAGCAAGTTCGGCTTTATTGACTACAATGTGACGATTTCTTCCTTTCGCCGAACAGTCTTCATCGTCTGAACTCTGCTTAAAGAATGTGGAGAACGTGGTTAATTCAGTTATAAATATAGTCATATATGAAACCATATTATTGCTGCCAGTTTTGCTCATGATATGAATTTTATATCAAAGGATACCACATACATACAATTTTTTTGAATTTAACAATTTAGCTTTGAAAATTAATTTTTTTTGTCTTTATACTCTCACACATTCCATTTTTACTTTTAAAATTGAGTGAATTTTTTTTCTGATGCTAAATTCTTATGTTTGCTTGTGGTGGTTTTGGAGCAAAGTTTAAAAATATCAATTTTATGAAAGTCAAAATTTAGATTTTTACCTTGAGAGACACAGCTTAAAAAGGACCTGTTTATAGTTTACTCTTTTTTTCTAATACGTGACATGATTTAATTGACTTCCAAATAATGGTTTGTCAGGTACCGGGATAAAATTAAAGCTCGGGGCCGGGCGTGGAGGCTCACGCCTATAATCCCAGCACCGTGGGAGGCCAAGGAGGATGGATCACTTGAGGCCAGGAGTTCGAGACCAGCCTGGCCAACGTGGCGAAACCCAGTCTCTGCTAAAAATACAAAGTCAGCCAGGCATGGTGGCACGTACCTGTAATGCCAGCTACTTAGGAGGCTGAGGCACAAGAATCGCTTGAGCCCAGGAGGCAGAGGCTGCAGTGAACAGAGATCGCACCACTGCACTCCAGCCTGGGCGACGGAGCAAAATTCCATCTCAACAACAACAAAATTAAAGCCTGCGTCTTCTAAGAAATGATGTCAGAGAATAACTGTTAGTTATCTTTGGTTCACTGCGCATGACTCCCCTGCGCTGGTCACCCCTCTCTCGCTCTCCTCACCCGGTGCAAGGTCCTCGTCAGAAAGTACGTTTGTCTGCACTTACCTAATAATGCCCTCTGTATTTTACAATACAGATTTCTACTTTTCTTGCTTTTCATCTCAAGTAATACAAAGCCCTCAGAAAAGAGAGGGCTACAGAGCAAGGCAATTATTGGAA
Source organism: Macaca mulatta (assembly GCF_049350105.2). Classification (NCBI taxonomy): domain Eukaryota; kingdom Metazoa; phylum Chordata; class Mammalia; order Primates; family Cercopithecidae; genus Macaca; species Macaca mulatta. The sequence continues at coordinate 21,481,364 of NC_133413.1, read as the reverse complement.
ATACCGCTGGGTAGAGTCAGATGCTTTGCCAAAAAAAAAAAAAAAAAATGTAAAGGTAAAACAGCTCCACTGAATTTTATTTTGCTAAGAATTTTCTGAATCTTTTAGTCCACCTAGGTCATTTTACTGATTTAATGACCCAAATTAAATTTTTCCTGCAGATCTTTACTCCACTAAGATCGTTTAAAAATACGCTCAACTATTGTCACTAAAAGCTTCAATCCTCAAGCTCATCTCAGGTAAGACAGGCAGGAAGCTGTCATTCCCTCCCTCCGCTGCCCACCTTTCTCTCCACTTTCTGAGCTTGGTATCTTCCTGCTAGTCCCTGTGCTTGGCAGCCTTACCCTACCCCACCGTTCTGCTCCATGTTCTTATCTTCCCTAAGTAATGTTTTTGCATTAGGAAAAACACACCCTTTCCAATCAAAACCTATCTACCAGGCCAGGTGTGCGGTTCACCCCTGTAATCCCATCTATTTTGGAGGCCAAGGTGGGAGGATTGCATGAGCCCAGGAATTCAAGACCAATGTGGGCAACATAGACAGACCTTGTCACTACCAAAAAAAAACCCCACAACCCTATCTGCCAGGTACTGTTTCATCAGGGGCCTGTTCTTTGCCTAGTAATGGCAACCTAATATACACGAACATGCATGGCGCTAGTGCTGCAGCTTACGGAAAACATTCCTGCCTCAACATAAGATCAGGAATTTTAAAGGACCCCAGATTTGGTGGGACTAGTGAGTTCCAAATGTTTTTAAATTTAGAGAAACTGATTTTGAAATGTGCAAGTACACTCTGAAGCACTGAGGGTATTCTCTGAAGCAAGAATGCACCAAGTGGGGGACAGATGCCCACAGGAGAGGCCCGTCCCAGCACCAGCCACTTGTGACGTCACACGTGCCTGTGATGTAAGCTGGCTGGAGAACTGATGTGGGCCGCCCCCCAACTCCAGTTGTGGGTTACCACCAGGGGCCAGTGTGATCAGATATCCTAACTACAAAAAGGAAGTCAGGAATCTGGATTGTTATGAGAAATGCTAGGTTTCTATTTTTTTTTTTTATTTTATTTTTATAGACAGGGTCTCCCTCTGTTGCTCGGGCTGGAGGGCCGTCGTGTGGTCATCACTCACTGGAACCTTGAACTCCTGAGCTCAAGGGGTCTTCTCATCTCAGCCTCTGAAGCAGTTGGGATGACAGGGGCATGCCACCAGCCAGCTAGTTTTTTTTTCATTTTTTATAGAGATGGGGTCTCACTATATTGCCCAGGTGGGTCTTAAACTCCTGGGCTGGTGATCCTCCTACCTTGGCCCCCCAAAGTGCTGGGATTACAGGCGTGAGCCACTGCACCCAGCCTGGTTTCTAATTTTTAAATGCTAGGTTATTTAAACAAACAAAACACTGAGAGCAAAGCAAGGTATCTCTGAGCTGAGCTCATGGGCCTTTAAGGTCTGGACCTACATCAGGTTGGGGCAGACTCAGGGATAGAGTGAAAATCAGGATGAAATCAGTTAAGACCATGAAAACAAAAATGGATGGAAATCCCACATTGGGTGGAAGGCCGGGTTATGAGCACAGGGCTCGCTAGATGAGTGCTTGACAGGCCAAAAAAAAAACCGGAAGGAAGAACAGCTGGGCCAGGTTTAAACAGCCATCCCCTAGCCTGCACGCCAAACCCAGGAGGGACCAATGGGAATTCCCTCCTTCACCAGATGGTCGCCACACACCTGCTCCAGCCCAGGCACTACTCAGATGCCTGGGGTATGGTACAGGACAAGGCAGAGAAAATGCTAGGCCCCACGGAGCTTGTACTCTAGTGAAGAAGTAAACCAGTCAGTGAATAAACAAGAAAACACAGATAGCAAGGAGGATGCCGCAGAGAATTAAAACAGAGGAATAAAAAGAGACCCGGACAGCTACTTCAGATGGGTGTTCAGGAGCAGCCTCAGAGGGAGACTCGTTTGGGCTGGGACCAAGTGACAAGGACCTAGCCGCGCATCGATCCGAGGGAAAAGCACTGTAACCACAGAGCACAGCCTTGACAGGCAGAGGCTGGGAGGCAGGGACGGTCTTGGGGCACTGCTTGGTCAGGTTAGAGGACTGACGATTCTTTACGTTCGCGGGCTTCTTGCATCTTTGTGCAAACTTTTCCCTCCCAACAAAATCTACCTCCCAATTCCAACTGACAAAACCCTTCATCTTTCAGCACTGATTTCAGTGTTGACCTCCTTCATGTAATCTTTTCTGCATCTGCCCACAGGCTGTTCTTGCTGCCCTGCACACCTCACAGCTTTCCATTCTGAGGCCAGTACCCCACACTGCACCCTGCTCTAGAGGTCTGATGCCATGTTGGTTTTGTTTTTTAAACGGAATCAATGCCATTCAGCCAAAACATGTGTAAGGAACGTATACCGTGGGTTCTCCACCTCATCACTGACCTTTTGGTCAGTACACCGTGAAGTACTCAGCAGCATCCCTGGCCCCTCCCCACCAACCTGTGACAACCAAAAATGTCTCCAGACATTGCCAAATGTCCCCTAAAGGGCAAATCACCTCCAGTGGAGAACCACTGACTTAGTAATTATTAATATATCATACAATTTTAAAACCCAAGCTTTATCGATTTAGCTCCAAAGCCATATTTTACAAAGATTCATCTCTAGCAAACCGTCCCATCCAATCTGTTAATAAGTATATTTGAAAGCCTTACCATGGTTTTTTCTCTTCCTTCAGCTAGTTTCCTCTTTTTATGGATGTGTTTATTACGATCAATTTCTACATCACCATACACGTTCGATACATCTTCGAGAAGAACCAGTGGAACTTGGCTCGGGGCATTAGGACCTAATGATGGGGAAAAACACCAACACTTACAAACGCAGCAAGGAGGCCGGGCGCGGTGGCTCATGCCTATAATCCCAGCACTTTGGGAGCCTAAGGTGGGTGGACTGCCTGAGCTCGGGAGTTTGAAACCAGCCTGGGCAACATGGCGAAACCCTGTCTCCACTAAAAATACAAAACATTAGCCAGGCATGGTGGCAGCGCCTGTAGTCCCAGCTACACGGGAGGCTGAGGCAGGAGAATTGCTTGAACCCGGGAGGCGGAGGTTGCAGTGAGCCGAGATCACACCGCTGCACTCCAACCTGGGCAACAGAGCAAGACTTAAAAACTAACTAAATAAATAATTTAAAAATGCAGCTAGGAAAAGGATACTTAAAACAAGGGAGAAGCTTACTCAACTGTCTTGACAAAAGTCATTAAAAATATGTTCAGTGGGATCTCAATTAGGTAAACAAACAAGTAGATGCACAGAAAAAAAAGACTGTAAAGTGTATACCAAATTGTTAAAGACTTCCTGTCAGTAGTGGAATACAAGTGACAGTTCCTTCTTTGTATTTGTTATGTATCTGCAAATTTTTTATAATGATCATGAGTCATTAAAGTACCATAAACAGACTACCAAGTTATACTTACATTATAGTTACAAATTCCAAACAAAATCTAAATATATGTGATATTATAAGGCAATACATAAAAACAAATGCTGTATTACACTGGAAGGATTGTGGGTGATTTCACTCTTATTTCCAGTTTTCAAATTTTCTACAGTATATTTATGCATACACTCTATATATAAAATGGATATTTTACTGAATAAATCTTTGCCTATTGTGATGTCTTCATGAAATCTACTTAAATATGTTGTTACATCTACTGGTTTTTTCTTTTTTTTTTTTTTTTAGATGGAGTCTTGCTCTGTCGCCCAGGCTGGAGTGCAAGGTGCGACCTCAGCTCACTGCAGCCTCTGCCTACTGCGTTCAGGCGATTCTCCTGCCTCAGCCTCCCAAGTAGCTGGGATTACAGGTGCTCTCAATCATGCCCGGCTAATATTTGTATTTTTAGTAGAGATGGGGTTTCACCATATTGGCCAGGCTGGTCTCAAACTCCTGACCTCAAGTGATCCGCTGGCCTCACCTCCCAAAGTGCTGGGATTACAGGCATGAGCCACCATGCCCAGCCTGCCGTTATTTTCAAAATAGTGGCATTTGATATCTGTATTTAGTTGTGCAGTACCATTATGCCCTTTGATATAGAAACTTTTAATGAAACATACTTACATAAAAACTACCAATTAAGCCAAACTAAACAAAACCAAATCACCAACTATAAAAAGGACTGGTACCGCCCCACAGTTATTCGGATCCAACAATAGTGGATAAGCACTTTCATCTTCCTTACCATCCCCACAATACGAACCGGCTTTTTGGACACTGTAAAATTTTCAAACCAACCTTGGAAGAGAGACGGCTGTATGCTGTTGACATATTGGAACGCATTCTTAAAGAAGACCAGCATGGTGGAATACACCACTTGGTTTTTGTATTTTGCATGTGCTTCACTATCAAAGTTGTTCATGTATCTGCAGAGATCCTTCATTCTATGCAAAATATCTCCATAGCTTCTAAAAAAGAAGGAATGATGAAACTTACTCGATTACTTTGGGCTGGTCAGCAAAAAGTCTAAAGGAAAGCTCTGGTGGTACCATTACATGTACCAAATGTTGCTGTAGGCATGTAAAACTATTCTTTATTGTCCAAGATAAATGGTAACTTTTCCCTTCTGAATTAGGGTAGTGATCAAGATTTCATGACACAAACATGCTAAGTAGTTTTTCTCTGAAGTAGCAAGGAGAGGTTCAAACACAACATCGTCTTAAGAGTTCATATTTCAGTAAGAAATCTGTTTTTTTTTTTTTTTCTTTTTTGGAGACAGTGTCTCACTCTGTCACCCAGGCTGGAGTGCAGTGGTGTGATCTTGGCCTATCGTAGCCTTCGCCTCCCGGCGAAGTGATTCTCTCACCTCAGCTTCCAAAGTAGCTGGGACTACAGGCACGCACCACCATGCCTGGCTAATTTTTGTATTTTTAGTAGACATGGGGTTTCATCATGTTGGCCAGGCTGGTCTCAAACTCCTGACCTCAAGTGATCTGCCCACCTCAGCCTCCCAAAGCACTGGGATTACAGGTGTGAGCCACTGTGCCCAGCCAGAAATCTTTTGATAAAATGAAAAACCATCCTCTTTTGCATAAGTATTGAGTGTCACAAAATTTGCCCAAAAACTATACCTATGCATTATATAGTTTTAAAAAAGCATGTTTTCATTTTTATAAGGATCCAAATGAATCAATAGGCAATTCTGGAAATAAGCTATTTATTACCGTCTTCCTTTATCCATCTGCCATTCACATCTCATTCCAACAACATTTAAAATCTTAAACAACCTCTCCCAAGGGTCCACGATCTGGGATGATTTTTCGGTCAGCCCTTCTATTATATACTTCTGAGAGCTACGTTTGCTAGGTGACATTAAATCAGATGTATCCTGGGCACCTGAGATGGAAGAAAAAAGGAACCTACAATTAACATTATGACTTATTGTTGACGTGGTACCTGATGAAGAAAGTCTGACTCCCCATGAAAATGCACAGAGCACCGAATTCCAACACATTTATGTTTTGCTCAAGGACCGACAACAGGCCACTGGTATAAGCAAGAAGTAATTTCCACTACTTCATCATGATACGTGTATAATGTTCCATGCAATAATGTTACAGCTCAGCCAGAAGACTGTTTTGATCAAGGGGTGGCACTGCTTCCAGAAAAGCCTCATCTTTTAACTCTAGTATTTTTTTCTAGATACCATCTTTTGAAACACTCCCAAACTGGTAAGTATCCAGAGGAGAATAATCAGAACATTGAGGGGTTTCTGAATTTGCAATTTTACTAAAGCCTATTTAAATAAAAGTACAGGATATTCCTCCTTACCTTGATGCTGATTTTCTGTTTGAGTAGACCTAGTGACATAATTGATATAAAATTCAGCTGCTTTGTTCAAGTACTTATATAATAAATTGGCAGGCAGTCGAACATCATGGTTGTTAATTATTAGAGGAAGGACGTCACAAACTGTTGGAGGAGAAAAAGAAGAAATAAATTAATTAGGTTATCTACCCTAGAGTTCCAACAGATACAAAAGCTTTGAGAGTTCATTTGATGTAGTATCTAAAATATATAGGGGGAAAATCCCTGATGACTCATGTATTCAAAATGTGCAGAGAGACACCAGTAGCTGGAGTCAGGGAGGAAACACACGGGCAGTTCTACGCTGTGGGTGAGGGTGCAGTTCTTCCATTGAATTCAGATGCTTCTTTATTATTATGCTTTATACTTACATATACAGTTATCATATTCTTTCAGAGGTATCAGATCTTACATAACGGAAGTTTAGAAGTTGTTTAAAATGCTTTTTTTTTTTTTTTTTTTTGAGACAGAGTCTCGCTCTGTCACCAGGCTGGAGTGCAGTGGCATGATCTCGGCTTACTGCAACATCCACCTCCCAGGTTCAAGCAATTCTCCTGCCTCAGCCTGCCTAGTAGCTGGGACTACAGGCATGCAACACCACGCCCAGCTAATTTTTGTAGTTTTAGTAGAGACAGGGTTTCACCATGTTGGCCAGGATGGTCTCGATCTCTTGACTTCATGATCCACTCACCTCAGCCTCCCTAAGTGCTAGGATTACAGGCATGAGCCACCATGCCTAGCTAAAATGCTTTCTAAATTAAAAAAAGAACTTAAATGCCATAACACATAGAGCTCCTTTGCCTTCCATATATGAGCTTATCCCTGAACCAACACTTACCCCAGCATATTAACTTACCATAGAAGTAATAGAGAATATAATTTTCCTTACCAAATAATTTTCTAAAGCAGTTCACAGGAGATTCTTGTTCTTCAATAGTTTCAGCCTCTAACAGTGCCTCCCCAAGGCCAACCTATTTCAAAATTAATCATTTAAATGTGTTACAGCGTAAGTTGTCAGAACTATATGAAGTAATGGGTTCTTTTTTTTTTTTTTTTTTGCTTATCACAGTTTGTGTAATCAAACTTATCTGAGAAACAAATAATCACATTTTAAAGACTAGAAAGTAAAAGAATGCACCAGCCACACACCCTAGAAGGCCAAATTCACCTGAACATCTGACCACTCTGTCTTGGTTATTCTCTTCAGAATTATCAAAATTCTAATTAACGATTAACAAGAATTAACAAAATGTCTATAGAAATGTAAAGGAAGCACTGGAACTGGAGGCAGAGATTTTCTAAGAAATAAAGAAACTAGAGTTTATTCTCTACATGAAGATGTATCAATATAGACAAAACGTATCATGTTCAAGATAAGTTCTCAGGAGTAGCCAGTCATACAGTCTGGTGTAGACTGGGCAGAAAGGTCAGAGTTTTAAGGCTACCTTTCCATTGCTGATGCCCTAGCATAGTAGATAGTCCCTTACCCAAATCCACCAAGACATTGGTATCAGCTTCCTTGTGACCACACAGGGATGCCTCATAGGAGTGGAAAAGTGCAAAAGGTAACATCACACAGAAGGTTAAAGGTCACAGTTATGACCAGAAAGTGTGCTGGGCTGAACAGTGTCTCCCAAATTCATATCCCCCCAGAAACTCAGAATGTGACCTCATATATATCTTAACTTTTTTTAAAAAAAGTGCCCTTGGCTGGGTGCGGTGGCTCAAGCCTGTAATCCCAGCACTTTGGGAGGCCGAGACGGGTGGATCACGAGGTCAGGAGATCAAGACCATCCTGGCTAACACAGTAAAACCCCGGCTCTACTAAAAAAATAGAAAATAAAAACTAGCCGGGCGTGGTGGCGGGTGCCTATAGTCCCAGCTACTCTGGAGGCTGAGGCAGGAGAATGGCGTAAACCCGGGAGACGGAGCTTGCAGTGAGCTGAGATCCGGCCACTGCACTCCAGCCTGGGCGACAGAGCAAGACTCCATCTCAAAAAAAAAAAAAAAAAAAAAAAGTGCCCTTGTAGAAATAATTAATTAAGATGAGGTCATAGTGAATTAGAAAGGCCCTCAATCCAGTGACTAGCGTCCTTATAACACGGCCATGTACACACATCTGTAATCCCAGCTACTCAGGAGGCTGAGGCATGAGAATTGCTTGAACCCAGGAGGCAGAGGCTGCAGTGAGCCAAGACCATGCCACTGCACTGCTGCCTGGGCAACAGAGCAAGACTCTGCCTCAAAAACAAACAGACAGACAAACAAAAAACAAAAAAAGGCCATGTAAAGACACAGGCACAAAAGAAAGATCATGTGATGATGGAGGAGAAGTTGGAGGAGTGATGCAGCTGCCAGCCAGGGAATGCCAAAGAGCACTGACAACCATCAGAAGCCAGGGAGAGGCAAAGCAAGAGCCTTCCCCAGAGCCTTCAGAGGAAACATGGCTCTGCCAACACCTGGCTTTTACACTTCTAGCTTCCAGAATTGTGAGAGCCTTTCTGTTGTTTTAAGCTACCCAGTTTGTGGTACTTTGTTATGGCAACCCTCGCAGACTAACACAAGCAGGTATGGAAATGATTAACCAGGGCCAGATGCCAGAAAAACGGCATGGGAAAGAATAAGCCACAGAGTATGAACCAATCGAATGAATGGTTTGACTCCTGACACCTCACTGGCTATGGGAAGTTACTAAAACATGAAATGCTCAGTTTCGTCATCTGTAAAGTGGGATACTATTTACTTCAGGGGGTTTAGGAAGATAGGCGATACCTAGCACTTACCCATGCCTGCCAGTAGCACTCAATAATTATTATAGATGAAGGGCAGGAATAGAATGAAAACAGTCTCCATAGGGCAGAAGCACAGGAAAAACGCATCTGTTAAAAGACTACAAACTGTACCCTAAATTCAAAAGCACATTGTAGAATACAATGGAAAAAGATTACTTTTTACCATACGGATTGCAAATAAATAGTACCATCAGAGCTTGGTAACTTTTCTGATAAAACAGCTTCTCCTGGAAACTTATAAAATTTGGTAAAAAGAATGTCCGTTTAGCTTTACTAACAAAGAACCTTTTATTTCAGTTCAATCTTCACCAGTGCTCTTCAGAAACTTATGCTTTGTAGCTCCTCACCATACCGATGAATCTGTTGATGACCCATTGAATTTTATATTAAGAGAAGGGGAAGAATAAAATCTCACCCCATGTTGCACCACCGTTTCAGGGAAGCGCCTCAGAAGTAGAAGCAACATTTCTGATCGTTCTAACGTGTTGAAGCATTGTTCCGTGACCTTTAGTAACATTTCACACTGGACCCGACCAGGCAGAGTTTCAAATAAACCTGTACGAAACATATTTCACTGTTAAAAGTTTCTTGCGGACAGCAAAGACTGCAGCAAAAGTGCTGAGTAAGGCATTTTCATCTACAGAACAGTAAACACTACATGTGAAATCAATGTGGTTAAGTTTTACCTACAACCTGGCAGCCTTTTGGGGCCAATAGTATCTGGCACAGGATGTTTGCTGAATAATGGTAAAATATTTGGAAGACTGATCAAATTCAAAAAACAATGACGTATGTGAATGGTCACAAGAATGCCTGTTGCAGGCTGAGATAGAGAGCATGTGCTTTTTGAAGCTGAAATGACCTAAACATCTACTTCTATTTTACGCAGAATTTGAAATCTTTGATTGACGACAGCAACATGGAGAAGTTTAAAGAGGAAGCTTCTAAATTACTAAAAGCTTCTCTCCTGTTTTGTGGAGAGCTGGTTAATCTATAGCTGCTATCTGGTTACTGTAAAACCTGTTAAAAATATATACAATTAATTCCTTGTCTCACTGACAAATCCATATCCTTTAAAGAAGCTTAAAGGGTTCTAAGCAAATCAAGGAACTGAGTGACATTATTATAGACTTTGGTTGCCAAGAATAAAACATACATATGGTTATCAATACCCCAGGTGTGACTTTTTTGTGTGTGAAATTACTATCTATGATTTGGTATTCCAGAAATGGTAACTTATACACCATTATTCTTACTTCTTAAGAATTGGGTTTGTTTGTCCTGTGAATCATTCCTTAATGCTGATGTAATAATGCTGATTTCTCTCCACACCACCGGCTGGTCTGGGAAATTCACAAACCTATTTTTAAAATAAATACATTAAATTAAAATGTCAAAGTCTATACAGTATCCAAAAGAAAAAACATTAGCGTTTGGTGAAAAAGTTTCCTTTATTCCAAGTGAATGCTTAGACGTGCCAAAACAAACCAAAATAAAAATGTAAAAATAAGAATTACTTGATTTATAAAAATGAGAGTACTCACATAAGTTTTTAGTGGGATTTATAGGTGAAAAGACAAGTAACCATAATATAGAAAGAAATCCTAAAAGTCAACAAGAATAAAACAAACTATTCGAAAGAAAAAATAGGCAAAGGCAAATCACAGAATACACACAGCCAAAGAAAACAGTTGAAACAATACTGAATCTTAGTACGAGTAGTACATATTTTTTTAAAAAATAGCAAGATACCATTTTCTCCTATCACAGTGGTAGGAACTAAAAGGAGACTAATAATATCCAATGTTGGGAAGGGCATGGGAAAACACATTCTTTATATACCATTGGTGGTAATGTAGATTGGGATCACCCGTTTTGGAGAGTAATTTCATAGTGTATCAAACTTTCAAATGCGCATAACCTTTAACTATGAAAATGTCTTAGAATCTATTCCACAGAAAAACACCAAAATATGACTACAAAATTGTTGACACACTGAACACAATTTCAAATAATTTAAAACTATCTATTTAAATGTCTACCAAGTCTAAAAGAGTGGCTATGAAATACTACATAGGCATGAAAAGGAATGAAGTGGATCTCCACATACTGATATGGGAAGGGATCCATTACAGTGAGTAAAGGAAGCATGCTGCAGAGCAAGGGTCGTATGGTCTCACTTTTGTCACCTCTTCCCCCCAAAAACCTATTTATGTATTATGTATATATGTATAGATAGACTGCCTACACAACTTAATTCTGGTTGAGTTTAGGAGGCACTTTCACTTTTTTATCTCTATAAGAAGTAGTGTTTGAATTTTTGCAATGAGCACATATTCTTTCTAGAATAAATTATGGAACAGAAGTTTTAACAAGGATAAAACATAAGAATAACAATTAAACTCTTCTGCAAAAGCCATGTCAGCAATTTATGGCAGACCTGGACTCCTTACTAGGTTTGCTTTAGGTATCGAAGATGTAGATGAACTTGAAGATCTTCCCCCAACTCCCACTTCTGCAGACAGAAACAAAACCTCATGGAGAGATGCAGTGCAATAAAAGTGATGACAAGCGTCCCACTCACATGTCGTACAGCAGCCTCCCGGCGGTGGCGGTCCTCTCTGCATTCCGTTCGATGGTGTACATCTCATACTGCAACACACATCAGGTACCCTGGTCATTCACCCCTGACTGGAAGGCTCCCAGCTCATCCAGCATCTCTTATTGGCCCTCCCGCGGGAAGGGAGGCCCTGCGAGTGAAGCTCCGCCTGGTGACACACCGCCACATATATGGCAGCCTTGTCATTCGGCTTAGAGTGGGACCCTGGGGTTCACTTGCAATCTCAGGCTCCCAGGATTAAGTGGAATAATGTTTCCAAAGTCGCTGGCACTGAACAAACTGCTGCCATTATGATGAATGAACGAGCGAATGGCCTTTTGCTAGTGGCGATCATGTGCTGTCTAGGCCAGATGGCAAGCAGGGCCCCAGGGACCCAAGCGCACCCGACCTCAAGCGGGGTCGGCCGTCTCTCAAGGGCTGGGGAGAGGGCTCCTGGAAGGTGTAGGAGCAAGGCGGGTGAAAGGTGTAGGAGCAAGGTGTAGGATGGGAGGGGAGAGAAGATGGAGGGGGAGGGGAGAAAAGAGGGGGCCGGGCAGGAGGCGGCTGCCTCCAGGCAGGCGCAGCTCTGGGCCCGGGCAGCCGGAACGCGCACCTCCCCGCAGGGCGGCCGCATGCACTGCCGGGACCTCACCTGGATGTTAAAGTCTGCGGGGTAGAGGCTGCGGGCCGTGATCAGCCACGCCTTGGCTGCCCACAGGTCCTGCGGCACCAACTCCCGGGCTCGCTGCACCAGGAACTCGCAGTCCCCCTGGGCCGACATGACGCGGGCGCTCTCCAGCCGCCAGCCCGAAGCGGCCGGAACGTCCGGCTCTGGACACTCAGCCGCCACGGCATCCACTGCCGCCACCGCGGGGGAGGCTACTGCGCATGTCTGGAGGCGCTCAGAGGCCCGCAGAGTGGCTCGGGAAAGCTTTTCCGGGTTTTACGAGCCGTCGCCTCCCCTTGGCTCCCCGTTACCGCCCGGTCCCCTCCTCTTCTGAGAAGCCAGAGCATTTGAACCGCTTACAGGTCACCTCCAAAATGCGGAGAAGTGGATTTTCATTCCTGCGGGCTGCAGCGTGATCCTGGTGAAGTCAGGGAGCATGCGCGGGAGCGGGCAAGCGCTAGGCAACTTCGCCATTTCCATCCTCTCTGGGGCTTGCTCAGTTTGGCGGGGGCGGGGGCGGGAGCGGGAGCGGGGGCGGGAGCGGGGGCGGGGGCGGGGCGGGGGCGGGGGCGGGGAGACGGGCGGTCCCGGGGGATGGGCGGTCCCTGGGCGTCCCCGCGGCGTGGAAGGCTGGGAAGAAGTTTGAGAGGAACAGCAGAGAGTGTGGGGGAGGCGGCGGACAGCACTCACCACACGGGCCGGCCTGAAACGCCTTCCCGGGGGGGCGCTGCCTGCGACTCACTCCCCGGGCTTCGATTTACGCGAAAACTCCTGGGGCTGGTGAGGGTGATCGTGCAAAGCATCAGCTCGGGAGTTCCTTCTCTTTCCGAAATCCGTCCACGTTTTATTATTTCATCTTTATTCGCCGGTTTCTCCAACAAACGTTTATAGAGCAATGAAGTACTTGGAAAGCTCTTTGGTCGGTGCCGTCCGTGAGAGCTGCAAAGATGACTAAATCCCTGACCCAGCAAGGGTTTTTAAATGTTTGAAGTGTTCTGGACGTGAAACCCACAGAAAGATAACTACGCTATTATTATAATTATCTCCTCCAGCCAGAATCAATGTTTTTTTCACCAAAACTCCAGATTTGTTTTCCATCTAAGAGATGAAAAACACCTAAGAGATTCTCCCATTTAAGAGATTCTCCTGCTTCAGCCTCTTGAGTAGCAGGAATTACAAGCGTCCGCCACCACGCGCAAGCCCGGCTAATTTTTGTATTTTTAGTAGAGATGGGGTTTCACCCTGTTGACTTGGCTGGTCTGGAACTCCTGACCCCAGGTGATCCGCCCGCCTCCGGCTCCCAAAGTGCTGAAATTACAGGCATGAGCCACTGGGTTGGGCTTCAAAGCACTGTTTAATATCCCCTAATTATGCACAGAATAGCGTAACTGTATGATTATAGGCCAGGATTACTCAGTGATACCATTATTTGGGCCTTGTAGAATAGAAGAAGTTAGAAAATTGGATTTAAACAGAGAGCAGGATAATTTTGATCTTATAAAGTGTAGAGCATCAAAGCAGTTTGCTAGCTTGAATTTTAAAAATTATTTCATTGATGTTAATTATGAAGTGTAAGAATTTTTAAATGGTAAAAACGACTGATTTGGTCATTAAACTTTCTGATTTTGGTCTTTACCAAAAATAAAAAAACTCCACACTTGTTCCTGAGCCTAGTGTTCTGTGGAATAACAATTGTAAATTAAGGCTTTAAATTTAGAGGCTATATAAGGAAATTCTGTTTTCGTTCGTTTGTTTGTTTTTGAGACAGAGTCTCGCTCTGAAATCCAGGCTGCCACTGACTGTAGGGGCTCGATCATGGATCACTGCAACCTTGACCTCCAAGGCTCAAGCCATCCTCCTGCCTCAACCTCTGGGGTAGCTGGGACTACAGGTATGTGCCATCACATCTGGCTAATTTAAAAATTTTTTTTAGAGACAGAGTCTCCCTATGTTGCCCAGACTGGTCTTGAACTCCTGGGCTCAAGTGATCCTCCTGCTTCAGCCTCCCAACGTGCTGGGATTACAGGCGTTGAGCCACTGCGCCCAGCTTCTGTATGTATTTTAGATGCCAACCTTGAGAGGGCCTCCAGACTTTTTGCCAGAATACAATGTCAGGTTTGTGGTTGTTTTGTGGTCAGCTTCTTGATTTTGAATGGTCACCAGCTAAACATTTCTCCTACAGTGTCATGCTGGCATCTCAAAGTACGGAAGGGAGGTACCATAGCAAGTGAGTTTACATCTTTTGGCCTCCTTGCTGTGATCTTGACTCACTGGAGACTCGAGGCACCTAGCTCATGTTCTTCTCCATGACAACTCTTTTTTTTTTTTTTCCTTTTTTTTTTTTTGAGATGGAGTTTTGCTCTTATTGCCCCAGCTAGAGTACAGTGGTGCAATCTCAGCTCACTGCATCCTCCGCCTTCCCGTTTCAAGTGATTCTTCTGCCTCAGCCTCCCAAGTCACTGGGATTACAGGTGCCCGCCACCATGCCCAGCTAATTTTTTTTTTTTTTTGTATTTTTGGTAGAGTCAGGATTTCACCATGTTGGTCAGGCTGGTCTTGAGCTGCTGACCTCGTGATCTACCTGCCTTGGCCTTCCAAAGTGCTGGGATTACAGGCGTGAACCACCGTGCCAGCCCTTGACAACTTCTAAGTCACGTAAAATGCCCTCCATCCAGCACCCGGCTTCAATTTCCATGAGCTCAGTTCAGTGATTTGGATTAAACTCTACATTGCTTTTCACCTTCCACGTCAAAATCTTCAAACTCCAAGTTTCCTCACATAACTTCTTAACTTCCCTGCCCTCGACTCTCTCCTTGGTTCTTTTTAATAATTTCCTCCTTTCCCTTCTCCCTGATTTTACCTTCATGGGTCTCTATCCCTTGACACCTGCATTTTCCTCTGAGTGTGTCTGCCACCCGTTGGGCTTATTCCTCTCCCACTCATGCTAAACTCTGTGCTCAGACATTCAATATGTTCACGTCTTTGCCTTCTTATCCTGCCACTGTATCCACCTTTTTTTTTTTTTTTTTTTTTTGAGACAGAGTCTTGCTGTCTCGTCCAGGCTGGAGTGCAGTGGCACAATCTCAGCTCACTGCAACCGCCTCATCACCGGTTCAAGTCATTATTGGGCCTCAGCCTACCGAGTAGTTGAGATTACAGGTGCACGCCACCATGCCCAGCTAATTATTGTGTTTTTAGTACAGACAAATTTTTGCCGTGTTGGCCAGGCTGGTCTCAAACTCCTGGCCTCAAGCCATTCACCCTCCTCAGCATCCCAAATTGTTGGAATTACAGGTATGACCCACCGTGCCTGGCCCTTAAACTGCCAAGTTTGAGCACCACAGTGCTATTTATCTTTCAAGACTGTACATCTGATCATATATGTGTTTTTGTTTTGTTTTGTTTTGTTTTGTTTTTAAACAGTGTCTTTCTCTGTCATTCAGGCTGGAGTGTAGTGGCATGATCATGGCTCAACCTCCAGGCCCAAGCAATCCTCCCACCTCAGCCTCCCAAGTAGCTGGGACTACAGGCATGTGTCACCACACTTGGCTAATTTTTTTTATTTTTTGTAGCAATAGGGTCTCACAATGTTGCCTAGGCTGGTGGTCTTGAACTCCTAAGCTCAAGCAATCCTCCTGCCTAGGCCTCCCAAAGTGCTGGGATTACAGATATGAGCCAGCACAATGGGCCCAGATAAGTATTCTTTTTTTTTTTTTTTTTTTTTTTTTGAGAGGGAGTCTCACTCTGCCACCCAGGCTGAACTACAGTGGCGTGACCTCAGCTCACTGCAACCTCTGCCTCCCAGTCTCAAGCAATTTTCCTGCCTCAGCCTCCCGAGTATCTGGGACTACAGGCTTGTACCACCACACCAGGCTAATTTTTGTATTTTTAGTAGAGACGGAGTTTTGCCATGTTGGACAGGCTGCTCTGGAACTGCTGACCTCAAGTGATCCGCTCATCTCAGCCTCCCAAAGTGCTGGGATTACAGGCATGAGCCAATACACCCGGCCGGTATATGTATTCTTAAAATCCTTTTAATAGTTTCCAATTGTGCTTCCATGGGGTTTGCAGCTAGCTCTCTGCCCCATCATTTGCTAGGAGCCTCTACCCAGAAATTTTCAGTTCTTCAATGTAGTATATTCTTTGTCATTAACACACATTCATGTGTACTATTTGCTAATATCACCTCTGTCCTGCCTAGAACACTGCCCCCTGCTGGCCTCATGGGCTAACTGAGTTTCAGATAAGGCTTCTCAGGGAAACCTATTCTGCCCCCACCCTCCTCTGTTCCCCAGTCCTTATGCTGTTTCATAACTGACGGTTTACCAGACAGTTAACTCCATCAGGACATGGACCTGACCTGTCTTTTATGCTGTGACTTTCCCAGCCCCTAAAACATGCCTGACACTTATTGATAGTAGGCTGGCAATTTAGCCTAAAAATTTAGGTGAATTTTAAATGTCTTGACCCTTTGCCTACAAATTTACATAAAGCCTCTAATTTTATACCAATTTCATCCTGTCTAGTTTCAAGGGATAAAGAGTCCCTTTTGTTCAAGGCCAAAATCCTCACCTGTGCTTCTAATCTCATACCCTTGGCTTCCTTAGAGAATCTGTTATCAGTTATCACTACTCTATAGTGTCTATTTCTCCTGGTACCTTCCAGTAGAGTATGTGTTTGCGTTGGATTACTGCTGTTTCCCATTGACTACAGTAGATGTCGTGTGCCCTGCTCAGATCGCCTTTGCTGGGCAGTACAACCACTCTCTACTGCTGTCAGTATTGACTGCCAACTGCTCACAACTGCTCCCTTCTGTAGAGACCTGCCCTTAGCTTCCTGGACGAGTTAGCCACTCCCAAGGGGGTGATACACAGTAAAAAGATTAGTGACCCTGCTTCAAAGGGGGCAAATGTGTGACGTAATTTGTATTTCAAAGTCCTCTCTGGTGGATGGGGCCAAGGCTGGATCTGAGACCACACACATGCTCGGCTCTTTCCTCTTCTCTACTCTTCTTCCCTGCTTTGTAGGTTTTTCTTGACAAGCATTTTCTCAATAAATCATGTGCTCCCAGATCCCTGTCTCAGGCACTTCTAGGAAGCCCAAACGAAGATGATAGTTATTACTGGACAGACGTGAGGTGCTTCCATGAATCCTCTTATGTTCCAGATATAGTCCCTCCTGCATCGCTCATGTAACAGCAGCTATTTCCCCTTAGTTATCGGGATCAATCGTCTGACCAATAAAGTAACCCCTTTCTTTTGCACCTGTTAGTTCCATAGTATAAGAAGCCCAGGGCCAGGCGCGGTGGCTTACGCCTGTAATCCCAGCACTTTGGGAGACTGAGGCAGGCAGATCATGAGGTCAGGAGATCAAGACTATCCTGGCTAGCACGGAGAAACCCCATCTCTACTAAAAATACAAAAAATTAGCCACACATGGTGGCAAACACCTGTAGTCCCAGGTACTTGGGAGGCTGAGGCAGGAGAATCGCTTGAACCCAGGAGGCGGAGGTTGCAGTGAGCTGAGATTGCACCACTGCACTCCAGCCTGGGCAACAGAGCAAGACTCCGTCTCAAACAAAAAAACAAACAAACAAACAAGAAAAAGGAAGCCCAGATGCTCAGGAGGCAGTTTCACTTCCAATTCAATAGAACCAGGACTGTGAGTCAATTAAACCTCTTTCTTTTGTAAGTTACCCACTCTTGGGCAGTTCTTTCCAGCAGTGTAAAAATGGACTAATACAAGCTCCTATTTTATTAGTCAGGGAACGGATGCGAGGATTCTTTTTGCTGGTTGTGAAATGTATCTGTGGGGAAACAATCACAGGATAATTTCCTGTGAGTATCATCGGACCCACTGACAGATGGGCTTGGACCAAAACACACTTATCACCTGACCAGTAGGTGAATGTGGTCAAAAGTAATTCAGAGTCAGTATCTAATAACACCAGGATGCCTGGGTTTTCCATTCCTTTAATGGCCAGTCACCATGTTAAATGGCTGGAGGTCCCTCTGTGGAAGGCTTTGAGGATGATGTATGGTATGAAATTGTGATTGAGTTGCAGAGTCCTTCCTAAAAGGAATCTAACCTCCACCTCGGCTAAGGAAGTCTGGATGTATGAACTGACTTCAGTCTGGGAATCGGGTTCTTCCCACAGAGGTCACTCAAGTCAGATTTCTGCTCACTTGGCTTTGACTTTCTCTGATGTTTTAAATCAAGTCATAAATCGGTAGGTTGCCCATCTATTGTATTCCTAGGACCTTTATGATCCATTAGCTACTGCTGCCAACTCTGAGAGCCAAAATGCTCTAGTTGCCACTGTATCCCTGTGACCTATTAGGGTTATTGCCTCTGATGCTCAAATGCTGCCACCTGACTTCTACTGTGCAGGAATCCTATTTATCCCATTGAAATCAGGAAGCCCAGTTCTATTGCAGTATCTCGTGCCAGCATCTCTGGCCCGTAGAGGATAGCCAACATAAAAACTTTTATGGATGTTGATGCTTCCTTCAGTAATACATTTCTGGGCCCTCCTGGTGTGTATGGTAGGGTTTGGCTGAGCAGACTGCAGATAATGAATTCCCTCCAACATTTCCATCTCATTAAGCCACGGATATGGTTTGGCTCCGTGTCCCCACCCAAACCTCACCTCAAATTGCAAGTTCCGTAATCCCCATGTGTCAAAGGAGGGACCTGGCAGGAGGTGATTGGATTGTGGGGTCAGTTTCCCCCATGCTGTTCTCATGATGAGTGTGTTCTCACAAGATCTGATGGTTTTATAGGTGTTTGACAGTTCCTCCTACTCTCTCTCTCTCTCTCTCTCTCCTGCTACCTTGTAAGACATGCCTGCTTCCCCTTCCGCCGTGATTGTAAGTTTCCTGAGGCCTCCCCAGGCTTGTGGAACTGTGAGTCAATTAAACCTCTTTTATAAATTACCCAGTCTCGGGCATTTCTTTATAGCAGTGTGAGAACTGACTAGCACAGCCACCATACTCGTTTCTGTAAAGTATGCTAGGAAAATTCCAGCATCTGAGTCTAGGCCATGTTTCAGCCTGGCTTGGAGCCATTTGTACTCAATACTCATTTCAGAATCAAGGCAAGAGAGAGATCTGCAATTATTGTAACACATTCAATAGAATTCATAGTGTTTGTGACAAGTAGGGGTGCTGTGTGGAACCTCTGCAAAGGTCTAATAGGAGAATCACACTGTAAGCCCAAAGAGTTTGAGAACAAAAGCATGACCATGTGAAAAGCAGTTTCATGACTGGGCATGGTGTCTCATGCCTGTAATCTCAGCACTTTGGGAGGCCAAAGTGGAAGGACTGCTTGAGGCCAGGAGTTTGAAAGCAGCCTGGGCAACATAGCAAGACCCATCTCTACAAAAAAAAAAAATTTTAAATTAGCTAGATACAGTAGCATGCACTTGTAAGCCCAGTTACTTGGGAGGCTGAGGGAGGAGGCTTGCCTGGGAGTTCAAGGTTGCAGTGAGCTATAATCATGCAACTGCACTCTAGCCTGGGTAATAGAGCAAGACCTTGTCTCAAACAAACAAAAAACAGTTCCTAGATTGCTACTGGACATATCAAATCTGGAATTCCTGGAAAATGCACTCATACTGATAAATTTGGCCCTAATTTTATAATTTGTCCCATTTGATCAATACCCTTATTGTCAATTCCAAGGGCCCTATTAATACAGGTTAGCAGAATCCTGCAACTCACTTGGCATACCTGTACCTCTTCCTGGAATAGGTTTTATACTTTGCTCGCTGGGCTATACAGGAATTTCTTTTACTTTTTTAAAAAAAAACAAACAAAACAAAACATTTTACTTGGAAATAATTTCAAACTTACAGTAAATCTCCATGAATAAAAATTGTATAAAAAATATATACTTGTTATGAATTTAATCATGTCCGCCTCAGAGCAGACAGGTTGAAGTCTAAACCCATCGTATCTCTGAATGTAAACTTATTCGGAAATAGGATTTTTGCAGAATTAAACAGATGTTTGAGTTGAAGTCATTAGTCTGGGCCCTAATCTGATGTGTCCTTTTTCAAAGGGGAAATTTGGACACAGAGACAGGCCAAATGCCATGTGAATATAAAGAGAAATCAATGTGACATGTCTGTAAGTCAAGGAACCCCAAAGACTGCTAGGAAAGAAGCATGGAACAGATTCTCTCCCACAGCCTTCAGAAGGAATCTTCCTTGCCAGTGCCTTGATCTCAGACTTCTACCCTGCAGAACATAGACAAAAAATTTATATTGTGTAAGCCACCTAGTTCATACTATTTTGTTATGGTAGCCCTAGCAAACAAACAAATATATATCCTTTCCCTGAATTCACTTATTATTACCATTTAATTTCATTTGCTTTATTATTTGTGCAAAGGCTCTCTCTCTCTCTCTCTCCATAAATATGTATGTATGTATAATATTTATACTGAATAATTTGAGAATAAATTTTATACATCATAGCTCTTTACTCCTAAACATTTCAGCGTATATTTTATAAGAAAATTGTTATATATATATTTATATATATTTATATATATATATATGACTCTTATATGGCTCCTGCTCCACTACCTTTCACTAATTTTATCTTTGATTTCACTAATTTATCTTTATACATTGTATACTCCAAAACACAAATTAATGATTTTATGCATTTGTCTTTTAAATCATGTGGAAATAAAAATTGGCCTTGCAAACTAAAGTTATAATAATACTGGCTTTACAACTAACCAGATATATATATATATAGTTTGTTTGTTGTTTGTTTATTTTTTTGAGACAGAATCTTACTCTCTCACCCAGGCTGGAGTGCAGTGGCATGATCTTGGCTCACTGCAACCTGCACTTCCTGGGTTAATGTGATTCTCCTGCCTCAGCCTCCCAAATATCTGGGAGTACAGACATCTACCACCACACCCAGCTAATTTTTGTGTTTTATAGAGATGGGGTTTTGCCATGTTGGCCAGGTTGGTCTCAACCTGGCCTCAAGTGACCCACCCGCCTTGGCCTCCCAAAGTACTGGGATTACAGGTATGAACAACTGTGGCCAGCCGAAAATGGGTATTCTACATAGCCACGATATAATTATCAATTTCAGTAAATTTAACCTTAATAAAATCGTTTCACCAATCTAACATCTCTATTCCAATATTTTAATTGACCAATAATGTCTTTTACAGCATTTCCTCCTCTAGTGGAGTCCAGTCTTGGATCAGGTATTGCATTCACTTTTCCTTTAGTGTTTTTTGGTCTAGATCATTTCCACAGCACCCCCCTTTTTTTTGGCTTTTATGACTTTGATATTTTTGGAGAATGTAGTTTCACTTCATTTTCTTTTAAATAGAACGTTCTTCATTCTGGGCTTGTTCAATTCTTCCTTATTGTTAGATTCATTTGTGCATTCCTAGCTGGAATACCATATATTTGATACGTTCTTCTCAGGGTATCATATCTGAAGGTATACAATGTCTATTTGCCCATCATTGACAACGTTTATTTTGTTCACTTGTTCAAGGTGCTGTCTGATTTCTGCATTGTATAATTACTATTTTTACCCTTGCAACACTAAGCAAACTATGGGAACACATTGTAAGTCCATACAAATACTCTGTCTTATAATTTATCTCTTTTTATATGCCTGGAGACAGTGAGGGATGATTAGGTGAATTTTGAAGAATAAGTATCCTCAGCCACTTACAGCCTAGCAGCAGAGATAAGAAGTTCCTTGGAGGCCATGATAGAAGCTTTCTGATTTCAACCCATGCCTTGGTTGAAAGTTCAAGACACCAAGCTTATCTTTTTCAAAGCTGCCAATCTACTTACTGTTTGTCATACTGATTAAATAAGATTTCCCACGTCTTTTCTCCCCACTCTACTCCATTTCATGCCATGGCATGCCGTAATTTGAAATTATGCCTTTTTAACTTCAATTACATGGAAACACTCCGCTCTTATATGGCTCCTGCTCCACCACCTTTCACTAATTTTATCTTTGATTTCACTAATTTATCTTTATACATTGTATACTCCAAAACATAGATTAATGATTTTTTTATGCATTTGTCTTTTAAATCATGTGGAAATAAAAATTGGCCTTGCAAACTAAAGTTACAATAATACTGACTTTACAACTAACCAGATATTTATCTTTCCCAGAGATCTTTATTCCTTTATGTGTCTTCAAGTTACTGTCTTTTGTTCTTTCACCTTAACCTCAAGTATTACCTTTGGCATTTATTTCAGGGCATATCTAATGGTAGTGAATGCCCTCAGTTTTTGTTTATCCAGGAATGTCTTAATTTCTCCCTCATTTTTGAAGGACAGTTTTGCCTGACATAGAATTCTGGGTTGACACTTATTTTTCTTTCAACACTTTGAATATACCAACCCACTACTTTCTGGTTTCCAAGGTTTTTAATGACAAATCTGTTGGTCATTTTATTGAGAATTCAGAATTGTATTGGATGAATTATTTGTTTTTTTGCTGCTTTTAAGATTTTTTGTCTTTGGCTTTTGACTGATTATAATGCATTTTTGTGTAGGTCTCTGAGTTTATCCAACTTGGAGTTAGTTGAACTTTTTAGATTTGTGGATTCACATACTACATCAAAGTTTTCGGCCATTATTTCTTGACATAATCTCTTTCTCCCTTTCTCTGTTTCTCTCTTCCATTTCTGCAATTTCCACAACATATGTGCTTGTCCACCTGATGTAGTCCCTCAAGTTCCTTGGGCTCTGTTCACTTTTCTTCCGTTTTTTTCCTTTCTTTTCCCCAGAGGCAATAATTCATTTCTCCTACATTCAAGTTTGTTGATTATTTCTTCTGCCTGCTCTAGTCTGCTTGAAAATTCCTCTAGTGAATTTTCTATTCCTGTTATAATTTTCAGTTAGAGAATTTCTTTTTTGTTCTGCTTTGTTTTTTTGATATCTCATTGATATTTCCATACATATTTCTAAGACTTTGTCCACATCTTCCTTTAGCTCTTTGAGCATCTTTAAGACAGCTGTTTTATTAAAGTGTTTTTCTGAACTTCCTCAGGGATGGTTTCAGTCTATTTCTTTTACCTTTGAATAGGCTACACTTTCTAGTTTCTTTTTATGTCTTTTATTATAAGTTTTCATTGAAAACTGCATATTTGGATTTTATAATTTGGTGACTCTGAAAAACAGATTTTTCTCCTTTTTGGTTTTCTTTTGTTTGTTTTTGTTTGCTGTTTTTAATTTTTTTTTTTTCAGTGGAGTATTACCCTCTGTGTGATATCAGCCTGAGATGTAAACTCAAGGTCTTCTCACATCTTATCTGAGCCTATGTCTCAGGCACGTTTGGTGACTTTCTATATTCCCACAAATATGCAGTTGCTTTTGAATGTCCAATCTTAAATATCTGGCTTCCAAAGGTAGAAAAAGGGGGAAATAAATGAGAAAAAAAAAAGGCATTGTCTTTGTCAAACAGAATTTATGGAAGGCCATTATTTGGACTAAGCTTCTGCTCTAGTTCCCAGCAGACCTGACCAAACCTAAATGAACTCACTCATGCTAAGTGCCACATAATCAAACTGAACTTTGAAAAAGGCCACTTTCCCATGAAACAGAATATTCACAGCAATGAGTTGTGCTGAGCCAGCATAATAAGAAAGTTCCTTCTAAACCCTATAAGGAAAATAATTTGGAAATTGATGCAGGATTTTTCCTTGACCCCTTTGTGGGACTTGCAATAGGGGTGCCCCATTTACTCCGGCTGCCACGCTCAACTCCTTGTGGGAAGGAGCACATGAGCAAATGTGCGTAGGAACTGGCTGGCTGCTTTGGCGCCAGCAGGAGCAAACTCCATGCAGGCCTGCAGCAGCATCCAGATGGGAGTGCCTGTGACCCCAAAACCCCAGAGAGTATGTTACAGTGCTCTCTTAACTCCACCATCTGAGGACAGCAGAGTGCTATCAGCTCAGTGGTCCCTTTGCCTCATTGCATGTGGCGGCCGCCCTCCACCAGTGAGAGCAAAGGGCCAGTGTGGCAGCCTCTTTTGAGACCTGCACTTGGTGTATCCCGCACTCTTGTCCAGTGCCCAAGAAGAATGAGGTCATATGGACACCTGAAGGCTGGTGAATGCAAAGATTTTTATTGAGCGACGAAAGTGGCTCTCAGCAGAGAAGGGAGCTGGAAAGAGGATGGGAAGGGCAGGTCGCTGTCCCCTGGAGTCAAGTTGACTTTTTACCTCTCTCCTCAGAAGTCAGGTTGACTCTCTTCGATGTCCAGCCACTTCTCTGAAGTCAAGTCACCTCTCCCTGACATCCAGCCATTTTTTCTCTTTGCCAGCTGAGTCTGGGGTCTTTGTAGCCACAGGATGGGGGGCAGGGCAGGCCATAGGTAGTTTTGGAAAAGGCAACATTCAGTTGGTAAAAAGACACTATTTAGAAAGAACCAATCAGGAGACAGCAGGAAAATGGGTACAGAAGTTCTCACTTTGGGCCACAGGTTTCAGGCTTTTCAGCTTGAAGGTGGAGTTTCACTGGGGACCCACCCTTGTCTTCCTAGAGTTTCTCTGCTTTCTGCCTCTATCAAAGTGACCAGTATGCTTTTTTGTTTTTTTTTGTTTTTGTTTTTGTTTTTTTTGAAACAGAGTCTTACCCTGTTGCCCAGGCTGTAGTGCAGCGGCATGATCTTGGTTCACTGAAACTTCCACCTCGTGGGTTCAAGTGATTCTTGTGCCTTAGCTTCCCAAGTAGCTAGGATGACAGGTGTGTGCATTTTTGTATTTTTAGTAGAGACAGGGTTTTGCTATATTGGTCAGGCTGGTCTCAAACCCCTGGCCTCAAATGGTCCACCTGTGTCGGACTTCCAGAGTGCTAGGAGGACAGGCGTGAGTCACCATGCCCTGCTCAGTCTGCTTTTTGTTCCTTGCTTTTGCTTTTAGCCCTTTTCTACTTATAAAGCCAAGTCTCTCTGCTGAGCTCATTAGAGCATTTATTCTATTTTGTGGAATGAAATGCTTCCTGATTCTAGAGTCACAAATATAAGCCAATGAGATCTTTTACTCTGTAATTTTTGTCTTTTAACATCTCTTTAAATTTGCTGGTAGCCACTTTGGCTTGAGTGGTATTAAACAATGGCAGTGGGAGTTGGCAACAGTGGTTGCCTGCCTCTGTGTCTGCTTCTCTGTAGTCAGAAGGACCAGTCATGATCAGAACACAGATCCCCAACATTTGGAGAACAAAGTCCTTATTGCCCACTCTGTATCCTAAAAGCCACTCTAGGCACCCTAACACAGCTGCCTGCCACAGGGCTGGGGGTGGGAAGATGCAAAGTTGCTACTGCACTAGGCTGAAATTGGTCAAAATTAACCACACCTTCGCATGGAAACTGCAAGCCTTTGAGTGGACTGTAGAATTCCCAAATAGTTGCATCAGACAGATTCTGCCAGTACAATCGTTGTCTGCTTCAAGAGACAGATCCATGGTGCTTCCTTCCCTGCCACCTCCCTGACATTCCAAGCTTATTTAAACTTACATTCTTGTACAGTTCCTTTTAAATTATGTGTCAGAATTCTAATTTAGCATTTATGAAAACTGACTTTAAGTTGCTATGTGGAATTTAGAAGTGTTGAGAGTCATAGTTGGAAATTAATTTTTAAGAACATTTTAAGGGCTTCTTCAAGTTATATTCCAGGTTAGGCAAGGACAAAAGAAGACATGTTTCTGTGTATAAATAGGACATACATATATCATAAAATCTAGTAGAGAAAGGATTGGGATCTTGGGGAACTAAAGCTTTTGAGACCATCCTAAAACCATTTATTGGCAATTATCTTAAAAATAAGAAGATAGCATTAATTTAGATTGAAAATCTTAATTTTTGTAGAGTAGCATCTATTGTGACAGAGTGATTTGGCAGAGTCCCAATAACGAAGAAAAATTACTTTCTGGAAGTTTAATGTTCTCTTGTATTAGGCCTTTATGGCTTCATCTTACTTTTAAATATGTTTTCTTTGACTCCCTGCATTATTTATACACTATCATATTTTTGTTATTTCCATTAGCTTAATTTATTTATCCAATTAGATGGCATTTCTTTGAGAGTAATCATTGTTTTAATTTTTTTATGCTATACACTGTTGGGTACAGCTATTTAGTTAATGTTTGATAATTAATTATTTCGGATACAAGAAATCTAGCACCTTGAAATTTGTGATTTATCAGAACACATACTTTTATTTAAGAAGCTGCTACAATAGTATGAGTTCTGATGAGAGTGAAAGAAGACATTCTTGATATAGAGAATGATTTCCTAATTATGACTCAAAGTTCTCTCTTTTGTTTCTTCTTGATCCTATTGGACATATAAATTCACTGACATATATAAGTCAATAACTTGGTATTTTAAATTTGGTACTAAGGCATTAAGCAAAATAAATGAAACCATTGAAAATTGGAAAAGGGCACTATTATTCAATTTTAACTGTGGAACACCTTATAATAGTTTGAGATTCACCACCGTAAATCATCCAAATACAGATTGAACGTCCCTAATAAAAAAATCTGAAATCCAAAATGTTCCAAAATGCAAAACTTCTTTGAGCACCAACATGACACCGGAGTGGAAAATGCTACACCTGACCTCATGTGATGGGTCACAGGCAAAACCTTGTTTAATGCACGAAAGTATTCAAAATATCATATAAGATTACCGTGAGGCTATGTGTATAAGGCATATATGAAACATAAGCGAATTTTGTGTTTAGACTTGGGTCCTATTCCTGAGATCTGTCAGTATGTATATGCAAATATCCCAAAATATAAAAAAAAATCTTAAATTTGAAACAATTCTGGTCCCAAGCATTTCAGATAAATGATACTCTACCTATATACCGTAAATTTAACAAGTCAGTGTTCCAACTTTATTCCCTGGACAGTGTCTTTGCTAAAACTGATTGTTTTTATTCACTATAATTGTGTAACACTTAAACTTTCTGAAAATAATACATAATCATTATAGGACATTAGAAAACTACAGAAAAGCCCAAGGAAGAAAATATAAATTACTCATAATTTCATCATTCAGAAATAGTCATTGTTACCATTATGGAGGATCCATGCAGTCCATTTTAAAAATCTTTTTCTCCACTTATATTTTATACTTTTAAAGGAAAAGACAAACAATCCAATAGAAAAAATGGGCAAGAGATTTGAATAGGCACCTCAGAAAAGACTACGTCTAAATGGCCAATAAAGCTATTAGAAATAAGGAAAATACAAATTCAAATCTCAACAAGATATTGCTACATAACCATACTATGATTAAGGCTGGCAATAACCAGTCTTATTAAGGATATGAACAATGGAAATTCTCACCGTGCTGATGAGAGTGACAAATGGTCATAGGCAATTTGGAGAACTGTTTGATATAATCTATAAAAGCTGAAGACCTACATATCATTTCATCTGGTTATTCTACTCCTAATTCACTCAGCAGAGTTATACGCTCCCTGTGTGATGAAAGACATCTAGAAGAATGTTTGTAGTAGCATATTCCCAAACTGGAAGCTAAATGTCCTTCAAGAGCAGAGTGAATGAAGACATCGTGGTATATTCATGTAACCCATTAGAAAGGCTTTTTCCATTCCAATATGTATACAGCAATGAAAAACGGTCACTGTGTGCAACAAGAGGGATGAGCTTCGCAACCAAAATGTTGCGTGAAAGATCCCAAGAACAAAAGAACATATACTATAGGATTCCATTTACATAACGTTTGCAATCAGACAAAACTAAATTACAGCATTTACTGATATATATGCAAGTGATGAAACTCAAAAAAAAAAAAAAAAAAAAGAAAAGTAAGGAAATGATTATAATCCTGTCAGGAATGTGGTTTATTTGCACAGAAGGGAGGGTGTAGAGATTGGGAGGTGGAAGGAGGGCATTTTGGGGATGCCTGAATGATTTTATTTCTAGACTTGGGTGGTGGTAACAGATACTCACTTTGTGATAAATCTGCTTTCCCCATTTCTTCTACACACAGTTATTTTTGTGTGTTATATGGAATCGTATAAATGTTTACAAGGAAATAATAGTATTGCAGTAGACATTGCTTTTAAATTTGCTCTTTTCAAAACCATCTTACTAACATTTTTGACATTATTAGGTGTTCTACATTTTTATGGCTACATATTATTTCCTTGAGTTGATAATTTTAAAAGCCCCTTATTATTGGACATTTAGTTATTTCTAGTTTTTTAAAACTATGTAATAGTTTACTAAACATCTTTGTTTATATCCCTTTTCAGACTTTCATGATAATTTCTTTGGACTAAATTCTTAAAAGTGAAGTCACTTAGGTAAAGGTTTTTTAAAAAGTTTTTTGAAAAAAATTTTTAATATTCAATATTGCCAAATTACTCTTCAAAGTAGTTATGACAAACTAGATTCCCTTTAGCATTGTGGGAGAATGCCAGTTCTCTCCAAGCTCAACAACATTAGGTATTGCCATTTTATTTTTATCTTTTCCAGTATCATCAATCACACTCTTATTTTTTATTTGAACTTGCATTTCCTTGATCATAAGCAAGTCTGAACATTAAAAAATATGTTTACTGGCCAATGTAGGTCTTCTATGAAATATCTTTGTTCATTTTTAAAGTGAGCTAAGTTTTTTCTTATTAATTTTTAAAAGATTATTAAATAAGAATATTAATCATTTGCCATCATAGATGGACTTTTTATAGTGTGCCTTTTCATCTTATGATGTTTTAGACGTAATGTTTTTGTTGTAAAATATGGATATAGATGACCAAACAAAACGAAAACATAGCTTAGTGAATTACCGTAAATCATACATCTTTGTAATTACTTCCCAGGTAGAGAAAGAGAAATTTGTCTCCCCGAAAGCCCCTATATGCTCATCTTTATCTCCCTCCGTCCCCCAGCAAGTAACCACTACCTGACTTTTATAAAATAACTTCTTTTATAGTTTGAACACCCAAGCCTGCATCCATAAATACTGTGGTTTAGTATCATTCATGAAAAATTAATATGTCTCCTTTATTTGTTATTTTAAAATTGGAATATAATTTGCATACCATGAAATTCACCCTTTTAAAGCATACAATTCAGTGTTTCTTAGCACATTCTCACAGTTGTACACCCACAAACAATATCTAACTCCAGAACATTTTCATCACTCCCAAGAGAATCCCTGTACCAGTCACTTAGTGACTCAGCAGTCACTTCCTATTCCCATTTCACCTTGGCCCTGACAACCACTAATCGTTCCGTCCCTAAGGATGTGTTTATTCTGGACATTTCATATTCATGGAATCATATGACATGTGCGTTTTGTATCTGGCTTCTTTCACTTAGCATAAATTTTTCAAGGCTTATCTATATTATAATAAGTATTAGTACTTCATTCCTTTTTATGGCCAAATAATATTCCATGGCGTGTATATACTATACTTTGTTTATCCATTCATCAACTATTGGACATTGGTGTTGTTTCCAGTCTTTGGCTAGTATGAATAATGCTCCTATGAATATTTGTGTACAAGCTTTTGTGTGAACTTGTGTTTTCATTTCTCTTGGATATATACTTAGGAATGGAATTGCTGGATCATATGAGAACTCTACAGCTAACTTTTGGAAGAACTGCTAAGCTTTTTTTTTCAACAGCAGCTGCACTATTTTATATTCCCACTAGCAATCTACAAGGATTCTAATTTTCCTGCCAACTCTTGTTATATTAGTATGTTGTTTAAGGTTCTTTTATTTTATACTGTCTCCCACCCCATTTCTTTCTTTTCATAACAATGTATTTATTGAAGAAACCAGACTATTTGATCTATAGAGCTTCTCACGATATGGGTTTTACTAAATGCATACTCATGGTGAAATTTAAAATGTCATCTAATATCTGCAAATTGGCAGCTGTATTCAGAAACTGGGTCAGACTAGGTTTGATGTATTTGGCAAGACTGTCGACGGTTTTATCAAGAGGCATGTGATGTCTGACGGTCTCTCTGATGGTGATGTTAACAGCTGCGAATGTTTTGTGCCTAGATTTAATAATTCACTGGGGATTATGAAATGGTGTTATTCAAATTTTATCACTTCTCCTTCACTTGTTGGCTAGAATATGCTCATAAATATAATTTTTGTTACTCTTGTGCTATAATTCATATAGGATGCAGCTCATACAGGACAGGAAATACACATGCTTGATTCATGTCCTTTATTAATTAGATCTCCAAGATAATTAACTGGTTTCCTATCAATGTCTGAAAGTGATTAATTTAGGTTTTAAAAATATTAATTCATTAGTATTCTTTTTGTTTGTTTGTTTGTTTGAGATGGAGTTTTGCTCTTGTTGCCCATGCTGGAGTGCAATGGTGTGATCTTTGCTCACTGCAACCGCCACCTCCCGTGTTCAAGTGATTCTCCTGCCTCAGCCTCCCGAGTAGCTGAGATTACAGGCGCCCACCACCACGCCCAGATAATTTTTTTGTATTTTTAATAGAGATGGTGTTTCAGTATATTGACTAGGCTGGTCTTGAACTCCTGACCTCAGGCGATCCACCCACCTCAGCCTCCCAAAGTGTTGGGATTACAGGCGTGAGTCACTGCACCCAGCCCAATTAGTATTCTTATGAACTCTTGGGTTTAAATTTATTTGATGGGTTTCAGATCGTTGCAACAATTAACCTTCTTGAGAGCCTATTGTCTTATCTTTGGCCAGTAGAATCCTCTTTTGAGTTGGCTGCACAGAGTTATTTTGTCAATACCCTAGTAGTTTTTGACAGTTTCCTTTTTACCTGGTGTTAGTCCATTTTCACGCTGCTAATAAAGACATACCCAAGACTGGGTAATTTATAAAGAAAAAGAGGCTTAATGGACTCGAAGTTCCGTGTGGCTAGGAAAGCGTCACAACTGTGGCAGAAGGTGAAAGGTATGTCTTACATGGTGGCAGGCAAGAGAGAAAGAGAAGCAGGCAAAAGAGGTTTCCCCTTATAAAACCATCAGGTTTTGTGAGACTTATTCATTACCACGAGAACAGTATGGGGGACACTACCCCCATGATTCAATTATCTCCTGCTGGGTCCCTCCCACAACATGCGGGGATTATAGGAGCTACAATTCAAGCTGAGATTTGGGTGGGGACACTGCCAAACCATATCAACTGCTGTAACAAGATGTTCCAGAGTTGTCTTCTACTGCTTCTCTTTTAGACCTGTTAGCCATTTCTTAAAGATGCCTTTTTGTTTGTTTCTTTTTGTATCATTTTGTATTTTCATGGGAAATCTCTTCCAGTGTCTGCTGTCAAGGTGTTCTGCTGTTCTTTACTGTGGATATCTGTTGGCTGTTCTATGGTGTTGCTGTTCTCACCCCGTCAGATGCCTGGTGGCTTCTCTCTGTTTCCTCCTGCAAAGATGTCAGTACCATACAGGTATCGTGACTATTGGTGGTTTGTCCTTATCTGCTTGAATTTTGGAGTCTGTGGGCATGCCCTCTCACCCAGGTTTATTGTTAATGTTGCCAGTGATTTTGCCATTGCTAAATAGTTTCTCTGTCTACTGTTACATGGCAATTCAGAAATAACAAAAAACGACATCATTTCTGCAACTGCCACATTCCCAGAATCTTTTGTGGTGTTTTTTTACTTGCATAAGTCTTAAATTTTAATGTAGTCAGATTTATCAATCTTTAATGTTATGGCTTTATGCTTTTGCTTGTATGCTTAGAGAGGCTTTCTCCATTCTAAACTCAGATAAGTAATCTCTCATACATTTTTAAGTATTTTATTGGTTTTTTTTTTGTACATTAAAAATGTAATCCATCTGTAATTTATTTTGGTGTTTGGTGAGATTTAGGGATCTGATTTTTCCAAGTAGACTTTTCCAAAACCATTTATTCGATTATCTCAGAACTGATTTAAAGGCCTCATTTAATCTAGACTAAACACTCTTTGTAGTTAGGTCTGTTATTAAGCTCTCTAATCATTTCCATCAGTCTGTCTTCCACACAGTTTTAACGACCAAACATTATAATTTTCCATGTCTGCTAAGTGTAAGAACCTTTCTTTTATTAATCCTTTCTAACATTTTAAAACCATTCCTTCCCGTTTATTCTTTAAGAGGAATAGCCGAAGAATGTCATCAATCCCATGGTTATTTTGACTGGGATGGCAAATAATTTGGAGAGAAATAATATTTTCATAACATTAGAATTTTTCCATTCACGGAAATAGTATATTTCTTCATTTATTCTAGTCTTCTCTTATGGTCCTCGGTAAAATTGCCTCAATTTATTCCTATAAGTCCTCCAGATCTCTTCGTGAATAGAAAAGTATAATCTGTTACCTCCTTCTTCCAAAAGGCAGAATTTGTTCCAGAGTCCGGGCTGCTGATTCCCCAAATGGGGTTAAATATTGCATTGCTCCCCAGCTGGAAACCTGCAGAGACAGAGAATAAACGAGGTATGGCCACTATGAACATGTGACTTGCAGCTCTCTGACTTCAGGGAACATAACTGTGCAAGGGCTGGAGCTGCAGTGCTCTGATGTGCACTGCCGCATTTGCACCAGGCCACGTTTCCCAGGGGTTGTGCCAAGCCAATGACTGGGTGTGGCTGAGATGCTAAGGCAGACTCATTTCTAGGAGACAGACTCTTCTGCCAGCTGACTTTAGCTTGAGGACTTCTCAAAAGGTCCACTAAGATCGCCTTAGATCACTAGGCCATGGCTGTTTGGGATGTTTCCACTCAACTTTTCCCCCGTTTCCTTTGCTTGGGTCCTCTTTCCTTGTGTCAATCTGTCAATCTGGTGGATCTCCAGGCCTTCTTGGCTCCCCACCTATTTTCTCCCACAAGTGTTTTCTCTAATACAATTCTTGTATGTTTAATACCATGTTTGTATCTACTTCTTAGAGGACCTGGACTAACACACATGATTTTGCAATTTCATATTTTAAAATGATTTTACTCTTAGAATTTAATAAAAACATATCATATGGTTAAAATGTTGTACAAGTAAGTAGTTTCTCCAAAGTAGAAGAGCTAATAAGTAGGTGAGCTGGGCATCAAATACTAGCTTTTGATCTAATTCAAAAGCCCATTCTCAGCTCACACATGTGGTTTACACTTTGAAGGGAAGTACTATCAGGTTGGCATAGAGACTCCATATTAACCAGGAGAAGTATTTAAGGTGTGAATGAGAAGTTGGGACTGGAATCTGGGCAATTTGAGTGCTTGGCTAGAGCATTTAAGGAGCTGTGAATTCTGGCTGAGCAGTGGCCTATCATTCTACTTAAAGCAAGGGTCTAAGTTTGTTGGTGGCAAGGGAATTTAGCATTTCAAAAGGTAGTTTGGAAATATCTGTATGCAATGAATGGCTTCTGACCCTGCATTTGCACTTTTAGAAATTTATGTGAAGAAAATAATTAAGAATATACTCAGCTATGGTACTATAATAATGTTCAACAAACTGCTGTTTGAAATAATGCAAAGTTGGAAACAATGTAAATGTCTAACAGTAGAAGATTTGGTTAAATAAGCGATGATCTATACAAGTGTATAAAAACATTTGAAATGATATTACACAAATGTAACTGCTGATGTGAAAAGTGTTTACAATGTGCTTTTAAATGATGTGTTTATTTAGAGACAAGGGTCTCCCTGCATTGCCCGGTCTGAAGTGCAGAGGTGCAATCATAGCTCTTTGCAAGTCTTGGCTTCCCAGTCTCAGGTGAGCATCCCCCTCAGCCTCCCGAGTAGCTGGGACTACAGGCGTGTGCCACTGTGCCCTGCTAATTTTTTGTAGTATTTTGTAGAGATGGGGTTTCTTCATGCTGCCCAAGCTGGTCTAAAACTTTTGGGCTCGAGAGGTCCGCCCACCTTGGCCTCCCAAATTGTTGGGATTATAGGTGTGGACCACCATGCCTGGCCACCATATACTTTTTTTCTTTCAAAAGCATTGTTGAATTAAAAAAAAAAACTTTTTATTTTAAAATAAACTTATAGAAAAATTGTAGAAACAGTAAAGATTTCTTTTCCTTAACCATTTTAAACTAAGTTGCCAACATGATGTCCCAATGGCCCTGAATACTTGCGTACTGTGGTTAGGCATAGGTCATTCTGCTACCTAATCAACATACAACTATAAACATCAAGAAATTAACATTGATATTTGTATTAGGGTTCTCCAGGCTGGAAGAGGCAAGGAAGGATTCTCCCCTAGAGCCTCCGGGGGGAGCTCAGCCCTGCTGACACATTGATTTTGGACTTCTGGACTTTAGAACTGTAGAGAAAACATTTCTGTTGTTTTAAACCATGAAGCTTGTGATAATTTGCTACAGTAGCCTCAATAAACAAATATAATGTCCTTTCCTTGCTCTAGCCCTAGTATTAGCTATTTCTCAAGGACCCCTGGTTCCTTGGTGTAAAATGTATATCCATGAATTCACACTGATCTCTCTAGTTTCTACCTACAATCACAATTTTCACACCCGTCTTCTTTTTTTCCATATTAATACCTTCCTTCTCTAACAGTGAGAAACCACCTGGTTCTCAATATATTATTAGTTGAATACCCCATATGTATGTAAATTAGTTCCCATTGTTGCTGGTGGAGGGTGTTCAGGTTCTTGGCGTCTTGAACACAGAATTGGACAAAACGCACAAACAAAGCAGTGAAAAAATGAAGCAACAAAAGCAGAGATTTATTGAAAGCAAAACTACACTCTGCAGAGTAAAATTGGGCTGAGCAAGAGGCTCAAGAGCCAGGTTACAGAATTTTCTGGGGTTTAAATACTCTCGAGATTTTCCATTGGTTACTTGGTATACACCCTATGTAAAGGAAGTAGTGGCCCTTGTTCAGTCTGATTGGTTGTGGGAAGGGACCAATCAGAGGCTGAAATGAAGTCACAAAGTTACACGCTATGCAAATGTCCGATTGGTTGTGCAAAGTGACCGATCAGAGGCTGAAGTAAAGTTACAAAGTTATACTTCTAGGCAAATGAAGCCTTGGCCGGTGACCAGCCTGATTGGTTGCAGGAGGGGACAAATCAGAGGTACTTTGAATTTTTCATCTGCCACAGAAAAAAGGGGTGGTTTGCAAAGGGAGTAGCCTCCAGTCCTTTTGTTACTTGGGCATGAAAAGTTAGGGTTTTCCTTTTGATTTAGTTCTAGGAAGTCAGTGTGAATCAGCCATAGGTTCCCTGCCTCCAGACCCTGTTCTCCTGCCCAGTGCCCACCCCCTCACAAATGCTCTTCTCATCCTGCTTACTCTCTAAATTCCTGTTTGGGAGCCACCACGCAGCAGGCTGCCCCTCAAGCTGGTGTCCTCCTCACTCAGTTGGATTCTTTTTTAAAATTTTTCTAATTTTTTAGGTTTTTTTTTTTTGAGGCAGGGTCTCACCCTGTTGCCCAGGCTGTACGGCAGTGGCATGATCTCAGATCTCAGCTCACTGCAACCTCTGCCTTCCAGGTTCAGGCGATCCTCCTACTTCAGCCTCCTAAGTGGTTGGGACTACAGATGTATGCCACCACGCCTGGATAATTTTTTTAATTTTTAATTTTTTGTAGAGACAGGGGTCTCACTATATTGCCCAGGCTGATCTCAAACTCCTGGGCTAAAGGGATTCTCCCACTTCTGCCTCCTAGGCTGCTGGAATTCAGACATGAACCACTGTGCCTGGCCCCACTTGAATTCTGACACTTCACACAAGGTTGCGGATGTCACTCTTCACTCCTCCTCTACTCCTCCCCCACAGCTGCCTCTGATGTACCCCACGCTGGGCCACCACAGCCTGCCCTCCCTACCCTCCCCTCACACTCAACCACAGGGTCCCTCCCTCACTTGGCTCCACTCAATAATTTAATGATCTTGGACTCAATTTTTCAGGAAGAAAAAGAAGAAGGAAAGAGGAAAATAATGCAGAAAGGAAGACATCATCTATATTTTTAAGTGAAAAAAAGTCAATATATTTGGGGGAAAATCTGTACGAGCAAAGAAAAGAACGTGGACATGCCTATGCTAAGATTATCCACAGTGGCTATCGCTGGGAGACTAGGTATTGGGTGTACTTTCTTTCCTCTTTTTGCTGGACTCAATTTTCTTTTCTTCTCTTTGTTGTCCTCCCTTACCTTCTCCTTAAGACGGGAAGTCAATGAGCACAATTTTTTTTTTTTTTCTTTTGGCTCTCTCTGTCACCTAGGCTGGAGTGCAGTGGTGCGATCTCGGCTCACTGCAACCTCCACCTCCTGAGTTGAAGGGATCTTCCTGCCTCAGCCTCCTGGGTAGCCGGGATTACAGGCATGCGCCACTACACCTGGGTAATTTTTGTATCATACTTTGTTTTTGAAGTAACTAAAATAACTAAAAATAACTAAAAACTTTATTTTTGAATATGAAAAACAGGGTCTGTAATTAAACTCATTTTTTTTTTCTGTCCTGTATAGAGAGTAACTCAAACATTATGGTTTTTAGGATGAATTGAGTTTTTCTTTTAGCTTAAAAATGGTTTTTGGAAGCTGGCCCACCCAGAAAATAATGCTGCTTACTTTTTCTGTTAATTGCTTGAATCTGAGGGTCTATCTTTTTCTATTGCTAACTGATATCTCTGACATTTTCCCAGCTGGTTTATTGATTCACTACAAGATAAATCATTCATCTGTGCTGGGCAATGTGTAGAGTAAGAGGGAAAAAAAGTAGAAAACAGCATTCTTGTTCTTTTTTTATGCTCTCAAACTTAGTAAAATTTATTAACATTTTCACTTGTGTCAAGTAGAGCTGACATGAATCTAGGCAAATACCAGCCCAACTAAGAGCATCTATAGCTCTTTAAATTTCTACTCTGCAGCTATTGGTGGGATGTATGCGGCTGATTGTAAGCAACCTGTTTTAGAAAGATACATGCATGCGAAAGCTTTGTGATGTGTTATACTAATATCGCTCTGTAATATAGTTACCATTGCTCCCAATCTTTGTTTTCTTGCGTTGCTTATGGTAGAATCAATTTCACTTTACATGTGGCTGTTGAAAACAGACTCCATTTAGAACAACTTATTCCATGAAGTCATACTCTCTGCTCTTTGGAGCTTTCACCAGGGAAGTTTTATTTCTCTGTATTAGTGATTTTGGCCCAATGAAGCATTTCCCCACTCTGACTGGTTTCTGAGTAAGCCACACTTGCCTGGGCCTTTTAGATTCAAGCTGTAGAAATTTTGAGCCTATTGAAAAATCGTTTCATATTACTCTGTAAAGGGAACCAAATGTGTAACACCCTTTAGTGTTGGGTTTATATTTTGCTAGTACTTTTGTTTGGGTTCTTTTTTATCCTTGAGTCCACTGACATTATTTGTAATGGTCCATTTTTAGGGAGATTAATTGCACCCTCAGTATATCTGCCTTCCCATTTGAAAATGTTCTTTCTGGGACATGATTGGAAAATAATAGAAAACAGCTCACGCAGCTGCCTCAGTTACCAAGACAACAAAACGGAGAAATAACTGCCTGCTTGGCTTTTTTCTCTTTTTCTGAACTACCTTCCATATACAGTCATGTCCTTCCTAAACGCAACGTACCTGTTCGAAATGACTAGTTTGAAATTACTAGTTGATAGTTACTGTATTAGTTTTTTCACAAGAGTATTAAGTGCCCTGATTATAGTCTGAGGACAAAACAGTTTGTTCTTCTCCGAGTTTTCCTTTAAGTTATTTAAAAAATTATATAGATAGTGCATTTATAATACATGTTCAGTATAAGAAAGTAAAACTTTACAGAGGTATAAAGTGTAAAAAGTGTAAGTCCTGCTTTCCAGGTCACTTATCTTGACCAATTTTAACATATTGTAGTGAATATGATTTCAATAAATTGACTCTGAGTGAACTTCAGAAGAGTAATGTGTTCAGATCAGTAAGAACCACATTTTAAATATAGATGTTAAAAGTTAAACATTTAAAAACCCCTGGCTGGGCATGGTGGCTCATGCCTGTTATCCCAGCACTTTGGGAGGCCAAGGCGGGTGGATCACCTGAGGTCAGGAGTTTGTGACCAGCCTGGACAACATGGTGAAACCCTGTCTCTAATAAAAATAAAAAATTAGCTAGGTGTGGTGGTGGGCGCCAATAATCCCAGCTCCTTGGGAGGCTGAGGCAGGAGAATCTGGAACCTGGGAGGCGGAGGTTGCAGTGAGCTGAGATTGCACCACTGCACTCCAGCCTGGGTGGTGACAAGAGTGAAACTCCACCTCATAATGATAATGATAATAATAATAAATAAATAAATAAAATAAACCCCGTTAACATTTATATATAGAATATATGTTTCTTCTATAAAATTCAGAAAAAAGACAAGCAAGAAAGTATAAATTACCCATAATTGCAATACCCAAAAGTCACCCCCATTCAAATTTACTTTTGAATTCTTTTTTTTTTTTTTTTTTTTTGAGACGGAGTCTCGCTCTGTCGCCCAGGCTGGAGTGCAGTGGCGCGATCTCGGCTCACTGCAAGCTCCGCCTCCCGGGTTTACGCCATTCTCCTGCCTCAGCCTCCGAGTAGCTGGGACTACAGGCGCCCGCCACCACGCCCGGCTAGTTTTTTGTATTTTTAGTAGAGACGGGGTTTCACCATGTTAGCCAGGATGGTCTCGATCTCCTGACTTCGTGATCCACCCGCCTCGGCCTCCCAAAATACTGGGATTACAGGCTTGAGCCACCGCGCCCGGCCTACTTTTGAATTCTTTCAAGAGGATTACGTTTTATTTTAAAGTAATACCAGATCTAAATAAAAAATCAGTATGTATTGCTGTTCATAATAATAAAGCAAAAATAATAGTTACTCTTATTAACACTTCCTATGTGTCAGCCCTGTAGTAAAAGCTTACAGGCCTGTAAATACAACCATTTTGGGGTAACATTTGGCATATTAATTTCTGATCCATTCTTTCCTTTTGTATATAGGCATTTTTTAAAAGTATGTAGTTATCATTGTACTGTACCTTTGGAACTCTAATTTTTGTTTAAAATTTTTCTGTGATTTATATATTGCTTGAAATAATGTTTATAGTACATTATCAGATAGCTTTTTCAGCATGCTTTTATTGGTTGTCTAATATTTCACTGAATGCATGTATGATTCATATAATCATTTCCATGTTAGACGTTTATTATTTCGACCTTTTCATATGGAGCTGTTTTTATATTATTCCTTAGAATAAATTATTTCTTCAAATGGATTTATCAGGAATGAAATGATTGGGTCAAGGTTATGGATAGTTTTGGAGCTCTTGAATGCATTGCTAAATTGCTTTACCAAAGGGATGCCGATTCATTCTGTTGTCATCATTACATAACAGCGTTAGCAACTGTGTGTCCTATTCTAATTTGACAGAAGCAAAATGACAACATGTATTTAGTTTCTCTTTGATTATGACTGAGTTTAGTTATTTATCCATGTTTCCTAGTACTATTTCCTTTTCTAATGAATTGTTTCTATGTTATGATGCTGCATTTTATCCTGAAAATGTATGTCTTTTTTATATCACGAAAGTAATACGTACTTATTTTAAAATTAAAACAGTACAAAATGCAGATAAAAAACAGAACTTTCTCTCTTTCACTACATCTCCTTAATCCAGGAGTGGATGGGTATGTATATCTACATCTCCAGACCTTTCTCTAAGACAAGGAATTAAACCTTATCCATTCTTTTTGGTGGTGATGGAGGGGCTACGAGTTTGATACGGGTTCCTTTCCAGGCAAAGATATTCACCTTTGTCTTATGTCCTTTATATGTATATTTTCCATTTGTTGTTAACCTTTAGAAGTTAAACTAAATATTATAATTCATTTTAAATTTTTAAAATTAGGCTTTTGTTGCTGTTCCAGTCAACTTTGCTCATCTTTTCCCTTGTGTTTTCATTTTTAATTCTTTTCACCTTACAATAGCCTTTTTCATCAAAAGGCTCACAAAATATTAAATTCTGTTTTCTGCTATTATAAAATTTTGGTATATATTGTAAGATGATCTTCTAAAACCTTTTTTCCCCCCAAATTGTGAGTCATATCCTCAAACGTTGGGCTGCATAATCCTGGTCTTTCTCGAGGATTTGCAGTGCCTCCGTGTTTCTATTTTAAGTTCAGAAGTCTAAGAAGGCCTTTCTCCAGTGTATCTTGTTGTACTGAGTTGTGTCATCTAATGTCATTTTTAAAAAGTGCTCCATAAAAATAGGTCTGATATTTTAATAAGAGTAGATTTCCTTTTGTATAAAACACAGACAAATTTATGTATGCCTCCCTGGGAAATGTTTTTCTTCCAGAACTTGCCTAAATTTTTAAAAAGCACTGTTAATATTTTATGATGTACATTAAATATGGATTAACATGTAAAAATGAGATGACTCATTTTCTTATTTTCAGTGTACAGCCTGAGCTCTGCGCAGAAGTTTACTTTTCAGTGATGGTGAGGTGGGGAACACAGCAGAGAGTCGGTACATAATCAATACTGCTAATCCCATTTTACAGATAAAGAAACTAAGGACCTAACAAGGGTCTGTCTCATAGGCATGACTGACTACTATTATTGAAGAAAATTTGGCTTGCTTTCTTCCTCTGACTTTTGTAAACATCTCTTTTTAAGTATGAGAGTTAGAGCTTCTTGTTTTCTAATTCAGAATACATCTTTTTCTCTTAAAGAATGGGTATCTAAATATTGCCATGTAAAAGTTTCATGTAGAGTATCTAAATCATATAAGAGCAGAGTGTAACTGCAGCCAATTGAATTAGGAGTGTTTAGATTTTCACATTTTGGTTCATTGATTAAAAACTTGATTTCAACATTTCGACTTGATTTCAACTCTGCCTAGCTGTACAGCTAACATCTCAAATTATCTCTTATTTTTTAATTGTGGTAAATATATGTAACAAAAAATTTACCACATTGACCATTTTAAGTGTAGAGTTCAGGGGCATTAAGTATATTCACAATGTTGTATAGCCTTCACCATCATCCATCTCAAGAAGCTTTTCAATATCCTAAACAGAAAATGTACCATTAAAGAAGTAGCTCCCCGTTCTCTCCTTCTTAGGCCCTAGTAACCTCTGTTCTACTTTTGTCTCTCTGTATTTCCCTATTCTATGTGCCTCCTGTGAGTTAAATCATACAATATTTGCCCCTCAGTGTCTGTTTATTTCACTTAGCTTAATGTTTTCAGGGTACATTCATGTAGTAGCAGGTATCACAATTTCATTTCTTTTATGGCTGAATAATATTCCATTTTGTGTATACACCATATTTTGTTTATCTTTTCATCTACTGATAAGCACAAAAGATGTTTCCACCTTTTGGCTATTGCAAATAACGCTACAATGAACACTGAGTATCTGTTTGAGTCATTGTTCTCAATTCTTTTTTAAAAATTTAAGTTCCAGGATACATGTGCAGAATGTGCAGGTTTGTTACGTGGGTATATGTGTGCCATGGTGGTTTGCTGCATCTATCAATCCATTATCTAGGTTTTAAGCCCTGCATGGATTAGCTATTTGTCCTAATGCTCTCCCTCCCCTTGCCTCCTAGCCCCCAACAGGCCCTGTCATGTGTTGTTCCCCTCCCTGTGTTCATGTGTTCTCATTGTTCAACTCCCACTTACAAGTGGGAACATGTGGTATCTGGTTTTCTGTTCCTGTGTTAATTTGCTGAGGATGATGGTTTCCAGCTTCATCCATGTCCCTGCAAAGAACATGATCTCATTCCCTTTTATGGCTGCATAGTATTCCATCATGTATATGTATCACACTTTCTTTATCCAGTCTATTATTGATGGGCATTTGGGTTGGTTCCAAGTCTTTGCTATTGTAAATGGTGCTGCAATAAACATGTGTGTGCATGTATCTTTATAGTAGAATGATTCATATTCCTTTGGGTATATACCCAGTAATGGGATTGCTGGGTCAAATGGTATTTCTGGTCCTAGATCCTTGAGGAATCGCCACACTGTTTTCCACAGTGGTTGAACTAATTTACATTCCCACCAACAGTGTAAAAGCGTTCCTATTTCTCCACAGCCTTGCCAGCATCTATTGTTTCTTGACTTTTTAATCATCACCCTTCTTAATGGCATCAGATGTTATCTCATTGTGGTTTTGATTTGCATTTCTCTAAAGATCAATGATGTTGAGCTTTTTTTCATATGTTTGGCCACATAAATGTCTTCTTTTTTTTTTTTTTTTTTTTTTTTTGAGACAGAGTCTTGCTCTGTTACCCAGGCTGGAGTGCAGTGGCACAATCTCAGCTCACTGCAACCTCTGCCTTATGTGTTTGAGTGATTCTCCTGTCTCAACCTCCTGAGTAGCTGGGATTACAGGCATGCACCACCATGCCCAGATAACTTTTTGTATTTTTAGTAGAGACGGGGTTTCACCATGCTGGCCAGGCTGATCTCGAACTCCTGACCTTGTGATCTGCCCTCCCCATCCTCCCAAAGTGCTGAGATTTCAGGCATGAGCCACTGTGCCCAGACAGTGTCTTTTTTTTTAAGAAGTTGTCTGTTCATATCCTTTGACCACTTTTTGATAGGATCGTTTGTTTTTTTCTTGTAAATTTGTTACGTTCCTTGTAGATTCTGGATATTAGAGCTTTGTCAGCTGGGTAGATTGCAAAAATTTTCTCCCATTCTGTAGGTTGCCTTT
Source organism: Macaca mulatta (assembly GCF_049350105.2). Taxonomy (NCBI): domain Eukaryota; kingdom Metazoa; phylum Chordata; class Mammalia; order Primates; family Cercopithecidae; genus Macaca; species Macaca mulatta. The sequence goes on along the minus strand of NC_133413.1, from coordinate 21,438,762 downwards.
TCACTCTGTTGCTCATTTCTTTTGCTGTGCAGAAGCTCTTTAGTTTAGTTAAATCCCATTTGTCAATTTTGGCTTTTGTTGCCATTGCTTTTGGTGGTGTCATCATGAAGTCTTTGCCCATGCCTATGTCCTGAATGGTGTTGGTTAGGTTTTCTTCTGGGGTTTTTATGGTTTTGGGTTTTACATTTAAGTCTTTAATCCACCTTGAGTAAATTTTTGTATAAGGTGTAAGGAAGGGGTCCAGTTTCATTTTTCTGCATATGGCTAGTCAATTTTCCCAGTACAATTTATTGAATAGGAGATCCTTTCTCCATTGCTTGTTTTTGTCAAGTTTGTCAAATATCAGATGATTGTAGATGTGTGGTATTACTTCTGAGACCTCTGTTCTGTTCCACTGGTCTATATATCTGTTTTGGTACCAGTACCATGCTGTTTTGGTTACTGTAGCTTTGTAGTATAGTTTGAAGTCAGGTGGCATGATGCCTCCAGCTTTGTTCTTTTTATTTACAATTGTCTTGGCTATATGGGCTCTTTTTTGGTTCCATATGCAATTTAAAATAGTTTTTTTCTAATTCTGTAAAGACTGTCAATGATAGTTTGATGGGAATAGCATTGAATCTATAAATTATTTTGGGCAGTATGGCCACTTTCATGATATTAATTCTTCCTATCCATGAAGATGGAATGTTTTTCCATTTGTTTGTGTCCTCTCTTATTTCCTTGAGCAGTGGTTTGTAGTTGTCCTTGAAGAGGTCCTTCACATCCCTTGTTAGCTGTATTCCTAGGTCTTTTTTTCTCTTTGTAGCAATTGTGAATGTGAGTTCACTTATGATTTGACTCTCTGCTTGTCTGTTGTTGGTGTATAGGAATGCTTGTGATTTTTGCACATTGATTTTGTATCCTGAGACTTTGCTGAAGTTACTTGTCAGCTTAAGAAGTTTTTGGATTGAGATGATGGGATTTTTTAAATATACAATCATGTAATCTGCAAACAGACAATTTGACTTCCTCTCTTCCTATTTGAATATCCTTCATTTCTTTCTCTTGTTTGATTCCCCTGGCCAGAATTTCCAATAATTTGTTGAATAGGAGTGGTGAGAGAGGGCATCCTTGTCTTATGCCAGTTTGCAAAGGGAATGCGTCAAGCTTTTGCCCATTCAGTATGATATTGGCTGTGGGTTTGTCTTAAATAGTTCTTATTATTTGGAGATATGTTCCATCAATACCTAGTTTATTGACTATTCTCACTTCTTTGGGGTATATATCTGAGAGTGGAATTGCTGGATCCTATGGTAATTCTATGTTTAACTCTTTGAGGAACAAGTAACTTTTTCTTTTTTTTTTTCGCTTTATATTCCCACTAGCAATGCACAAGAATTCCATTTTCTCCATATGCTGGCCAATATTTTGACTTGCATTTACTTAATGACTAATGATGTTAAACATCTTTTCATTGCTTATTAGCCACTATGTATTTTTCTTGCGAAAATGTCTGTTCGAGTCCCTCACCGCTTTGTGAATTGGGTTGTCTGGTTTGTTGTTGAGTTATAGAAGTTCTTTATACATTGCAGATATTAATCCTTTATCAGGTACATGATTTGCAAATATTTTCTTCCATTCAGTGAGTTATCTTCTTATTCTTTTGATGACGTCCTTCGAAGTGCAAAAGTCTTAAAATTTGAAGTCTATTTTATTATTATTTTTGTTTGTTGCCTGTGATTTCGGTGTTACAGCCAAGAAGTCATCACCAAATCCAAGTCATGAAGATTTTCTTCTAAGAGTTTTATATTTTTCACTCTTAGCTTTAGGTCTTTGATGCATATTGAGTTAATTTTTGTGTATGATGTAAAGTAAGCGTCCAACTTCATTCTTTTGCATGTGGATATCCAGGTTTCCCAGCATTATTTGTTGAAAAAAAACTGTCTTTTCCTTATTGAATAATAAGGCATTCTTGTCAAAAAATCAACTGACTACATTTATAAGATTTTTCCTGGGCTCTAGGTTTTATTCCATTGGTTTACATGTATATTTTTATGCCAGTACCACACTGGATTAATTACTGAGATTTCATAGTAAGTTTTGAAAAAGAAAGTGTTAGAACTCCAACTTTGTTCTTTTTCAAGCTTGTTTTGGCTCTTTGGTATCCCATGAGATTCCATATGAATTTCAAGTTGGATTTTTCTATTTCTGAAAAAAAGTCCTTAGAATTTTGTAGTGTCTTTGTCTGGCTTTGGCAACAGGGTAACACTGGCCTCATAGTTAGGAAATGTTTCCTTTTCTTAACTTTTCTGAAAGAGTTTAAGAAAGATTGGTGTTAATTCTTCTTAAATGTTTGGTAGAATTCACCAGTGAAGCAATGTGGTCCTGGGTTTTTGTGTATGTAATATTTACGATTACCAATTCAATCTCCTTTGTATCTATATGTCTATTCAGATTTTCTATTTCTTCATGACTCAGTTTTGGTAGATTGTGTATTTAGAAGAATTTCTCCACTTCATCTCTGTTATTCAATTTGTTGGCATACAATTGTTTATGGTATTCTCTTATCATTTTTATTTCTTTTTTTTCCTATTTTTGTATAATTTTATTATATTGCTTAAGTTTTTGAATCCTTATGCCATTTGTTAAATGTGTATATAAACTATAACCCACAGAGCTATTTTGAGGATTTAGTAAATACATGTAAATATCCAAGCACATATTCCTATTTAATACAAATGTATTGCTTTAATTCTTTTTCCAGACTTCTGATACAAATGAATGAGTTAATCCTTGTTTTTTCTGTCAGGAGACTGGGGACAGGGTAGCATGGTTCTTTGCTCATGTCTCAAAAGGTGAACTCACAGTTGGCTATTACTGTCATCTCAAATGAGGTTTGAAATTCTCTTCTAACCTCACCAGTTGTTGGCAGAATCCAGTTTTTTATGGTTGTAGGGTTGAAATCCCCATTTCCTACCTGTCTGTCTTCTGGAAGCCACTCTCAGCAACTAGAGAATTCTTCCTTGATGCCAGCAGTACAGAGCTTGTCTCTGGAACTTCACCTTCTTTTAAAGGGTTAACTAATTATTGGTTCTACTTTATTCAACAATTAAACACTCTTTAGCAAATGTTTTCATAAAATATATGCTTGAACTTTCTGAGAAACTACTACTCTCTCTGACCTTCTTAAACATAAGATTTCTTCCTGATTTAAAATTTTAAATGGCCAATAATTTTCTCTATTTCAGAAGAAACTCAGATTTTTTTAGTCAAGCATCCTTTTTTTTTTCTTTTTTTTTTATTATTATTATATTTTAAGTTGTAGGGTACATGTGCATAACGTGCAGGTTTGTTACATATGTATACTTGTGCCATATTGGTGTGCTGCACCCATCAACTCGTCATTTACATCAGGTATAATTCCCAATGCAATCCCTCCCCCCTCCCCCCTCCCCATGATAGGCCCCGGTGTGTGATGTTCCCCTTCCTGAGTCCAAGTGATTTCATTGTTCAGTTCCCACCTATGAGTGAGAACATGCGGTGTTTGGTTTTCTGTTCTTGTGATAGTTTGCTAAGAATGATGGTTTCCAGCTGCATCCATGTCCCTACAAAGGACACAAACTCATCCTTTTTGATGGCTGCATAGTATTCCATGGTGTATATGTGCCACATTTTCTTAATCCAATCTGTCACTGATGGACATTTGGGTTGATTCCAAGTCTTTGCTATTGTGAATAGTGCCGCAATAAACATACGTGTACATGTGTCTTTATAGCAGCATAATTTATAATCCTTTGGGTATATACCCAGTAATGGGATGGCTGGGTCATATGGTACATCTAGTTCTAGATCCTTGAGGAATCGCCACACTGTTTTCCATAATGGTTGAACTAGTTTACAATCCCACCAACAGTGTAAAAGTGTTCCTATTTCTCCACATCCTCTCCAGCACCTGTTGTTTCCTGACCTTCCAATGATCGCCATTCTAACTGGTGTGAGATGGTATCTCATTGTGGTTTTGATTTGCATTTCTCTGATGGCCAGTGATGATGAGCATTTTTTCATGTGTCTGTTGGCTGTATGAATGTCTTCTTTTGAGAAATGTCTGTTCATATCCTTTGCCCACTTTTTGATGGGGTTGTTTGTTTTTTTCTTGTAAATTTGTTTGAGTTCTTTGTAGGTTCTAGATATTAGCCGTTTGTCAGATGAGTAGATTGCAAAAATTTTCTCCCATTCTGTAGGTTGCCTGTTCACTCTGATGGTAGTTTCTTTTGCTGTGTAGAAGCTCTTTAGTTTAATGAGATCCCATTTGTCAATTTTGGCTTTTGCTGCCGTTGCTTTTGGTGTTTTAGACATGAAGTCTTTGCCCATGCCTATGTCCTGAATGGTACTACCCAGGTTTTCCTCTAGGATTTTTATGGTATTAGGTCTAACATTTAAGTCTCTAATCCATCTTGAATTAATTTTCGTATAAGGAGTAAGGAAAGGATCCAGTTTCAGCTTTCTACTTATGGCTAGCCAATTTTCCCAGCACCATTTATTAAATAGGGAATCCTTTCCCCATTTCTTGTTTCTCTCAGGTTTGTCAAAGATCAGATGGCTGTAGATGTGTGGTATTATTTCTGAGGACTCTGTTCTGTTCCATTGGTCTATATCTCTGTTTTGGTACCAGTACCATGCTGTTTTGGTTACTGTAGCCTTGTAGTATAGTTTGAAGTCAGGTAGCGTGATGCCTCCAGCTTTGTTCTTTTGACTTAGGATTGTCTTGGAGATGCGAGCTCTTTTTTGGTTCCATATGAACTTTAAAGCAGTTTTTTCCAATTCTGTGAAGAAACTCATTGGTAGCTTGATGGGGATGGCATTGAATCTATAAATTACCTTGGGCAGTATGGCCATTTTCACGATATTGATTCTTCCTATCCATGAGCATGGTATGTTCTTCCATTTGTTTGTGTCCTCTTTTATTTCACTGAGCAGTGGTTTGTAGTTCTCCTTGAAGAGGTCCTTTACATCCCTTGTAAGTTGGATTCCTAGGTATTTTATTCTCTTTGAAGGAATTGTGAATGGAAGTTCATTCCTGATTTGGCTCTCTGTTTGTCTGTTACTGGTGTATAAGAATGCTTGTGATTTTTGCACATTAATTTTGTATCCTGAGACTTTGCTGAAGTTGCTTATCAGCTTAAGGAGATTTTGGGCTGAGACAATGGGGTTTTCTAAATATACAATCATGTCATCTGCAAACAGGGACAATTTGACTTCTTCTTTTCCTAACTGAATACCCTTGATTTCTTTCTCTTGCCTAATTGCCCTAGCCAGAACTTCCAACACTATGTTGAATAGGAGTGGTGAGAGAGGGCATCCCTGTCTTGTGCCAGTTTTCAAAGGGAATTTTTCCAGTTTTTGCCCATTCAGTATGATATTGGCTGTGGGTTTGTCATAGATAGCTCTTATTATTTTGAGGTACGTTCCATCAATACCGAATTTATTGAGCGTTTTTAGCATGAAGGGCTGTTGAATTTTGTCAAAAGCCTTTTCTGCATCTATTGAGATAATCATGTGGTTCTTGTCTTAGGTTCTGTTTATATGCTGGATTATGTTTATTGATTTGCGAATGTTGAACCAGCCTTGCATCCCAGGGATGAAGCCCACTTGATCATGGTGGATAAGCTTTTTGATGTGTTGCTGAATCCGGTTTGCCAGTATTTTATTGAGGATTTTTGCATCGATGTTCATCAGGGATATTGGTCTAAAATTCTCTTTTTTTGTTGTGTCTCTGCCAGGCTTTGGTATCAGGATGATGTTGGCCTCATAAAATGAGTTAGGGAGGATTCCCTCTTTTTCTATTGATTGGAATAGTTTCAGAAGGAATGGTACCAACTCCTCCTTGTACCTCTGGTAGAATTCAGCTGTGAATCCATCTGGTCCTGGACTTTTTTTGGTTGGTAGGCTATTAATTATTGCCTCAATTTCAGAGCCTGCTATTGGTCTATTCAGGGATTCAACTTCTTCCTGGTTTAGTCTTGGAAGAGTGTAAGTGTCCAGGAAATTATCCATTTCTTCTAGATTTTCCAGTTTATTTGTGTAGAGGTGTTTATAGTATTCTCTGGTGGTAGTTTGTATTTCTGTGGGGTCGGTGGTGATATCCCCTTTATCATTTTTAATTGCGTCGATTTGATTCTTCTCTCTTTTCTTCTTTATTAGTCTTGCTAGCGGTCTGTCAATTTTGTTGATCTTTTCAAAAAAACAACTCCTGGATTCATTGATTTTTTGGAGAGATTTTTGTGTCTCTATCTCCTTCAGTTCTGCTCTGATCTTAGTTATTTCTTGCCTTCTGCTAGCTTTCGAATGTGTTTGCTCTTGCTTCTCTAGTTCTTTTAATTGCGATGTTAGAGTGTCAATTTTAGATCTTTCCTGCTTTCTCTTGTGGGCATTTAGTGCTATAAATTTCCCTCTACACACTGCTTTAAATGTGTCCCAGAGATTCTGGTATGTTGTATCTTTGTTCTCATTGGTTTCAAAGAACATCTTTATTTCTGCCTTCATTTCGTTCTGTACCCAGTAGTCATTCAGGAGCAGGTTGTTCAGTTTCCATGTAGTTGAGCGGTTTTGATTGAGTTTCTTAGTCCTGAGTTCTAGTTTGATTGCACTGTGGTCTGAGAGACAGTTTGTTATAATTTCTGTTCTTGTACATTTGCTGAGGAGTGCTTTACTTCCAATTACGTGGTCAATTTTGGAGTAAGTACGATGTGGTGCTGAGAAGAATGTATATTCTGTTGATTTGGGGTGGAGAGTTCTATAGATGTCTATTAGGTCTGCTTGCTGCAGAGATGAGTTCAATTCCTGGATATCCTTGTTAACTTTCTGTCTCGTTGATCTGTCTAATGTTGACAGTGGAGTGTTGAAGTCTCCCATTATTATTGTATGGAAGTCTAAGTCTCTTTGTAAGTCTCTAAGGACTTGCTTGATGAATCTGGGTGCTCCTGTATTGGGTGCATATATATTTAGGATAGTTAGCTCTTCCTGTTGAATTGATCCCTTTACCATTATGTAATGGCCTTCTTTGTCTCTTTTGATCTTTGATGGTTTAAAGTCTGTTTTATCAGAGACTAGTATTGCAACCCCCGCTTTTTTTTGTTCTCCATTTGCTTGGTAAATCTTCCTCCATCCCTTTATTTTGAGCCTATGTATGTCTCTGCGTGTGAGATGGGTCTCCTGAATACAGCAGACTGATGGGTCTTGACTCTTTATCCAGTTTGCCAGGCTGTGTCTTTTAATTGGAGCATTTAGTCCATTTACATTTAAGGTTAAGATTGTTATGTGTGAACTTGATCCTGCCATTATGATATTAACTGGTTATTTTGCTCGTTAGTTGATGTAGTTTCTTCCTAGCCTCGATGGTCTTTACATTTTGGCATATTTTTGCAATGGCTGGTACCGGTTGTTCCTTTCCATGTTTAGTGCTTCCTTCAGGGTCTCTTGTAAGGCAGGCCTAGTGGTGACAAAATCTCTAAGCATTTGCTTATCTGTAAAGGATTTTATTTCTCCTTCACTTATGAAACTTAGTTTGGCTGGATATGAAATTCTGTGTTGAAAATTCTTTAAGAATGTTGAATATTGGCCCCCACTCTCTTCTGGCTTGGAGAGTTTCTGCCGAGAGATCTGCTGTTAGTCTGATGGGCTTCCCTTTGTGGGTAACCCAACCTTTCTCTCTGGCTGCCCTTAAGATTTTTTCCTTCATTTCAACTTTGGTGAATCTGGCAATTATGTGTCTTGGAGTTGCTCTTCTCGAGGAGTATCTTTGTGGCGTTCTCTGTATTTCCCGGATTTGAATGTTGGCCTGCCCTACTAGGTTGGGGAAGTTCTCCTGGATGATATCCTGAAGAGTGTTTTCCAACTTGGTTCCATTTTCTCCCTCACTTTCAGGCACCCCAATCAGACGTAGATTTGGTCTTTTTACATAATCCCATACTTCTTGCAGGCTTTGTTCATTTCTTTTTCTTCTTTTTTCTTTTGGTTTCTCTTCTCGCTTCATTTCATTCATTTGATCCTCAATCGCAGATACTCTTTCTTCCAGTTGATCGAGTCGGTTACTGAAGCTTGTGCATTTGTCACGTATTTCTTGTGTCATGGTTTTCATCTCTTTCATTTCGTTTATGACCTTCTCTACATTAATTACTCTAGCCATCAATTCTTCCACTTTTTTTTCAAGATTTTTAGTTTCTTTGCGCTGGGTACGTAATTCCTCCTTTAGCTCTGAGAAATTTGATGGACTGAAGCCTTCTTCTCTCATCTCGTCAAAGTCATTCTCCGTCCAGCTTTGATCTGTTGCTGGCGATGAGCTGCGCTCCTTTGCCGGGGGAGATGTGCTCTTATTTTTTGAATTTCCAGCTTTTCTGCCCTGCTTTTCCCCCATCTTTGTGGTTTTATCTGCCTCTGGTCTTTGATGATGGTGATGTACTGATGGGGTTTTGGTGTAGGTGTCCTTCCTGTTTGATAGTTTTCCTTCTAACAGTCAGGACCCTCAGCTGTAGGTCTGTTGGAGATTGCTTGAGGTCCACCCCAGATCCTGTTTGCCTGGGTATCAGCAGCAGAGGCTGCAGAAGATAGAATATTTCTGAACAGCGAGTGTACCTGTCTGATTCTTGCTTTGGAAGCTTCCTCTCAGGGGTGTACTCCACCCTGTGAGGTGTGGGGTGTCAGACTGCCCCTAGTGGGGGATGTCTCCCAGTTAGGCTACTCAGGGGTCAGGGACCCACTTGAGCAGGGAGTCTGTCCCTTCTCAGATCTCAACCTCCGTGTTGGGAGATCCACTGCTCTCTTCAAAGCTGTCAGACAGAGTCGTTTGCGTCTGCAGACGTTTTGGCTGCGTTTGTTATTGCCCTGTCCCTAGAGGTGGAGTCTACAGAGACAGGCAGGTTTCCTTGAGCTGCTGTGAGCTCCACCCAGTTCGAGCTTCCAAGCAGCTTTGTTTACCTACTTAAGCCTCAGCAATGGCGGGCGCCCCTCCCCCAGCCTTGCTGCTGCCTTGCCGGTAGATCACAGACTGCTGTGCTAGCAATGAGGGAGGCTCCGTGGATGTGGGACCCTCCCGGCCAGGTGTGGGATATGATCTCCTGGTGTGCCTGTTTGCTTAAAGCGCAGTATTGGGGTGGGAGTTACCTGATTTTCCAGGTGTTGTGTGTCTCAGTTCCCCTGGCTAGGAAAAGGGATTCCCTTCCCCCTTGCGCTTCCCAGGTGAGGCAATGCCTCACCCTGCTTCAGCTCTTGCTGGTCCGGCTGCAGCAGCTGACCAGCACGGATCGTCCGGCACTCCCCAGTGAGATGAACCCAGTACTTCAGTTGAAAATGCAGAAATCACCGGTCTTCTGTGTTGCTCGCGCTGGGAGTTGGAGACTGGAGCTGTTCCTATTCGGCCATCTTTCATTTTTATTTCTATAGAAGCAGTAGTAATGCCTATTCATTTTTCCTGTTATACTTATATTATGATAAGAGCTTGAAATAAATTTTAAGGGAAAATTATTGAACTTAAACTTCTTATTCTTAAATTCATGAAGTTTATAACTCAGGAGGGCAATCTTGGAACAAAAAGTTTGGAACCAAAATTCTCAAGTATCTTACATCACAAAATAAAGTGCTTTTGTTGGTGTCATGAGTCAGGATGAAAGGCTGGCTTTTAGTTTGAATTTTGCAGTGTTTCCAATACAGGAAATTTCCAGGCATCACAGTAAGACCTAATCTGACTTGGATGCAATTGTATCCAAATGTGGCATTTCTGTTTTAGGAATGAGATTAGATGTGTCACATCCGTGGATGCCATCACTGTCCAAGTGATGAACTAAGAAGGATAGCATTTGCATAATTCATTATCTATTTAATTTATTAACCCATTGTTTTATTTCTGCACTTACCTGTAACTTGAATATGTATAGATACAAACCCAATTCAATTTTTTTTTGGTAGTTTTTTAAGGCCTAGACAACAGATAACTGTCAATCAATAGATGTAAAGTCAAAAACTGCAAAACAAGGCTTTTACCTTTGATCATAACAGTAATAGTTTCTAGAAATTGGAAAGCATTGGAAATAATTGAGAAAGCCAGTATCCTTATGGTGGATGGAGAAAATCTTATTTTCTTAGTAGAGTTTAGAAGGGTCAATGGTATGATTTCAAACCAGTTCACATGGTGGTATAAACTGGCGTAATCCTTCAGGAAAGCAACATGGCAGTACATTCAAGAGCTCTACAACTATTCTTAATCTTGAGCCAATACTTTTATTGTTGATAAATACATTCTAAGAAATAATGCTAATTAAATATATAAAGAGCTTTATATAAAAATTAGAAAGAAAGCTTTCAGTGTAATATTTTGTAGTCCCCATAACATAATTGGGAAAGTGTAAGTAAAAGCATGGATCTGTTCACAGCTATGGAAGGTTAAAATTAAAGTTCATTATCAGGACAACACACAGAAGTTCAGGTACCTTCTCCTCAGTCTATATCCAGAGTATTTTGTGGAGTGAAACATTAAGAAAAATATAAAATTTATTTATCGCTAGTGTTTCTATGTGATAATGTGGTCAGCACTGTTTTGATGACCCCAAACTAAGATCTTTACATTAAGGAACAAAACATGAACTTATTTAGCAAGATAGAAAAGTAGAATGAGCTATGAAAAAATAATTTCAGTATAGAATCTCTAAGGGTTATTTGAATCAGAAATTCTCTAGAATACTGATTTTGTCCCAAGGGGCATTTGTCAACTTCAGGAGACGTTTTTTTGATTGTCTTGACTGGGGGTGGGGGGGTGAGGGGTGTGCTACTGACATCTAGTGGTGGAAAGGTCAGAGATGCTGCTAAACATTCTATGCTGGTACAGGACTGTCATCCACAACAAAGAATCATTGCCCTGAATGGTAAGTAATGCTGAGGTAGAGAAACCAGCTCTAAAGAAAGTCATTGATATGCTTACACTATCACAAGTATTAATTTACAAGGATAAGAAGTCTCAGATTTTGACTACGCTATTACTATAATCATGAGATGAAATTACAAGTGTACTATATTTGAACTGCAGAAGGAAGAAAGTCTGGTATATGGATAATCAGGTACCAGAGACACATTCTGTTCGCTACAAAGACTTCCTCTAATTCCACACCCACCACTAAATTATTCAAAATATAAAATTAGGACAAGTGTACAGTAGTATAAACGAGTTAACATCCATTCACAAAGAGGTCTACATAAAAATATGTTGTCATAAGAGGTATTACCCTCTCAGCTTTTTTTTAATTTTTATTTTTTGAGATGGGGTCTCCCTCTGTCACCCAGGGTAGAGTGCAGTGGTGTGATCGTAGCTCACTGTAACCTTGAGTTCCTATGTTCAGGGGATCCTCCTGCCTCAGCTTTCTGAGTATGCAGGACTGCAGGTGTGGACCACCACACCTGGCTGATAAAAAAGAAAAAAAAAAATCTTTTTAGGAGACAGGGGTCTCGCTATGTTGCCCAGGCTAGTCTCGAACTCCTGGCCTCAAGTGATCCTCTCACCTCATTGTCTGGAGTAGCTGAGATTATGGTGGTGAACCACCATGCCTGGTACTACCTCAGCTTTATTAAGGTATGATTGACAACTAAAAATGGTGTACAATGTGATGCTTTGAAATATGTATGCATTGTGAAATGATTAAATCAAACTAATTAATATATCTGTCACCTCACATGCTTATCATTTTCTTGTGGTAAGAACATTTAAGATCTAATCTCTCAGCAATTTTCAAGTATAGAATGCATTATTATAATAAGTACCATGCTATACAATAGATCTTCAGAACTTATTCATCCTGACTAACGGAAGCTTTGTACTTTTTGCTATTTGGTCTGAGAATCCTTGCTAACGGCGTTTGCCCAGCATAACTCTGATAGGAACTACCTCGCTTTTAATTTGTCAGGAACTATCTCACTTTTGTTGTTCTTTTCCCATTGCTCTAGTGTATCAACTTTGGAAACAAAAGACATCATTTTATTTATAGCATTCTGCTTTTCGTAGTGGTATTTCCATTTACAAGATATAGTAATTTTCAATCGCTGAAAATTTCAAATCCTAGAAAACGTAGAATTCCTACATTTGATGTTAACATGGTTCTGGAAAAGTTGTTGGCTAAATGAAGGAAGATGCATTTAATGAATCTGATTTTTTTCCAAAATAGACGTTCAGATGATTCTGATGTTCATTCTGTTGAGAAATAACTCCAAGAACTGTTTTTATATTTTATTTTCACATTGAAAATCAGATTTACTTCAGCCTCAAAGAGCGTGTTTATGTAAAATTAAATGAGCGCCGGCAGCGAGCTGCACTTTTTTTCTAAATGGTAAAACCAACACGTCCCCAGTTCTCCTCCATAAAAGGTCTTTTTAATACCTTATATCATTGTATTTGATACATACAAAAATAATACGTAATGATATACATATCAGATATAAATATGTATATGAAGACATAAGTAGATATTAGTAATGATGCATTAAATGAATATCCATAGCCTGCCACCCAACTTATGACTTAGACATTACCAACACTGTAGGTTTCCATCTCCCCAAGAGGTAATCACTGTCTTGAACTTTACCTTTATTATTCCCATGCCTTATAAAAATAGTGGTATCATCTATATACATCACTAAATTGCATGCTGTTTAGTTTTGCTTTTCTTTTCCCATATAAAAATGGTATTAGAATGGAGGTAGTCTTTTGTAATTTGCTTTTCTTACTCAATATTTTCCATTTTATCACATGTAATTCATTCATGTTACTGCTGCATAACATTCCTTTGACTACTTATTCCAAAATTTGGTTATGTATTCCTGTTTATTATGCATATTATGTACACATTTGGGTCTATTAGAGGCTAAATTGTGTTCCCCAAAAATGTGTATGTTGCAGCTGTAACCCTCCCAGACCATAGAATGTGACTGTATTGGAGATGGGACCTTCGAAAAGTTAAGGCAGAATAAGGCATTAGGCTGGGCCCTAATCTAATCTGACTGGTAGCCTTATAAGAAGAGGACGTTAAGATTCACGGAGACACCAGGATTCGCAGGTAGAGGAAAAACCCTGTGAGAACACAGCGAGAAGGCAGCCATCTACAAGCCAGGGAGTGAGGCCCCAGGCAAAGGCTCCTGCCGCCATCTTGATCCAGGACTTCTACCCTCCCAACCAGTGAGAAACTCCGTTTCTGTTGTTTAAGCCACTCAGCCTGTGGCATTTTGTTATGGCAGCTCCAGTAAGTGAATACAGGGTTGTATCTAATTTTTAATGTTATGAACAATGCTGCTAAAACATTTTAGTTTCTATCCACATGTACCTAAGATTTTCTTCTCTATATGCGAGAGTGGTGCTGCTGGGTTGTTGAGTATACGTATTTTTCTCTAGCAAGATAACGCCAAAAAGTTTTTCCACAGCAGTATAAAATTTTAACAGTATTCTATCTTGCCAATACTTAATATTGTCACATTGAATTGTTGCTGTTCTTGCTTTTTCTAAATTGAATTTTCTTTTTCTTCCTTCTTACCTTGTCCATGGATTCATAAGTTCTCTACTGTATTTCTTTTATTTTAGTAGTTACCTTTAGTATTTTACCATACGTCTTTTAAACTTTTCTTTTTCTTTTTTTTTTTTTTTTTTTTTTTGAGACGGAGTCTCGCTGTGTCACTCAGGCTGGAGTGCAGTGGTATGATCTCGGCTCACTGCAAGCTCCGCCTCCTGGGTTCACGCCATTCTCCTGCCTCAGGCTCCCGAGTAACTGGGACTACAGGCGTCCACCACCACATCCATGCTTTTTGTGTGTGTGTGTATTTTTAGTAGAGACCGGATTTCATCATGTTAGCCAGGATGGTCTCGATCTCCTGACCTCGTGATCCACCCACCTTGGCCTCCCAAAGTACTGGGATTACAGGTGTGAACCACTGCACCCAGCCAAATTTTTTTTTTTTAATGTTTGTGGGTACATAGTAGGTATATGTATTTATGGGACACATGAGATGTTTTGATACAGGCATGAAATGCGATATAAGCACATCATGGAGAATGGAGTGTCCATACCCTCAAGCATTTATCCTTTGAGTTATAAACAATCCAATTATACTCATTATTTTTTAAATGTACAATTATTATTGACTATAGTCATCCTGTTATGTTATCAAATAGTAGGTCTTATTCATTCTATTTTTTTGTGCTCATTAACCATCCCCCCATTACCCTTCCCAGCCTCTGGCAACTATCCTTCTACTCTTTACGTCCATGAGTTCAATTGTTTTGGCTTTTAGATCCCACAAATAAGTGAGAAGAGTGATGTTTGTCTTTCTGTGCCTGGCTTATTTCACTCAACATAATGATCTCTAGTTTTACGGTACATCTTCTAATCTAAAGTTAATCAGCATCTTTCCCAGGATCATATAAGAGGTTTAACAAACATTGTTGTGATCACCCTTTCCCAACTTACATGGTACTGTTGTCTAGTGTTTTGTTTTAATTATATTGTTTTAACTATATTGCTCAGGCTAGATTCTGACTCCTGGACTTAAGGGATCCTCCTGCCTCAGCCTCCCAAGTAGCTGGGCTCATAGGTATGCATCACTGCACCCAGCTGTTTTTCTTTTTTTTTTTTTTTTTAATTTAAATACAGATCTTTCTCTGTTGACCAGGCTGGAGTGCAATGGTGTGATCACAGCTTACTACAGCCTTGCTTGAACTCTTGGACTCAAGTGATCCTCCTGCCTCATCCTCCCAAGTAGCTGAGACTACAGGTGTGCACCACCACAATGGGCTAATTTTTCTATTTTTCATAGAAACTGGGTTTTGCTATGTTGCCCAGACTGGTCTCAAACTCCCGGGCCCAAGTGATCCAGTGCCTTGGCCTCCCAAAGTGCTGGGATTACAGACATGAACCATCACGCCTGGCTTGTTTTCATTTTTTTCTTAACTTACGAAACTAGATGCTATTATTCTATACAGGTAATGTGTGCTTTAGATATACGCATGTTTATCAGTTTATTTCTTTGTTCATTCATTCCTTCTTATAGTTCACACTTTGCTCCTTCCGCAGGTTTTTGTTTGTGATTTTCTTTCATTTCTGAACATCTTTTAGAAGTACCATTAGTGAAGGTTCACTGGAGATAAATTCTGTTTTTGCTTATTTGAAAATGCCTTTCTTTCAGTTTTATTCTTGAATTATAGTTTTTCGGAGTTCATAATTCGAGGGCCGTAGTGGTTTGCTGTCTGCATTTTTTATATATTATTTGACAGTTCAGTTCTCTCGCTTCCATTTGTTGCTGTTAAGAAGACTGTTGACAGTCCATTGATCATTCTGTGTATGTATAGGTGATCTTTTTTCTCACTGGTGCTTTTTCTTTTTTTTTCTTTTTTTTTGGTATGGAGTATCGCTCTGTCACCCAGGCTAGAGTGCAGTGGCATGCTCTTGGCTCACTGCAACCTCCACCCTCCTTAGGTTCAAGTGATTCTCCTGTCTCAGCCTCCCAAGTAGCTGAGATTACAGGCACATACTACCACACCTGGCTAATTTTTTATATTTTTGATGGAGACGGATGGGGTTTCACCATGTTGGCCAGGGTAGTCTCCAACTCCTGACCTCAAGTGATCCCCCAGCTCAGCCTCCCAAAGTGCTGGGATTACAGGCCTGAGCCACTCCGCCTGGCTTTCCTGGGTGCTTTAATAGGATGACCTGGTATGTAAGTTTGCCTAAGACAGCTGTTTTAAGTTTGTTTTCTTAGAATATTCATCAAGAATGCCCTCATTGACTCCAAAAAAAAAAAAGTTCTAGTTTGGAGAATAAATAATATGGTTACCTTAGCATTTAAGATCTTCTTTCATCCTTCCTTTTCAGTTTCACCAAACTGTATCTGGAGTTAGGTTTATTTTAATTCATGACACTTGATACATGGCATATTCTTTATTTCCCTTTTTCTCCTTGCAGCAGCTTTTAATCTATCCTCATATGTGCTAATTCTCTTTTTAGCTACATCTAAATTGCCATTTTGCCCATCCATTGAGCCTTTAAAGCCAAGTGATTACATCTTCAAGATCAATTCATTTAAAATAAATTATTGGCTCATTTATGATACATTTTATTGCTTGTGCAATGTTCAGTTTTGTCTTTTATGCAATCTTTTTGCTGCTTCATACAGATTTATTTTGTATTTTATATCTGATAATTCCAATATTAAATTTAGTTCTTTGGGTTATATATTATTTTTTCCTGGACTTTTAATCGTGCTGGCCTATTTCCTCATATGTTTGAAGACCTTGCACCATGAGCTTATATTTGGTTGACTTTAATCAGTTGGAATCCTGAGGTCTTAAATCATGGAAGCTTTCCTCAGAAAGAATTTGTTTTACTTTCTGATGTGTGCCAGTGGGAGCTGCTAGTCTGGGACCACTTTAGTCTGCTTCAAAAGACCCAGCTTAATGTGAGAGTCTCAGGTTTAGCTCCCAGACTTTGTGTTGAGACTAGGAATGTGGATTTTTCTATTCTGTCTTTCAGTTGTGTTAGTTTCTGTTCCATGTACTTTGAAGTTCTGTTGTATGATGCTTGCATGTTTAGGATTGTTACGTCTTCTTGGCAAACTGATCCTTTAGCATTACATAATACCCCTCTGAATCCCTGGTAATATTCCTTGTTCCGAAGCCTACTTTGTCTGATGTTAATATGGTCACTCCAACAGTTTTTTAGTTCGAGTTTGCATCTTACATCTTTTTCTACCCTTGTATTTTTAACCAATGTCTTTAAAGTCAGTTTCCTGTAGACAGCATAAAATTGGTTCTTGCTTTTTAAAAATTATTCTAATCTGGCCGGGCGCGGTGGCTCAAGCCTGTAATCCCAGCACTTTGGGAGGCCGAGATGGGCGGATCACGAGGTCAGGAGATTGAGACCATCCTGGCTAACACGGTGAAACCCTGTCTCTACTAAGAAATATAAAAAATAGCCAGGCGAGGTGGCAGCGCCTGTAGTCCCAGCTACTCGGGAGGCTGAGGCCGGAGAATGGCGTGAACCTGGGAGGCGGAGCTTGCAGTGAGCTGAGATCCGGCCACTGCACTCCAGCCTGGGCGACAGCGCGAGACTCCGTCTCAAAAAAAAAAAAAAAAAAAAAAAAAAAAAAATTCTAATCTAACAGTCTGTCTTGTAATTGAAGCTGATAGAGTTAATTTTTTTCTGTGAAATTTACGTAGGAGAGGGCTAAAATTTTTTGGTAGTATTGAAATAATCACTTATTAATAATGAGATACATAAACATTACTAAATTAATCCACAGTATCAAAGTTCTAAGTGTTGTCTAGCACATGATAGGTACTCAAAAAGCGTGTGTCACATGAAATGCTAAAAATGTTTAGGGTTACCTAGATTTAGCCAAATATGTTTATTGAGTGCTTACTGTTTCCTAAACTGTATCAGGTGCCAGCCTAGTTGAAGTAAAGAAAATATAGTACTCTGTTGACTTGCATTATTTCACTCTTTTTTTTTCTATTTTCATTCTGAAATGATGGGTAGAAATGGGAGTGATATAAGCAGTTTCTCAACAGCCCAGAATCTTAGAGGATAATCTGTGACTGGCTTTTTAATTGCCCACAGCAATGTTTGCCCCTGGTTTTGATTGTAATTAGAAGCAGGATGTATTTTAAATAAATATTGATGTTTGATTTGGAAGGTTTACATCAAATTCCCCCATTTCCACCCTCTTTCTCATCTCCCTGCTCCCATTTGACACTGCATTGGGACAGCAGCACCCTCACATTGCTTGGTGTAACCAAAATGGCTGTGGGATTTGGAAAGTTGTTTCTATTTTTCATAGAAACTGGGTTTTGCCATGTTGCCCAGACTGGTCTCAAACTCCTGGGCTCAAGTGATGCAGGAAGGTGGGAAGATTGTTGTTAGAAGGTTGTTGTTAGAATCCTGGCTTAGACATTAATTTGTTCTGGGACTTTAAAGTAGATTCAGATTCCTCAGCAACAAATTCATAGAAGATGCTAAGTCTTGACCCCTGTCCCATTAAAAAAAATTATAAATCCAAGGATGATGTGAAACACCCTTTTAAAGATAAAAAGAATCCTGGATTATTTGTTAGTGACTTCTTAGGAAATTGTTATTATGGAGAAATTTTAAACATCAAAAGTAAAGGGAATGGTATAATAGAACCCATGTTCTCATTATCAAAACATTTTGCCAATCTTTTCACTTATCTCCAGCCCGCCTTTTTTTTTCCTTTTGTTTCCCGAAGCATTCTAAAGAAATAGCCACCAGATAACAGGTACCAGGTCATTATACCTACAAATACTTCAGTATATAAGTAAATGTTTTAAAATTACATCTACTAACTTTTTCTTTGTCCTACTTCCTCCTTATTAAATTAGGAAACTAAGAAGGTTAGTAACTTGCCCAAGGCCATATAATTAAGTGGAAGAACTGGATCGAGAACGTTAGTGTTCCTAATACTTAATCCTGTATTCTTTCCACACAACATGTTGGCTCTGAAGAATATCTATTTACTAACTGTCTTAGACTGTTCAGGCTGCTATAAGAACATCCATAAACTGGGTGGCTTACAAACAACACAAACTTATTTCTCACAATTCTGGGTACTGTTAATTCCAAGATGGAAGCGTCAGCAGATTTGGTGTCTGGTGAGGGCCTGCTTTTTGGTTCATAGATGGTACCTTCTAGAGGTGTCCTCGCATGGGGAAAGGGGCAAACTAACTCCCTTGACCTCTTTTATAAAGGCACTAATTTTATTCATTCATGAGGGCCCTGCCCTCATGACCTAATCACCTTCCCTTTGGGTGCCACATCTCTTAATGCCATCACACTGGGGATCATGTTTCAATACAGGATTTTTTGGGGAAATACAAATGTTCAAATCATAACACTAGCTAAAAAGAAAATTGCAGTTAGATTCTCCACCAGTATTGTATATCAGGATCATCTTAGAGGATATGAGAAATGCAGGTTCCTGAGCCCCATCCCCAAAGGACGTAATTTCTTAGGGCCGAGCTGAAGCCAGCAGTGTGTTAGAGCCAATTTATATCAGTTCCTGAGAGCCAACTATTAAATTTCAAAGAATTTTATGAGCTCATTACTAAAAATCATTACAAATTAAATTGTAGAAGCTCACAATTACATAAATTACGTTAAAAACGAAGATAATAAGTATTCAAAACTCATCCCTTCCTATTGACTTTACTACCCTTTGCTATTATCCATGCTCTTGAGGTTATGTCTATTACATCCATGTGGTGGAGATACTGTATACTGGTGTGCTACTGTGCATCTCTTCCCAACCTCACATGCACTGGGAGCTTGAAATTGGCCATGTGGGAATATTTACACCATGGGAATTGTCAAATACAACCAGGCTTGATTTATTGCTTTGTTGATTATGTAGACAATGATGAAATAAATGTTAATAATGTAGATTAAACTTAAAGTGTGTCATGCCTGTGGTCATTACATGATGAATAATGTAAAACTAAGGAAATATTCTCCTAATCTTCAAAAACCATCTTCTGGTTCAGCAAAGAAGTCTCTCACATCATTAATAAATCATGTGAGATTAAGAAATGATGTTTCATTTTTACTCATTAATGTAAACAAAATTATTATTATTATTTAAGAGATGAGGTCTTGCTCTGTCATCCAGACTGGAGTGCAGCAGCATGAACTTAGTAACCTCAAGCTCCTAGACTGTAGCTATCCTGCTGCCTCAGCCTCCTGAATAGCTAGGACTACAGGTGTATTCCATGGTGCCTGGTGAAATTTAAAAAAAAAAATTTTTTTAGAGACAGGGCCTTGCTATGTTGCCTAGGCTGATCTTGAACTCCTGGCCTCAAGAAATCCTTTCACCTGAGTGAACAAAACTGTTACCCAGCATTCAGTTGGAACTATACATGTTCATCTGTTGCAACCACAGAATGACTACAGATACAAGAGTTTAGCAAAAGCCAACAAAGCATTTCGTAAGATTTATGAAATTTGGCCAGGCGCGGTGGCTCAAGCCTGTAATCCCAGCACTTTGGGAGGCCGAGATGGGCGGATCACGAGGTCAGGAGATCGAGACCATCCTGGCTAACACGGTGAAACCCCGTCTCTACTAAGAAATACAAAAAACTAGCCGGGCGAGGTGGCAGCGCCTGTAGTCCCAGCTACTCGGGAGGCTGAGGCCGGAGAATGGCGTGAACCCGGGAGGCGGAGCTTGCAGTGAGCTGAGATCCGGCCACTGCACTCCAGCCTGGGCGACAGCGCAAGACTCCGTCTCAAAAAAAAAAAAAAAAAAAAAAAAAAAAAAAAGATTTACGAAATTTACAATGAAGAATATTGGATGCATTATTACTTGTAAATTAGATGCTACATATTCTTTTATCAGTAATATTTTCTAGCATACCTCTATATAAAACCCTGGAAACTGCGTTTCAAATTAACATCTCAGATACTCTCATGCGTACTAAATTTGGAGAACCACTGTTTGAGTCATTGAAAGAAAAGATCAGGATCACTTAATTTGGTCTCCAAAGGTTCTTCCTGATTTTTACTGAAAGCAAGATAGAGAACATGTTCTTTCAAATGCAGAGGCCTGTTTTTTAAATTTAAAAATTAATTTAAAAATAGTTGTAGAGAGGTATAATTAACATATAAAAAATTGGCACACTTTAGCATATGTAATTTGCTAAGCTTCAACATATGTATACCCCAGTGAAACCATACCACAATCAAGACTGTGAACATATCCATCTTCTCAAAAAGTTTTCCAGTAATTTCCCTTGGTAATTATTTCCTTCCACTCCTTCTCATGTACCCCATACCCAGGTAACCACTAATCGCCTTTCTGTCACTATGTTACTTTGCTTTTTTTTAGAATTTTGTATAAATGAAATCATACAATATGTGAGTTTTTTGATGTTTCTTTTTCTCAGCATAATGATTTTGTGACTCATCCGTGTTGCTGAGCATCTGAGTAGTTCGTTCCATTTTTTTGATTGAGTAGTATCCCATTTTATGAATATGCCACAGTTTTTTTACCTGCTAAGGATATTTGGGTTGTGTAGTTTTTGCCTATTACAAATAATACTGCTCATGATGCAGGGCAGGCAAATCCCAATACTGGGGCTTAGCCCGGGAGGGTTCTTGGCTTCACACAGGAAAGTGTTCAAGAGTGGGCAAGGCAGTGGTGCTAGACAACAACTTTTATTGAAATGGCGGTGTACGGCAGTCGCAAATATACAGCTCCTTGTGGAACAGGGATACCCCATAGGCAATGTGACCAGAGTAGCAGCCCAGAGGCAGGTCTGCACTCACATTTATATCTACTTTTAATGACATGCAAATTGAAGGATGGATTATGCAGCAATTTTTAGAAAATGAGTTGTAACTTCTGGGCCGTTGGATTGTTGCCATGGAAGGGGGTGGTAACTTCCGGGTGTTGCCATGACGATGGTAAACTGACATAACACACTAGTGGCTGTGTCTAATGGAAAGCTGCTTCTGCCTCATTCTGTGTTTTAGCTGGTCCTCAACTCAGTCCAGTGTCCAAGCACTATTTCTGTAGTCAAGTCCCCCTCCTGAGTCAAGCCCTTCCTCTTACCTCACAATGAACATTTGTGTTTAAATTTTTGTATTGATATGTGTTTCCCTTTCTCTTAGGTAAATACCTGGGAGTAGAATGGCTGGATCATATGGTTGATATGTGTTTAACTTTTTTTCTTTTTCTTTTTTGAGACAGAGTCTCACTCTGTTGCCCAGGCTGGAGTCGAGTGGTGCGAGCTTGGCTCACTGCAACGTCTGTCTCCCCCAGATTCAAGGGATTCTTCCTGCCTCAGCTTCCCGAGTAGCTGGTATTATAGGCACCCACCACCACGCCCGGCTAATTTTTGTATTTTTAGTAGAGATAGAGTTTCGCCATTTTGGCCAGACTGGTCTCAAACTCTTGACCTCAGATGATCCACCCGCCCTGACCTCCCAAAGTGCTGGGATTACAGGCATGAGCCACCGCTCCCGGCTGATACGTGTTTAACTTCTTAAGAAGCTGCCAATCTGTTTTCCAAAATGGCAGAAATCAATTATTTTCTTCCCTCTCTCCCTCCTTTCCTTTCTTAACCCCCAACCCCTGCAACTTATTTCTTTCTTTCTTTTTTGGTGGTGAGAAAGTATGAGTAATTAAGACTTTCATGTGAGCACTCCAAGCAAGTTAGTAATGTAACATAATTTATATCATTTAAATAATTACTTAACATTTATTTAGTAGGAGTGGGAAAATAATTTCTGGTAATGAACATTACATAGAGTTAGAGTCACTTAATTTACTTCATTGGCTCATGATGTTTAAATTTGTTTTCCATTTTTTTCAGCAGTTCTAGTTTGCACTTCCATTTACTTTTGTGAGTTTCTGAACCAGACAACCCTTGGGAGGTATATTAAAGGGTTTAACATTTTGGATAATAAAAAAATCACTCATTTCTCTTAAGTATTACGCCATGCGTTATTTGGTTTTAGAATTTCAGTTAAAGACAACAAATTACTATTTAGCATGTATACATTGCCAAAATACTCAAGAGTGTCTGTTTGTGTGTGTGCGTGCATGCGTGTGTGTGGTGGGGTGGTGTTTGTCTTCCAACTCCAAAATAGATATTTCAAGAGTATTGAGACAATTACATTTTACTCAGGATAGCTGAGGCTGTATTTCCAGTTTACTTTAGTGTTATGTGAGTTCCCCCTTATAGTTTCCTCCTATAGATTGTTGCTCTAAGAAGCTGCCTGGCAGACCTCTGCCTCTATCTGGCTCTGAATGTTCCCTTTGAAGAAAGAGAACCTAAAAGCTAAGACTAGGTATGCTGTTATTATACAAGTAGGCTTTTTCAAAACCCCTAATCTAAACTAGCATAGCTTCAGTTCATCGCCAGTTAATTGTAACCAGAAATTCAGAGCTGCACCAAGGCATCTGCAAGGACATGCCCACAGGGAACCCTGACCAGAAAACATTTTTCTTTGTAAGTGTGACAGCTTCTGACTTACTTAAAGATAAGGCATTATTTCCCACATTTTCTTGGAACGAGTTGGTTGGTGGCAGAACTGGAAGAGACGATGACCTAGCCAATGCTGATGCTTACGCGAGCTTCAGGTAACCCTCGCAGGAGGAGTTGGTTCTGGCAACCTCTTCCATCCTTGGGGAAAGAGGCAACAGGTGCAAATTCTCCCAGAAGTTACTGGAGCAATGTCCAATTATTTGATGACTCTGCATTGTGGTATTATTAAAATTTATTTTTTTTTATCTGTAATCACCATATTACTCTGAAAAATGTAGCTTTTCATACAGCAGTAAGAGTTTATTATCCACCCCCAACACCCAGCCTTTTCCTGGGTGTTATTTTCCAGTGCATTGCAGAAGTTATGTAAAAGTCTTCAAAAAGCCCTTTATCAGCAAGGGAACAGTCTATCTTTCTCTGACCAATCAGGATAAAAGCCGCATCTGAAGGGAAGCACTGTTTATAGGTTCTGGGACTGGTTGTCTTCCAAGATGCTAGTAAAAAAGAAAAAAAAAAAGGAAGGAGAAGTATCTGTTCTATGAAAAGGAAAAGAAACAAACAAAAAAGCTTCTTTATTTTAGTTCTGTGAACACTGTTGGTATGACTCTAGTTATTGCCTTAATAAAATGAGAGTACACAGATGGCTCTAATTATCATCCCAATGAGAGTGCAAAACGTGGTATGATATGACTAAAGAAGGAAGCAAATGACTGAAGCAGTCATCTTGTCGGAGTTTCCATTGTGATACTTCCTCACTCTTCTGACCACACATAGCACAACAAAGGAGCACTGGACTGGGAGTCTGGTAGGCAAATTCCAATTCTGAATTTACCTTGTTCTTAGAGGAAGTAGTAGAGAGCAGTGGTTTCCTCCTATTTTCCTCCTATTATTCTTTCCTACAAAGAACCTATTTTTATTGTTTCTGCCCTGTAAATAGGATGTTTTGAAAAATATTATTAGTTACCTCTTTTGTCTCAGACTGTAAGGTATAGGAACCCCAGAGTTGTGTCCATGAGAGAGAAGATTGGCCTGAGTTTGAATCCTGACATCATGGCTTACTAGCTGTATGACCTTGGGAATGTTCTATAACCTCCTTAAGCCTCAGTTTCTCTATAGGGTTGTAGCAAGTATATGAGTATATTGATGGCTTAGAGCAGCGGTTCCCAACCTTTTTGGCACCAGGGACTGGTTTCGTGGAAGACAATATTTTCACGGGACGGGGGTAGGGAATGAAACCTTTCTCCCTCAGATTATTAGACATTAGTTAGATTCTCATAAACAGTGCTCAACCTAGATCCCATGCGTATGCAATTCACGATAGGGTTCGTGCTCCTGTGAGAATCTAATGCCACCGCCGATCTGACAGGAGGCGGAGTTCAGGCAGTCATGCTCACTTACCTGCTGCGCGGCCCAGTTCCTAACAGGCCATGGACTGGTACTGGTTTGCAGCCTGGGGCTTGGGGACCCCTGGCTTAGAACAGTGCCTGGAACGTGGTGAAAGTCAAGCTACAATAGTAATATGATGATGATGATGATGATGACGATGATGATAACGATTATTACTGCTATTATTATTTGAACTAACTGGGAAGAAGGGTTGGCCCTTCTTAGAGTTGACTAGTAGTCCCACCTACATGCCTAAAAGAATATAGAACGCTGTGGTTTGAGTGATGTTGCCGTATTGTTTAAGGATGAGTGGGAGTGAGCAACAGGAGTTTGGGTGCAGAGGTACTATTTTTCAGGTTGCTGAGGTCTATACTAATTTTTTAGTATTAGTTATTATTTAGTTATTTTTAGTATCTCTGACCTCTCTCAAGGTCAGAGAAGGGTTAGGGAGCAAAGTTAGAGTATTGGAGGTGGAGGAAAGTGACGTGGAAAAAAAAAAGCAAGAAGGGGTCAAGGTATAGGTCAGATAGTCTGGACTTCAAAGCAGAGTTTGTTACCAGAGCGGGACTCACATCTGCAGAAAACCATGTCCAACCATTAAAACTCCCTGTAAAACAAAGGTATTATTGCAAGAGGGAGCAACTAGTGGCAGGCAGACACTCTAGGCAGGTCCAGACAGGGCGAGCCCATCATGCTCCGTGAACAGGCTGTGGTTTCTAACAGAGGGCGCCATATTTGCTTAGGACGGACTCAGGTCTCCATCCTGGCTGACTGCAGGTTAAAAGTCTTGAGAGTCTATAACTGCAGGACTAGGAAAAGTAGGGCCCATGATTTTTTTTCCCATTTTTATTACATTATTTTTCTATTCCATCTCTGATCCATCCATATTGTAACCAAATATTTACCAACATTGAAGTATAATAAGTTTACCTGATATCTGAGGGTTGCGATGCTAAAAGACAATCAGAATAGGTTAATATACAGATACCTATGCACTGTTCACTGCCTCTGGCTGCTTAATTCTGGGTTGGTTTCTAGGCCAAAAAACTGATGGTATGCTGGACACTTTGTGCACAGTGACTGGGTCCCCATTCACATTCCACAGTGTCCTGTGATGTCAACCGTGAATCAGCATAGGCTGATTATAAAATGTCAGTGTAAGCACATAGATTTTATATGATTCTAGTAAAAAAAAAAAAGAGAAACTTTAATATTTACTTAACCTTTTCAGTAGCATTGTGAGTAAATATGCCTCCTCTGTTGGGTTTTTGAAATGCTGACGAGGGCTCATATAACTAAAGATACTTCTTGACAAACTCAATGGATACTATAGAATTTTATTATTATTATTATTATTTTTGAAGTGGAGTCTTGCACTGTTGCCAGGTTGGAGTGCAGTGGCGTGATCTCAGCTCAGTGCAATCTTTGCCTTCAGGGTTCAAGCGATTCCCCTGCCTCAGCCTCCTGAATAGCTGGGACTACAGGCACATGGTACCACGTCTGGCTAATTTTTTTGTATTTTAGTAGAGATGGGGTTTCATCATATTGGCCAGGATGGTCTCAATCTCCTGACCTCGTGATCCACCCGCCTTGGCCTCCCAAAGTGCTGGGATTACAGACGTGAGCCACCGCGCCCGTCCTCAGAATTGTATACATGGAACCATTACCTACCTCTGGAAACTCTCTGACCACTGAGACATCTCCCTTACTGGTTCTGGCTTCCCCGTCATTCCTTCCCAGTGTCCTTCACAGAATCCTCTAATGTAGGGGTATCCAATCTCCAGGCCATGGATGAGTATTGGTCTGTGACCTGTTAGGAACTGGACTGCACAGCAGGAAGTGAGTGGCGGGCCAGTGAGCAATGCTTCATCTGTATTTACAGCCATTCCCCACTGCTCACATTACCACCTGAGCTCTGCCTCCTGTCAGATCAACAGCAGCATTAGATTCTCATAGGATCTCGAACCCTGTTGTGATGTGCATGTGAGGGATCTAAGCTTCGTGCTCCTTATGAGAATCTAATGCCTGATGATCTGTCACTGTCTCTCATCACCCTCAGATGGGACCATCTAGTCACGGGAAGACAAGCTCAGGGTTCCCACTGATTCTACATTATGGTGAGTTGTATGATTATTTCATTACATGTTACAATGTAATAATAGTAGAAATAAAGTGCACAATAAATGTAAAGTGCTTACATCATCTCAAAACTACCCCTGCCCCTGTGGTCCATGGAAAACTTGTCTCCCATGAAACCTGTCCCTGGTGCCAAAAAAGTTGGGGACCAACTTGAATGCTCCCTGGATTGTGCTCTCGGCCACCACCTTTCACTGGATCATCTCTCTCTAGTTGGTCTTTTCATTCTAATTGTTTAAACAATTATATTTTTGTACATGGAGGACCTCCATTCTTTCTAGATCTCTAGCTCTAGCCTACCCTGAGTTCTAGATCTCTATTTCCAGTTGATAACTGGGTCTTTCCTCGAAAATATCCCACAGATTCCATCAAGGCTCAGCCACTTTCACCATTGGTTTTCCCTGTTGCCTTTAACCAATCGTAATTTATTTCCCTAGCCCTACTCAGAGCTGGGGAAGTGTTGATTCTCCCTTTTAGAGCCTCATGGAGATGGGCTCTGAGCAAAATTAGGGCTCTGCCAGCAAGAAAGAAAGAATGATGATTAAGCAACTAACACTGTCTGCTCACATCCACATATTTGCACCCTACTAAAATTCATATAATAAAATTTTTCTGGCATAATAATATTTTTCAGAGCAAGAAAGAAAGAATGATGATTAAGCAACTAACACTGTCTGCTCACATCCACATATTTGCACCCTACTAAAATTCATATAATAAAATTTTTCTGGCATAATAATATTTTTCTGGCATTCAAAGTCCCCCATATCAAGACTCAGAACACTTTTAGAATCTTGCCTTTCTTTTTAAATGTCCCCCATGTTCTGGTTATTTTGGATCCTGTCCTTTTGATCAGGACATGCCTAGCACTTCCCCATCTCTGCTTCAGTTACTTCTTGGGGACCACCTCCTATTTTCTCTGCCCATCCAAATCCTACTCACCTTTCAAGATCTCTCTCCAAAGCCACTTCTGGCAGGGTGCTGGGATCATGCCTATAATCCCAGCATTTTGGGAGGTCGAGGCTAGCGAATCACTTGAGGTCAGGAGTTCGAGACCAGCCTGGCCAACATGGCGAAACTCCATCTCTACTAAAAATACAAAAATTAGCGGGACGTGGTAGTGGGTACCTGTAATCTTAGTTATTTGGGAGGCTGAGCCTGGGGAATCACTTTAACCCTGGAGGCAGAGGTTGCAGTGAGCCGAGACTACGCCACTGTACTCCATCCTGGGTGACAGAATGAGACTCTGTCTCAGAAAAAAAGCGCCACTTCTAACATGAAACCATCTATGGACAATTCAGGGATCTTTTTTCTACTTTTAATCCCTATATTTTCAGTCTTTTCTACTAGATTTGAGGTTTCTTGATAAAGACTATGCTTAGTCATTTGTGTGGTTCCCACTGTACTGGGCACACAGTAACTGCCTAACTTACTGTTGGATGAATTTGACTAGAGTATTTTCTGGTTGTGTTTACAGAAAAACCAAACACGTCTCATATAGCGAGGGAGGCGTTACTGGCGTCATCTGGTTTGAAGGCCAAATTCCTCCCCAGTGGGACAGGTTTGTGGCTATATACAGTGAATCCCCTCTGTGCAACAGGAAAGGAAATACTCTTGTTTCTGAAATTGGCAAAGCTTGTTTCCCACGTCATCGCCTTTGCCTATGTCTTTTTCTTTTCTTGGTGGATAACCCACTTGTTGCTTTTCTTTAGACATTTCTTATTTTTGGACTATTGATTCTGACTGTACTCGCCCTTCCCTTCCTCAGGCTATTTTCCCTGTTCAGTGTTAATATTCTATACAGTAGCTCTTCTAATATCCTTGAGTGTACCTTTATGCATCTTATTTCTACTGTTGGTACTAAAGATTCTTATAATAATGTGTGTTGTTGAAACATATTCTCTTATTAATGGAGCCTTTATCATAGTGTGTGATTATCATAGTGAAAGGGCACAGAGTAAGGTATGAAAGTGGGACGGGATTTTGTAGATATTGACTTAAATGATAAATACCTACTTTTTAAAAAGACGCTAACAATTCTTGGAGAGAAACAACAGTAATAATTTAAATAACGTACCCATCAGAATTCAAAAATTTAAGATGGAGTAAAGGTTAGAAGACCTTACTCAAAAATACTGAGTTTTGAGTTATCAAAGGGAAACTATTTGAAAACCAGTTTTCCAATTCATAAATAAAGGCCTGGTTGAGCTAGATATGCACATTGGTGAATTAGTGTAATTTCTGTAGAGATAAAAGACACCTTTTTCCGCAGATCTGTGTTTAGATATCTGGACTTTATGTCAGGCAGATGTAGACCAGATCTAGATTAATCTCTGCTGCCCCACTCATTTTGTTTTCTGTACTAGTTCCCTCTGTAACTCTTTTGTTCTCATCTATAGATTGGAGAAGTGACGATGCGGAGTGGACAGAAGTAGAATGGAAAAGTCAACCTGTGAAGCACCTGATGTATCAAATGACGTGTTTTTTTTTTTTTTTTTCTGTGATGGAATCTTGCTCTGTTGCCCAGGCTGGAATGATCTTGGTTCACTGCAACCTCTGCCTCCCGGGTTCAAGTGATTCTCCTGCCTCAGCCTCCCGACTAGCGGGGATTACAGGCACATGCCACCACGCCCGGCTAATTTTTGTATTTTTGGTAGAGACGGGGTTTCAACACGTTGGCCAGCCTGTTCTCAAACTCGTGACTTCAGGTGATCCACCTGCCTCAGCCTCCCAAAGTGCTGAG
This sequence comes from Macaca mulatta, assembly GCF_049350105.2. Taxonomy (NCBI): domain Eukaryota; kingdom Metazoa; phylum Chordata; class Mammalia; order Primates; family Cercopithecidae; genus Macaca; species Macaca mulatta. The sequence continues at coordinate 21,409,444 of NC_133413.1, read as the reverse complement.
ATTACAGGCATGAGCCACTGCGCCTGGCCTGTACTAGATGACTTCTATATGAGATATCAGTTATGCAGTTGAAAGCGTTAACACCAGAGAGCCGTGCCTGTTGTGCCATTTGGAGAAGAAAGCTCGGCAATGGTGCAATGAGAGGGACACATGTTCCCCCTTTAGTCCTCCTCTTGGACTGGTCTGGAGAGAAACAAAATGAACAACGGAGAGTGTAAATTTGAAAATAGTAGGAAACAACTCGCTTATTTTGATGTGTGTATTTAAAGGCATTAATTCAAAACATCCAGAAGAAGTTAAAAGCATCCCCTTTTCAGTCAGCAAATAGTAACAAAGCCCCCACTATGTTTGAGTTATGCTTATGGAATGAGGTCTTGAACATGTGTGACCTTTTTTTTTTTTCCCCCTAGAAAAGCAAAGTTGACCTCTCCAGGTCAAACGTTTATTTTACTCATTTAAAATAAAAATTCATTTAGAAATATATTTCATATTTTCCATGTTCCTTAAGTAGACTATATGAAATATAATTAGATCCCGCCTTAATGATTTACCACCCACAATAGTACTGTCTGGCCTGTATTTATGCTTGGGTACAACACGCCTCTTCCATCTAATGAGCAATCTCTATAACTACACAGCACATTTGCCGTCATCTAAGAAATCAGATAACCCTGATTATTAGAACTGTATTTAAAGTCAGAGTCAACATGACGTGAGTATGTCTCTTCAAAAGTAATGTAACTGAGTTTTAATGAATGAGTTTCACCACTGCTCTCTCAGCTACTGAGTGGCTCTGGGTCAAAGTTCTCAAGGACCCTGGTAAGGCTGAGAAGTCTAACCTTGAACTGTGTGAAATATTTCTGTACTTAACACTTAATACCTATTCAAATATATTTAAAACAAGTTATTAAAGATATTAAACATATTGTATATATCTTGCATTTTATAAATGTAAAAGTTTGCCACTTTATGTGTTGTTTTTGAATATATTTTTATATGGGCTGCCATATAAACATGATGCCACGATGCCATATATTTTATTCCATTTTTTCCCCAAGGGGATAAAATCACTCTGACATCATGACTTGACTTATTTCCACAACTTTCTATATATTTCCTTACTGTTATCACATTATCAGCACCATATTAAGGTACACTTATAATGTCCTTGTAAATTAAAATAACATATTTTGATTCTCAAATCTTGTTTATGAAAAATGTTTAAGCACATATCTAAAGCTAAACTCCATGTAGAAAACTTTTCTTTTCTTTTCTTTTCTCATGATAGAGTCTTGCTCTATTGCCCAGGCTGGAGTGCAGTGGTGTGATCTCAGTTCACTGCAACCTCCCCTTCCAGGATCCAAGCAATTCTCATGCCTCAGCCTCCTGAGTAGCTGTAACTACAAGTGCCTGCCACCATGCTTGGCTAATTTTTGTATTTTTAAAGTAGAGACAGGATTTCATCATGTTGGCCAGGCTGGTCTCAAACTACTGACCTCAAGTGATCTGCCAGCCTCCGTCTCCAAAAATGGGATTACCGGTGTGAGCTACCATGCCCTGCCTTTTTTTTTTTTTTTGTAGTAATTATTATTATTGTTATTTTAAAGAGTCTCTCTCTGTTGCTCAGACTAGAGTACAGTGGTGTGATCTTGGCTCACTTTGGCTTTGGCATCCTGGGCTCAAGTGATCTTCCCTTCTCGGCCTCCCATGTAGCTGGGACTATGGCACGGGCCACTATTCCTGGCTAAATTAAAAAAAAATTGTTTTGTAGGGACGGGGGTTTCACTGTGTTGCCTAGGCTGGTCTCAAACTCCTGGCTTCAAGCAATTTTCCAGCCTTAGCCTCCCAAAGTGCTGGGATTACAGGCTCGAGCCACCATGCCTGGCTATAAGTCTTAACAATTGGTTTTTACACGTAGGTTTCGTGTTCAACCTGGTTATTCTTCTCAGTCTTTGGGGTGTAAGGAATCCATCCTTCTGTTAGGTTCACTGACTTAATTCTGCTAGGCATTATTAGGGCACTGGGGCTGCAGAGATGAGTTGGCCATTCTTTCCCCTAATACTCTGCTGCCTTTTCTAATGATGGACAGTAAGTACCACCTTGATAATAGTGGCTCCCAAAGGGATAATCCAAAGGCTGTTACATATCTGCTTGCTTTTTTTTTTTTCCAGAAAAAAAATGTATCTTTTCTCACATTTTGTTACTTAGTTTCATAGTTTTATCACCTTTTCCGTTCTCTTATCATTTCATATACTAACTGTTGTCAAAATATATGGGGGCACCAAACCCTTAGCTAGAACTGGCTTTATGAATTGATATTTATTGATACATACTGATATGACACATATTGTTATGTACATTGCTATGCTTTTGTATTACTATCCAAATGGAAAAAAGTTGGAAATGGTAACAAGGTACTGTTATAAGTTATAAGCCCCTAAAAAAAGTAATCAACCCTGAAGTGAGCTCCTTCTTTTTTTTTTATTTGAGACGGAGTCTCATTCTGTCACCCAGGCTGGAGTGTAGTGGCGCCATCCTCACTCACTGCAACATCCGCCTCTTGGATTCAAGTGATTCTACTGCCTCAGCCTCCTGAGTAGCTGGGATTACAGGCATGTGCCACCGCACCTGGCTAATTTTTGTATTTTTAGTAGAGACAGGGTTTCACATGTTGGCCAGGCTGGTCTCGAACTCCTGACCTCAGGTGATCCACCTGCCTTGGTCTCCCAAAGTGATGGGATTACAGGCATGAGCCACCGCGCCTGGCCTCTACCTCTTTCTTTTAGATAACAGCTATAGATCCAATTGCAGCAACAAGGGTGCCTCCTCCACCCTCCCCAAGCCGGTCCACATAGTCTAGAACCTGAGTCCAACCGTGTGCGTCTGTGCTGGGCCATGGCAGCTCCTGCTCAAGTCCTCTGGGCTGTCTTCCAGACCGGATTCCATGCTGAAACTGTATTTTATAATTCTGGAGATATCACGGAGCAGAAGGACGGGAGATGCTTCAGGAGAGGAAAGAAAATCAATGCTTTGACAACACACCAGCCAATACAGGGAGGTGTGGGAATGCTTCGGTGGCAGTGAGAAGGCTCTGAAGAGGTTACTTGGTTACCCACGGAGTGCTTGACAGTGAACATTCTAACCTTTACACAACTCATAACCCAACTCCAGCCTCCATGTGCTGCCCTCCGTCTGCAAAGCGGGGATTGTCATGATTTGCCTTAAGAGGGTGCTGTGTGATAACATGGGAAGGAGGCTTGGCCAATGGCTTGTACCTATGTATGTGTGTACGTATGCTTTGTTAACTATTTCTTCTCTCTCTTATGCAGCATTTTGGGGCATAGCAGAATAGACATATTTTGCATTCATTTGGAAAACACCTACTTCTTCCCGGTTTCCCAAGTCTCAATTGAATTGCAGTGGGGATATTAGGTCACGAGGGTGAAGAGTTCACTCAGGAGTGTGGGGTGGGGACAGGTCCACCTGGGGAGTCCGGGTAGGAAGCAAAGCTTGCTTCAGGGATGCTTCCTGCAGGTAAGCAGGAGCATAATGGAAACTGAGCTACTTCAAGACTGTGCCTATAGCCTCCGGACTGCCTACCCTGTACCCACATAAAGTCTGGTGCGCTGGAATCTCCCAGATGGAGACTTCGAGCCAGGCAGTAGAAGGAGCCAGGCTAGGCAGTAGAAGGAGCACTGCCTCAGGAGTCATAGGACTGGTTTCCAGCTCTGGTTCTGCCGTGGCTCAGCCCTGGGGCCTCTGCAACTTGCTTAACCGAATCTGCAGGTGATGACCTCTTCCAGTCTAACACTGACTCCTCCCGAGTCCCCCTCAATTACAGTGAAAATTGGCGATCGTTTCCCAACTCTCTCCCACAGAGACGCGCTGGAGCACTTACAGGTAAAAGGCGACCTGTGGCCCTGGAGGTTGTGTGCCTGTGTGTGTGAGAGGTGGCGGTGGATCTTTCATTACCCAGCACTCCGCGTACTTGCCTTTTAGCCCTTCCTCTCCCGCTTCTCTCCTGGCCTCCCAGTGGCCGTCAGGGGTCCCTGCAGACATCGCTTACCCACAGTGGTGGGGTGTGAGAGTTAACAGGGGTTCCTGACCTTCGCTGTAAGTAGAAGCTCTCGAGGGACGGCGTTATAGCTGACCAAGAAGAGACCGTGACTAAAGGCATGAATTCCCTGAAGTGCGATTTACAAAGTTTTTGCATGGAAGTCGGCGCTCGGCTGGGAGGGCAGCCAAGGGAACAGAGCGGGTGGAGCGGGGGAATGGGGAACTCTGTCCTGCAAGAATAAGGACCCCGTGGAGACTGGACACCTCTCTCCTGCAACTCGGGCCACACCACAGTGTCCTAGTCTCTAAACTTCTCCGGCTCTCGGTGACCAGTCACGTGTAAACCGCCCCTGGTGTCCAAGCGCGGCCCCTTCCGAGAGTGACAGCCTTCGGCCAGGTCGCCCAGCTCCGACGGGCGCAGGGACGCACTGCAGAGGGGCCGTGGGGGACGCGGGTGCCCGCGGCTAAGCGCGACCCCAGCCCTGCCTTGGCAGCCCCGGCCGGACCCACCCCGCCGCGGGGCGCCGGGCTTGGCCGTGGCTGCTCCCGCCCGAGCGGCCGCCGCCGCCGCCGCCGCCGCCGCTGCTGCTCCCCGCCCCCGGGGTCCCTGGAGGCTCCGCGGCTGCCTGAGCGGGAGGTGGAGCCGAGTCCGCCGCGGCCGCGCAGGAGGGAAAGTTCAGCGACGGCGGCAGCGGCCGGAGCCGGGCCGGGCAGTCAGCAGGGCGCCTCGGGTGAGTCCGGTCCCCTCCCGGGCCAGCTGGGAGCGGTGCGCCGCGCGGGGGCGTCAGTGGCGCCGGCAGATCCCCATAGCCCCGCGCGCCTCCCTCGCGCCCGCCCAGCCCGCGACCTCAGGGTGGCTCGTGCAGCTGCGGAGGACTGTGCCGCGCCTGGCCTCCCTCCGCCGCTGCCAGCGGGGGGCCCAGGGCACGGGCAGGGGCCGGGGAGCGGTTCGGCAGGCCGAGGGCGCGGCGCCTCCAGGTGGGCGCGCGGGGACGCGGAGGGGGATTCCAGGGAGGGTCCGGGGTTGCTGCGCTCCCGAGGTCGGTTTGGCTTCACCAGCCTTTCTCATGGCCTTCCGCTGTCTGATTACTTTCTGCAAAACCCACTGAAAAGTAGCCTTTCCACGTGCCGCGCGATGACTGCTGTTATTGTATTATTGTGGCTGGGATGGAGAGGGTGGAGGGGGCGTGACGAGGGTGGCCGGTGGGCAGCGCGCTCGCCTGCCCTGGACCGCGCTCGTGGGGGATGTGGCTGAGGGTCACCGCTGTCCGAATATGCCCATGGGACCGTGCGATTGGTGGGGCAGAAGCTGTGCGAGGGCATGATCTTGGGGTGGGGTGGGGGTTGGAAGGGCAGGGAGGAGAGGAAAGCTGTAGGAAGCGGAGGTAAAGTTGTTTGTTTCCATCGCGCTTCCTGCACCTGCACTACTGTCAGAGATTTTGAAGTTATCTTTTCATCGATGAGCAAAGAATGGTGAGAAAGGAAGAGATGTTAACAGCACTGTGCCTGCCAAAACAGTGAGCCTCGGGAAATACTCATAAATGAAATACTAATAAAAAGGATAGAGTGGTTAAATTTCACAAACTCCACTTTTATTCTGATTTCAAAGCCTTGGCACAGTTTTTACTTAATGTCATTAGATACGTCTAGATAATATAGATAATGAACTGTAAAGATAATGAACTGTTCTTTCACGGGGTTTTGTTTTGTTTTTTAAACTAGAAATTTAAATTTAATTCTGTAGGATTTCTTGGATTTTGTCGACATTGTTCCTACAAGAAAGTCAAATTACCTTGGTGTTACTTGCAACAGTGAGCATTAATAAGCCTGTGCAGTGCTGAAATGTTGCTAATTGGAGGGAGAAAGGTCCTTCAAACTTGGAAATAGACGCAGAAAGGCAAGATGAATTTTTATGTAAGCCTTAGGCATAAAAGGCAACTTGAACACGTTTTGTGATAGTGCATAATACCCAGGGGACTAGGTACTGGGTTCCAAGAAGATGGTCAATTCCTAGAAAGCAAGAGATGGGCCATACCCATTGTAAGATCACCTTACATATTTCATGATTCTTCTGCCTTGAGCTACCACACCATATGAACTCCATATAATACAATATCGAAATATTTTAATCCTGTTCATCTTTGTGTGCTAAAATCTGATATGTCTATTTGTAAAATGTATTAGTGGGTTTTAAAGCAGAATCTCCAACGTTTGGATTCATCCGTTTACATTACAGTGCAGTAAGCTTGTGCTTTGGGGTTCCAGAGACCTGAGCTCCAGGCGGCTTCTTCCACTTATTAACTGTATGACCTTGGGCAAGTTACTTACCCTTTCCTGGCCTTGGTGTCCTAATTTGTAAAATGCCAATAATACTCCTCACCTTATAGTGATGTTTAGCAGGAGGAAATTAGGTTTGGAAACTTAGCCTAGTGCCCGGAGTACACAGTATGCACTTCATAAATGTTGTCTTTTAGTTTTTTTTTTTTTTTTTTTTTGTCTTTCTTTACATTTAGGGATCCCCAACTCCAGCATGTTTCAACATTTAAAAAAATTGTAAAAATTCCTTCTTTGTAACCCTACTTTCCATTCATGTATCCATTGACTATTTATTGAAGAATCTCAGGTGCTGCCTAGAATGGGTGCTGAAAATAAGGAGCTGAAACTTTGGGGCAATACCTCAGCTTTTTCTTGTATCTTCCTAAGAATCCATCATAAGTTCATATGATGATGAATCGTACTTACCAATCTTCATATTACCCTAGCTCTGTTCTTAATGCCATGTTATTACATTAAAAAGAAATAACAGTGAGATCTGCAAGGGTCCTCATCTTTCCTATTTCCTCAATGTCTAACGCAGTGCCTGGCAGGGCATAAGGACTAAATAAAGATTTGTTGATTTAAAATGCAGAATGTAATGAAGTTATTCTTCGGGTCACATCCATCTTTTAATAATTCCTGATGAAAGGACCTTGAGATTTTAAATCATAGCCCTACTATATATTAGGGCTAATAGAGGTTATTACGGAGGCAAAGCTAAGGTAGACTTTATTACCTATTGATTTTGCACTCATGATGAAGCAGTCTTATAAAACCTATAAAACCGGATTGGAGAGTAACTTCACCACTAGGGGCCTCCTCAGCATAGTGTATCACCCCAGGCTGTCATTTATTACCGTTATCCTGTCCTTTAAGGTAGCCAAGAAATTTAACTTCCTGGGTTCATGACATGGAATACTTTATTAGAAAAAGGGCAACTTTGTGTCAAAAGCATTAGCCAAAGGCCTAAAAATAAATGGAAGTGGTCTTAAATGATGGATTTGGTGCTATTTTTGAATAACTTTAGAGTTAAGGACTTAAAAGAGATGTAAGAATTTGGATTTGTATTTTATATATCCTAATTTTCAAACATATGATTTTTTAAAACGTTGAAAAAATATATATGATTTTCATCTAGTATTTCAGCGGTTTTCTTTGTATGTCTTTGGTACAGCTTACTTTTATCTTTGAATGTGTTTAAAAAGGTTTATTTCCTAAATAGGTATTTGTAGCACTCACAGCAATCTAAGTTGTTTTTCAAGCAATTTTATCTGGCTAGCAGAAACTTCTGGTTATCTTTCCTTTTTAAAAAAATGGCTCACAGCCAGCACTTTGGGAGGCTGAGGTGGGCGGATCCCTTGAGTTCAGGAGTTCCAGACCAGCCTGGCCAACAGGGCGAAACCCCACCTCTACTAAAAATACAAAAATTAGCTGGGCGTGGTGGTACGTGCCTGTAATTGTAGCTACTCGGGAGGCTGAGGCAGGAGAATCACTTGAACCCAGGAGGCAGACGTTGCAGTGAGCCTAGATCACACCAGTGACCTACAGCCTGGGCAACAGAGTGCGACTCAAAAAAAAAAAAAAAAAAAAATTGGAGCCACATTAAATCTCACCTTCAAAAAATGTTTTATCGCATTCCAAGATGCATCACTGAAAGGCACCTTTCTTCTGTGTGTTTTTGAAAAGACCTCTTATTTCTAAATTCTACTGTGAATGAAGTTAGTCAAGCTTGAGAATATTTACTGAACAACTCAAAGGTGTTTTTAGTTATTTGTGTTTTTATTTCTCAGATATAATTTGCTATTTGGTAGAAAAATTACTGACAGTGTATATAAACAAACGTTATTACTGAAAATATTGCCATATTATATGTAAATGAATGAGAACATTATATTTTCAGGTTTTCCATGAAATTTAATTCGAATGACAAACTAAATACCTTTAATCTGTAAGTAAAATTAGAAACAGTTAGACCCAGGTGTGGTAGTACCAGCTACTTGGGAGGCTGAGGTAGGAGGATTTGTTAAGCACTCAGGAGATCAAGACCACGCTGGGCAACATCTCAAGACCTTGTCTCAGAAGCAAATGAACAAAATCCAACCAAACTACAACAAAAATTTGCAACAGAGAAAAGTTTAGTGCATTGTAGGTCTTAAATCTTACCAGTGGTTTTCCTATCTTATCTAGCAGAATGTATCTGAGTTTGAAAAATTATCAGACATCCAATTCTGATTTTTACATGGCAGGATTTTACAATAACACAGTCCGGTTTTTGCACTCCTCCCCACTTTTTTTTTTTTTTTTTTTAAATCAAGGTCTAGGTCAGTACTCTTAAGAGGGGAGGGTAAGAGGAATAACTTTTGGATGAAGGCTGTAGAACATTTTAAATATCATTTCCCTCTGATTAAGCTAAATGTTTTGGATTACTTTTAGGATTCTGTGCACATGAAAGGTTGTAGAGATCCCATTTGCACAAACTAATGCTTCCCCAGAACTGCAAGAGTCTGGCTTGTCCTCAAACCCCCAGCTAGCAAAGGCCATGGTGTCTCCCTCCCTCTCCTTCATCTTCCCAGACTGAAGCTGGGTCCATGCCAAGATGATAGGTACAAAGCCTTATGCGGGATGGGACAATTTAGTTTGGGCAAGAGCTCCAAGCTGAACAAGCTTATCGATGGCTGAGTTGAGAGGAAATGAATGAGTCTTTAAACCTGGGAGTCATTTTTAGGAACCAGCACTTGGGAGGTGTGCCTGCACAAAAATAATTGTTTGCTAGAATTTCATGTTTTGAACCTATGACTTAGGGAAACATTACTTTGCTGCACAGATAATTTTTGTTGCTGTTTTTAGGCAATGCATAAAACGCATGTGGTTACCCTGCAGTCATATTTGATATTTTGTTTCATTTGCACACACAAAGGACATTTGAGTTGATGGAGGAACAGAGGAACAGGAAATGGGGAGGAGGTAGATGTGAATTGTCCATGTATGCTGAGGGTCAGCCTTGTTTTTGTATTCTTAAGGCACATGGGCACACAGCACTGCAGCTTATTACTAGGAATTGGCCACTGGTGATTTTTGTGCTATGTTCATCTATTCCGTTAATAAAATTACTAAAATGGTGGTCTTTGACTTAGGCTTTGTGTTCTCTCAAAAGTGACTTTCTACTTCTGTTTCTCCAACGTTAAAAACATGCTAAAGTTAATGTATCCGTCAATAGGTCAATATATGTACACAGGACTGTGCTAGGAACCCCTTCCTCTGTGGTAGACTGTTGCATGTCGGGTGCTCAGTCTGGTCAACAGAGAATGGGCTGAAGTTCCTGCAGGGCATGCTTGTGTGGCACAACCTGCATAACTTTGTGTGACACTCTCATCTGTAAAAGTGGTTAGAACAATGTCTGGAGCATAGTAAAGGTTATATATGTGTGTATGTACATTTTATATATCATATAAGATATATTAATACATAATATATAATATATGAATATATACTATTATTTATGATATATGTGATAATACATATCATATAAGATATAACATTTTATATTATATATCATATAATATTTTATATCATTCATCATCATTATCATTATCATATCATATAAAAATATATTATTATATATTATATGACATTGTATATTTTATGTAATATATACAATTTTTAAAAATGTTATATAAAATAGATATATAAATATACACATGTATTAGTCTGTTCTCACATTGCTGTAAAGAACTACCTGAGACTGGGTAATTTATGAAGAAAAGAGGTTCAGTTGACTCACAGTTCCACAGGTTGCACAGGGGGCATGGCTGGGGAGGCCTCAGGAAACTTACAATCATGGCATTAGGTGAAGGGGAAGCAAGCACATCTTCACATGGCAGCAGGAGAGAGAGAGCCAAGGGGGAAGTGCTACACACTTGCAAACAACCAGATCTCATGAGAACTCTATCACAAGAACAGCAAGGGGGAAGTCTGCCCCTATGATTCAGTCACCTCCCCCAAGGCCCCTCCTTCCATATGTGAAGATTATAATTTGACATGAGATTTGGGTCGGGGCACAGAACCAAACCATATCAATATATAACTGTTGGTTGTTGTTATTAATGGTATCATTATTGACTGCATTGCTTTCAGAGTAGATCATTCTAGTAGTTGCAATAAGCTGGAACAGAGGATTCAGGTAAACTTAGTGCTTATAATAATGTTTGCAAAGCTAAGTAATTCATTTAAGTTCTTGTTTCACTTCTACCACGATTATTCTCTTCCCATGATAAAAATGGCTAACGCTGATGCAGCCCTTAAATATGTAGCAGGTACTCTGCTTAGTGTGGTACATGAGTTCTTCATTTAATCAGCACAGCCACCTTAGGAACTGTGCACTCTTATTATCTGTGTTTTACAGATGAGAACGCTAAGGTTTAGGAAGCAAGTCAAGGTCAGCTAGTAAGTGTTGTAGCTGGGCCTTAGTCCATGTCTGCCTGGCTCCAGGATCTGAGCTCGTGACCTCTTTGCTGTCTTTTCCAGCATAAATACTCATTGAATTGGCAGCCTGGAAAATGTCTTGAGTTCTGAGGGTTAACAAAACATGCAAACTTGATTTTCCTTAGAGTATTGTATTTGTCTCCATTTCTGGGCATGATGGAGCAAGATAACAAAATAATTTTTATCAGAGGGTCTTCTTCAGTACTTTTAATTTATAGATTTGTGTATGTAGCTTTTTCTAGCAGCTCAAAAATACAATGTAGAGCAACATCTCTGTTTAACATCTAACTTCCAATCAAGGCATTTGGCAGGCATGTTATAAGCAGAAAGTATGAACAAGATCAAGTGTGTGGGTTGCAGAATATTAAGGTATTAAGGCTGGAGTCAACCATGCATGCATTCATCTATCAAACATTTTTATGCACCTGTTCTATGAAGGTACTCTGCTAGACACTGCAGGGAATACCAAGATGTGAAGACAGTGCAGGAGAGAGGAAGGGTTTGAGACTTTGGTGGTGGACAAACTGGGGTTTGAATTCCAGCTCTACTCCTTACTGACTAGGGGAACCTTGTTCCATTACTCAACATCTCTGAGGCTTAGCTTCCTCACGTGCAAAATGGGAATAAGAACACCTTGTAGGCTTGTTGCAACAATTAAACAAAAGGTATAGGTAAGGTTCCAAGCCACCAGGAAGTAGTAGGTACCAACCAATAGCAGTGTCTGTTTTCTTCTTTCTTCTCATCTCTCTCCTCTCACCCTCCCTCTTCCCTTCCCTCTTCCCACCTGCCCTCGACTGACAGAGTGGTGGTAGAGACAAAAGTAGCTAAAATCCAAGGCTGAGTGTAGTCAGTTCCTTTAGAATGTTGTTTTTGGTTCTCCCACCAGGGGCCGGGACAAACCTGGCAGCAGTGTAGGGTCCCTGTGACACTTGGTTGTTACCTAAACTGGCCAAAGAGGATGGCCAGGAGGCAAATGACAGCTTGGAGCCCAAGACAGGTACCTATGGTGTAGAATAGGGTTTGGGTACAAGAGTTAAGGGAAAAGCTATTTTAAGAAGAAGTCAAGAACTTAGGTCTCGTGGAAGTTGAAACAAGTCAGAAATGAAGTTAGAGTTCACGTGAACAGAAGGGGTTGGGGATCCAGGATGCAGGGGGATATGAGTGGCCATTTCTTGAGGGGTCCAAGGCTGAGTCAGGAGCTCAGCTGTGCTGCACTAGCTGCATGGTTTCTGCTGAAAAGCTCAGAGGAGAGCTGCAGCCTGATATATCTCCAGATTGGTGCATTGCCTCTTATGGACTTCTGGCTCCCTGGCCTCCCACTGCAGGATTTTTCCAAAGGCAGTACATCCCCCGTCAGTGAGTAGCTAAGTCAAAATTATTAGTTGTCTGGCAATAACTACTCGAGATCTTTAAGGGGCAGCTATTGTCACAGGAGAAATTAGCCTTTTTCCCCCAGTTGGGGATTTGGTTAATTACATCAGGTCTGTTTCACTATGATTCAGGGAGCCAGCTCCATGGAGGCCTGTGTAGGGCCCTGCTTGCAGTTCTGTGTATCAGTCTGTGTTGTTAGATCAGGGAGGGTCTTTAGAGAGATGTTCCAAGTGGTTTTATGATAATGAGCTGCCTTGTTTGGTGCCCAGGGTAGATGTTGTGTGTGGTAGGGAGGGAATGTGGATTTTACAAAATCATTACAGTTCAGAAACGTCTGCCTCAGCCAGGAGCAGGAAGCCTTAACTCGTTATTTATTATGCCATGGCATACAGGCATAAACCATCCCTTCTGTGAATAAGCGAACAGAACCTGCCCAGGTGCAAGAGAAGCTTGATTCAGGCTTTTATTAAAAAAAAAAAAATCCCAAAATTTAAAAACCGTATTGAATTGGAGAACAGTTTGTTTCAAGCAAGTTATTGTAATTTTCAAAAACCCATTTTGTGGAACTAGTAGAGTGTATTAAGATGAATTGTACAAACTTAAACAAACAAACAAACAAACAAACAAAACAGAAGGACAGCTTAGTGGGAAGAGGAATAGTCCTTGAAATGAAATCCAAGTTAGTTCAAATGGTTCTTGGGAATATTAGTATCATGAGCATATGCAAAGCACACAAATAAGTGAAAAAATCTGGGAACCAATGAACTGAATAAGGAAACAGTACCCCTGGTGAATGGGCCTGGGAGATACAGTCATGCACAACAATCTCACTTTTTAACTCTGTGAACCTGGGCAAGTTCCTTAATTTTTTTTTTTTTTTTTTTTTTTTTTGAGATGGAGTCTGACTCTATTGCCCAGATTGGAGTACAGTGGCATGATCTCGGCTCACTGCAACCTCTGCCTCCTGGGTTGAAGAGATTCTCCTGCCTCAGACTCCTGAGTAGCTGGGATTACAGGCACGTGCCACCGTACTCGGCTAATGTTTGTGTTTTTGGCAGGATGAGGATTCACCATGTTGGCCAGGTTGGTCTCGAACTCCTGACCTGAGGTGATCCACCCTCCTTGGCCTCCCAAAGTGCCAGGTTTACAGGTGCGAGCCACCGCAACCTGCCTACTTAATGTTTTAGATTCCCGTTTCTCATCCATGAAATGCGGGGGATAATCATGCTTATTTTAGCGAGTGGTTTGCTGAGTCGTTGAGCTAATGTATGTAAACGCTGCAGCACATGGTAAATCCTTAATGTATGTGTCCACTGTTGTTATGGCGGAGAGGGACAGGAAAGAAACATGAAAAAGAAAACGAGCGTCAAGGAGCATTTGGAAGACGATGAGGAGCATGCTCTATTTGCTTTAGGCCTTGTATCTCCTGTTTCTATTCTTAGTTTTTTAAATGTGTAAGTTCTAGATTATTACAATCAAGTATGTCCTGAATACCTATTGTGTGCGTGTCACTATGATAAACTGCTTGGGTTTGGAAACTAATCCCAGGAATCCCTTGATACCTTTGAAGTTCTAGACTGAGAGAAATGACTAGGACCTGCTGTTAAATGATGAATTCCTAATGTCCCCTGGCTACTTTAATTAGTTACCCAAAAGATAATAGCTTTTCTGTTATTATTTACCATCTACTCTTTATACAAGAGGATAGGAAATGAATACATCTTTCTGGACCTCCATACATAAAAGTAACTTGAAATTTCCAGGTTACCTTTGAGTATCTTACATGCATAGAAGTAAGATTTTTTTTTTTTTCTCTGAGTACATTTGTGGCTACATAATGGGTAAACAAGGGAGGAGACATATTTTGCAGGGATATTTCTTTGGATGCACCTATGCCCTCCAAGTTGTCTAAAGCATGCTTTTTGGCAGGGAGATTTCTTTCGCCTTTTAACTAAACTTATGGCCCATGTATTTCTGGGTCTGAATAACAGGAGAGAGCTGAGTTTGAGGCTTTTTCTTTTGTTTTTTTCTTTTTTACTTCTCCTCCAGATGGAGGTGTAGACAAGTTTCTACAGTAGGAAACTAGCTTGGTGGAGACAGAACTCTGTAGCTGACTCACTCTGTGGCCATGAGCAAGTTCTTAATCCCTAAAGTAGGAATTTAATCAAATGCAAAGCAATGAAATTTGTGGACTGTGAATTGATTCATCAGTCCAGAGGGTGGCTGAAGCCAAAATCTGAGCAGAAAATGAGCTACTCTGTTGGATCGAGTAAGCTGGTTCAACATTTTGGGTCTGGGGTGCTCTCAAAAACAGCTTTCCTTTGTAGAGAACATCTTATTCACTTAAGTAATTAAAAATCCTGAGGGTTTTTTCCCATTAATATCCCCGGGTATAAAAAGGAATTTATCTAGCTTTATTGGACTTAGCATTTTGCCTTCTTCCAAGAACTAGTCTGCACCAGTGCTTGGGGCATTATTAGCGTGGATAACAGAGGCCTCAGAGAACACCTCCTTAGACCCTGTATGTAGAACCAGTATCTTCATGTTTGGTGTTCTGATGGAAATGCAGAACTACAGGCTTTTCTTTGCTTTCTCTCCCACTCGAGACACTGACCTCTTGAATCAACTGCAGGAATTATTTGCTGCCTAAGTACCAGGACTGTATTTTTTCCCTGTCCTCTCAAGATGGTAAGTTTTATTGATGGACACAGGGTAACAAGTGACAATTTGCACTTTTCACTGAGGTGGGATGGTGGTGAATGTGGGACCCTTGTAAAATTGTCTGGTTGCTTGAACGCATGAGGAGGGGCTTCTCTGGCTGGTGGAGCTGGCCACCCACTAAGGTGAAGGCATGTGGGAGGCACTGGCTTCTTTAAACCCCTTTCCCTGATGTCCACAAGTGACGGTTGTGTTATTCTCAGGGCAGATGACACGCCAGTGTGTGAAATCGCCAGGTATTGCCATTGCTCTCCATCATGTAGGAAAGAAGGGCAGAGAATGAATAGCAAAGCTCTGAATGAAGCTGACCATATTCATTTATTTAATTTACATGAGCTAGAAATCTTTGAAATGGCAAAATCGTGCATTTGAAAGAGATACTTCATTCCTGGAGGATTTGTACGTTTCATTTAATAATCTTGTCAATAACATGTTGGAGTTGGAATTAATGAGAGAACCAGTGATTAGCAAAAATCATTGGTTAGCAAATCATTGATTAGCAAAAAAATAGCATTAGCGTTCTGCTAATGCTGTTATTAGCAGAAATAATAGCATCTCTGAGATCATTTGATCTAGCAACAGTATTTTGCAGAAATAATAGCAGGTTTGAGGTGATCTGTACTATCCATCTAATTTGAAGATGAGCAACAGAGGCCCAGAGAGGCTAAGTGACTTACCTAAGATGACCCAGCTACTTAGTGGAATGAATGATGCTGTTAAGAATAGAACCCAGGTTCCTTATTTTCATCAATCTGCACTTGATGCGCTCTGCAACATCATTAGGTACCATGGCCAATAGGCAGGCAATTTTAGGTGCCCCTTATAATAATGAACTACCAAGATGCCTGCTCTCAAGTTGTTCAGAATATAGTTTTAGACTTCTGTTGTATGCTTGGTGTTGTGCTTGATGCTGGAGTTACATAGATGAACAGATGGGAGATTCTGATCCCAGGAGCTCACGGGAGATTGAAATACAAGAAAAGGAATATATTGCTATGCTAGGGCTTACTGACCCTTGGGGCATCTGAAACTGGTCCAATTGTCCCATAGAATTGATGTTTATGGCTTCTTTTGAATAAACATAGAAAACTTAAGAAACTTACATTTGTCTTATCTGAGTTCCTTTCTCAGAAAACCAACCCTCAGGACTCCCAGATAGTGTCAAGGAGCTGAAACTTACCAGATCACCAAGTCTGAACAAACACCAGACCCTTCATCTACCATAATTGCCTAAGTGACCACTTGCTTCCTGTTGGCCAGCTCCTCTTCCTTACCCCTCCCTCATTCCTGCTTTCCTGTGCATACTTACATTCCTTCCCTGCTGCATAAATGCCTAATTTTAGTGGGTCAGGGAGATGGTATCTGATGAAAACCTTCTTCCCTGGCAATATGTGTTTTCTTGGAGATTGGCTTTCTGTGCTGTGAGCAGCAGGACCTGGACTTGAACCCCTGGCATTTCAGTCACACGTATTCCCTGGGGATGGTGAGCCCTCACTGCATACTTCAAGGCACAGGGGTGTATTTGTATTTCCTGTTTATTTTACAACATCAGAAATGGAGATGGTGGCAAAAAGCTTCATGAATCAAATGGACTCTAAATGACCTTAGCTTCATCTGTACACATCCAGCTAGTGAATTAAAGTTTGAAATTCTTTTTTCTCTGTACTTCAAATTTATGATCTTCCTGGAAACACTTGGTAAGATTAGTTCTGAGGAGTTTCTTTAGGGACACAAGTAAAAAAATGGAATTGTATGCTTTGATTTGATCATTTACATATTGTGTGCATGTATCAAAAACCAAATGTACCCCATAAGTATGTACAGTTATTATGTATCAAAAGTGGGATTGTAAGTATCCAAAGAGAGATAAGATGTGGATATGGGTATCATTGTATCTAAGTCAAGGGTTGAATAGTTGGTTTTTCAATTAAGGCTTGTTTTTCTTCTGGTCATGTGGAAATGGCAGAAGATTAGGAAATTTTTCTATGTGCTAAACCCTATTTGAAACATTCCATTTGTAGAATTTATTTTTTCAACACGTACAAAAATGCTTGAGGAACTGAGGTTCACATCGATGGAATACTTTGGTCAGACGACTGTGACAGGCCGAACCAGCACTGGAACAAATATCTGTCTGTCTCTAAAGCTTTTACTCCCAAGACTGCTATGGTACCTCTATGGGTACCAAGAGTAATACATTACGTGGCAGTGGAAGTTTTAGCTGTGTTTACATTATATTTGGACCAGATTATAGATTCCTGGAGTATAGGAACCATAGTTTACACAGTTTTATAATGTCTTCTCAGAAGTTTGGCAAGTATAGTACAGTGTGTAGGCACAGTAGGTTCTTGATAAAGGTGTGTGTAAAGAATAAATGTAGCAATTTAATAGTTGACATGGTTAATAAGAAACTGTGTTCATGAATAGACAAATCACATTCAAGGATCCCTGTATTTGAGTGTAAATCTGACCCTGGAGAAACCAAACAGAAAACTTACCTTTAGAAATCTCTTTTACTATAATTTTCAGTTTATAAGCATGCCTGTTTTCAACTATATTCCTGCATACTATGTGTTTTCTTAAAAGCTACCTATAAACAAATTATATATTCATACTCTTGTGGCAGGCTGGCTGGATTTAATAGAGGCAGGAAGGCTTCCAACACATTAAGTGTTCTTGAAGGTAATAAAAAGGAGGACTAAGTACCTAGCTGAAACGATTATGAGAGACGTGTTGGACATCTGGACTCTCTGGGATTCTGACATCACCAAAAGTGGTTAAGAAAAGATGGTTTTGAGAAACAACAAAGATGATCTATTTGAACCAAGTTGTTTTATTCAATCTATGATGTGGGTGTATTTGTGGTCTGCTGAGCTTGAGGACAGGACTAAATAATGCACTGAGCTTCTGTGGTTGAAGTGGTAATTTTAAAGAACATGGCTGGTGTTCACAATTGGAGTCTGTGAGGTCTTACATTTAATGATTATACCTTTCCCGTAGCCATCTGTCTTTCTTTTTAATCAGCAATACTCCTTATCGAGCCTGATTTGTGCACATGGATTGCACCCTTATACTTGTTAAATATTAAAGCATTTTTTTCTCTCGTGTGAAGTCTAATTAGGCAAAGTATTCGGGGCAAGCCTGGCATTATCATTCAGAATAATTGTCTGGTCATTACCTACAACATACCTCAGCTTTTTGGATCATTTGTCTTTTTTTTTTTCCTTTCCTATTAGAGTGCCAGTGTACCAAATATATTGCATAAAAATTTGATGAAATATTCAGTACTATTGGGCCACTGAGAGAAATTATGCTACAAAGATTACGAAACCTCTAAAAACTGTGTGGAGAAATTTATCATCTGTAGTTTGCATTTTTTATGAATCAGACTTCTGAAAAGTTATATAGATTAGTTACTTGGTGGCATTCATTTTATTCAATGGAGCCATCATAAAGTAGCTTTAAATCGTAAAAAATATAAATTACAACGATACTGGGAAGAAGAAAAAACCAATCAATAAGTAGTTACGTTTTATACGTGCTGATGATGAAAAGAGTATTTTTAGATATGAAAACACCATCACTGAAAAAATCCATGTGGCGAACCCTTACTTACTTTCTCAACTTATCTATTCTGTGCAGTCTCATTCAAAAATATATTTGCATCGCTGATTTAGCAGCAAGTATTTTGTCTGGACAGGGCCAAAAGTAAGATTATGAATCACTCTACTATCTTTGGTAAGTTATCTGATATCATTTTCAGATGATCGTCCTAATGAGTATGGTCGTTTCTTGAGATGTTCACAGTACTTTCTCATTTGTGCACACACACTCAGACATACACATACACATGTAATCTGGGCTGATTGGCATGAACCAGATTAGGAACAGGCCCAGTTCGTTGCTTCTTACTCTCAGGAATAAAAGCTTCCACTCCATACGTTTTGTGTAATGTATGGTTATCGGACTAATAGTTTTTTCCCTCTCAGTGGTCCCAGCAGCTCATGTTGGGGTTTTGAAAGTGACTTTATCCCTTCACAATTGCCAATAGCAACGGCGTTGCTTTCTATTTATGCATTATGGAAATCAGCGTGTGTGTATCTCCCTAAAGTGAGAGTTTATTGTGAGTTGTTTTTGAATGTGGTCACATCAAAATGAGATCTGGCTCTGAATGAAAACATGGAAATAAAGATCAAAGAAGGGAAGGGAATGTATAGATCATCTAGTCCAGTGTTTCTGCACCACAAAAGGAGAAGCCAAAGCTCAGAGAGGCAAACATGCTTCTCAGAGTTCACGTGGTTGCTAGTGGTAGAGGTGGAATAGGAGCTAGGCTCATTCCCTGTGCATTTTCTACAGTGCAGTGGAGGCCCTTGACAGATGATGACATTTGGACCATTTCCCGTTTTCCAGACCCTTCACAGATACAGCGTATTTTGGCCTGGGTAGGTTAGAAAGATGTTGAAGGAAGGACAGTTGCCTACGGTCAGCTGAAGATAGGGTTGGGATCATCTGAATCTGTCTAGCGTGATATTTTTTCATTGGCATATTGTTAGAAGCTGAAATCTCAATGGTGAAAATTCCCAGCGCAGCCTTTGAGAATTTCAGAGTTCAGGAGCTAGTCAGAGAGGGCAGCAGACAGCTGTCGTGGAGGGTGCATTGGCTGTAGCTGGGCCAGACCAGGGCTCAGCTGAGGAGTCGGGTCTTCTGTTTCAGAGGCCTGGCATCTTGCATTTTCAGACTGCGAGGGCAGTGATCACGTCTTGAGTAAATAACCTAGCCAAGAGAGGCCCCTCGGTTGAAAAGGACCCAAGAGGTAAACAGGTTAATTTACCTTGACAGAAAACTGTCACCGCAACTTGAATATTCAGTTTATACACCACGGTGGTATGGCACATTGGGTCTGAAGTCTGAGATATCTGGGTTAGACCAGCTGCCGTTTACTACCTATGGAACTTCAGCAAGTTACTTTACCACTTTGAGCCTCAGTTGTTTTGTCTATAAAATGGGAATAATAGCAAACATTTATATTGTGCTCACTGTGTGCCAAGCATTGTCTCAGTTGTTTTGTCTGTAAAATGGGAATTATAACATTTATATTATGCCTATAAATTATAACATTTATAATAAACCTACGTTTATATTATACCAGGTGCTTTACGAGAAAACCCTGTGGGGCAGGCACTACCATTATCCTGTTTACAGTGAGGAAACTGAGGCCCGAAGGGGCTTAACATCTTGCTCAAGGTTACACAGCTGTTCAGGGTTGAGCCGGGATTTGAATCTTGGCAGTCTGTTACTTTTTATCACTTTCCTATGCTGCCTGTTGATAGGATTAAGGCTATTGTGAGGATCAAATGGGATAAGCACACCAGAAATATTAGCTCTTATCATTATTAATTATAATAAAGCTAGCATTCCCTTAATAACAACAATAAAATCTGTATGATCAGCGGTTTCTTTTCCCATAGACAAGCTCCTTAAGAAGCGAGATCATAATTAGAAAGTTGCGTTGGCAATTACAAAAGTAATGTGAAAAGAATTCAGAAGCCTTTATAAAATGTCCCTATAGCTCATGGAGCCTTGGTCTGGCCGAGTAGACTGCCAGCAGGATCAGCTTCCCCACTCTTTTGGCTTAGACTCCCTTTATTTTTTATTTTTTTGATGGAGTCTCACTCTGTCGCCCAGGCTGGAATCCAGTGGCGCGATCTCAGCTCACTGCAACCTCCGCCTGCCAGGTTCAAGCGATTCTTCTGACTCAGCCTCCTGAGTAGCTGGGATCACAGGTGTGTGCCACCACCACGGCTGGCTAATTTTTGTATTTTTAATAGAGACAGGGTTTCACCATCTTGGCCGGGCTGCTCTCAAACTGCTGACCTCGTAATCCGCCTGCCTCAGCCTCCCAAAGTGCTGGGATTACAGGCATGAGCCCCTGTGCCCGGCTAAAACTCCCTTTTCACCTCTGAGGGCTTGCAGACTTTTCTGCTATAGGGAGCTCTGGAGTACCAGCGACCAGCTCTGCGATGGTTTTCTCTGATCTATCCTTGCAGGTGATTAAAGTAGATTAGATAGGTTAAGGGCATTGTCTGTGCCACTGGACTGCCACTGTAGAATTGTCTAAGAACAACACCCCAGTCCTTGGAGGAAATCCTTCAACCTATGCCCAAAAGTCATTTTTTGACTTGCTTCCTCCATTTTGTTGAGTTCATGACCTAATTCTCAGAGTGTGATCTTATTTCCGAATTGCTTTGCTATGGAGTTTAGATATTATCTTGTGTCTCTTCTTTTGCTTAGTTTTAAATTTGTAAATTATGAATACATATGTGGATATGTAACACGTGTATCCATTTTAACTTATGATAATAAAGCAAATAACTATCCATAAGCATCTAGAACATTCCTTTGAAGCCCCTCACGTGTGCTTCCTGGTCATATTTCCTTCCTTCCTCCCACTTCCTCACCCCACGGGTAACTGCTTTTCCAAATATTGTTAACTGTTTCCTTGCTTTTCTTTCAAGCTTTACCAGAAATGTGCATCCACAAATAATTTGTTTTTGTTCCAGTTTGACAGGCTGGATACATTATCTAGCAGTTACTAAAATAAGTTGCAAGAAAGACCCCAAAGGAGGTTTTCAAATGAGATATCCAAACACCAGGCTCAAGCTCTTGAAAATCCTCCTCACTCTGAAGATACAGTAAAACACGGGTACTGGATGTGTGAGGGGATTTGTTTGAAGAAGCCTCTGCTGTGCGCCTGTCACTGTCCTTTCGTCCTGGAGGAAGGGTTGTGTGGGTGCCGCCCCCACCCCAAGCCTGGAGAGAGCAGCTGCCTTGAGGCTGCCTGGACAGCAGGCTGTGTGTCCTCTGGGGCTGGGAGTGTGGCAGGCTGTCATGTGACTCGGGTGAGATACTTTGGTGGCAGAGTGAAGGGGAGCAGCTGGGATAGGGCCTCACCCCTGCCAAGTGTGTTGGAGAGATTTGTGTGTGTGATTTGTGTGTGCTTCCTGTAGACCGGATGTGGCCCAGGCGGGATGGAGAGCCAGCCTGGAACAATTTGGCCTCTGCCCAGGAGGCACAGGCAGCAGAGAGCTTGTGGAGTGAATTTTAGGGGCTCCTGGGGTGGGGATGGGGGCAGTACAAACAGAAGACTTAAATGCATTGCCCATATCACAGGGATTTCTTTTGTCAAAGGGGCCCAGCAGGGAGCCCCTGGAAAACCTACAGAAGTACCCATGAGAAAGACAGAAAGTTGGTTTGAGTATCTGCTGGTCTTCAGGATGTGAAGCCATTTGCATTAGTGAGGATTAAGTTTGCCTGCATATAAATGAAAGAACAATGGTAACACAAAATGGGAGTTTACTTCTCTCTTTGATAGAATAAGTCAAGAAGTAGACAATTCAGGAATGGGATGGTGGTTCCACCGTTATTAGGAACAAGTCTTCTTCTTCACTGCTCCCACATCCTAGGAATAGATTTCTCATGCTTATAGCAAAAGAGAGCTGCTAAAGCTCCAGGCTTCACATCACATTCCAGGCATAGAAGGAAAGGAAGGGCAGAGGAACGGTCTGCCCCCTCCTGTTTAAGGAGGCTTTTGGGATGCCCCACCTAATATTTTTGCTTATTAGCCTGGGTTCACTTTTGTGGTCATGCCTAGCTCTAAGAGAGGCTAGGAAATATACAATTGTTGCTGGGATTCTTTTTGTAGTGAGGCAGCCAGCATTTTCATGGCAGTGGCGGTCATGTGGTCTTTCTTCTCCATGTGTTTCAAACCCAGGGAGAAGAGTAATAGCAGCTAACAAGTGGGTAGAAAAGAGAGAAGAAGCCTATAGGCTACCTGTACAGATCCTAGCTGGAGGATGCAGCAGGAAGTCTTACTGTTTGTTTTGATCTTCCTTTGAGTCAATGTCATACATTGACCTGAACATTCTATTTTCTGAATCACAATGATGTTTTGTGACTTAAAGTAACTTTAGGACTTTCTATTACCTACAAGTGGCCAGAAAATTATAGGGCCTACTAGATTTTTCCTTGAGTAGCATGATATAAACATACCCCCTAAATATCATATATATTTCAACTTGGTAAGGTCTTTATTGTACATAACCACCATGCTGTTTTTATACCTAAAAATTATCATTCTTTAAAAATTACTGAATACTCAGACCATGTTTAAATTGTCCTTATCTCAAAAAGTATCTGTTTTTGTTTGATTAATGTTGTATAGGAGGGCCCCACATTGCATTTGATTGTTTAGTCTCTGAAGTCTCTTGTAGTTGAAAGTCCTCTTCCTGATATTGTCATTTACTTGTTTTGTGTCTTCTATGTTTTCTATAAACGTTACTTATATCTACAGGTTTAATTAAATTGAGGTTTTTTTTTTCAGACAAAAATAATTCGTAGTTTATATGAATAATTATTTTTGCTTCAATCGGTGCACACTGTCTTATGGTTCTGCTTTAAGTGATACTGACAGTGGACCAGCCCTCAGCTTTAAAACTTCCTTATCTTTTTATTTTGTATATTTTTGTCTTAAAATTTTTTTTTTCATTGTGGTAAAATATACACAATATAAAATTCATTATCTTAACCATTTTTAGGTGAACATTTCAGTGGCATTAAGTGCATTCACGTTGTTATGCAACCATCACGAATGCTCATCTCCTGAATTTTTTTCATCTTTCCAAACTGAAACTCATACCTATTTAACTATAATTCCTCATTCCTTCATCCTCCAGCCCCTGACAACCACCATTCTACCTTCTGACTCTATAAATTTGACCATTTTAAGAACTTCATATACATGGAGTCATATAGTGATTTGTCCTTTTGTGATTGGTTTATTTCACTTACTGTAATGTCTTCGAGGTTCATCCATATTGTAGCATGTGTCAGGATTTTATTTCTTTTTAAAGCAGAATAATATTCCACTCTATGTCTTGCTTTCTTATTTTCCTATTAGAAAAAAATAATATGTTTTTCTTTATGGAGATGAGATCCTGGTCTGTCACTCAGGCTGGAGTACAGTAGTGTGATCATAACTCACTGCAGCCTCGAACTCTTAGGCTCAAATGATCCTCCTACCTCAGCCTCTTGAGTAGCTGAGAATTACAGGTACAAGCCATGGTGCCTGGCTACCTCATGTTTTATTGTTGCAAAATACACATAATAAAATTTAGCATCTTAACCGTTTTTAAGTGTACAGTTCATTGGTAATAAATACATTCATGTTATGCAACCGTCACCACTGCCCATCTTCAGAACTCTTTTAATATTGTAAAACTGAAACTCTATATCCATTAAACAATTAACTGTCCGTTTATCCATCTCCTAGCCCCTGGCATTCAACTTTCTGTTTTTATGATTTTGACTACTCTCAGTACTTCATATAAGTAGAATCATAATATTTTGTGTATCCTTTTATTTTGATATGAAAATAGCATTTAGCTAGATTTAGAATATATCTATGTGATGATCTCAGTCTTTAAGTTAGAGCCTTAGTACATTTACATTTATTGTGATTACTGCTACTTGTCTTGTCTTATGTGCCTTATTCATCCTACTTTTTTTATGTTTTGTTTTCTTTTTTTTCTTTTTCCAGTTTTTTTCTTCTACTAGTTTGGAAGTTACACATTCTACTGTTTTTCTAATTGTTCTCTTAGAAATTTTTTCAAATGTGTCTAACTTAACAAAGTCTAAAATCAACCACTAATCAATATATTTATGTTTCTTTTTCCTAAAAGAAAGTATTAGAAAACTGCAATCTCCACCTGTTTAATATTTTTGCCTTATCTATCTTGTGTTTGTAAATTGACAAATTAGATATTATTATTGCTATTGTACTAAATGGTGAGCATTCATTTGGGTTTAACCACATTTATGTTTTTTTTCCCCCATCACAATTTCTTCTTGCCTCTTAGACTCTCTTTCTGGGAGATATATCCTTCCTGAAACACATTATTTAGAAGTTCTTTTAGTAAGGACCCATTAGAAGTAAACTCTCCTAGTTTTATTTATCTGATAGTAACTTCATTTTATTCTAAGTTTTCAAAGATAGTTTCATTAGGTATAAAACTCTAGGTTGGAAGTAATCAACTTTCAGTACTTAAAATATAGTATTTCTCTGGCTTTTGAGAAGTCAGTTTTAAATTGAATTGATATTCTTTATAGAAACATGCCTTTCTAATCTGGCTGCTTTAAATATCTTTGTTTTTCCTACCTCCACTTTCTCCTTTCTGATTTTATTTTTAATGTGATGAGTGAGGATATATTTTTTTTATCCTGTTCAGCATTTTGTGAGCTTCCTGAACTCAAGGATAATTGTCTTTCATCAATCTTGGAAAATTCTCAGCCATTATTTCTTTGAAAATAACCTCTTTCCCCAATGTTGTCAGTGTTTCCTTCTGGAACTCCAGTGAGATGTGCTGTAGAGCTCCTCTCTGTTCCTCAATCTAGTTTGTATTTCTATCTTTTTTCTCCCCCTGTGCTGTTTGTTGGGTGATTTTTTCAACTCTATTTACTGTTTTACAAATTCTCTTTTTAACCATGTCCAATACAATATGTAGACCATCTATTCGGTTTCTAATGTCAACGTACAGACATAGTGTGCATAAGAACTGTGCATTTAATGGCTTTTTGAAAAGTAGTGTCACTTTTTGGATGATTCCTTTTTTTTTTTTTTTTTTTTTTTGGTTTTGGGGCCTAATGACTTTCTCAGTCCCAAGCACGTGAAATAAAATCCTATAGGAAGTGATATTTAGACATTAGAAATTCAGGAAAAGACATAGCATTTTGTGAGAGACTATCCCATAGAAACTTTTTCTGTAAAGGGCCGGGAAATAAATAAATATTGTAGGCTATTGTGGGCCATGCAGTATAAGTTACAATTACTAAAATCTGTCATCATAGGAAAAAAGCAGCCATAGACAACGTGTAAATGAATGAGCACAGCTGTATTCTAATAAAACTTTATTTATAAAAACAAGCAGGCTGTAATTTTCTGACCCCTGCTAAGGAAATCTGAATTCTGCTTTGTGTTTGGATGAATCAAAACATTTGCTGTGCACACATTGCAAACAAAAGAGAAGAAGAGACAGCTGTTGTACATCTCTTTAGCTTGTTATGGTTGCACTATTTCCACAAGTTTTGAAACATTTTTATTTTGCCCTAAATGTATTTTCCTATGTTGCAATATGATTTTTACATGCAGATTGAATGTGAAATACCCATAAACTTACTAAATGTTGAAAATTGATAAAACACATTGATAAAATTGATTGTATAAAAAGAAGAAAAAAGTCTTTATTGCATTGTATTTTTATGTACTTTGTATTTTTTCTATACTATATATTTATTCACTTTCAAATTGTTTTTGGGATTTGAATTTGTTTTTATTGTTCAACTGACGTATTATTCTACCTGTCAAGATTGTTTGGATGTCTTCCATGGAGATGGAATGTATTATAATTTTTCTCCATTAAAGTTATTGGAACTATTTTTATATTTAATAATTTTTCATGTAAAGTTGTTAAGTAAGGGTCAGATCATCTTTCTTTCAATATGTAAAGTTTTATTTTTTAAGTCTATCTGATAGTTTTTGATAGTCTCTTTGTCTTTTGCCATGTACTTAAAACATTTTTATAGTTTTTATTTGATAATTCCAATATCTGCAACTTTTGTGCATGTAATTGTGCAGCATTTTTTTTTTTCTGTTACTTGCTTATGAGAGCTTTCCTCCCTGAGAGTTTTGTGGTATTTTGATTTGAGCTTCTGGCCACTGGAATGTTATATGTGGGAATGTTAATGTGGGAATTTTTTGAGGCCTATATTTAAAGTGTGTTTGTTCAGAGAGGACTTATATTTATTTCTTGGAGGTATCTGGGAGTACTATCATTCCAAGGTGTTTCAAAATGAAATCTTTGGTATGGAAATTTTGGGGCCACAGAGGGCCAATTTCAGCCCATACCTGTGTGAAGGAGGCCTTATAGTTAGGCGTTCTCATGGCTCCTCTTTTTCATTTTTCACCCAGAGCCAATGCTGAGATAGGCAAGCATCTCCACTTGATTTCTTGGATCATATTTTTCTAATTTACCTCCTAAGGCTGCTGCATTTTGGGGGTTCTCAGTTCTGTGCATGGGATCTCCTCTGGCAACCTCTGGCCCCAGCATATGCCCTAGACATTGCCCCTTGTCCCTTCTAAGTGGCTCACTAACATCGATTTCTCAGCTACCAAGAGCAAACCTGATCTTTCTTACCTGTTTGGATCCATGCTTTCCTATTATTTCAGGGCTCTGAGAGTTTTCCTTGTTTACCTGTCATCTCAACCATGCATTCAGATATACATTTATAATATATATGTATATTTATAATACACATACACATGTATATACATACATACACACATATACGTATATATTATGTGCATGTTTTGACATTCGGTAACTTTAGGTGTTTTATAAAGATTTTCTTCAGCTATCTAGTCTGCCATATTGCTGGCAATGGAAGTCTGTGTTTTCTTCTTCCTCAAATTTTTCTGTGATCTCTCAGATATTCAGCCAAGAGTCAACACTAACAGAAGAAGGGAAGAGTACTTCAGAATTCTTCTTCTCTTTCTTGTGTTAAAAGAAAAACTTCAGACAAATTAAATTTAGCAGAGTTTATTTGTGCAAACAATGATTCATGAACCAGGCAGCACCTTGAAGTAGTAGAGGTTCAGAGAGCTCAGCCAGCAACATGCACAGGCAATATTTATGGACAGAGAAAGGAAGTATAGACACAGCTTGATTAGTCATGGCTGGGCATTTGCCTTATGATCTGATTCATTGGCAGCCTCTGATTGGCTGAAGCTTGGCTGCTGTGATTGGCTGAGACTCAGGTATTTGTTAGGAGAACATTCTCTGAAGTCAGGTGGCAGTTTGCTGTGTAGGGATTCAAAGTATTGAGGCAGCTTTAGGCCAATTTCACCTAGCTTATCACTTGGTAAAGGGTGTAGGTTTCAGGTTGCACGCAATAGGCTGATACTTTGAAATTTTTTATCTCCGATTCACATACCTTGATTCTGAGATGGAAGTGATATGGGGCGTGGCCATTCCAGTTCTGTTGTAATTCCCAGAGCCTGTCACTAGCCTGGTCCCTCTCCATCCCTTGACTGAGGAGCCTCAGCGTTCATTGTTGGGGGTGAACAGATAGCCCTGACTCCCTGGTGTGCCATGAAGCAGCTGGGTACACTTCTTAGGGTGCATTCTGGCCCCCTCTATGGTTTGGGCTTGCACTCCTGGGCTTGGGCATGAATTCTAAGCTGGAGATAAGCTGTTCCTTCCTTTTCAGTGTTCAGAGATGGCAGCAGAGGTTCCCTTCTGGCTACTTTCAGGTACATTAAGGAAAAAAAAGGTCTTTAATGACAACAAATAAAGCTCATATGAGCAGAAGCAAAATCTAGAATTCTCACCTTAGCTAGTCTCCCTTGGGAAAGGTCGTCGCACATGTAGATGTCTTTCAAGCAAACAGAAAAGCATGCATAATTTAGCATGGGTGTTCTTCTAGCAGCAGAAGGACGTAGACCACTCGGCACACAGAGAGCATTGTGCATTGCCTTTGTTACCCTCTGATTAAAATTCTGTCTTAGCAGTTGTGGAGGAGGTGAGCAATAATCCATATTGGCATAAAACTTCATATGTCACACAGCTGCCGGCTCCTAACTCAGAAAGTTTGAGACAATGGTGTTGATTTGGCAGTTATCCTACATAGGGAATTGATTTATTCTTACTGATAGAAAATATAGGTTTTTGAAGTAGGCAATAATGGAATCTCTTTTACGCTTAAATAGAATTCCACATTAACAATTGGTGGAGTGTGGGCCTTGGCTGCGATCTTGTAATGTGAACATACCACAAGGAGTACGTTCCAAATTGACAAGAGTGCTTTATAAAATGTGAACTTAGAATATAGGGATGGGATTTTATTCTTAGTTAACTCATGTTTCTGAGATACCTTTTATATAAAGCACTGCTATGTAAAACAAAAGAAATAGAAAACAGTGTTTTGTTACATTGGTACTGATTGTTCTTTTCACTTCTGTTCTGAAGTTCTACTCTTTATCAAATTAGTTTGTTAATCCTCAGAAATCCTCTTTCAGCACTGTACCATTTCTAACATAACAGGATAAAGGGATGAGTTAGTAGTATAATCATTTGAAATTATAAGTTCTCCAATTTTTGCCATTTACGTTTTATTCCCTTTGTATTGCATAATAAATTTGAGACATCTACATGTTCTATCTTTCAAAAGAACAAATCAACAACAACATATCCAGTATCATCAAAGTTACAAAATAGATAAATTAGAAAATTATTTGCGTTCTAAAAAAACCCAAAACAGCAATTAAACTTCACTTTGTAGGATGCAGCAATGCAAAGTAATACAGAGAGTGATTCATATGGCAAGGGAATGGATTTCGAAATGATATAATTTATAAAGATCCATATATGTAACTTTTCTGCAATTCGATCTATTGACTAAAGTGTCTGTGAATACTTCTCACTTCTCTGTATATTGTTTATAACTCATAAACCTTGATGCTGTTTTCCTGTTTACTCTTTTAACACACATTCATGGAGCCACTACTATGTGCCAGGTGCTGTGCTGGTGGTACGGGGTGAAAGTCGCATGAAGACACCTATGGCTGCTTTTTATTCTGCATTCAGGATCAGGGAAGACAATATCAATTGAAAGGCCAACTATCAGTGAGTCAGAATTTCACGTTCTTGTTTTCAAGAAATGGTCCTTGAACACAGCAACTGATTCCGGTGCATGTTTTATGGTGGCTGATAAATAAAGTTAACCGCAGTAGACTTTGATTGGTTTTAATTGGATGTATTTTGTTGTAGAAATACTATTTAAAAAGTCTTTAACTTCTGCATATCAGGAAATTAAAAATGTTTTTGAGGACAGATTTTTCTTGTTAGTTAATGCTCATCAAAGACAGCAGGAGAAACACAACCGTTATGCTAGTTTATTTGAAAACATGCCATTTTTAGCACACTAATTTCTAGAAAAAAGAGAGAACTGATTAAAGCTGGATTGATTCAGATTGCAACTTTAGCTTACATTACCTAATTCTCTTAACTTGCAAGATGTAGAATTGATTGTAAGAAAGCATTTGGCCAATGGCACAGTTTTAGAAATGGTCTTGTTTTCTGTGTGCTATCAACGCATTATGGAGATCAAAGCTCTAATGCCATACATAATTGAAATGTCAAAGATGGAGTTGCAGTATGGCCTGACAGCTTGGTTATTATTTGACTCAATATTTTAATTTATTTTCTAAATTATTAACCATGGCAACAGTTTAAAAGAGTTTTCAATATGCAATTATAGAGGATGCTGACGAGTAAGTATCTGCTGTTTCTTGATCAAGAATTAGAACCTGAGATGGAATTGTATTTTATTGTGGTAAAATATACACAGCAGTGTACAGTTTGGTGGCATTAAGTACATTCACGTGGTTGTGCAACCATCTTGTACCCACGGATCTCTTTCAGGAGCTTATTTTTATTGCGGTTGTTTGGAGGTGTTGTGTTCGAGATGGAGTTGCATTACGGAAAAGTGGCATCCTTTTCTCAGGTTTTAGTTCATAAGATGACGCGTCAGGAAACAGCCGTATTTATTTATTTATTTGAGATGGAGTCTCACTCTCATCCAGGCTAGAATGCAGTGGTGTAATCTCGGCTCACTGCAACCTCCACCTGCCGGGTTCCAGGGAGTCTTGTGCCTTAGCCTCCTGAGTAGCTGGGATTACAGGCATGGGCCACCACGCCTGCCTAATTTTTGCATTTTTGGTAGAGACACAGTTTCATTATGTTGTCCAGGCTGGCCTCGAACTCCTGACCTTAGGCGATTCACCTGCCTTAGTCTCCCAAAGTGCTGGAATTACAGGCATGAGCCACTGCCCCCGGCCAAGGAGCTTCTTTTTCTTGCCAGTTGTTTGGAGGTGCTGCGTTTGAGTGAGCCTCATGGAGTTGCATTATGGAAAAGTGGCATCACAGGTTTCTCAGGTTTTAGGTTGGAAGATGATGTGTCAGGAAGCAGCCATCTTTAGAGGCTGTTTAGGCTCATGGTTCCCTTTCTTTCAGGGAGTCTTTCAACTTCCTCGTACCCCCTAATTCCCGTGGGCATCCCTGTCCAGGTTAATTCTCCATTCCCTGACGCTTCAAGGAGTTCCCCACCTCTCCTCCAAGGGCATTTGCCAGCTATCCTGGTGGCATGAAGAATGCAGGAGGACACATTCTGTTCTGCCCAAGTTTGGGGCAGGGAGAGCTGGTTTCAGCTCTGGCCAGTGGCCGTAGGAGTCTGGTTTGCAAGATGATTAGAGTGATGGAACACAAGAGAGCTATTTCAGTGTTACTGACAAATAAATACCAGGGACTTATTAAAGGATATTCTACTCTAAGAACACAGTCAGAGGGATGATCAGGGGCCATTTCGTTCCTATTCAGGAGTACAGGCAACTCTTATCTCTGGATCGACCTGGGAGGGCCGGCTGTCACCTGGGAGGTGGGTGTCACCCCTGTAGCTTTGCACACAAGGACAGAGAACAGGCAGCTGAGAGCGATGACCTAGTTATTCCTTCCGGTGGGGTCACTTTATATCCTTTTTTGCTTACCCTTAAGTACATTTTTCTTTATTGGAAAAAGTCCATTCAGAATAGCAGGCCACTTATACATCATAATTCCAACCTCAGCATGGGCATGATACCAGTTTAACAATACAGAACATTTTTAGTCCCCTAGCATAAGTGATTTCTTTATTAGCAGCTTGCCTAGGAGTCCTGCAGTGTGCAAATTCTGTTAGTGGCTGCATTTTCAAATCCTTCCTCAGCCAGTCAGGGAGCTACATGTCCCTATTCCCCAGGAGTTGTTCTATCTTGGTCTTCATGATCTCTTGGTTGGTTCTGAGCATTCTGATTTAGGAACAGCGACCTTGAGTGTAAAGAAGGGAGTGTGATGGCTTTTAATGTGTTTTTGACTTTGCATTTCTCAAGGAATGGGCTTTCTGTTTTTCTGTAACTCAGGCAGATGAGTGTCGTGATTATAGATTGGGGATCTTGAAACATTGCATGGGCACTATCCGTTAGATTGTAAAGGTCTGTAGTCTGGTGGGCTCCACTGGCACCCTTTGTCTGAGATCACTCCCTCTGAACATGGAATGGCAGGTGACATCAGCACCCTAGTTCTGCTGGTTGGCTGATTTCTCCTGCTGAGAGCTGAAGGTGCTGGGGAAGTGAAACATGATGCTTCCTCACAAAACGGTGACAGTTCCGCAGTAAAAGAGGATGGGAACTTCTTCATGGGATGCCCGTTCAACTCTTGCTTCTAACTGCTGTGGAGCCCAGGAATCCTCCAGGCATAAGGTCATATGGGACCACCCTTCTGTGTGTGGTCAAAGCACAGGATAAAGGAGGGGGAAGGGCCTTCTTGTGGCATTCATAGCATGGTCTCCACATCTTCTGTGGCAGATTATTCCTGGGCCAGGGAGTGCAGGAGAAACATAATGTTAGATCAAAATGAAATGAATTAAAGCCTTTCAACTGGCTTTGGTGAGGTCCTAGGCTCTCTAAGTTAAAAGGAACCTATATCTACTCTAGCTAGCCCTCTGATCCTTGAAGCTTCTCTACAGCATCCCAGGTTGTCCGGTCTGTGTTTGAATACTCCTGGGACAGCAAACTCACTACTTCACAAGGCAGGGCATTCTGCATCTGTACAGCTCAATTTGGAAGTGTTTTACAGCTTCTACCCATTGGTCTTAAATTCTGCCCTTAGGGCCGGGCGCGGTGGCTCAAGCCTGTAATCCCAGCACTTTGGGAGGCCGAGACGGGCGGATCACGAGGTCAGGAGATCGAGACCATCCTGGCTAACACGGTGAAACCCCGTCTCTACTAAAAAATACAAAAAACTAGCCGGGCGAGGTAGCGGACGCCGGTAGTCCCAGCTACTCGGGAGGCTGAGGCAGGAGAATGGCGTAAACCCGGGAGGCGGAGCTTGCAGTGAGTTGAGATCAGGCCACTGCACTCCAGCCTGGGCGACTGAGCGAGACTCTGTCTCAAAAAAAAAAAAAAAAAAAAATTCTGCCCTTAGAGGAATGAGGAACCATGCATAGGAATGGTTGCTAGTTTGCGTATGAGCACTGCCTGCAAATATAAGCGCAATCACTTCACAAGCAAGCAAGCAAACAAACAAATGAATAAGCAAATATTAGAGTGAGCTGAGAGTTCTTCTTAACTCCGTATGTTATTTAATTCCCTTGGTTTAATGTGCTCAGAGACTTCTGAGTGTATTAATTTTCAAAAGACATGACTTTCTTTCCTTACAACAGTGGTACATTTCAGTCCTCACTTAGTTGTATCTGGTAGGTCACAGTTAACTGTTTTATATTGTTAAGGAATTATCCACGGAACATTTTGTGAGAAGAAATAATAGGAAATTTGTGATAATTGCCTTGGGGAAATATATCAGCTTAAAAAAGAGTAGGAACCTTTGAAAATTTTCCCTTAGTAAGCTTGTTAACATATTTGTAACCCATAGCTCCTTAGAAATCAGACTGCCTGCTTAAAGGACAATTTTATTTTAATTTCACTTTCTCAAAGGCCCTATGCCAAAGGTAGGTGAGTTAAGCCTTTTGGGGGGTTAAGGAAAGGGTTACCATTTTTTTCCACAGTGCAGTCATACACACCTAAAAACGTTCCAGAATTTTTGGTAGAAATTGTAAGAAAGTATTAAAACTTGAGAAATGAATTAACAAGCCACCTTTTTATGCAGAGGCAGCGTGCCTCTGCATTGAATGAATAGTACTTTATTCCTACAAATGCATAAATTGTGGGCTGAAATGTGGAATGAATATGTGGTCTCAAAATCAATGAGAGTGTGTGTGCATGTGTACTCAGTTTAGAATAAGTCTGTGCAAATAGGATTATAAGTCTGACCTAAACTCACAGAACCCTGAAATAGAAGAGTTTAAAATGAAATTCTATCTTCAGCTCACACCACTGAGTTGAAGCATTTCTTCGAGTTTCTCAAACAGATCCTTCTTACTGTAGCATTAATAATTTCTACTGCACAAAGAATGCTTGATATTTTAGCCTGCATTCTTATTCACTTTTTATTTTTAGCGTTGACCTGTAGATGTGTTAATTTTTTTCCATAAAAGTTGTTAAACTGTGACTGTGGAAAAATGAGCCTACTTGTTTTGAATCATGTAGAAAGTATCATAGTGTTTCCTTTGTGTGGGTCACACTTACATTTTACGTGGAAGAATTTTCTTAATCCTTACAACAACCCTACAAGATTTTACAGATGAGGAAACGGAGGCGCTGAATGGCTAAATGACTTGCCCAGGCCGTGCTGCTAGTAAGTGCTGGAGCCCAGATTTAAGCCCTGGCAACGCGGTTCCTGAGCGTGGGTTCTTAATCATTGCACAACACAACCTCTCAGAACATCGCGCGTAGAACCGTCACACTTGGAATGACATCTTGCTTCTATTCATTAAGATAAGGCTAGTTTCTTAAAAAGACTCAATAATAATTTTAGTTGTTTAAGGAAATATGTGTTTATTTCCCTCTCATGTGGTCTGAGGGGAGCATTCCAGGTGAGCAGACCTAGGAGGCCTCGGGGCAGAGGGAGGACTTTCCCTCACTTTCCACTTGAGACAACCGAGGCCCACCTTGGTCCCAGGGTCATACCTATGTGTCAGGAAGGATGGGAAATGTCACCCAGCCATGGTGTGAGGGGAAAGGGGAGGGCACATTTTGATGGGCAACCATCAACCGTGACCAAAAAGGAGAATATTGTTATCTTGATAGAAACAATTTGTGGTCAGTTGCATTGGCTCACACCTATAATCCCTTTGGGAGGTCGAGGCGGCTGGATCGCTGGAGCCCAGGAGTTCGAGACCAGCCTGGACAACATGGTGAAACCCCGTCTCTACATAAAATACAAAGATTAGCCTGGTGTGGTGACATGCACCTGTAGTCTCAGGTGCTTGGGAAGCTGAGTTGGGAGGATGACTTGAGCCTGGGAGGTGGGGGTTGTAGTGAAAGCCGTGATCATACCACTGCACTACAGCCTGAGTGACAGAGCCAGACCCTGTCTAAAACCAAACCAAACCAAACCAAACCAAACCAAAACACAATTCTGTAATTACTATGTGCAACCCGTTAACTAAAGAAAATAATTAAAGAGAAGGAAAAAGTCACTTCGAATTCCACTGGACATTTTTTTTTTTTCCTTCATGCCTCTCATCATCCACTCCTTCCCATAAGCCCTCTGATTTCCTTTTGGGGAATCACATGTCTCCCCAATGAGGGATGTCTGGTGTGATTGAGAAGCAGGTCAGGTGCCTTGCGTCAGCCCCAGGGGTGAGTGTGTGACCCAGTCTGGACCAATAGCAAGCTTCTTCCCAGGGATTTGAATTTTGAGGGGAATAAAAGTGCTGGAGTTTATTCATTCCTGGAGGTGGCACCTTGGCCAAGTAACTCTGTATGACGATGCTCCTAAGGTTGCTGTCTAGAAGCCTCTAGAACTGCCTTAGTTCTCACTGACTTACAAGTGTGGCTCCTCAGCTTTCAGTCCTCTGAGCTCTCAGTATCCTAATAAAACCCCTTTTGTTGAAGTTAGTCAGAATCGGTTCCTGTTGTTTGCCACGAATGATTTTTAACGGATATACTTGCTCTCCAGAGGAAATCTCTGCCAGCGTTTGATTTTTCCTTCCATTGTCTTCTGGTATATTTTTTTCATAGTCAGTATTATATTGTTCATACGACTTTATACTCATTCTGAAAGTATTTGTACATGGTGACTATAGTTAATAATAATGTATTGTATATTTTTTAGTTGCTGAGAGGGTAGATCTTAAATGTTCTCACCACAAAAAATGATAAGCATGCGAGGTGATGATGTGTTAATTAGTTTGACTAAACCATTGTATGATGTATTCGTATATCAAAACATTATGTTGCATGCTGTAAACATATACAATTTTTGTCAACTATACAAAGGAAAAGAAAACATGAAAACAAAAACATAAAAATGAATAATTTTTCATTTCACAACAGTAGTTGTATAATATCGGATTGCACGAATGTTCCATATTTATCAAGGTAGTTAACAATTTTTTGTGTCACAAACATATTTTTTAAATTACATATCATTTGAGAATCATAGGGCTATTTCATTTATCAAAGGCCCTATGTATTATTGTGTTAAAATTTCATGTTAACTTATCTTAAAGTTTGTGACTATTTACAATAACATTTTTATCCAAATGCATGGAGCTTACACTATTTCCAATACCTAGGCGATGCAGGCAGAATTATCAATATTGTGTTAGGAAATTCAAGGCCGCCTGACTTTCCCTAGGTAATATGGCCACAGAGACTTTGCAAAAAAAATTTAAGTCTTCAGAACACAGAGGATTTTAAGTGAAACTACTCTGAATGATACTGTCATTGTGGATCCGTGTCATTGTACCTTTGTCCAGACCCACAGAATGCACAATACTGAGAGTGAACCCTGACTTATGGACTTTGGGTGATAATGATGTGTCGGTGTAGGTTCAAGTGTAACAAATGCACCCTCTGCTAGGGTGTGTGGGTCAGGGGGGAGGCTGTGCATGTGTTGGGGGTAGAGGGTTTATGGGAAATCTCTACATCTTCCTCTCAATTTTGCTGTGAACCTAAAACTGCTCTAAAAAAGTGAAGTCTTTGGCCAGGCGCTGTGGCTCACTCCTGTAATCTCAGCACTTTGGGAGGCCGAGGCATGTGGATCACGAGGTCAGGAGTTTGAAACCAGCCTGGCCAACATGGTGAAACCCTGTCTCTACTAAAAATACAAAAACTAGCTGGGCATGGTGGCAGGCTTCTGTAATCCCAGCTACTAGGGAGGCTGAGGCAGGAGAATCGCTTGAAACCAGAAGGCAGAGGTTTCAGTGAGCCGAGATCCCGCCACTGCACTCCAGCCTGGGCAACAAGAGCGAAACTCCATCTCAAGAAAAAAAAAAAAAAAAACAGGAACAATAAGAAAAAAAGTGAAGTCTTTAAAGAAATTCAGGTATTTTGGTGCATTGGGTTCCATCTTACTTACCAAGTTGCTTTCCAGAGCCACGCTGGGCGCCCCCTTGCCTTGGGCAGCCAGGACGCAGATTCTTATAGCGGTGCCTTCCAGAACTCAGCCATCTCTTTAGAATGGAGAGTGGACTGTACCGGTGAAGTGCTCACCAAAGCTTAGTGTCTTGGACTTCTGCACCTGCCTGAAAATGGACAGTTATCTATAGTGTCAGAGGGAGACTCTGTGCTCACTTCTGATCTTCTATAGTTTATTGGGTAAGGATGAACACTGCATCAGGTTAAACAGCAGCAGTCAGAGATGAGTAGATGGAGGCATAGGCAGGAGCAAGGTTGGAGCTCATGAGCCAGACAGCCACAGTGAAGCCAGGGAGGTGAGATCAGGGATAGCAGGGCTCTCGGAGATGCTGAGGGCACAGCTCTCTGCTCACGTGGGATGGGGCACCAGCCGGAGAAGAGAATGCGGGGCCACCAAGCACACATGATGCTCTGTCTTTCCCACTCCACCCTTCCTGAAAGGTCATGACACATGGCCACAACACACAGAGGATGCAGTGTGTCTGTGCATAAAACCCATAGGGCT
The DNA here is from genome assembly GCF_049350105.2 of Macaca mulatta. NCBI lineage: Eukaryota > Metazoa > Chordata > Mammalia > Primates > Cercopithecidae > Macaca > Macaca mulatta. The sequence goes on along the minus strand of NC_133413.1, from coordinate 21,371,813 downwards.
GTGCGACTTAAATATCTGAGCAGAACAGATTTCTATTTGCAACTTGTATTGACTTCATTGCACCTTCATTGTATTTAGCGAATCCTTATGTATTAGCCAAGAGTGCAACAGCAGGCAGAATAATGGCCTCCCAAAGACAGCCACGTCCTAATCCTTGTCATTGTGATCTGTTATTATATGCAGGAAAAGGGACTTTGATGTGATGAAGGGAGGGAGCTTGAGATGGAGAAATTATCCTGGGTTATCTGGGTGGGTTCAGTATCACAGATTTCTTGAAAGAATCAGAGAAAGAGAGGTGGTGATGAAAGCAGAGAACCAAAGTGATGCCATGTGAGAAAAACTCAGCCAGCCATTGCTGGCTTTGGAGATGGATTCAAGAGCCACCAACCAAAGCCTCTGGAAAAGGCATGGAAGTGGATTTTCTGGACACTGGAAAAAGCAAACAAATGGATTCTCCTAGAGCCTCCAGAGGGAATGCAGCTCTGCCGAGCCCTAGATTTTAGCCCAGTGAGATGCATTTTGGGCTTCTGACCTCCAGCATTTAAAATTGTACACTTGGGTGGTTTTAAGCTGCCAGGTTTGGGGTAATTTGTGGCTGCAGCCCTGGGAAACCGATACAAACGTGCTGCTGGGCAACGGTGGTCTTGCTTTCCTGGACAACTCGTGCTCAGCTTATTGGAATCTGGAAAATCAGCATGGGGATTTTATACAAAATCTCCACTTTAGGGAGAATTTAGGCACAAATTTAACTGAGAGTCAGAAAATCCTAGGGTTTTCGAAATGAGAGATTTGAGGCCTCTCCTCGAAATAAATGGTAATATGTTACTACTTCTAGTGATAGAAAAAATTTCCTACTCTTTAAAAATAGACTCTTTGCTTAAGCATGGAACTATAGATCAGAGCTCTGTTTTCAAACCAACTGTTTATATTTTCATTTGAATTTGGGACCAGGACTGTTTACAGATCGTAATATAGCCACTTATATTTTCCAGAGTGTTTTTAGCGTTTTCTCATGTACAATACCATCAAATGGTGCAGTGTATCACTAGGCTTAATTATAAGCTTTTCAAAGGAGGCACTTTTTCCAAAACGTTATGTCCTAGTGTGAGAAGAACACACATGACCTCTGTGTCCTTGTACCAGAAAGCAAACCTGTTGCTGTGCCTTCCTCCTCGTGCCTTCATCTCCTCTCTCTGTCCCAGCAACTTCCATTCCTTAGTGGATCATTTTATAAATTCCATTCAGTTTTTTTTCTTTTGATATCCTGAGAACTGACAAAGTCAACTAGTCCTGAGGTTTGTGGCAAACAGTGTTTTATTCTTTTTTCAGAATAGTACCTTGCATTTGAAAAACGTGAAAGTGATGTGACATTTTATGTGATGTAAGTGATAAATACACTTTCTAAGAATCAGCACCTCAAGATGTTTTGGGGTATTTATTATGGCCCACTTGTCTTTCATTAGCACATGAACAATATTAGACACACATATATGATATTGTTTCCGTTTATTTGGGTGTATACCCCAAATGTAAGTTCCTTCAAATATAAGGGCTTGAGAATAAGGGAAATAAGACTGATCTTAAATTTTAGTATCAATCCGTTGGGTCTTAGGGCCAGAGCCCAAAATAATGTGAAGACTTCGCAGGACAGAGGCTTGAGGGTAATCTGAGAAAATAAATTAGCATAAACAAATAAAGGAGGCTTGCTCTAAAGTGGAGATGATTGAAAAGGGAGAATCTTCAGACACTGGAATCACTTATCTAATCTTGGTCCCTAGAATAGAGATTGGTGGCAGGTAGTGGTGACAGCCAAGGAAATCCAAATAGTCTAGTTGCCCTGAAAACATTTAGAAAATGGCTGTGCTTGCTTCTGTTTTGGTTTTCTCAACAACGTTCTGATATTTACTGGGCTTTCCCTGTTGCAGATCTTGCTACTTGGGGAGAATATACTGGTCCCCAAGATGTTAATTCTATTGCAAAAGAAGAGTTGGTGCTCTAGTCATGCTCAGGACTGTGGGCTTGGTTAATCTGAGTCTCTCTGAGTGATGACCCTGCCCTTGATGAGTGTGCAAGGCCAGTGCCCATCCATGACTCTGGTCAATGCACCAGGGCTGTGAGGCCCCCTGCAGGGTGGCCAGCTGGATTGAACTTGGTGGGCCACACGCTCCCATCTGCTCCCTTCTCCAGTAACCACCCATGACCCTAGGCTGGGGAGACCATGTGCAAATGGTGTTGACTTTTGTGGCTAGACCTGGATTTGCATCTTGGCTCTGAAACCTAATACCTATTTAAGATGACTTTGCTGGGCCTCTGTTTTTGTGTCTGGAAATTGAGGAGAGCACCTCCATGGTAGGGTACCTGGCAGAAAGTAAGCATCCAAGAAATTATAACTATTATTTTAATTTTAATTAGCTAACTGCATCATAAGACATTGCAAAAAGCTAATTGATTAATTCATTTATTTAAATAAAAAATACTGATTGAGGCCCTTTATGTGCCAGACACTGTATACTGTGTACATTTTAGGGGAGAGAGCAGTCAATGGGACAGGCAGGGCAGTCTCAAGTGCCAATTTCTTTTGCTTCCTTCTTGGTTTTAATGTTCTTTTGCTCAACTAATTAGGAAAAAAATAGATAACTAAATGCTTATTTTAAACAAATTTGAAATATAAGTAAAGGTTTCTATTGAACTTAAACCAGCATGAATTAATCAGTTTTAAAACACAGAAAAAAATTCAATACGAAATTTCTTTTTTTTGCTTGAGTTGAAGACTTGCTAGATTTTGGCAGCTGACACAGTAAATGTTTTACTGTAGCAACATTTTAGATTTGAATCTTTACATTGGCTACACCAGGGAATTTGTTTTTATAGCAATTAATTTTTCTTTTGAAATTAATATGAAAGGGATACATTTAATGATCCATAGAAGTATTGACTTTATGTAAAGGAACAGCTAAAGCCAACTAGCATGTTTTAATTTGCATATATCATGCAGTTCAGTAGGCATAAATGTGTTCTCCATGTAATGCGTGATATTTCTCAACTACGTGATATGATGAGAAGACTTTGGCGGTCTTTTCAAATTTAACCTTTTCCACGACACATAGAATTCTGTTGACTTCTTACAGCCTATGTGTTCTGGGTAAAATATTTTTGTAGTTGCAGATTTCAGAGTGAAAACAGTGATTTCCGCACTTTGTTGATCAAAATCCTTCTGTACATGGTGAGTGGATTAGGCAGAGGGCTTGAGGTCTTGGTGGGGAACTTGGGCTTGTTGTGTGGGACTGGAGATCAGTTTCACGGTCTCCGGGATGTTGTTCACAACAGGTTTTGGAAATGGTGGTGACAGGACTAGGACTCAAGAGGAAAATCTGGCAGATACCCCCAGTGTGGTTCTGGGGTGTTAGCCTCGAACTGAGAACCCAACGGGGAACATTTCAAGGTGACTGAGTTCCAACAGAAAGGGAGAGGGCCGGCTATACTGTTTGGTCACTGATTCTTGGATCCCATGTTTATTGTCACCTAGTGTGCTCTGGGAAATGGTGCTTTAAAACCCAGTGTGTGTTTTCTTCTCTGTCCTGGCTGTGCAACTCCTACAGGAGATGAGATCTGAGGTCTCAGGGCCTCTGCACAGGGCTGCCCTTATCACCTCAGCAGGCCCCCTTGGGGACAGGTCAGGCTCAGATTCTTCATCAGGGGTTTTGTTGTGATGTTTTAAAACATGCAACCAAAACCCTCCTCTGGGGTGCTCATTGACCAGGACATTCTTGGGCATGAGCCAGCAGCACCAGCATCATCCAGAGAGCGATGGAGGAAAGCTTTTTCCCTTTTGGGCACTGAGAACAAGCAAGTGAATGGGAGGAAGAGGGGAGGGAGGGTGGAGAGAGAGAATCAGCATGATCCCTTCCCATGCCATGCCTGGCACAGCCACACGCCTTAGCCTTGTCCAGGGAAGGAGCCACTCCTCAAAACTACTCCCCAAGACATGTAATGCATACAGTTCTACCAGGAAAGGTTGATTCTCTTGGACTGAACAGTATCCCTCAGGTAGGATAAATGTGACATTTTAGTGTGAAGTGGCCCAATTTAAATGCTTTTAGCTAGAAGCCATTTCTCCCTCCTCTGAACTCTCTTGAGCACCCCAGCTATGGCTCATGTGCTTGTCACTGTCCATCAGGCTTTACGATTATTCTTCCGAGTTTCTTATCTCCCCCGATAGATAAGAACCATGTGTGGACTGGGATTGTGTTTTTTTAATCTCATTATTAAGCACACTGCCTCCCTACATCACTGGGGACTGAGTTTGGCTGCCTGTAATGGAAAACTGAAAATGCTGGCATGAAATGCAAGGTTTCACTTCTCTTGTGCTAGGAGAAGGACAGGGGTAGTGGTTCTGGACTGGCGCAGTGGCTCTTCCATGTCACCAGTGCCCTTTTACTTTCTCCTCTGCCTTATCATTCTCAGGTTTGCAAAATGGCTCTTGTACCTCTGTCGTTACATCACCTTCCAGGAAGTCTAAAGGGGAAAAGGTGAGGTCTAAAGGGATGGGCCAGCCTCGTGTGCTCCTTCTGTTATTAGAAAAATGATAGCTTTCTTGGAAGACCCTAAGTAGTGAGCTTCGGCTCATGTCTCACTGCCCAGAAGTGTGCCATGTGACCATACTTAGCTGCAGGGGATCTGGGGAAGGGAGGTGTTTTATTGCTGTTGTTTTTTCATAAGGGAGAATATATGGCTGCCTGGAGCAAAATTGGGGTTCTACTCATAAAGAACAAAGGCGAATGTGGGCAGCTGGCATTGTCTGGCATCCTCCCATGTAGAAACGACTCAGACAGACACTTGCAGAATGAGTGGCTTTAACTGTGGACACAAAGCTTTGTCCCGAGAGGGGAAGATCAAGGTCTAGAATCCCAGAAAGAAACAACACAGGGAGTTTTTGCTGATTTGCGCCTACCATCATCACACAACTATTTTGGACATTTAGCTCCTGGCATCCATTGTCTTGTTGTTGTTTTTCTGAAAATATCTTAAAAGGATGGGAGATTTCTAGATCAGGACCTTGGTGATGTTTAATGTACCCAGGCTTAGGGGCCTCCTGAGTTTTGGTTGGTCATAACAGAGTCAGATTGAAGAATGTGTGCCTACTTCCAGACACACCCCTTAGATAATGACAAATATCAGCATGTGAAGATCCACTTGTCAACCCCCCCATCATTGGGAGTACAGCGTGTCTGTGCCAGGCATGGGAAAGAATTCTAGCTTTTTCTCACTCACTCTCATCCCACCTTCCAAAAAATGCACACAACCTGGCAAGATAAAATATAAATCAGAAAGACAAATGAGTCCAAGAGAAAACAAGGGTCGGAAGTGATGACTTGAGCCAGGGCTGAAGTATAAGTTACTGTTTTGTATAGTGTAGGTGTATATTGTATATGTGTGGCCTAAGGTTCTGTATACTTCTTAGAAATAGGGTATGAATTTAGCTCTCAGGTTTTAGCAGTCACCAGATGGAGGGAAAGACTCTGTTACACAGTTTGCAGTGTCTACAAGACAAAGATAGATGGTTACTCAAGGGAAGCTTAACTCTTTACAATGGTGAGAGATCTTGCAGGGCATATGTTAATAGCCATAATATGTCAGGACATCTTAGCATGATGGGGAATTTGGGTTACAGGAATCCAGATGAGAGAGGAAGTTCATTCCTGTGGCCTGAGAGGGCTTCACGGTCGTGATGACCCTTGCAGAAGAGGCAAGGGTAGAGTGGATGGAAATAAGTCCTGTTTGGCCAGAGTAGAGCTTTGTGTGTGGGAGGCATGGGAGGCAATTTGGGTGGATTTAGAGATGGCTAAATAGTGAACAACTGCAAACTGGGTAATGTTTTGGGCCAGGGAAGTGACATGATCAAAGCAATGTTTTTAAAAAATGACTAAGTGTTCATGATGGGAAAGCATTGCATATAATAATTATCAGTTCGCATGAAATAGAAACAGTACACTGATGGCAAGAAAAAAGAAAAGAGAATGTGTTTAAAACACATTTTTCCAAAACACAGATTCACTTGCTGCAACTGTGTGTTTTGTTGCTATAGCATAGGAATTGTGCAAATTCAGTCTTTGGCTTCTATCTTTTAAATAGGAAAATGGAGGAGAAACAGAAAGCCTGTGGCCAGGCTCAGTGGCTCGCGCCTGTAAACTCAGCACTTTGGGAGGCTGAAGCGGGTGAATCACTTGAGGTCAGGAGTTCAAGACCAGCCTGACCAACATGGTACAGCCCCATCTCTACTAAAAATACAAAAATTAGATGGGTGTGGTGGCAGGCACCTGTAATCCCAGCTACTTGGGAGGCTGAGGCAGGAGAATCGCTTGAACCTGGGAGGAGGTTGCAGTGAGCTGAGATTGTGCCAGTGCATTCCAACCTGGGTGATAGCCTGAGACTCTGTCTCAAAAAGAAGGCTTGTTATGCTTTGTACCTTTTAGTTAGCATAAAAAGAGACTCTGGGCCCCAAAGGGAAAGCCTGCAGAGGCCCCAGCCCATGATACCCAGCCCTGCAATGGCTTGATGGTGGATGGTGGATGGGGCAGGGGTAGTTATAGGGCATCTTGGCCTATGGATCCTTGGGGCCTGCCTTAGCAGTGTCCCAGACTAGTCTAGACTCGGGTTGCAGTGCCTGAGGCTAGCCCAGACCACAGTTACAGTGCCTGAGGTTAGCCAAGACTAGGGTTACAGTGCAGGAAACTAAAAGTAGTCTCTAGCCTTGCAGAACATAACCTACAGAAAAAAGCTATGGTTTTATAATCACTGGACAACCAAGCTGGGGTTGTTAAGCTGAGTCCCATTCAGGAGTTCAGGGGCCTGGGTCCTGGGAACCGGAGACCCGAATAGGGCGTATTAGCTGTTTGATTCTATCCTAATGTCTAAACCACACAAAGGGGCAGCATGAGGGAATTTTTGGAGTGGTGGGACCATTCGTTGTGGTACTGTGGTGGTGGATACGTGATTCATTGCATTTGTCAAAACCCGTATAGCTGAACATATGGAGTCTAGAGGCTTGGTGGTGAATTCACTGCCTTGGAAGGTTACTGGTCTACCACCTTCCTAAGTAATCTCTTGGTGTATCTATATTATATGTCTGTACTCCTCAGAAGATATTTTCTGCAGTCATAAAAAGAAAATAAAGTTCACTGCTACATAGGCTATGTCAGTGGTGACAAAGGACCTGTTTGCACCTTGCCTCTGTCACACAAGCTTAATGATAATACATATACCTTTTGACTGGTGTGGCTTCACTAAGATGGAGCCTGCAGAGGCACTGAGCATTGTGTGTAGGACTCAGTAAAAGTTAATTCCATTCCTCCTCTCTGCCAAAAGCAACTATTTCTTAAAATGATAATTTTACAGGAAACTAACATCTGCCTAGTGCTTATTACATGCGTTATCTCATTTGGTTTTCACAACAATCCTGTGAATTAAGTATGAATGTTTGCCTCGTTTATCCCCACTAAGGCTTAGAAGTTTAAGTCCTTTGCCTAATGCCATGCAACAACTGAGTGGGAAGCTGTGGCTCCAGCACAGGACTGCAGACCCTTAGTCATATATAATTATAACTCTATTTGGAGAACTTGCAGAAAAGGATCAGGTCAACTTGAATCCTCTATGCTATTTGTGTATTTGGAGATTGAAGGAAGTCTAAGAAATTGCAAAAGGGAAATATTATTATTATTTCTTTTTTTTGAGACAAAGTCTCACTCTGTCACCCAGGTTGGAGTGCAGTGGTGCGATCTTGGCTCGCTACAACGTCTGCCTCCTAGGTTCACACGATTCTCGTGCCTCCTGAGTAGCTGGGATTATAGGTGTGCACCACCACATCTGGCTAACTTTTGTATTTTTCTTTTTTGTAGAGGCAGGGTTTTACCATGTTGGCCAGACTGTCTTGAACTCCTGACATCAGGTGATCTGTCTGTCTCAGCCTCCCGAAGTGCTGGGATTATAGGCATGAGCCACTGTGCCCAGCTGGAAATAATAATTTTATTTTTAAAAGGGAAAGGTTTGTACTGTATTATCAAAGAAAAAAATGGTTTTGGTTGAGATAAAAGATAACCATGTATAGAACAATTATATAATAAAAAGCCAATATTAACAACACAGGAAGATCATATCTTCTATTAGGCAAGATAAAACATATTTAGAAGTGTACTCCCTACCACACAGGATATGCCGAGTGCACAGAGAGAGGTGCAAAGGCGGTGCTCAGAGCATGGAGGAAGGGAAGTTGGCATACGACATTTCCACTGTGTCTCCCCTAGAAGACAAAAGCTTTATTTTGGGAGGGGGCAAGATTACAAGCTAGATTCAGGACTGTGTTAGAGGAAAGGGCGGGATTATTGAAGGATTGGCAGGATCATTGAAAATGCCACCTCCTTTGTTTCTGGGGATACACTGCCTGCCCAAGACAGAGGCTTAATCAGAACAAGAGAAGAACCTCCACCCCCATTCCCTACCGCCAGGCTGACAAGCATGGAGTGACAGGTAATATGCAGGAGACAGACTTTCCCTGAGACATGGTGCAAAGGAAAGACTGAAGTCTGAGAGTGCAGCAGTCACTGGAAAACAGACTTGGCAATCAGCCCTTGCCCTGAACACAGGGTATTACTAGAGGAATGTGAGGCTGGTAGGTCACTGAGAGTAACCATAGAGACAACAAACCTCCAAGTCCGTCCAACTCCTAGTTAGATTAACTCAAATCCTTACACTAGAGACCTAGCAGAACTTGCAGAAGGAAAGATGTGCCCATTTCCAGGCATTAAAATATATTTACCCCCATCTTTACTCTCCCACACTTTCAATACAAGAATTACTAGGCATGCAAAAAGGCAAGAAAAAATAAACTGTTCTGTTATAAAGACACTTGCACCTAAATGTTCATCACAGCCCTGTTCACAACAGCAAAGACATGGAATCAACCCAGATGTCCATCAACAGTAGAATGGATAAAGAAAATGTGGTACATACACACCATGAAATACTATGCAGTCATTAAAAGGAATGAGATCATGTCCTTTGCAGCAACACTGGTGGAGTTGGAGGACATTATCCTAAGTAAACCAACACAGGAACAGAATAGCAAATTCCATATGTTCTCACTTATAAGTGGGAGTTAAACAATGAGTACTGATATGGTTTGGCTCTGTGTCCCCACCCAAGTCTCATTTTGAATTGTACTCTCATTATTCCCACGTGTTGTGGGAGGGACCTGGTGGGAAATAATTTGAATCATGGCGGCAGTTTCCCCCCTACTGTTCTCATGGTAGTGAATAAATCTCATGAGATCTGATGGTTTTATCAGGGGTTTCCACTTTTGCATCTTCTTCATTTTCTCTTGCCGCCACCATGTAAGAAGTGCCTTTCACCTCCTGCCATGATTCTGAGGCTTCCCCAGCCATGTGGAACTGTAAGTCCAATTAAACCTCTTTTTCTTCCCAGTCTCAGGTATGTCTTTATCAGCAGCATGAAAATGGACTAATACAAGTACACATGAACACAAAGAAAAGAACAGCAGATACTGTTAGAGGGGCCTACTTGAGGGTAGAGGGTGGAAGGAGGGTGTGGATCAAAAGCCTACTTACCAGGTATTATGCTTATTACCTGGGTGATGAAATAATCTGTATACTGAACCCCTGCAACACACAATTTACCCGTATAACAAACCCACAGATGTACTCCTGAAACTAAAATAAAAGTTAGAAAAAAGACAAAGAAAAAAAAAATCCCAGGAGACAAAGCAATCATCGGGACCAGACTCAGACATGTCACAGATGTTGGAACAATCTGATAGGGGGCTTCAAATAACTATGATTACTAAGTTACAGGCTCTAATAGAAAAGGTGGGCAATGCACAAGAATGGATGAGTTAATAGAAATTACTCGAACTGAAACACAAAGAGGATTTTTTTTTTTAAAGGAAAAACAACAAGAATAAAACCAAACGCTCCACAGCTCTGGGGTAATATCAGTCTAACACATAGTTTATTGGAATTCCAGAAGGAGACTGGAGAGAGAGAATAGAGATGGGAAAAATATTTAAACAAATGATGACTGAGAAATTTCCCAAAGTAATGACAGACACCAAATTACAGATCTGAGAGGCTCAGGAGGTTACCAGGCAGGGTAATTACAACAAAACAAAACACACCCAGGTATGTTATACTCAAATAGTTGTAAACAGAAGAGAAAGAGAAAATCGTAATTCAGCCAGAGAAAAGGAATCTAAGTATAGGCTGCTTTTGAAAGAGAAAAATTAGAGGGCCGAAGATGGGTTACACAGCAGACAACAAAAGTTTGAAATTATTGGAGCAAGAGATCAACAGGAGTGGGGAATAATTGGATAAAGTTTATAGATGGCAAAATTGGCCTTTGAAAGGAGAAATAGCTCCTTCTTTTAAAAGACAAGATAAAAAGAAGAAGGGTGAAGCTGGAGAGCGTTTTGAGTGCAGAGAGGAGGATGTGGAGGTGAACTCATTCGAGTGCCGTGCATCCATTGAGTAAAGTAGGACACAGGTCTTCAGCAGGATCAGAGAAAGGCATTTCCTAAACGTGTTCTGTGGTTTCCTTTCACTGCAGCTTGGCTTCTCTCTTTCTTCCAGTCCCCTTCTCTATCTGGGGCTGCCGTAGCAAAATACCACAAACTTCATAGTAGCAAAAATGTATTGAAATTAATTTCAGCGGAAATATATGGTCTTGCAGATCTCGAGGCTGAGAGTCTGGAATTAAGGTGTCCTCAGGGGAAGATCCCCCCTGAAACCCATAGGGGGTCCTTCCTCACCACTTTCTGGCTTCTTGTGGTTTGCCGGCAATCTTTGGTGTTCCTTGGCTCGCAGCTGCAGCAATCCAGTTTCTGCCTTTGTCATCACATGATGTTCTCTGTGTGTCTCTGTCTTCTCTTAAGGACACCATAGGATTTGGGGCCCACCTGCTCCTGTATGGCCTCATCTTAACTAATTATATCTGAAGCAACCTTATTTCCAAGTAAGGATGCATCATGAGCTACTGTAGCTGAGGACTTCCACATATCTTTTTTAGTGGGGACGCAATTCAACTCATAACACTTACTAAGTCTTCGTCCCTCTTTGCAAAAATTTCTTCTAGGGAGATCCAACTCATCGTCTGAAGTGCATTTGAGTCCTACCTCCTACCTGAAGCCTTTCATAATGGAATTCCCTCCTCTCAGCACTCTGTCATGCTCTTCAAACAAGTTATATCTTTTATGTGGTTCGCTATTCCTGTCTGCCCGGCGCGGCTCACCATCCTGAGAGCGGAAGTGATTCAGCTGCTCTGTGCACCCTTCACAGGGTCCAGAGGCACTTCCTAGTGAGATGATTTAGGATCTTGCAGTACAGAGAAAACCATTACAATCAGAGGAAATGGGGATGGAGAGTAATCAGGCAAGCTTTTCTGAAAGAGATAAGATAAAGCATTGGAAGGATGGGAGGAAGAGAGAACATTCCAGGCTGTTTTTTGAAAATAGTATATATTTTTTTGTTTTGAGGGTAAGATTGTAACCATGCTTCCTTATAATAATGTTTTAGAATGTTCTGCACAGGGTCCACCAGGAGCCTTAACATCAGTCAATTAAGGGGATTGAGTTCATCGTTTCCAATTGCACTTGGATGTTTCTTGCCAAGCTTGGCCCTCTGCACATTTTTAGATATTCCATCTCTGTTAACTGTCTATGCCTTTAGCTCCCTCGGTGACGTGCTCATCTGTCTTTAGCAAGGTAACAGGAGCTGTCCATCCATGCATTTTTGTTCTGTTGTGTTTTGGTGCTGTTTTGGCTGGGAAGGCACTGCATATTAAGAAATGCAGTGGTTGACACTTCTTTTTTGTGATGGCGGTAGTTAAGAGTGCAGAGACTTGGTGGCGATAAGGAAGAGCTTTGCAGGGATGATTTCAGGATGTGCTGAGTTTGACAGAAGCACAGCAAGGTCTACTTGGGCCCTTGGAGAACAAGCAGAGTGAATGTTCAGGAAAAGAGTACTCAGTAGCTAGAGGTGGGCACCATGAATTTAAAAGGTTGCCATCATATTCTTTTTCTGGTTCCCTACCACAGACGGCTAAAATCTCTAGGTACTTTCACTGTCTCACTGTTCCTATGAAGCTGGGTACAGCAATGAGCATGAGTTTTGGTGTTGAAGAGCTCTGAGTTCTGGCCAGGTGCGGTGGCTCACACCTGTAACCCCAGCACTTTGGGAGGTCGAGGCAGGCAGAGCACGAGGTCAGGAGATCGAGACCATCCTGGCTAACACAGTGAAACACCGTCTCTACTAAAAATACAAAAATTTAGCCAGGCAGGTGGCGGGCACCTGTAGTTCCAGTTACTTGGGAGGCTGAGGCAGGAGAATGGCGGGAACCCGGGAGGCGGAGCTTGCAGTGAGCCGAGATCGTGCCACTGCACTCCAGCCTGGGTGACAGAGCGAGACTCTGTCTCAAAGGAAAAAGAAAAAAGAGCTCTGAGTTCCAACCCTGGCTTCACCACTTATTATTTCTGTGATGTTGGGTACACTGCTTCCACATCTGTAAAATGGGTTTAGCACTACCTTTAGAGCTAGTGGGAAGGTTCAGTGAGATAAGACATTAAGATAATTGAAAAGCAACAATCCCAGTACTGCCTGACATGTTGGGGGTGCCACACACTGTTAGTTTATCCTTTCCTAGTTTTGAAGAGTATGGGACACCACGACACAGAGGAGTGAAGTGGCTACCAGTGGGCATGTCAATGCAGGCTGGAATGGAAGTGAACTGTTGGGGTGATGTCACGCTGAGATTCCCTGTGATATGTCACGCTGAGATTCCCTTCCTCAGCTGCAGGCATCTGCAGAGCGTTAGGCTTTTTGCTTTCCAATGTTCCTTCTTTTATAGCCTAAGATCCATTTGGCAGTTACATTTCTGAAATATATTAATTTTTACATGTGATAAGAATGCTGATTTAGGGGGTTATACTGTAAAAGCTTCCATATAAGTTTGCTTTATTTGCGATATTCCCTTAAATAGAAGCCATGCTGTTGAAACACATTACTTCCTGCCACTTGGCACACAGGGCTTGGTCTCCTATATTTCATCACCAAAGTGAATTCTCTTAAAATTTATTGTTGAACTTGTTAGACTCTCTTCGTTTGTCTCTTTTTTTACTTCTTCCTCGGCCCACCCTCCTGTAGGAGGGAAATATTTTCCACTGCTTTAAAATTGATTAATAAATATTTCAGGATAAAAATATCAGTTTTAAAACTGTCAGCTTCCATCTTTTCCTCCTCCCAGCACAACTCAACTATCACTGTTGATGACAACTTACTTTTTATTGGGCCTGACTTAGCACAAGGACTATGAATTATCCTTTAATGACATATAAAAATCTAAAGCTATATTGCCCTTGGAAATATATTGAAAGCATATATATTGAAATATATATGAATATATATGATATATATGAAATATATTGAAAGCAAATATATTGAAAGCATAAAGTAAGAAAAAAATGAATATGTAAAGGTTGATCAAACAGTTCTAGAACAGCAGCAGGAGGTTGGTGGGGCAATGAACCACAGGGCCAATCTTCCTTGAAGAATGTGGAGACTGTCTTACTAATCCTTCTTTCAGGCAGTACTCTTTAGGAAAAAAAAAAAATCAGAGAGGAGCATACGGTAGTGATGCAATGGAATAAAGAAGGAGAATGTGAAAGAGACAACCTAGGCAGTATTTAACAGCACCGCCCTGGCCTTCATGTATAAATATAACCGGAGCGCAAATGCTTATGATGATTTAAGGAGCGTTGCCTCTGAAACTGGCAAACAGTAATGATAAGAAGTAATTATAGGGTTTCCACTCAATTTAACACATTATGCAAGAAGTGTTAAAAGAAGGATTTTTACCCTTCAAACATGTTCTCATTTCTTTTTTTTTTTCCATACAGAAAAGTACAGAGAGTAATAAAACAAGAACTCGTGGACCACTCCCTACCCTAGAACGAATACATATTAACATTGTGCCCTGTTTGCTTCAAATTTGTTTTTAAATGAAAGAAATAAAATATTTCTGACCAATGTGCTCTTTGTTCCTCTCCCTTCCCTCCTCAGAAGAAGCCACGATTGTGAACTTGGTGTGTTTCCTGTCACCAAGCATAGCGTTGTTAAGATGATCTATTTCTTTTACAGGAACCATCCTTTTTTCAGATGATTTTACTGCTTTATCATACTTGCTATAAAACAAACTAGATGACTGCAGCAACCTTGCTGAACTGACGCTCAGCTGGTAATTATTTCCTGACAAATGGATTTTAGACCCTATTCACTCCCCACATAGAGTTATGCTGTGTTAATTTTTAATTATGCAGTTTATGGAATGACAGAGACAATTATAATTAATTTATGGCTTTTGGGGTTTCTTTTTCTCTAACATTTTGAATCAGAAGTCGCAGATAATTTCCAGGGATATGGATGAAACTGGTTTTGTTGCAGTCTTTTCCTAGAAGTATTTCTTAAGGAGGAAAAATGAAGCCTGTGGGGAGTAAATATTTCACACACATGTCTTGCCTTCCTCCAAGCTGTGAAATGAAAATAAGAAGTAATTAGTCATTTACATCTGCTGTGGACCCAACCCAGCCTTCACTTTGCATCTGGTCTGGTTGCAGACTGGAGCAAATGTTCTATACCGGCCTTTAGGAGTGGAAGGCACTCAATCCCAGAGTGCCCCAGAGCTCTGTCCTGCGTACACTTACAATCTTACCTGACCTGGCTCTCACCTGGAGCTGTGCATTAGAAATACCTGGGGGACTTGGAAAACTCCCCATGCCACACCCAGACAATGACCTCAGACCCTCTAGGGGGCAGACTCAAACCTCCATAATGCCTAACGCCCTCGTGGTGATACCACTGAGTGCCAAGTTGAGAAGCACCACTTGTAAAACAACCAGCTATTCTGGCCTTCCTCTGAGTTCTAGAAGTCACCAAGGGCTTTCCAGCCTCAGGTGCACTTGCTGTTCCCTCTATCAGAAGCGCTTCATTCTCTCAGTTCATTCCTCCTGAGAGAGGCCTTCCTTGATCATCCTGTCTAAAACAGATCCCTACCCTTGACCAGCTAATCCAAAGCATGACATCCTATTGATTTCCTTCCTAGGCCTAGACTTATCTGAAATCATCTGTTAATTTGTTTGCTTTCTATTGTCTCTTTCTCCCTTCACTAGAATATAAGCCCCTTGGAGGCTCGCCTGATGCCTATGACAGTGCCTGGTATAATATATACATACAACGTATTTGTTAAGTGAGAATGAATTCTGATATCAAGATGCATTGAAGAGATACCGAGCATAGGCTTGAGTCCTTTTTCTAAGACCTGGAGAAGAGTTAGCTTCTTTCCAGTGTAGCTGTACCCACCTCTTGGCAAGTATTTAATCAGAACTCAGGCAGGCAGCACGTTCTTGAATCCAGCCCTGTTCCTGTTCCCTGATCTTGCCCTCAGCATCTCCAAATGAATAATAATAACAACAACAATGAAAATACAGACATGAATATGATAATAGTCAGCTTTAAGGTACATTCATGAACTTTATCTAATTTGATCTTTCCTGTGGGATGGGGATGATCATACAGATGGTGAAACAGGCTCCGAGCAGTTAAATGACACTTGCAGGTCCACATATGTGGCACATGATGGAATTAGAATTTGTACCTCCTTGGGACACCATGAGAGGGACAAGAGAGGGCACCAGACCTTCCAGGATTAGGGAGCACTCACCTACCCCTCCACTCAGTGCTGACAACGGCACTTTTTCCTCTGTGCTCTTGTTGGTTTAAACAGTCCCAGGGACGGAGTGGACAGAACAGCCAGTGGGGAGAGGATGGAGCAGTAATGAGGAGGACGTCTTCCCCATCTCCTGCCTTGCACATTTGGAACCTGGTGCTGAGTCCTCAGCTCATACTTGCTGAGTTCTTTTAACGGAAGGGTTCACATATACCTTGAGGATGTGACACCTTTCTAACTTGCTGTGACCCAGCAGGCAGCAGGTGTTGGAGCTGAGTAGTTGGAGCTATGCGGCTTGATTTCACTTGGTTGGCTTGTGAGGACAGCCTCCCCTCCACAGTGTGCCGCTGTGAATACCCTACTCATAACGGACCCCACGTGAGTTTCAGGAAGATATCCTAAAATCTGGGGTAGCTGTTAATCAGTGAATCGGTTTCAACATGGCTACTGATGATAGAGATGAAAATACCCCGCCTTGATGGGCATCCCAGGTGATGCAGTGGGCAGTGGGCTCCTCGGTGCTGAGTGTGCTGGAATGTCCCGTAACTGAGACCTACGTGCTGTGCACATTTCTTTGCATGTAAGAAACATTTGCATAATTTCACCATTAGAACATCAAAATAAAACAGGGCAATGTGACCAGTTACCTTGACCTCAGAACCAAATTAAACCGCTTTCCTCCGGTTCTATCTCAGTTCCCCCTCCTTAGTCTGCGTTCCTTTCTCTGCTCCGCTCATCCTTTCTCAGGGTGGAGCAGCACTGTATTTTTGTGGTTTGTATCTAATATAGCTAATATAGGTTTTTTTGTTTTTGTTTTTGTTTTTGTTTTTCAGATGGAGATTCACTTCATCACCCAGGCTGGAGTGCAGTGGCGCCATCTCAGCTCACTGCAACCTCTGCCCCTGCCTCCTTGGGTTGAAGCGATTCTCCTGCCTCAGCCTCCCAAGTAGCTGGGACTACAGGCATGTGCCATCACACCCAGCTACTTTTTGTATTTTTAGTAGAGACAGGGTTTCACCATCTTGGCCAGGCTGATCTCAAACTCCTGCTCTCAAGTGATCCACAAGCATCAGCCTCCCAAAGTGCTGGAATTACAGGTGTAAGCCACCACACCCGGCCTTATATCTAATATAGTTTTACGGTTTTTTTTGTGGATTAAAAAAAGCATATTAGTTAAACATACACTGTTTATCTAGTCTTCCATTGTTGATTATGTTTGCATATGTGGCCCTTGAAGATGGTGGTTTAATACCCTGATTGGCCTGGGACAATCTCAGTTTGTGTCAGTGGTCCCAGCACAGGTATTAATAGTGACTTCTTTTACTCTTAGATGTGTACTGGTTCAAATAATAAATTGTAGAAGACTTCTTCTCCAGAATGATCTTCTCCTTAACTCCTTCCTTTTGATCAATGACTTTAAATAAAAATCGCTGCATGTCTGACACTGTATTATTTACATGTCTTTCTATTCGGGGTATCAGAAATAACTAGTAAAGAGGTTGGCTCCTGTGGTTTTATTGGGTCCCATAGTTCACAGAACTATTAATTGGGATTTAAAATTGTAATTTGTTATGCCTAATTATACAGCACTTATGGATGTAGAACTGCTTGATCTGTCAACCAACCAAGAATTTCCTGGCTTTAGCACTGGTATTTCCATGGACACTGTTGCTGTTTTCAAATCCTGTTGAAACCTCATGCTGCTTTTCTCTTGAGCTCTCAAGTGATCCACAAGCATCAAGCCCCCAAAGTGCTGGGATTACAGGTGTGAGCCACCACACCCGGCCTTATGTCTAATATAGTTTTAGGGGGTTTATTGTGGATTAAAAAAAGCATATTAGTTAAATATACACTGTTTATCTAGTCTTCCATTGTTGATTATGTTTGCATGTGACCCTTGAAGACAGTGATTTAATACCCTGATTGGCCTGGGACAATCTCAGGCAACTCCAGAAGGATTGTCTTGGTGAATAGATCAGCAGGACAGTAGCCTCCTACTAGATGAATCCCTGGGCGCTGGTAAAATCTCCCCAGCCTTTCTCCTTCCCCCATCTCACATATCCTTAGTGTTACCAGCTTCCCTTATGTGAAATATTTTTAGCTCCAGGACTGTCCTGGTGTCGATTTTGATCAGATACGATGCCAAGGAGATGCAGCTGCTCACACCTGTAATCCCAGCACTTCAGGAGGCCAGGCAGGGAGAATCGCTTGGGGATAGGAGTTCAAAACCAGACGGGGCAACAGAGCGAGGTCCTGTCTCTACAGAAGATTAAAAAAAATGTAGCCAGGCATGGTGGTGCACGCCTGGAGTGCCAGCTACTAGGGAGGCTTGGTGAGGAGGATTGCTTGAACCAGGAGTGCCCACACCTGATGTCTGGGGGTTGGGCTTCACACCCAAGGAGGACCCTGACCTGCAGATGCTCTGGTAGGTACCCCACTGCCAACATTTATTATTGCTATTTACTTGTCTCCCATTAAGATGATTTCTCTTCTTCTCTTGTGGTTGGAGGCTAAAGAGATGTCCTTCTGGGTGTTTTGTGGTCTTGGGGCTAGGAAAAGGCACTTCTTTAAACCTCATTCAGTGTATTCCAGTGTCTGATTTTAGTGCCCCTGCTATTCAATTCCTTGACCTCCTGGGCTGCCTGCCGTGGCTCCACTGCTCTCTTCGGTTTCCCCAGCCTCCGCCGCAGTTTTCCTTTTACGAAGTAACACTTCCTTTGAGGATGCGGAGAGGAAATTCTCTTTATGACAATACAGATACAGATTGAGCCTGGCTTCAGTTCACAAACCACAGGGACAATGACTGCCTTTTTGTAAAATCCCTTTAGAGCATGAAGCAGAATTCCCCCTAATTTAAATGAATTAACTATGGCACTGGGGAAGGCTTGATGGGTTCACAAAGACAGAAGGCCACACACGGCTGTCCCCCGTTGTCATCCTTGCATGCTGTTTGCTTTGTAAGGGAGATGGAGAAGTGTATTTTTGTTTTTATTTGATTTGGTTAGTATTTTTCCACGTCTGGGTTTATTTGTAGCTACTGCACCTCCAGAATTTTTTGCCTTTGTCCTCATGTTGGAGGGGAGGTTTGGGGATTAAGATAATCAAGCAATACAAGGTAATTGAAGATAATTGAGGAAATGAAAGAAAATGAAAATTAGTCGTGCCCTGTCATTTGATTATTCAGCTTTAACTAGCATCAACATTTTGGAATGTTACTTTACTTTTATGTTTATGGTTGTATTTATGTATTAAACATCTAATCATAATATGTAATATACAATTTTTGAAACTTTAGCATTACATTTTTTCCTCTGGATTTTTTTCTTTCTTTCTTTCTTTTTTTGTTTTTTTTTGGAGACTGGGTCTCACTCTTGCCTAAGCTGGAATGAAGCAGTGACATCTCAGTTCACTGCAGCCTCCCCCTCCCAGACTCAGGCGATCCTCCCTCCTCAGGCTCCCGAGTAGCTGGGGCTATAGGCATGCACCACCATGCCCAGCTAATTTTTTGTATTTTTTGCAGAGATGGTGTTTCATCATATTGCCTAAGCTGGTCTTGAGCGCCTGAGCTTAAGATTCCTGCCTCCTGCTTCAGCCTCCCAAAGTGTTAGGATTACAGGTGTGGGCCACTGTGCCCAGCCTCCCCTGGATTTTAAAATTCAAATGATGAGCTTTTTCCTTCTAAAAATTATTCAAAAACATGTCATTGAATGGATGCATAAAAATGCATTAGAAAGTAATTATTGAATTTAAATTGTTTCCAGTTTTTCCCTGAGTTAATGGAATTCTTGATGTAAGTCTTTGCATAAATAGCTACCCTTGAGTGACTATCCTTAAGGTAGAATTACTGATTTACTTTCTGTTTGTTTTTCCCCCAACTTTATTGAAGTATAATTGACAAAAATTACATACAGTTAAGGTATACAATGTGATGCTTTGGTATACGTTGTGAAATGATTACCATAATTAAGCTAATTATCACTTCACATAGTACCTTTTTGTGGTGCAAATACTTAAGATCTAACTTCTTAGCACCTTTTAAGTGGGCAATACATTTATTAACGATAGTCACCATGCTGTAGGTTACCAGAATGTATTCATCTTATGACGGAAAGTTGCATCCTTTGAGCAAAATCTCCCCATATCCCAACCCTCTGTTTTCACATAGTAACTACCCTTTTAGTCTGTTTCTTTGAGTTCAACTTTTAAAACTTCCATATTGAAATCAGATTGAGCAATATTTTTCTACGTCTAGCTTGTCTCACTTAGCATAATGTCCTCCAGGTTCATCCTTGTTGTCACAAATGGCAGGATTTTCTACTTTTTTAAGGTGAATATTCCATTGTATGTATATATCACATTTCTCCATCTATCCATCCATCCATCCATCCATCCATCCATCCATCCATCCATCCTTCCATCCATCCGTCCATGGGTAGTTAAATTGTTTCCATATCTTTTTGTGAATACTGCTTCAGTGAAAAGAGTGCAGATGTGTCTTTGAGAAAGTGATTTTATTTCTTTGGGCATATACCCAGAAGTGAGAGTGCTGGATCATAGAGTAGTTCCATTTTTAATTTTTGAGGAACCTCAATACTGTTTTCCGTAATGACTATACCAATTTACACTCCTACCAACAATGTATATGGGTTCCCTTTTCTCCAGGTCCTCGAGAACACTTCATATTTTTGATATTTTCATCACAGCCATCTTAAGGTGTGAAGTGATATATGATTGTGGTTTTGTTTTGCAAGAAATTTATTTTTAAATTTTAAAAAAGTATTAATGGTACTTTGGAAAAATTCAAAATTTCTTCTCCATCTAACCATATAATATGGGCCTGGAAGGGCATATGATTCAAATGCCCTGTTAACCTTTCTTCTCTCTCCTTTGGCAGCACATTCGTTTAGTGCCTTGTTTTTCCAGGGTTTGGGGGAAATGGAAGAAAGGAAGGGAGGGAGAGAAGAGAGTAAGAATTAACTGTCAAGCTTGGTTAATTCAGAGCATTCTCATTCTTTCATTCATTCAAAACTTTAAAAAGTAAGATCCCCCATGTGCGGTGTAGTGTGTTAGGCTTACTGGGGGTGCTGGAAAAGCAAATCAAACATAGATGATGCCCTCAAGGGTCTGACAGCGCTCAGGGAAGATGTCACTCCCAGATATCCACGTGTACTATGTAAGAGGCTCCTGAGAGCTGCGTATAGGATGAGTGAGGAAAGCCAGTGCATGGGCAGTTTCCTAAAGAACACTGTTAATTGTAACTTACTTTGTAGAGAACTAAACTTAATCACATACATTACTTGGTGTAGAATACGTTGTTTTGAGTGAATGAATCTGATAACTTTGTATCAATCAGGGAGACCTGCAGACCATGAGAGGATTTCTTGTATTGATTAAACTTTGTTTAACTATGCGAGGTGCTGTGCAGTCAGTAGTAACCAACCCTCCAGTTACCTGAAGGTCTGAGGAGCACTAAAAACCAAGAGAGGGCCGGGCGCGTTGGCTCACGCCTGTAATCCCAGCACTTTGGGAGGCCCAGGCGGGTGGATCACGCAGTCAGGAGATGGAGACCATCCTGGTTCACGTGGTGAAACTCCGTCTCTACTAAAAGTACAAAAAATTAGCCTGGCGTGGTGGTGGGTGCCTGTAGTCCCAGCTACTCAGGAGGCTGAGGCAGAAGAATGTCGTGAATCCGGGAGGCAGTTTGCAGTGAGCTGAGGTCGTGCCGCTGCACTCCAGCCTGGGTGACAGAGCAAGACTCCGCCTCAAAACAAACCAACCAACCAACCAACTAACCAACCAACCAACTAACCAAGAGAGGTTAGCCCCTTCTTATTATGCAACAACTTTGAGTGGCTCAAAACTCAAGTCACATGCCATGTCAATGACTTCTGAACAACGGCTGAGCTGCCATGGGTCTAGTTCAGAAGGAAAAGCACTGGGTTTCAGGGTCTCCCCTAACGGGAATCAGCATAGCCCAACCCTGGAGTTAATTGACTTGGGTTATTTTGCTCGATAAATCAGAAGGCAGTAGTGTCCTATTGGATGGACACTAGTGAGCACTTCCTCACGACCTGCCTTCTTCCCCTGCCTCAGACATCCATAGGGTTACAAGTTTCCCTTTTGAGCTTGAATTCTGTCCATGGTGATTATGTTGATCAGAGGAGAACACACGGCAGGAAGTGGGCCAAGAGGGGTGTAGGGGAAGAAGGGGATACAGTCATTGGCCCTGGTTTAGGTGAGGGCTGCTGGGCTACGCTGATTCCCTTTAGGGGAGACCCTGAAACCCAGAGCTTTTCCTTCTGAACTAGATCCATGGTAGCTCAGCCCTTGTCTGGAAGGAGTCATTGACATGGCATGTGACTACTTGAGTCTTGAGGACGACATGTATGGACATGTGGAGCTGGGGGATGGATGGGAGAGGATGGGCGTCCGGCCAGTGGAGCAGTCTGTGACAAGGGCTGAGATGGAGCGTTCCAGGTGCACGCAGGGGACAACCAGTGCTTAGTTTGACTGGAGGGTTTTGCATGGGAAGGGGAGGGCTGGAAAGATGAGAAAAGGCTGGGAGCAGATGCAGGTTACAGAATGTGAATTTTTAAAACTTAATTAATTTTTTTTAGAGACATAGACCCTATCACCTAAACTGGAGTGCAGTATTGTGATTATAACTCGCTGCAGCCTTCAACTCCTGGGCTCAATTGATCCTCTAGCCTGAGTCTCCCAAGTAGCTGGGACTACAGGGGTACACCCAACTCATTTTTTAATTTTTATTTTGTTGTAGAGATGGGGTCTCGCTATGTTGCCCAGGCTGGTCTCAGACTCCTGGCCTAGGGTGATCCTTCTGCCTCAGCCTCCCCAAGCATTGGGATTACAGGTGTGAGCCATTGCACTTGGCCCAGAGTTTGGCTCTAGAGATCCACTGAATACTTTTAGGAAGGGCTGTGAGGGGCTCAGAGCTCCGCTGTGGAGAAGTTCATCTTGCAATGGTAGGTGTGATGGATGGTGATAAGGAGGGACCAGAAACAAGGGCATCTGTTAGGAGGCTATGATGATGGTTCAAACAGTATTTAATGTAACAGGTAGGCACTTATGAAGGCAATCAAATGTTTGCCAGACCTGTAAGAATGTCAGTTCTTAAAGGAAATAATTCTCAAATAAAGGAGCAATTTGGGGATGGCATATAGTATGAACTTTTTTTTTTTTTTTTGAGATGGAGTCTCACTCTGTTTCCCAGGCTGGAGTGCAGTGGCGCAATGTTGGCTCACTGCAAGCTCTGCCTCCTGTGTTCATGCCATTCTCCTGTCTCAGCCTCCCGAGTAATTGGGACTACAGCAGCCCACCACCATGCCCGGCTAATTTTGTTTGTATTTTTAGTAGAGACGGTGTTTCACCATGTTAGCCAGGATGGTCTAGATTTCCTGATCTCGTGATCTGCCCGCCTGGGCCTCCCAAAGTTCTGGGATTGCAGGTGTGAGCTACCACGCCTGGCCAAGAATTTTCATTAATGAATCAACAAAGCTGCTTTAAGATGAGTACATCTGTGTTTATTCATTTGTACAGTGTATATTAGTTTGTTGTACTTGATATTATCATCTTGTAGTGGTTAAAAACATGGACTCTGGAACCGGATTGCCTAGATTTAAAGTCGAGTCTCACCACTTGTTAGCCACGAGATCTTGGGTAAATTACTTAACTTTTATGGGCTTCAGTACGTGGCATGTAGGATGTGCTGCATCGACATTAACATTGTCATCGTGATTGTCATCATCATCATCATCATCATTATCCAGTAACATTTATTCATAACCTAATTGTCTATATAGGGTCTTTTCAGGATCTTAGGTATACCCCTGAGGAATTGCATTTGGCTAAGAGTGACACACCTTCCACTGTGTGGTCTTAAACTCCAAGGGTTAATTTTCAGAACATAACAAGAAGACTGGAGGTAGACAGTTGCTGGCACTGCTTTGGTGTCTTAAGATATCAGAGTAGGCTTGGTGTGGTGGCTCACACCTGGAATCCCAGCACTTTGGGAGGCCAGGGTGGGCAGATCACCCAAGGTCAGGAGTTTGAGGCCAGCCTGGCCAACATGGTGAAACCCCTTCTTTACTAAAAATACAAAAATTAGCTGGGTGTGGTGGTGCACCTATAATCCTTGCTACTCAGGAGGCTGAGGCACAAGAATTACTTGAACCTGGGAGGCGGAGGTTGCAGTGAGTGATCGTGCCACTGCACTCCAGCCTGGGCAACAGAGTGAGACTCTGTCTCAAAGAAAAAAAAAAAGATATTAGATTAACTGAAATTTTCTTGGTCTCCTTCCTTCATGAACTCAAGATGACTGCTGCAACTCCAGCCATCATTTCTGTCTCGATGGCATAAGAGGGAAGGGTGAAAGGTCAGAAAGGTACCTGCAAGCTGAACAAGCTCTCTTTAAATTCCTTCCTGGAAACCCCATCTAAGGAATTCCACTGACATTTCATTGGCTCTCCCTGTTTTCAATGGATATTGGGAAAGGTAATTTCTCCAGAAACTTTGCCCCCCTCAAAAACACAAATGTTGTTACTAAGAAAAAGGGAAAGATGGATATGAGATGGGAAATAGGGGCCACTGCCACACTGCAGGAAAGTGACCTCAAGGGTTTCAAAGCATTTTATAGAGGTTGATTGCCTTCTCCTGGACAGACAGATTTTGGTGGTCTATTTGTTTCATTTTTAGAATATATTAAGTTTTTGCCTTTAAGAAGTTTGTTCAAGAAAGGAAGGACAATTACAGAAAGACATTAGGAACATAGAATGTTTGAAGTTCAATCAATTGTAGGTGTAGGGATAGAGGGAGAGTCTTGGTTTACACTCACAGACAGCCCCATGGGTCATGCACCGAGTCCTCCCTTATTAATGGTGAGGAAGACTGTTTGAGTCATATGGTCTGTATCCTTTCTACCATATTTCCGTCTATAGCTACTTTGTCAATAATATAAAAATATATTATTTATATATTATTAAATATATAAATATATAAATATTATATATATTAAATATATTATTTAATATATTATTAAAATATATTAAAATATATTTAATATATTTTAATAATAAAATATATTAAAAAAATAATATAAAAACACCTTAGTACCATCATGAGAGGCACAAAAGGAAGGTTGTTAGCCTGATTTTGTAGATAAGGAAGATCACTGGGCCAGGTTTATTCATAAGTAAGGACACCATGACAACACATTACAATGACTTCCTAACCACAAGTCAGAGTCAAAGTTGAAAGCAAACCTGTGAATGCTGTCTAGGAAGATCACACACCCGGAAGTAGGAGGTTTAGTTTTTAGGCCCAGGTCTGCAGTAAACAATTTATATTACTAAAAAAACCCCCCCAAAAAACCAAAAAAACTGACTTAGCATCGTTGTGCCTTATTTCTTATTTTAAAATGGGACCCAGTTTTTTGTTTTTTGTTTTTTTTGAGGCAGTCTCACTCTGTGGCCCAAGCTGGAGTGCAGTGGTGTGATCTCGGCTCACTGCAACCTCCGCTTCCTGGGTTCAAGCGATTCTCCTGCCTCAGCCTCCTGAGTAGCTGGGACTACAGGCACCTGCCACCATGCCCAGCTAAGTTTTGTATTTTTTGGTAGAGATGGGGTTTCACCATGTTGGCCAGGCTGGTCTCAAACTCCTGACCTCGTGATCTGCCCCCTCTTCGGCCTCCCAAAGTACTGGGATTACAGGCGTGAGCCACTGCACCCAGTCCCTAAGTTCTTTTAAAAATTTTGATGAAATACACTGAACATAAAATTTACAGTGTTAACAGTGTTTAAGTGTACAATTCAGTGGCGGTAGGTAGATTCACATTCTTTTGTAACCATCACTGCCATCCATTTCTAGAACTCTTCATCTTGCAAAATTGAAGCTGTACCCACTAAACAAGAGCTCCCTGTTCCTCATTAGCCGTCGCCTGGCAACTGCAATTCTACTTTCTAGCTCGATGGACCTGACTATGTCAGGGACCTCAGATGAGTGGCATCATATAATAGTTGCCCTTTAGTGATGGGCTTATTTTACTCAGCATAATATCCTCCTGGTTCATTTGTGTTACAGCCTGTTTCCGAATTTCCTTCCTTTTTAAGGCTGAATAATATTCCACTTCATTGTTAGAGCATTTTGTGTACCTGTTCATTTGTTGATGGACATTCGGGTTGTTTCCACATTTTGGCTGTTGCAGATAATGCTACTATGAACATGGGTGTACAGAAATCTCTTTGAGATCCTGCTTTTGATTCTTCTGGGTATACACTTGGCCCTGTGGGTTGTGCATCTGCAGATTCAACCAACTGTGAACTGAAAATATTTGGAAAAAGAAACAAGAAAAATAACAATGCATCATGAAAAAACTAAAAAGAAAAAACGAGGCTGGGCGTGGTGGCTCATGTCTGTAGTCCCAACATGGGAGGCCAAGGCAGGCAGATTGCTTGAGTTTGAGACCAGACTGGTAACATAGTGAGACCTCATCTCAAAAAAACAAAAACAAACAAAACAAAACAAAAAAACAACAACAAAAAAGAAAAAACAATACAGTGCAACAACTATTTACATAGCCTTTACATTGTGCCAGGTATTATAAGTAATCTAGAAATGATTTAAAGAATAAGGGAGGATGGGGGCCGGGCGCGTTGGCTCACGCCTGTAATCCCAGCACTTTCGGAGGCCGAGGCGGGCAGATCACAAGGTCAGGAGATTGAGACCATCCTGGCTAACACAGTGAAACCCCATCTCTACTAAAAATACAAAAATTAGCCTGGCATGGTGGTGGGCGCCTGTAGTCGTAGCTACTTGGAAGGCTGAGGCAGCAGAATTGCCTGAACCCGGGAGGCGGAGCTTGCAGTGAGCTGAGATAGCGCCACTGCACTCCAGCATGGGCGAGAGAGCAAGACTCCGTCTCAAAAAAAAAAAAAAAAAAAAAAAGGGAGGATGTTCCTAGGTCACATGCAAATCCTATGGCATTTTATAGAAGAGACTTGTGCAATCAAGGATTTTGGTATCTGTGGGGAGTCCTAGAACCAGTCCCCCATAGATAATGAGGGATGACTGTATACTTAGAAGTGAAATTGCTGGATCATATGGTAAATCAATGAGTATTTTTTTTGTGGGATATCCATTTCATTTCCATAGCAGCTACACCATTTTGCATTCCTGCTCAGTGATTCAAAAGAATTCCAATTTCTCAACATCTTTCCTAACATTTGTTATTTTCTGCTTTTAAAAAAATAGTAGCCATCATACTAAGTGTGAGATACATAGGGAAGTTTTAAAGCAGTATCTGTAGTGCCTCCAGATTAACTTCTTTGAGAATCATTGCTCCTCTTCTTAATTCACTGCTCCTCTGCTTAATTCTTATGCCTTCTTGGGCAAGTTATCTTAGCCTGTGAGCCTCCATGTCCTCGTCTGCACAATGTAAATGTCTGCAAAAAAGGATTGTTATGGGTATTAATGAGATAGTAGCTTGTGCTATGTGCTTATTCAAGTATTAATTTTATTTTCCCATACAAGCAAAAGCATGATCAAGTGTGCATTGTATCCACAGTTAATATTCTCAGTGTTCATAGCTGTTGGTTTCCTCCCATATCCTAACCCCAAACACAATGTTTCCAAAGTGTGTGGTGGAAAGAGCATTAGTTCTGGGGCCAGAAGGCAAGGAACTGAAATCCAGCTTTCTGACTTTCTGGTTGAGGGACCTTGGAAAATTTTCTTATTTTTTAAAAAATCTGTATGAAGGGCATATCAAGGGGACCTCATGGGAATGGTTTGTCCAGTGACTTTTCTCTGCTTCCCCAGCAGACTTCTCACTTCCCATTTACTCTTCAGCCCCTGCAGTGGCGCTTCCATGAGTACCACTGTTACCCTTCTCACCATGACTCTCTAATTGACAAATCCGAGGATGCACTTACTTGACTTTTTGGCAGCATTTCAGTGTTTACTTCTCTATTTTTGATCTTCCTCCTTGCTTCCTGGGACACCATGTCCTTCCCCTTTCGATAACTGTCTTTCGCTATCATATTTCTCACCCTCTTCTAATTCACCTTACCCTCTCTGGTTGGGACGTTACCCACCACCTCTCTCTGATGACTTTCCAGTCTCTATCTCTAGGCCTCTTTTTCTGAATTCCAGAGTCCTCTTTACCACTGCCTCCTGAGCTCCTTCAAGCCCACATGTCCCACAGTGAACTCGTTGCTTCTGACCCTGCTTGGTCCCAGCAAGGGCCCTGAAGCAGCTGGACCCGCAGCGTGGAGCTTGCCAGGTGCCTTGTACAGGAGAGCTCTGGGCTACTCACTCCCTCACTAGCACTTGGTCCGGTCTCTAGATTTTCCCAGCCATTTATCTTGCTTTTCTTCTGTTTTGGCTCTGCCTGGCCCTGGGATTTGGTGCCCAGTCATCTTACAAGGGGAATGGCCAGACCTTTCCCCGGGTGATAATGTGACTCATGGTTCTATCTGGACATTCTCCCTGAACAGTCCCATGCTGTTCTTCTGCCTGAATTTGCATCATGGTGATCAGCTCCACTGTTCCTTGTCTGCCAAAGCCATAGGCCTGGGTGTCATTCTGGACTCCTTGACTCTTGCTTGCAACCCTCAGTTCAGGGTTACTAAGATCATGAAACTGCCTTTATGGCTCCGAAGTGCTCACCTCTGCCATGTCTTCACTACCATTTTTCCTTTTCATGGTTGTCCTCTCTCTCCATTGCTATTGCCTCTTATTTGATCTCTTTGTCTCCATCCTTGCCTCTTTCTGGCCATCCTCCACTCTCCTGCTAAATCTGGCAATGCTCTCACCTACTTGAAACTCACACTTCCCGTTCTTATGGGAATAAAGGAGAAATTCCTGTGGATGACACACTCAGGCCCTCTGCCATCTGTCCTTACTATCTTTACCTCCTGCCTTGCAACCCCTCACATGTCACTTTTGAGCTACACCAAATCACGTGGGGTTGCTTTTCATGCTAGTATTCATTGGCATGCACTGTTTTCTGCCTGGGAGGCTCTGCCTGTACTTTGTCTTTCTGGGAAATGCCCACTCAGTGTTTAAGATTCAGCACCATCTAAGCTTTCTCTGTAGCAGTGAGAACAGCGAACGCTGTATGTGGTTCCTGTGTACTGGCCACCGTTCTAGATGCCCCACGTGAACTTGTGTGCTGAATCCTCGCAACAACCCTGTACTGTACCTGTAGGTAGGCACCATTACTATCCCTCTCATTTAACAGTTTGGAAACTGAGGCATAGAGAGGCTGAATGTCTTGCTCGGAGTCACACAGCTAGCAAGTAGCAAGCTGGGGTCTGAAACTGGGGATCCCCATTCTAGAGTTTGGGTTCCTAACCACTGTGGCAACTGTGGTTTTTCAGCCACAGGTGGCTGCTTCCTCCTTGCACTTCCCTGCCCCCACCTCTCTTTATGTACAACTCCATCGTGGCGTTTCGTATGCCCTGTTCCAATTACGTATTAAATGTTGTTCTCTCCTGCTACACAGTGAACCCCTGGAGGGCAGGCCTGCCTTTAATTCATGCTTATATCCCTGGAACGAAGAGTTGGTTGTTTTCAGTGTGCGTGACTTAAAAAAATATGACACACATTATCTTCCTTTACTGTAAGATACTACAGTGGTGTTTGGGGCAAATTGCATAAAATGTAAGTTGGATTGGGGACACAATCTTTTTTACATTGTCAGGTTCCCAAGTCTTTATGGCAGTAACCTAGACTGCTAGATGTCTAATTATTCATGATGTCCTGGAGAAAGGCAGAATTCAGCCATAGCCATAAGCATTCCTGCCTATATAATTTTTCTTTTTTTAAAGACGGTTTGTAGGACTATGTCTTCATATATGCTTTTGCTACTGGCCTTTAAAATCTTTAAAAATTTATATTCAGAGTGTTTTCTTGTTCATTTTTTATTTGATTAAGAAAGAACTATAAATAAACCTTAACAATACCATCGTTTTTCATGAACTCTGATGGCTTTGTGATAGGATGATAGCTTGTGTAGTGTAGTGTTTGATTTTTTTCTTCCTCACATGTTGGGTTGGTTCATTTAGAAATAATACAAAATTTCCTGCACTGAAGGAGAAAGCTTTTGACTCCACAGATTCTTAAAGAACATGTGCATTACATCATGTGAAAGCTTGGTAACTTTTGGAATCTTTTCTAAATTACCCACGTTCCTTTGTGTTGACATTGTTGCTTTTCTCAATCTCTGCCCCAATTTGCAGTGCAGCCTCTAAAACCATGTTAGAAATCTAAACTCCGTGTTTTTATTCATCATGCTTTAACTTTACTTTGAATTAAGATATGCATTTCTTAGGTTATTTTCCTGGAGTCAGTTGGAGCATTTTAGGCTTAGAAGGGATATTTGACATTATTTAGTTCATCTTCCTTATTATAGAAGGAAGAAGTTGAGACCAGGAGAGAGGTTGTGACATGTACTCTGGCCACACAGCTAATTAGTGGCAGAGTTAAGATAAGACCCAGGATGAGACCCACAGGCTAAAATTTGCTATTTGAGTTATTTCCCCCTCACAGGCTTTCAGAAATGAAACCATCCAGAAACGCATGGGGAGACCTAAGAAAAGGCCAAGTTTTATTTTTTTAATTAAGGTCTTACAATTCAAATTATTTCCGATTCTGCAGAAGCTTGAAATTAAGTCAGTGGTTTTAGGAAAATAATAACAAGGCACTGTGAAAATACATTGAATTTCACATTGATGTGAAATTATACAGGGAGATTTTGTTGGAGTTTAACATTATTGTGAACAATGTTGGGGGCTATTCGAATACTAGAATCTCTCAGCATCCAAATACAAAGTGAGCAGAGGAAGAGTGAGCTATAGACGGGGGGCCTGTGCTGGCCCATGACCCCTCAGCATCTGTCTCCAGGACTTGTTGAATGGAAAGAGTCTGGGCTGTGTTGCAGACACGGGGCCTCTGTGTGCCATCTTTGCTGAACAGGCAGCCTGGAACAAACTTTCGGGGACCTTATGCATTAGTGCATTGGATCATTTTAGAAAATAACCTGCAATATTGGGCGTGTT
Source organism: Macaca mulatta (assembly GCF_049350105.2). Taxonomy (NCBI): domain Eukaryota; kingdom Metazoa; phylum Chordata; class Mammalia; order Primates; family Cercopithecidae; genus Macaca; species Macaca mulatta. The sequence goes on along the minus strand of NC_133413.1, from coordinate 21,340,959 downwards.
TCTTTTCTTTCTTCTTTTTATTAAAGTGCTTTACCTTCAGGTAGCTGCCTGAATTTCCTTAAGGGCAAACTGGGAATAGCTGAGCAACTAAAGAAGGGCTCAGAAGCCCTGATTAAGGTAGTTGATCAATTCTAGAAGTTTATTTAGCATTTAAGGGAACCCATGCCCTTTCGTATTCTAGAAGACCTCATGAGCACTAACTGAATATTTCCAAAAGCGGTAGCGCAGTTTGCAACATGTATAAATATAGTGCACGTAGGCTTATGAAAGCCGTGGTGGTTGCCAGTCCTGGCTCAAATCCTGTCAGCAACAATGCGATCTTCATTATGTGCAACTGTCTCTGTTTTGCTTAACTTTTTAACTTTTCGAAAAATTAATTAAAGGAGTTGAGCTTTCTAAGGTTGGTTGTTAAGGATAATTCAACAATTTATTTTGGAATGCGAGACTTGAAATGAGGGCAAATCTCTCTACAGAACAAGAAGCATCCGGGGAGGACTGTCATTATACTGTACTTACTACACTTATGTGGGTAGCTGCCAAAAGCATAATCATTTTCTGGAACACTGTGTTCTCGCTTTGGTTTGTACATCTGTTGTATCTTTGTAGCCAAAAGGAAGTGGAAAGTTGTGAAAATATCAGGTGAGTTTGGGCCAGTTAGTGATTTCAAGTTACAAACTTCCTTTTGCCTGATTAACTTAACTATTCACTTAATGTTATATGGTTGCTCCAGGAAACATTTTTAAATAGGAAATATGTACTGAGATCCTCAGAGTTTGTGTAAACTTCTTATGGCAAAAACCGTAATTACTTTTGCACCAACCTAATAGTTACCGAGTTCAAGAAGGGGATGGTAGCAGATACTAGTGGAGACTAGCTTGTCCTGAGAGAGCTGGAGTTAGGTGAGTATTGAGTCTGGGTGGTCAGGGCTTGGGCTGGTGTGTGTGAGAGTACAGTTGCATGAACTAGTGTCAAAACTGGTTGATCACAAATAGGTAAAAACTAAAGCTCTGCATGTGAACAGGGGCTCCCCGTAGACAGATCCAGAGAAAATCTTGGATCGGGAGCTGAGTCAGTGGGTGGGCATCAGGTAAGGTGTGATCAAGATTGAAGACATGAGTGGAGGCTGCATTAGTCATGGCCCATGCAATATAATAGGAGCACTTTAATATACTTAGTCACAAAGATCTTTAGAAGATGTGAAAAGCCAAATAGGGGTGATAAACTCACCCAGATATTAACAATAGCAGGAAACCGTTACTATGACAAAGGCTAGTAGAACAGAGAGAGAAGATGGTGGCACCACAGGTGAAGAAATGGAATCTGTATGGGGGTATTCAGAAGCACCTGGGACTGTAGAGGGAACGTCTGTCTGCTGGGAGTTGGAATTATGGAGAAGAAAAAGCCACTACTGGAGATACCACCCCAAGCAGAGAAAGGAAGGGGAGGAGATTCTCCGGCTTCTTGCTCTCATCGTCTAGTCTTCCACTTAAACCCAGCTGCAGCCAGTTGGCAAATGAGCTTGGAAAAGGTAGTTTGCAGGTGAAGGGTAGGGAATGGGTCAAAGAGCAAATAGGCAAATGACTGGCACATAGGCATAAGGCTGGGTCAGGGATGGAGCGAGACTCCTGGCAGGTGTGCTGATGGGGGCTGATGGCCTCATGGATTTCACCTGGGTAGCAGGGCTAGCCTGCAAGAATGTTGAAGGCCTCAGAGAATCAGATGCATTGCATTTTCCCAGGCTTCCGCCTGTGCCCTCATCTTCCCGAGAGCCCTTCCTGTGCCAGGTGACAGTGCTTATTCTCCAGCCTGTTGGACGCTCAGCCAGATTCAGGGGAGGATAAGAATCTAGGCACTTGTTGTTAGATTTCTATTGCCACGTGAAATCTCAGCAGCTAGACTTTTGACCAGAGCTTCACAAAACCCTCTTTAAATTGTTGAAACTTTTTGGGTGAAAGATGGAAAATTCCATTACCATGAATATAAAATAAAGTTCTGTATAAAAAAGAGCTCATTTTCTGCCTTTATGTCCTGGATGGCCACAGAAGCAACAGCCTTGTGAGTTAGTCACATAAATTCACAGCCACAAATGAGGACGTCTTCTGTTCCTTGTCCCCCTTCCTGTTACTGGATAAAGAAAAATGATCATTTGCTTCCTCCCATCATCATCATCACCATTTATCTCTCTTGCCATGAGCATAGACATTGAACACACCAACTAGAACATTGTGTTATCTGCATTGCAGAGAAGGCAGGAGCTATTTGTTACACTGGTAACTATGCTTTAAGACAGTAGCTCAGTGGTTTTCCAACTTTAGAAGGGCGTATAACATTGCACAAGGCTCTCCCAGCCCCTGAAGTCCTCCCAGTCCGTTTTTGTTTTAGCAGGTGATATGGTTTGGCTGTGTCCTCACCTAAATCTCATCTCTAATTGTAATCCCTGTAATCCCTGTGTGTGGAGGGAGGGACCAGGTGGGAGGTGATTGGATCATGGGGGTGGATCCTCCATACTGTTCTCGTGATAGTGAGTGAGTTCTCAGAATATCTGATGGTTTTCTAAAGCAGTTTTCCCTACTCTTGCTTGCTCTTCCTCTTCTGCTACTTTGCGAAGAAGTATGTGTTTGCTTCCCCTTCTGCCATGATTCTAAGTTTCCTGAGGTCTCCCTAGTCCTGAAGAACCGTGAGTCAATTAAACCTCTTTTTAGAAACTACCTGGTCTTAGGCAGTTCTTTGTAGCAGTGTGAAAACGGTCTAATACATTAGGTCTGGGTTGGGACTGGAGAAGTGCATTTCTCACAGATTTCCAGATGGTGCTGTTGCTGTTAGCCCAGTGACACACTTGGAGAATCACTACTTCAGTGTGTGGCGCTTACAGTGTTCCAGACAGGTATAGTTAGCGCTATCTTACAGCAGAGGTGCTGAGGTTTAAAGAGGCCAAGTCACTAGTTCCCAGCCACATGGTTAGGAAGCAGGCATGGGATGTCACTGCTTGGGTCAGCGGTCGATGTCCCCTAGGCCATCTGTGCATGAAAGTCAAGCCTGGCACATTGTCGGTACTGTGGAGCTGCAGGACTGGGTGCTGCCCCCCTCAGTGGGCCAGACTGTTAACCACCTGAGGAATTAATTGGTCTAACGGGTCTAGTGATTTTCTTAAATTCTTTTCTAATGAGAAAGCAACTGGTGGTTTTTGTTTTGTATTGTTTTGTTTTTTAAGAAATTGGGCCGTGTTTGATTAGTAGTATTTTCCCTTTTGGTCCAAATTAGCCTGCTAGCTGAGGCTGACTGTGTTATCAAAAGCAGTGAGATCTAGAAGCCCTGCTCAGCAGCATTGGGAGGAGACCTGTGCACTGTTGGCTGAACTCTATGGGGAACCTCCCAGGAGCCCAGCTTGACCCCTTGCTCACTGCCTGCAGCCTAGGGCGTTACCCCCACACTCAGCCCTATCTGTGTTCTCCTTAGGGTGTGGCCTCTTGCCTGGCATTTCATTTTATGATAAGCCACGGAGACTTTTACTTTCGTTTTTCTTTTTTTCTTTGAGAGAAGGTCTCACTCTGTTGTCCAGGCTTGAGTGCGGTGGTGGAATTGTCACTCACTGCAGCATTGAACTCCTGGATTCAAGCAGTCTTCTTCTCTCGGCCTTCCTAAGTGCTGGCATTACAGACATGAGCCACAGTGCCCAGTGCCACGGAGATTTTTAATAAGGCAGTCTTTGTTAAAGGTTGCGATGGTCATTGCCAGTGACCTTCACAGAGTAGTGAAATCTTTTCCTTATCCCTGGTCTCAGACATCTTATCAACAAACTCTAATTTCCCAAATTACCCATTGAGCAAAACAGTCCTTAGGAAGACCTAGGCTTGGAGGATACAACGGGTGGGATAACACACCCCCTCCTTCCATGCCGAGTTTCAATCACATATTATTAAATCAGAGTATCATTGCTCCATCTGCAAACTGCAAATGTGAATTCCAGCCATGTATTTTTAAACAGCTCTATTATGATCAAGCAAATTTGAACCTCTCATGTAGTTAATTACAAGTGGGCTTTGGTTATAGAGGAAAAAAAAGTCTGTTTTATATATGGTTTCTATTTTTTCATTTTTGGTAAGCTGTACTCAAACTCTGAGTTAGGAGAAAGATGAGCTATTTTACTAGTTAATAGTTCAATATATCACACTTGTGGTAGCTTCTGTCATTTTTTTTTTTTTTTTTTCTTAGCAGAAACAGAGCGTTAAGGCCCAAAGTAGAGATAACTATGTCGTGGGAGCAGGATGATATTAGAAACATTGATACATTTATAATAGTATAGAGAATTAATTTGGATAATGAAAATTTTAAAATAGCATTACTTGGCTATAAATGCAGTTAATATTGCCTTCTGGAAGGAAAAGAGGTAAAATTATATTTTCTGTTACTTTAGCAATTGATTTCAAAAATATTCATGTATTAATTGCCCACTCAATATTAGGAAATGTATTAGAATATAACTGCTTTGAATCTTTCCAAAAAAGTTTTATCCAGATTCTAATAAATGTATACATGCAGTTGTCTCTACAATATAGTGTTTTATTTGATGAGTTCTGTTAAAATTTCAACACATTTCGTTTAAAGCTCTAATGATTAGTGATTCATGGACTGGGCATCATTTCATCTAAACATGTAGAAAAGGGACTCTTATCAGGCACTGGCAGTTGATTTTTATAAGGCGGCTTGAGCAGGAACAAGAAAACAGAATAGTGCAAAACAGCAGCTTGTTAATATCAGGTTACTCTACGTCACTTTCCTTGTAAGAGTTAAAGCACGGGGGACTTCTTTATGCTAAAACTTGCCTGTTGCGGGATTTAACCAGCATCTCTCCACCTGATTTCTCAGGTCAGATAAATAGCTTAGTTTTGGTTTGGTGACGTGGAACTTTAGCATGAGTGACTCTATTTTGGCCAGATCTGTTGGAGCCTAGAGCAGGAGCTCAGTCTAAATGAATGGCCTCCTATAAATCTTAACAGTTTACTAAGTAGAAAATTCTCACCATCTTTCTCGTAGAATTTTTAAGCAGAAGCCAGAATCTTTTATACTCCTGTATATCAGTTTATTGCTGTATAGCAAACCTCTTCAAAACAGTGGCTCAAAACGACAGTCAGGTATTGAGTTCAGAAATAGGCAACTTGGGCATGGCTTGGTATGGAAGGTTTGCGTTCCATGCGGTGTCAGCTGGGACCGTTCAGGGGGCTGGAGAATCCACTTCCAAGATGGCTTCTCAAAAGGCTGTTGACTGGAGCTCAGTTGGGGTCCAGGGCTGGGGTCCTGGTTCCTCTCCAAATGGCCCTCTTCATGTAGGAGACTTCATGGGCTGCCTGGAATTGGTCAGACCATGGTAGCTGGGTTCTCAGAGGGATTGTTCCAGGAGAACCGGGTGGAGAACTATAATACAGTCTTTTATGACTTAGTCTTGGAAGGCACATGGCATCGCTTCTGCTGTGCTCTACTCGTTGGCCCAGATTGCAGCACAGGGGGCAATAGGAGATAGATTAAGAGGAGAATAAAATATTTTGATATGTTTTAAAACTGCCATACTCCATTAGAAGCCTTTCATTAACATTTACCCTAGCCAGACTGTGGCTTCTAAATGAAAGATTGATGACTTGTTGCTAAGGTGAGACCACTCTCTTATCCATAATTACATGGACACGCATGACTGCACGTCCAGATAGGAATCAATGAGCAGTGTTCATTATCTTCGGACCATGGTGGATGTGGAGGAGCTTGGCAAGGGCAGTTCTGTTGGGATGGTAGGAATGGAAGTCAGACTACTGGGAACAATTGGGAGATGATGATGATGTGGAAGCAGCAGGTGTAGACGATGTTCTCAGAATGCTTAGCTGAGACAAGGGAGAGGGATACAGTGGGCTGAGAGAGCTTTCATATTCTTTTCTATTTTATCAGCTTTTTCTTTTTCTTTTTTTTTAAATAAAGATGACAGAATAGGGTGAAGGGTAGGAGCCAATATAAAGTATAAGGTGGCATTGTTTCTATCATGTATGTGACATGATTTCTAGGTTTTAAGTGCAGGGGTCGTGGCACAGCACATATACAATGGACACTGGTTAAACATTTGCTTTAGAACAAAGGAATTCCACCTGTACAAAAATGTCACTTAGCAGTTGCCCACCACCTGTGTGACCCCTTTCCTTCCCCTTCAGGGTGTGGCCCCTCATCTACCATTTTGTTTTACATTAGACCAAGGAGATTTTTTTTTACAAAATCAGTCTCCCATGTGGATGGATGCTGCAGCAACCGTGGTGACGTCCCTATAGGTACGAATTGTTCTCCTCACCCCGATCTTGAAGATGTCACCAATCAACTCGATCTATTTCCCTAAATTACCCCTTGAAGAAAGCAGCCCATAGGAAGACACAGGGCTTCAGAAGGCCCCACTGATGTCTCCAGGCACCAAATATTGATTTAGTCAGAGAGTTGTTCACTCTGGGGGTGTCGACTGGCCGTGCGTAAAATGGGAAATGAACACCTACTTCAGAGGGATGTTCTGAGATGAGGGCTGTGAGATTGATGACTCCTGTAAAGCCCTTTCTAAATGGTGAATTGTACCTTGCAAACCACAACACGGATGTGAGAAACTGATTATTAGTCGTCCTGTAGGTCAGTGTGGCTGTTTACGTTTTATCAGAAACTTGATTCTTTTTCCTCTGAGGGTCATATAGTATCTGCTTCAGTCACTTTTCCATTTATTGACTTCTCCAAGAAATTGGCTTGTAAGTGTCAGGCATTGAAAAATTGCAATAATTTTTGCTTCATGATCTACAGTTGTAATAGACACAGTAATAATAGTACTATCTTTATGTAGTCTTTTTCTTTCTTAAGAGTAAAGACCAGTAAAGACTAAAGTTGATAATAGGGGGGTGGAATTTCATTTCTGGAGCTGCATGTCTTTAAAAGTCAAATTTTCTCTGACACAAGAGAGACGGTTGATATTTCAGGAATTAATCATATTAGTATGGTAATGGCCCGAGGCATACAATATGGAGAGAGTAACATAATCCAGTTTATAGTTTGTGCTAATTAACTTCTATATGAAAATAACTTCCATTGTAGTTAATTTCATTTTTCTTAGTAATTTGCATCATGTCTGTACAGCATTGTACACTGAGATTTTTGTGATATTCATGTATATATTTTAGTGAGGCACCTCTTTTGGAGCAGCTATACTCTTTTTCTGAAGCAAAACCTCTGATAGGGTCAGAGGATGAGACATTGATTACCTCAGTTTTTCTACCTAGCAGAGGAAGTGTGTCTGTTTAAGTGATCATAGATAGAGATTGATTGTTAAATGTCTTGCTGAGGAATCTGTCAGAGGTTGGGTAGGATACCCAACTAGAGTAAAAGCTTATTGGTGGTTTTGAGGCCTCAATGATGTATTGACTGCATTCTGGTAGAACAAATATCACAAATACACTGTCATACTGTGCACATTTTTTTGCAGTTCTTAATGCAAACAGGCCTCAAGACCGTGAATAGATCCAAACCGCAATCATAACATTGAAGTTATATAGGGCATTTTGAAAAACAGATCTCTGTTGCTTGCGTTTCCTAGCATATGGGCTTTTGTATTCTGTACGATTTTGTCCTGATGGAAAGCTCTGTGCCAAGTTTGAGAGGGAGACGTTGTTAAACTGTTGGCCATGGAGTCAGAGAAGGGAGAGAGATGTGACTCGCCGGAAGTCCTATCTCTAGTCCAGCAACCGTGATGACTCCGTGACATCGCCTGTTACTTTCCCAGGGCAGTTACAGGGTGGATGGTATCCGTCTCTGGGGTTGTTATATTTTTGAATGTTCCCTTCTGAGGTTGTTAAATTTCTGAATGTTCCCTCCCTGTCCAGCTTGTGTTCTTTTATCCTATCTAGGCACAAGGGAGAAGTGGTGAAAAGCTCCAGTCTGCCGAGGAATTGAAGTTCTATGCGGCCAATGTTTATGCACAGTGGAGTTTGTTTTTGGTTTGCTATTATTTCAGTTCCTGGGACTTGCCTTTTATGGGTAGTCTTGGTGGGAGGCAGGTATTGGCTCTGGCTAGGCACAGACATACCTCCCAGGACAGCCAGCTGGGTGCATTTTCCTGGAACTTTGAACCTGAAGTGAGCAGTGCAAAGAGGAAAGCCTGTTAGACTGTGTTGGTGGCTGTGGCAGCAAGACTCCTGTTGCTCCTGAGACCTGGTGGGTTTCCTTGAACCCCCTGAATGCTGTCTCCTGTGGATAAAGTAAGAGTGAGTTTTTGCTATTCTTCTAGTGTTTTCTAAGTTGGTAAATGTTGAGTCCATCCCTTGTTATCAAGAATCCTGGCTGACACGGAGACCACCCTGTGTGTCCCCTGCATGACCATTTGTTTCTGACTCTATGGCTCTGCTTTTGGCGTGTCCTTGTCAGTCCCCTGGCTGTAGAGCAAAGCAGAACCCTGAAGTTACATCTCCATCAGCCAAGGTCAATTCACTGGAGAAAAAGAATTAATTGTGTTCTTGACTGGTCCGTGTAGTCATTTCTGTAAGGGCAGCTATCGCTGTAATCTTCCTGCTTGAGGAACACGTCACGGTCCACCAAGAGTGTGTGTGTATGCGATTGTTGCCATACATGAGTGTGGGTGGATAGCACTACCCAAGTTTTACAAGGTGATCGGATGGCCTCAATGAAGTCAAGTCATTTGCCCGAGGTTGTATGGCTGTTAACTAGCAGAAGCAGAATTTTAACTCAAGCCTCCTGACTCCGAAACCATCTCTACGCACTCCTTCTCGTTGGTATGTCGAGGTTAGCCTGGTGGCAAAATGCCGTTCCTTGAAATACCTGCCTGCCAGAGTCAGAAAATGAATGATGACCTAGAAGCAGGATCTGTACTGAGGGAGGGACCATCCTTCCATCTCGTCTGAATCCATCAGGGGCACCTTCAGCCCATAACAGCATGAGAACCCAGCTCTCAAAATCATATTAAAGTTGATGGTTCAGGGCACTGTACTTTGAAACTGTTCCTTTTAAAGAACCATGTAACACTAATTTAAAAACTAGTTAATGCTAATTAGGAGCGTCCTCAAATAATTTTTTTGTTTTATTTGTTTCTTGTCTTGTCTTCGAGGCAGGGTCATGCTTTGTCTCCCAGGCTGGAGTGCGGTGTTGAAATCGTGACTCAGTGCAGCCTCTAGCAATCCTCTCATCTCATCCTCCTGATTAGCTGGGACTGCAGGCACATGCCACCACACCCAGCTCATTTTCGTAGAGACAAGGTTTTGCCATGTTGCCCAGACTGGTGTCAAACTCCTGGGCTGAAGGGACATACCTGCCTTATGTGCTCATTGCTGGTAAGTTAGAAAATAGAAATAAGAAGTGAAGAAAAGACTCCCATTATCTTGCCAACTGGGAATAAGCACTTTAACATATTTGTTCATGCCTTCTTTCTGTTAGTTTTTATTGCCATGTATTCAGTACTGTTCTTAGCATTTTTGCATACCTGATCTCATCATGCTATCCCAAGTTCAAATTTTGAAGTTTGTACTCTTTACCGTAGTCATAAATGCACCTGTTACAAATGTATAGTTATTTAATGAGAACTTAGCAAGAGAGATTGACGGCAGAATCTGTGGGCACTGTTACAGCAGATAGTGTGGGAACAGGGATGGATCCAGGTTTTGAGGAGCTTGAAATTGACAGTTTTTTTTTTTAAAGAAAGCATATAACATGGATATGAAATTAGGTGCCAAAGTAAATATTTACTTAGAATGAGAAAAGTGAACAAATGACTGACACTTTGGAGATTCAGGTTCTTTTTTTCTTCTGAACTCTTTTCAGTCAGTTGGCCAGAAAGGCTTACATGGAGAGGCTTCCTGATCCGAACCTGGCTTTTCCTCCCTCTCCAGAACTCTGCATTCCCAGGGGCTGTACAGGGAGGGGCCCTGCTGTTTAAGCTTCTTCAACCTCCCAGGAGGAGTGGGAGGTAGGGTGGCTGGATACCTTCAGGGAGCAAACCCTGGGTCCCAGGGGAGTGGGGAGGGGAGGAGGCATCTCTTTAGTTTTTCTCTTTGGAACTGAGAGCCCTGGTGTTATGGGGAGTTACCCCAGCAGGAGTGAGACAATTCCTATCCCACTACAAGATACTATAAATACTGGTATTTTATTCTCATAATCTGATGTTTATTTTTATTAGGTCTGCAGTCTCATTTGGTGAATGTTTTGGAGCAGAGATACAATTATTTTACAAATCTTAACCCATTGCTTCGATACCTTAGTCAATGAATGTACCTTTTCCCATTGATTCGAAATGCCACCTTTACCATATATTAAATTATTTATTCTTAGATCTGTTTCAGGATTTTCTGTTCTCTTGCATTGATCTGCCTATCTGTTGCTAGGTTATTACTGAATCATTGAGCTTTATTATGTATTTTTTTTATTTTTTTGAGATGGAGTCAAGTTCTCTTGGCTGGACTAGAGTGCAATGGCACTATCTCTGCTCAGTGCAATCTCCGCCTCCCAGGCTCACGCAATTCTCCTGCCTCAGCCTCCCTCGTGGCTGGAATTGAAGGCATGCACCACCATACCTGGCTAATTTTTATATTTTTGGTACAGATGCGGTTTCACCATGTTGTGGCTGTTGGTTTTGAACTCCTGACCTCAGGTGATCCACTTGACTCGGCTTCCTAAAGTGCTGGGATTACAGGCGTGAGCCACCACGCCTGGCCTTACTATGTATTTTCATATTTGGTAGAATGTGGTATTGCCATCTTTCCCTCAAAAGCTTTTCCTTAAAAAAAAAATAATACTTCCTTGACTTTTCTTATGTTTATTACTCTATGAAAGCTTAAGAATCATTTTTGCCAAGCTGTAGAAAAAAGCCTTTTGGGACTTAATTAGAGTAATATTCATTTTAGATTAATTTTGAAAGACTCCAGATCTATATAATAAATTGATTTCCAGGTATATGGTCTGTCTATTCCATTTTCCTTTCATGTGCTTGGTATGTTTTTATGTGTTTTTGGCAAATTTTTAATCAGTTCTAGGTAGTTATTTTTAATATCTGTTACAAAAGGGACTGTAGAGCCCTCTTCCACCATCTTTTCTAACTGGCTGCTGTTGGTGTGTAGAAAGGCTATTTTTTTTTTTTTTTGAGACGGAGTCTCGCTCTGTCACCCGGGCTGGAGTACAGTGGCCGGATCTCAGCTCACTGCAAGCTCCGCCTAGAACTTGACACCTTACCAAACGCTTAGTAATTCTAATGGTTTTTCAATTTTCAGAGCTTTATTACCTTGCTTCTACTTTCTGAAACCCATTTTTAGAGTCTTTTCTGATGACCAAGATCCTGATAAAACGCCATGACAACTGGCCTCCAGGCTGTGGGAAGTGGCAAGGGTCATGTGGCGACGGGCGGGCTTCCCAATCACAGTGATCGTGGCTGAGCAAAGCAGAGTAAAGGTGACGCCGCACAGACCTTGTAGAATTTTACACATCGTGGAAAAGGCTGACCAAGTGTGAATTCTGTAGCACAGATTCAACTGCAGCACAGATCAAATCCTATCCCTGATCTGACATTTCATTCCATTATGTCCTGTGATCGCACATAGCTGCGTATCTGTTCCCCTGTCCATCCTGTCTGGCAGTGGCAAATCACGGTCCCCAGGGTCATTTAAAGGGATGGTGTATTCAGGGTGAACTCGTTCTACCTGCTCTTCAGTGTATGAAGGAATGCAGCAAACTGAACTAGCAATGGATAAGCATAGGTGCTTGGGATTTCACAAATGGTCATGGGGTTGCTTGACAGTGGTCTGCGGTTGGACCGATGAGGGCTGCTGACTGCAGTGTACTGGCCCTGAATGCAGAAAAGGATAGTGTTATCTGTGCTGGCCGGAAGGGCTGCTTAAAACCAGACCTCAAACTTCGGCAGACGGGCTTGTCCCGGGATCCGCAGCCTTGCTCAGGCTGTGCGGTGGTGTGGCCCCAGATCACACAGAGGTGAGTAACCCAAGACTTGCGTCAGTGCCTTCCTTGTGGCTTTGACTGTTGTTTCCTGAATATTTTGCACAATCTGTGGGCTCTGAAGTCCCAGTGTACATCAGTGAGTGCTCTCCTTAGGTGGAAACCGTGGGAGTAGAGTACTGAAAACAAAGACCGGGAAAGACCCTAAGTCGCTGGGCAGGGGTGACGACAGGCGTCCTCTTTTTGATCTCCTGTGTGGGTGAGTGGCAGAGGCAAGTTGCCTTTATTGGGTGTGAAATTTGCGGGAACTTTCTGTTTGGGGAGTGCTGGGAGCTGTTTTATTTCTAATTAAGAAGAGCCCTGGGAAGGGAAGTCAGTGAGCTTGCGAACTCATTAGCAAACACTCTGATTAGACCTTCTGGGCACATTGCCTAGTGGCCCAAAGCAGGGAGAGGAGAGACAGGCCCGCTCCTAACACTTGCTGGATCGGGGGCAGGAGTACAAACAGAGGCTCACATTCCATGTGTCTAAGTAGCTGTTTCCAAGTTCTAAGTCAAGATCTCTCAAAATCAGGTCCTGTGCTGCCATCTTGGTAAATAAACACAACCTTCCCAACAGCCTGGAAGCCAGACTCCGATGTAGAATTCTCACACTCCTCCAGTTTCTTTGCCAAAATCTTTCTACGGTAGGGGTAGACATCCCTGGCCACAGGTCCCAAGTCTGTCTACACCCCTGCAGACAACCTCTCCTGTGCAGACTGGTGAAGTGCTTCACCTTTCAGAAAATGGACTCGGACAGGTAAAGCAGAAGGCCCCAGGGAGATCTGAGTGTGACCCAGAAGGTGGGGTGGTGTCCAGGTGAGCATGTCTTGGGGGCCCTGTGAACTCTGCCTCATGACATGATGTGGCTAGAGAAGGTGAGCAGTGCCTTCTGAGCATGGTGCCCAGGGCATGGGCCCAGACTGTGGCTCAGCCTGACATTCCCAGGGCAGGGGACAGAGACGGGAGGAGTTGAGGAAGCTAGTGGGAACTTGGAGCCACATCCAGGCCAGATGAGGTGCTGGAAGGGCAGAGGTTAGGCGCTTCAAGCGTAGGAACCCTTGGACATACCAAATGATGGTTTTAGAAACGTCCATTTGTTACTTCTGGATTTGGGCAGTAGGCCTGCAGATGTACCACTTACCTGATGCAGACCCAGGAGACTTGTCTTAAACCTGCTCTGACCTCTCCTCCCAGGTCCCTAGGTCCCCAGTTCTTTTAATGTTGTGCTGGTGGTGACAGAAGTCTGCTGTGATGGAGCCAGCAATGGGGTTGGGGGCACAAAGGACAGATGCACCGTTTCCCCATTGCCTCTCTCTCCCGCTGCTTTTGTGGATCTGCTGGTCTGCTTCTCATTCTTTGCCTCAACCTCTTGGACCCATTCAATTCCTGTCCAGAAGGCAGGAATACTGTTTCCATTCTTACTTTAGGTTCCTTTCCTTGCTGTGAATTTCTTCCCACTGCTTGGTCTTGGTGGCTTGGCAGGGGCAGTGGGGGCTTTGCAGGGAGGTGGGACGTGCTTTCCTAGCATCCCAATGAGCTGCTAGGACGCTGTTATAGGAGTAAGGTCGTCCCTTCGTATCATCAGGGGATTGGTTCCAGGAGTTTTGTGAATACTGAAATCTGGATGCTCAAGTCCCTCATATAACGTGGAGTAGTATTTGCATGTAACCTACACATGTCCTCTTGTGTACAGTCTATACAGTTTTCATCAACAATGAAATAGCAGTTTTCATCAACAATGGACCATATACACAAGGCTGTGGTCCCATAAGATAATGGGGCATGCATAGAAACCTGACATGGCTCTAGAGAGTGGAGTTGCAGATCAAGTAGGAAGAATGGTTGATATTCAGTAATGGTGCTGGAATGATATTTTTCCACATGACAAAATATACATAAATAAAAATCGAATACCACGTAGGTTTGTGTGAGTGCTTTCTGATCACACAGTGATGAAATTGCATAATGACACATTTCTCAGACCGTATCACAGTCATTCGGTGACACATGACTACTTTAAATCGTCTCTTAGATTACTTGTGATACCTAATACACTGTAAGAGCTAGTTGAAATACACTGTAAGAAATAGTTGTTATACTATATTTTAAATTTGCACTATCCTCTCTTTTTGGGGGGATGGGGGAGCAGGGTATAGATTCTTGCTTTGTTGCCCAGGCTGGAGTGCAGTGGTATGATCTCTGCTGACTGCAACCTCTACCTCCTGGGTTCATGTGATTCTCCTGCGTCAGTCTCCCAGGTCGCTGGGATTACAGGCACATGCCACCACACCTGGCTAGTTGTATTTTTAGTACAGACAGGGTTTTGCCATGTTGGCCAAGCTGGTCTGGAACTCCTGACCTCAAGTCATCCACCTGCCTCAGCCTTCCAGCGTGCTGGGATTACAGACATGAGCCACCATTCCAGGCCTATATTTGCACTATTTTTAATTTTTATTTTTCCAAATATTTTTGATCTGTGGTTGAGTCCATGGATGGAGAGCCCATGGATACAGGGGGCCAAGTATACTATATTTAGGTAGTTTACAAGTGAAATAGGCTTTTGGAGGTTGACATAGAAATCTATAATAACATTATTCCTGTGGGGAAGTGTATTTCCAATTTCAAGCAACTGATTTGTAAGTAAACTTTCAAAACTAAAGTTTGTTGTGGCTATTTTTAGAATTCTGCCACTGGAAGGGTGCTGTGTCCATGAGAACCTGTAAATGAATTGAATCTACTCTAAGCCGGGATGTAGGTCCCCTTCCAGCTCGGAAGGTCTATGAATTGAGTGCACATTCCTCGTTTTTACAGCGTAGGAAATTGAGATCAGAGAGTGCGAAGTTATTTCTGTAAAGCCAAAGGTAAAGTCTTTCCGGGACTCGGGCTTCCTCTTCCAACCTCTTGTACGTCAGAACCTAAGAGTGGCGTTTTCATAACCCAAGGAGTTTGGGCACCTGCACCTGTTTGTGGGTAGCTGGCACATACTGATGGCACATGACTGCCTTGAGTCACAGCAGGTGGTGCTTGGACCTTCCTGTGTGCACAGAATGAAAGGCTATTTGAAGAATAGAGAGTATCCTAGCTTTCTAAAGGTGGCTACAGGGGTATTTGATCAGCATTGTCAGCATACTGTGTCAGTACCTTAAAATGAGATTGATCTGTATATGGGTTAAATTGTTGGAATTCTTTATTTTGTGTGTGTGTGTGTGTGTGTGTGTGTGTTTTGAGGTGGGATCTCCCTCTGTTGCCCAGGCTGGAGTACAGTGGCACAATCATGGCTCATTGTAGCCTCGACCTCCCTGAGCTCAAGCCAGTTCTCCCATCTCAGCCTCCGAAGTAGCTAGGACTACAGGTGCACATCACCACACCCCACTGATTTTTGTATTTTGTTTGTAGAGATGGGGTTTTACCATGTTGCCCAGGCTGGCCTCGAACTCCTGAGATCAAGCGATCCACGTGCCTCGGCCTCCCAAAGTGCTGGGATTACAGGTGTGAGCCACTGCACCCGAGAGGAAGTTTCTTACAGCTTTGCTGCTGTCTTGAATTTCCTTACCTTTAAGAAGAGTTCCTGTACATAGAATAATTATGAAAGTTTTTCAAGACGTTATGAAAATTTTCTACAGTATTGATTGCATAATGTTTGTAAGATTGTTTCCTTATCCACAGAATAGGGATAATGATACCTCCTACTTAATCTTTATGTCAGGATTACTTGATGTGAGAGGAGACAGTCTAGCTCCCGGCACAGGGGATGGCCGTTAGTGAGTAATCACTAATTGTATTGGTTTCTATTGTTGTTGTAGTTATTGTCATTATAATGAGGGCTTTCTGGTCTTCCCTGATTGGTGTCACTTACCGGGTCTTCCTGTCCTTTTGGATGCCTCCTGCCTCATTTGGACATACTTCCGATTACTCCAGAGGGATCTGTTTTGTTTGCTGAAGCTCTCCCCTTCATGGGTCAAAACATATAGAATTTCTGCTTTGTAAAAAAGATTCCTAAGATTTTGATTTGTTATATTGCAGGATCTAGTTGTGATTCCTCTCTGCTGCCTTGAGGTCCCACCAGTGATGACTTTATTGTTGACATTTCCCTTTACACCGTTTGTCTTGGACTTTCTTCTCTGCTTAATGAGCTGGGGACACAGGGACATTCCTGGAGCCTATTTACATTTCCTATCACGTGCCTGACTTGCATTTACGTCAAAGGCAACCGGTAATTGCTTAGCTATGAGGACAAAATGAGCCCGAGTTTTCTGTAATAGTTACCCTTCCTGATTTTCCTGGAATCTTTTTTGTACTCCGTCATTGGTCATTTGAAGAATTCTCAGTCTGGAGTCCCAATCTGAAGACTTGGCCTGTTGGTTAGGTTTCAGTATTACACACTAATTCTAAAGGGGTCTCTCTGCAGAGACATCTCCATACCTCTTGTTAGGCCTTTTTGCCCTGGAATGCTGGATGTTAAGGTTAATAGTGATTCCCTAAAACTTGGGATTAGTCCCTGAGGAAATGATTTAGGAAATGTATTTATAGTATGACTAAGTAGCATTTAGTGGGGTAATCATTTTATCACATGCATTTTTATTTTGGAGATAAGAGTCTCAGGGTGGCCTAGGCTAGAACGCAGTGGCACGATTCTGCTCACTGCAACTTCTGCCTCCTGGGCTCAAGCGATTCTCCCACGTCAGCCTCCCAAGTAGCTGGGATTACAGGTGCCCGCCACCACACCCAGCTAATTTTTTGTATTTTAGTAGAGTTGGGGTTTCACTATGTTGGCCAGTAATTGTTTTATTGAAAAACAGTCTTCTAATTGTTTTTCAGACAATTTGAAAATGGAAGTCATCTGTGACCTTCAACGTTCCCTAAAAGGAATCCTACCTATACTGCTGAATTTCTGCATTACCCATTTCCCTAGTAGTCCGGAAACTGTGGCTTTTCACAGTGACTTTTCCTTTCTCCTCAACCTTCAACATCTCACTTTTCCTTAATATCAGCTGGTGACCTGGCTTCTTACTTCACTGAAGTAAAAACATTGTGGGGCCGGGCACGGTGGCTCAAGCCTGTAATCCCAGCACTTTGGGAGGCCAAGACGGGTGGATCACGAGGTCAGGAGATCGAGACCATCCTGGCTAACACAGTGAAACCCCATCTCTACTAAAAAATACAAAAAACTAGCCGGGCGAGGTGGGGGGCGCCTGTAGTCCCAGCTACTCAGGAGGCTGAGGCAGGAGAATGGCGAGAACCCGCGAGGCGGAGCTTGCAGTGAGCTGAGATCCAGCCACTCCAGCCTGGGCTATAGAGCGAGACTCGTCTCAAAAACAAAACAAAACAAAACAAACAAACATTGTGAAGACAGTATTTGCATTCAATACTAAATTTACAAACCTATCCACATCTGAACTGATAGACTGATTTCCTTCTAGCTAAAATGTGCATACTCCAGTGCTAGACATGCCAAAGGCCTGCCCTTTTTGTGTGCTAGCTCCTGTCCTTCTCACTTACTCAAGGTTGTGGCTCTCATGTTGGTCCATCTGTCCTGGTACCATTAGTTTTTCTTTTCTACTGTATCATCTCATCAGCATACAGAGATATCTTTCATCTGACAAAATGCACTCTCAGCTGGGCGTGGTGGCTCACACCTGTAATCCCAGCACTTTAGGAAGCCAAGGTGGGAGGATCACTTGAGGTCAGGAGTTCAAGACCAGCTTGGCCAACATGGCAAAACCCCATCTCTACAAAAAATATAAAAAATTAGCCAGGCATGGTGGTGCATGCCTGTAGTCCCAGCTACTCAGGAGACTGAGGTGGGAGGATCACTGGAGCCTGAAAAGTCAAGGTTGCAGTGAGTAGAGATCATAACACTGCATTCCATCCTGGGTGACAGTGAGACTCTGTCTCAGGAGAAAAGAAAAAAGCATTCTCAAACCCACCTCTGTTTAGTTTCTGTTCCATTCTCTCTTCCCTTTTACTGAAATAATTTTCTACACTCCCTCTCCTTTCCTTTCTTGATCCTCTTTAGTTTGACTTTTGTCTCTAGTCCTTTACCAGACTGGTCTTGTCAATGCTACTAATAACTCTTTATTGTCAAACCCAATGGTTGGTTGCTCTCGGTTCTAATGGGACTTGATTTATCAGTAGCGTTGGACATGATGGCTCACTCCTTTCTTCTTGATTTTCTTTCTTTGGTTCTAGTACCGAGCCTCCCGGTTGTCTTCCTGAAAGATCCTTCCAATCCTGTCTGGGTTGATGGTTTCTCTTCCTCTTGCCAATGTCTAAACAGTAGACAGCACTTGCTCAGTTGCTGGGGCTTTTCTTTCCTCCTCTTGCTTAATTTACAGGTGTTCTCACCAAGTTCTATGACTGTTTCTGCAAATGTTTGTTTTTGGTCTTTATTTCTTCCTCGGTTGTTTCTTACATTACACAGCATGTATTACATCTTTTGATATTGCTCCACAAGTTACTGAGGCTGAATTTACTATAATCTTTGAGTCTTTATTCCTTGTTCTTCAGATAGAATGATTTCTGTTGATGTTGAAGTACTGACTTTTCTTGACTGTTTTCTCCATTCTGCTACAAGACAATTCTGTGAATTTTGGATTTCAGATATTCTGGTTTTCAGTTCTATAATTTCCATTGGGTTCTTTTTTATAGTTCCTATTTCCCTGCCATGAATGCCCAGCTTTCCATTTATTTCAAGAGCATTTGCCTTATGGAACATAGCTAAAATAGCTGCTCTAAAGCCTTTGCTTGATAATTCTAACATCTGGGTCATATTGGAGTTGGCATCTGTTGATTGTCTTTTCCGTTGGAAACTGGCGACATTTCTCTAGTTATTTATACCTTAAGTAATTGTGCATTGTCCTGAACATTGTGAATGTTATCTTGTGTAAGCTCTGTGTCATTTTGTAATCTGGGAGTTTTGTTTTTTTTTTTTTTTAAATGAGACAACCACCATCCGCTGTGGTTAGGTTCAGGCTGCAAGTAGTTATTTCTCGTTCTCTGTGGGTGGTGGCTCCAGTGTGAGTTGACATTTGTAAAGCCCTGGCTTTCCACTTTGGGTCTGTCTGAACTTGTATCACCAGGGATTACTCTGAGTTTTAGGCCCTGGTGTGAATCTTGGTTCAGTCCTCAGGTCTCTGCTGTATCACTTTGAATGTGTCTTGCCCACCCGGCGAGCAACTTGGATGAAACTGAGACCTTGGGGAGAGTGGGGTGGGGGTTCATATATAGAAATATGGGGCAGGGCATGGTGGCTCATGCTTGTAATCTTAGCCCTTTGGGAGGCAGAGGTGGGTGGATCATGATGTCAGGAGTTCGAGACCAGC
Organism: Macaca mulatta; assembly: GCF_049350105.2. Classification (NCBI taxonomy): domain Eukaryota; kingdom Metazoa; phylum Chordata; class Mammalia; order Primates; family Cercopithecidae; genus Macaca; species Macaca mulatta. The sequence continues at coordinate 21,321,641 of NC_133413.1, read as the reverse complement.
CTGGCCAACGTGGTGAAACCTGTCTCTACTAAAAATACAAAAATTAGCTGGCATGGGAGTGTGCACCTGTAATCCCAGCTACTCAGGAGGCTGAGGCAGGAGAATCACTTCAGCCTGGGAGGTGGAGGTTGTATTGAGCCGAGATCGTCACTGCACTCACTCCAGCCTGGGTGACAGAGGAGGCTCCGTCTCGGGGTGGGGGGCAGGGATGGGGGTGAGAAGAATTAGAGGATCTGTCTCTCTAACTCCTCTCTGTGGTTCCACTCATTTTCTGATTCATAAGAATCCCTTTTCCTCTTCGGTTTCTGTAAGATTTATCTGACTGTGGGCCTCTGTGACTGGTGCCCACCCTTGGGGCAAAGCCGTTAGAGAAGTAGGAGCAGGGAAAGTGGGGGAATGAAATTAATCCCTTTGTAGGTGACTTTGCCAACGTTTGACTCATCTCTACTATCTGCCTTTGTTTTGCTTTGTTTTCCTAGTTCTCAGGTAGTTGCTGTTTGTATTTTGAGAATTTCTAGTTGTAATCAGAGGAAGAATGGCTGTCCTGGGCACTTATCATGATAGTTCCATGACTTTAAATACCCTGCTGGTGACTCTCAGATTTATCTCTGTTGCCTGGACCTCTCACCAGACTTGTATTTCTTGCCTGGATTTCTTCCCGGAAGTCAGTATCTTCATCTAGATGTCAATTGGGCATCTCAACTTGGAGTCTAAACTGGATTCTTGACCTCCTCCCTTGGTCTTCCCCTGCTTCAAGATGGGCAATGCCCTCCTTCCATTGCTCAGGCCAGAAACTCTGCATTCATCCAAGACCCCTCTCATTCTCATACCCAAATCCAAGCCATTAGCTTACTGTGATTTTCTTTTTCCAAAATACACTGACAACAAGACAACTTCTTCCTGTTTCCAGGAGATCATTTCTCACATACAGAGCCATGACTGCCTCCTAACTGCCCTCCCTGCTCCCAATTACTTCCCTTCAGTCTATTCTTCACCTCGTGGTAAGTTAGATTGTGTCAAGCTTTATTTCACCCCCCTGCCCTCCACCAATCACTGCTTACCTATTCCACTGCGGATAAAGGCTCGGGCCCTGGAGTGACTTCTCAGATGGCAGGGTCATCTCTCCCTACTGCCCATTCCTGCCTTTTCCCACTGCTCTTCTCCCTCCTCTGGCTCTAACCACCCAGCTCCTGCAGTCACCTTCACCTTTGAATCTGACATTCTTCTGCCTCAGGGTCTTTGTCCTTCTTCCTTCTACCCCCCGATATCTGCAGGGTTATCTGTCACTCATCTTCTGATCTCTGCTCAGATACCACCTCCATTCCTCTTGATCCCCCTCATACTGTGCATTATTCACTGCATTCATCAGATCTCACTTACGAATTTTTTTTTTTTTTTTTTTTTGAGACAGCATCACACTTTGTGACCCAGGCTGGAGTGCAGTGGCACTATCTTGGCCCACTGCAACCTCCACCTCCCAGGTTCAAACCATTCTCCTGCCTCAGCCTCCTGAGTAGCTGTGACTACAGGTGTCCACCACCACACCTGGCTAATTATTTTTTGTATTTTTAGTGAAGGCATGGTTTTGCCATGTTGGCCAGGCTGGTCTTGAAGTCCTGACCTTAAGTGATCTGCCTGCCTTGGCCTCCCAAAGTGTTGGGATTACAGGCGTGAGCCACTGCCCAACCAGACCTGACTTCTTAGATATCTGTGTGCCTTCTGCCCTTAAGCTCTTAGATGACGAGCTCTCTGCATTTGTCTTTTCCGTAATGTATTTTGGGTGCCTAGAAGAGTGCCTGGAACAGGATAGGAACTCAATAAATATTTATTGATTGATAAATATTTATTGAGTGCACCAAAAGACAAACAAGTACTTCTTTGCAAAAAGGAATTTGATGCATTAATTTCTATTTTGTTTTAAACTCTTTCAATAGAATGCTACAGAAATTAGTATGGTAACAAGTGTGCTAAGATGTTGACATCCACATGCCCATCTTTGGGGTATGGAACATTAGCACATAGTGGAAGCAGACGAATTCATTTCTACCTCTTACATACTGGGACTGGGTTGCTTGGTTCCCAGCAGATCATTTCTCAAGTTAGCTATGGGAATCACAGATGGAAATATACGTGACTTTCACTCTTTTCTCCTGTGGTGCATCTTGAAGACAGACAACAGTGGTGTGTAACAGTGTGGAAGCCAGCTGAGAGCACGTTGTACATAGCAACTTTGGTCTCATTATCCCTGCCATCTTGTGGTCTCATTATCCCTGCCATCTTTGCTTGCTGTGACCAAATCTCATGATCATGAATGACAAAGTAAAGAGCTGTCACACGCATCTGAAGCCCTGAGCATGAGCAAGTTGAAACAATCATTGCTGTTCCTAGAGTCTTCACCTTCTCCACTTTCAGTGCCTTTGAAGCACAGCCAACTTGGTTGAGAAGCTGCAGTAGTTACATAGCACCAGTACTCAAACCCAGTGGAAACCCAGTGAAGGCTCTGAGTCCCATATCCCCTTTGATCCTTGCATTGGAGTCCATTTTTACTGCAGTGGATGAATGGCTGTGTGGGTTCTTCCCAGAAAGGACAATTGTAACCCCAGGGTATGTGTTCTCACTACTGGTGTGTGTAAGAGGACATCTGCCCCTTGTTCTAAGGCTACATTATAAATTAGGAAATCTTTTGAGATGGCTCTTTGATTTCACTTCAAACTCTGAAAAGTGGGCCTTGGAAGGAGGATGTTGAGACTTTTAGAAGCAGTGAGATAGACTGCTTACAACTCAGAGGCTTCCATTGGCTAAACAATGAAACTCTTAGCACTCAGTAGCATGAACCCATACTGAACCAGCTGCAAGTGATAAATAACTGATGTATCCTGTTCTTTCTTTCTTTTCTTTTTTTTTTTTTTTTTCCTGGAGGGCAGTATTTTCTTGTTTGCCAACTTTTCTACAAATCATTTTCAGGCTTTTTCCTCTTTACGTGACAGTATAAAAATAAGTTTCTTTTTGATAAGAGCAGCAGCTAAATAATGCTACAGTTGGAATTTAATTAGGAATGTTGGTTTATGAACTATTAAAAAGATGCTTTTCATTTATGTTTCCAGTATAAGGCATTATATAAGTGTTCATCTATAAGTGACTGGAAAGAAGGAAAATAATGCAAGGGTTTTCTGCCATTAAGCATTTACATTAGGTAGTTAATAATATTCTTTAGCTGTCCAGGTTGAATGGTGGTTTCCAGCATCCTAAAGGCATTAAGGGGATTACTTAGCAGTCTTGTTACAGAGATGCTGAATATGTCTGAGATATGACTCACTCCCTGCGGTGAAAGGTAGGAGAGAAACATTGCCAAGCATCTCCCTGGCTGTATGGAAGCCAGAGTGTTTTGTGAATACTCAATTATTTTTTTTCATTTATGAATCTAATGGGTATTGCATGTTCTTCTGTGTTCCCACTGTTGTGTTAGGCGTCTAAGGAAGAGTTCTCCTCTGATGTATAGAGTATTGGATATACAGAGAAGCTGATGGAGAGATGGGAAAGCCGAAGAAGTTCCGTGAGCTTGATGGAAAACATTGCCATGTGTGGGAGGCAGGAACCTTGACAGAGAGGGAGAAAAAGAATCTGAGCACATTGCTTTAAGATATTGATGCCCTATGCAGCTCAAGTATATCATGAGCCTTAACACTATTTGTACCAAATTCTATGTAAATGTACCTCTTGATGTTTCTCTTAAGGAAATGGGAGCATTATTTATAATAGCTTTTTAAAAAAGCATCTAATTGCCCAAATGAGTAGAACAGTTAATTGTGGTTCATATATGGTACATTCATGAGATGGAATTCTCTACAGTCATTAAAAGTTATGTTGCAAAAGAATATATAATGGCTTGGGGATATACTCACTATATAATAAGTGGGAAAAAGTCAATAAAACAGTAGGGTCTCAATTTGGTAAATCTATATTCTCAATTTAGAGCGAGTTGAATCCCCTAAGTTTGTAGCTCCCCCCACCACCCCGGCATTTCCAATCCTTTTACCCTGCTCTACTCTTTCCTTTGTCCCTACTACCTTTTAACGTACTTGACATTTACTTGTCTATATCAATGATCTTTATCTTTCTCTCCTAATAGAATATAAGTTGCAGGAGGGCAGGGATTTTTGTCTGTTTTGTTCACCGATGTATCCCAGAAGCCTACAACAACATATGGGGTATAGCAGATTCTAATAAGTACTGTACTTGGTGAATAAATGAGTGAAGGAAATGTGGCTGGATTATGACATTGGTGGACATTAACTTTCTAAATTTTACTTCTGGGTTTTCCATATTTTCCATAATAAACATGGATTACTTCTGTAATTAGAGAGAGCTTGAGAACAACATTGTTGCCTGTGAATTTCTCCTGTAGACCTAACTAGTTCATCTGTAGGGAATGGCTGAATAAAGGATTGAAGAGAGCAGACTCAAAGCCTTCCAGTTGCAGGTAGAGAATATTGTTGAGGGCCATCTTAGAACCTTCAGGGTCTGGTATGGGTTCTGTGCCTGGCTGACTGCTGGGTTTTGAGCCTGTCCTTGCCTTTTCTATTTCCCATTCCACCCTGGCTCTTCCCAACACCCTTCAGGCCAGTCTGTTGACTTAACTCTTCATGCCCTCCACTCTGGGCTAATGCTGGTAATAACCATCTCCACGTCTGGCTTCTGTTGTCTCCTTTCTAGGCTGTATTTTTCCTGGTCACCATTTCAAATTCTGTTTTCGTCAGATGCCAGTTTGAGTCTTGACTTCCTTTTAAGGTCTTCTGTGACTACTCTGGCCTTGTCCTCCCTTGAGTCCCCATGGCCCTTGTGGAGTAGGCCAAGCACACAGTGCAGTTCTTGGAGCTGAGCTTCAGGGGAGCCATATTTACAATGGACATTAACCAAAGGGGCCAAAAGCTACTTCTGCTGGAAGCCAAGTAGAATCTGGCTCAATCTATTTTAGGACAGAAACCATAGAAATGCTTTAAGCACATATGCTCTACTTGTCTCATGTGTTATCTTTTTTTCTACAAGCAAATGACAAGCTGCTTGAGAGAAGGTTTCTATTTTCTGGGTTTTTTTTTTTTTTTTGTCTTCAATAGTGCATAAGCATTTCTAGTCTGAAGGTTGATATCACATACTTATTAGTTACTCCTTGGTTTTCTGCATATAAAATAAATTTCATTTCTGACCCTTCAGAGATGGCATAAGAATAATATATAGGGGTAGTGATTTGAGCACCTTATGTATGTATGTAGGCATTATGTATGTATGTACATACATGTAATGACATTTTCTTATTAATATTTAAAAAGCTAATAAAGTTCAGGGTATAACTTGACTGCAATAACCTTCTGCTGTTAAAATGGTACAATTTTTATTCAGGGAATACAGATTGATTTTTAGGAAGCAGGATTTTATGTAACAGATTATTCAATTCCATAAAAACTTACTGAGATTCTACTAGTTATAAGGTACTGCAGTGGGCACTGAAGGAGATTGTGGAGGTCATTTAAGAATAGTCCCTGAACTCTGTGAAGTGGGATTATAAGTGTAAAAACAGTGCCTGAGATGAGTAGGAAAGCCTTATTATAGATTTAAAGAAGGAAGAAGTTCCATGAGATCTGGGGACAGGCAAATGTGCAGGGACTAGGGGACATGGCAGTGAACTACAGAATGAGGAATTTTGGGAGGTAGGAGTAGGTAGACGTGGGATAATTAAAGGATTCCAGGAGGAAATAATAACATCAAAAAGAAATGGGAAAGGAGGCATCTTGTGGGGACAATGAGTTGTTTGTCCACAGGACTGCAAGGGATATGCAGATGAGGGGCTGGGAGATGAAACTGAAAGGTAAGTTTGAATAACATCTGGAGGGCCTTCATGCTGCAATAAGCTATTTTCAGCATGCAAATGAATGTGTGCCACAACATGAGAAATGGCTTTTGAATGAAAAGGTTTACAGCTGGGCACAGTGGCTTATGCCTGTAATCCGAGCACTTTGGGAGGCCAAGGCCAGTAGACTATTGGAGGTCAGGAGTTTGAGACCAGCCTGGCCAACATGGTGAAACCCCCATCTCTACTAAAACAAATTAGTCAGGCATGGTGGCAGACACCTGTAATCCCAGCTACTCCTGTGGTTGAAGCAGGAGAATCACTTGAACCTGGGAGGGAGATATTGCAGTGAGCTGAGGTTGTGCCACTGCACTCCAGCCTGGGTAACAGAGGGAGACTCCATCTCAAAAAATAATAATAATAATAATAAATCCAAACAAAAAAAGAAATGGTTTACAGTTTTTATTTGGTTTGGTAGAGTAACCATATGCTATGAATGTTTGTAGTTTTATGATAGTGTCCTCCATCTCGGAATGAAATTTATTGAGCAAGGGCATGTATTAATTGAAGAGAAAGTTGTTTGCTTCCAGAAACATAGGTGGTAGTGGTTTTTCTCTTCTGTGGTTGCATGTCTGCTGGGTTGGACTAGTGCTTGCATTTGCAAATCTACTCAAATTCCTATTGGGGAAATGGAGGTAAATTTTCAATGATTAAATTCTCAAAGCCAAATAGCAAATTATCAACACACTTCTGAATGAAATCCACATGCCTAGACTCCAAGAAGTCTGCTGTATCTGAGACCTTTTGTTTTATGCAGAATTTGTTTGAGAGCCCGTAAAGATTCATCTGTAACAAGTTGTTTTTCTGTGGAAGCATTTTGGTGAGAAATTAAAACTTTGATCACTGGAAATTCATAGATTACTACAGTATTTCCAAAGGTTTCCTAGTAATTCAAGAAGGGTGTTCCTAATACCAAGTGATTGATCCCATTTTCCCATTTAAAATAAATTGGCAGGCTGGTAGCAGTGGCTCAGGCCTGTAATCCAAGCACTTTAGGAGGCAGAGGCTGGTGGATCACCTGAGGTCAGGAGTTCAAGACCAGCCTGGGCAACATGGTGAAACTCCATCTGCTAATAATCCAAAAATCAGCCAGGCCTGGTGGCGCTCGCCTGTAATGCCAGCAACTTGGGAGGCTGAGGCAGGATAATTGCTTGAACCCAGGAGGTGGAGGTTGCAGTGAGCCAAGATCATGCCACTGCATTCCAACTTGTGCAACAGAGCAAGACTTGGCCTCAAAAGTGAAAATAAAACAGATTGGCAGTTTAGATATATACAGCTAGGAATCTTGGGGTTTGAGTTTACTCATGAAGTAACTGATCAATTATTTAAGAATGCTTTCTTCTTATGTTACTTAAGGATTCAACTTCTTACTAATTTTTTAGTTTTTAAATTCTAAAATTAGAAAAAAAGCAAATTGAAGGCTCTTGTGGAATGTTTACCTATTTTTATATAGTTGCGTGTATGTAACCATGCATGTATGTGCAACACAGAGATGGGGCTATGAGTGGCTAAGGAAGCTGAGGAGTGTCTGTCCCCAACCTGTGTCCCTGAGGTGACTCCAGAGATGAGGGTGCGATTAGAGGAAAGAAATGGTGAGATGCTGTGTGATTTTTACCATTCCGTTTTTGCATTTTTGAACACAATATAGGAAAAATCTCATGAAAACTGTTTTTCGTTGTATAGATAACCATGTTTCACATTTGGGAGTCAGTTTTATTTCTCCCTCTGGAAAAGTTAAAGGATGTAATATATGCTGGTCAGGTTTTTATATTCTTACTTTCTAGCTTCTTCTAATATTTGAATCATTAGGGTTTCTCCAGTTCAACTTCACTATGCTCATTTTCACAGGAGTTGTGATCTGTGCTTTAATTATATTTCTTTTTAAAATATTTAGTTGGAGAAAATTCCATGATCGTTCATTGAGTTTAATACTTTTTCATATGCTTTATCAGATTTTTGAATTCTTACCAGTGTGTAGTACCCTTATAATGAAAGTATGTGGATGGTATAATCTTACATTCCATTATCTGTGGCATAAGTTAGTGATTAGGATTTTTACCTTCTTGATCGCTAAGCAGCAAATGACCTGAGGAAGAGACGTTAGTCTTTGGGTTTCAAGTACCTTCTCCTTACTGCTGTTTCGTGGTCATGTTGCATTAAGGGTCTTGACTTGTTCATAATTCATCAGCCTTGGTTCAAAGGGGGTAGAACACAACTGACTCTCTCACTGCAGTTCATTGTTCTCTTACCATTGTGAGAAGTCATAGTTAAATCACTTTACTCTTTAAGCACTAAAGTAGAATAGAAATAATGTCTTGATTTTTGTTTCTTGAGATAGCGTCTTGCTTTATTGCTCAGGCTGGAGTACAGTGGTGTGATCTCGGCTCACTTCAGCCTCTACCTCCTGGGCTCAAGCAGTCCCCCCACCTCAGCCTCCTGAATAGCTGGGATGAGGGGCATGTGCCAGAACACCCGGCTAATTTTTGTATTTTTTTGTAGAGATGGGGTTTCACCATGTTTGGCAGGCTGGTCTCAAACTCCAGAGCTCAAGCAATCCACCCACCTCTGCCTCCCAACTTGCTGGAATTACAGGCGTGAGGCTCTGCACCTGGCTAGAATTGTCTTTTGATGCTGTGATTAGATTTCCCTCCCCTCTCCTCCCTTCCCCTCCCCCCTCCCCCTCCCCCTCCCCTCCTCTCCCCCCTCCCATCCCCTCCCCCTACTTCCCCTCCCATCCCCCACCTCCCCTCCTCTCCCCCTCCCTCCCCTCCCCTCCCCTCCCCCTCCCTCCCCTCCCCCCTCCCTCCCCTCCTCTCCCCCCCTCCCATCCCCTCCCCCTACTTCCCCTCCCATCCCCCACCTCCCCTCCTCTCCCCCTCCCTCCCCTCCCCTCCCCCCTCCCTCCCCTCCCCTCCCGCTCCCTCCCCTCCCCTCCCCCTACCTCCCCTCCCCCTACATCCCTCCTCCCCTCCCCCTCCCTCCCCTCCCCTCTCTCCTACCCCTCCCTCCTCCCCTCCCCCTCCCTCCCCTCCCCTCTCTCCTACCCCTCCCTCCTCCCCTCCCCCTCCCTCCCCTCCCCTCTCCCCTCCCCCTCCCTTCTCCCCTCCCCCTGCCCTCCCCTCCCCCTGCCTTCTCCCCTCCCCCTGCCTTCTCCCCTCCCCCTGCCTTCTCCCCTCCCTCCCCTCCCCCTCCCTTCTCCCCTCCCTCCCCTCCCCCTCCCTTCTCCCCTCCTTCTCCTCCCTCTCTCCTCCCCTCCCCCTACCTCCCCTCCCCCTACATCCCTCCTCCCCTCCCCCTCCCTCCCCTCCCCTCTCTCCTACCCCTCCCTCCTCCCCTCCCCCTCCCATCCCCTCCCCTCCCCCTCCCTTCTCCCCTCCCCCTGCCCTCCCCTCCCCCTGCCTTCTCCCCTCCCCCTGCCTTCTCCCCTCCCCCTGCCTTCTCCCCTCCCCCTGCCTTCTCCCCTCCCTCCCCTCCCCCTCCCTTCTCCCCTCCCTCCCCTCCCCCTCCCTTCTCCCCTCCCTCTCCTCCCTCTCTCCTCCCCCTCCCCTCCCCTCCCCTCCCCTACCACTCCCCTCCCCTCCCCTGGCACAGTCTCGGTTTGTCAGCCAGGCTGGAGTGCAGTGGCCTAATATTGGCTCACAGTAACCTCTGCCTCCTGGGTTGAAGCTATCCTCCCACCTCACGCTCCTGAGTAGCTGGGATTACAGGCACTCACCACCACACCCGGCTAATTTTTATATTTTTCAGTAGAGACAGGGTTTCATCATGTTGACCAGGCTGGTCTGAACTCCTGACCTCAAGTGATTGGCCTGCCTCAACCTCCAAAAGTGCTGGGATTGCAGTTGTGAGCAACCATGCCTGACTCAGAAAATGTTAATAGCTGAATTGGCTGAAGTAGCTAAATAGAATAGGAAGAGGTAGAAAGGATAGGGTTTTCTTCATGGGAACCAGGGCACGTTGTTTGATTTGTCTGGGCTTCTATTCCTCTAGTTATAATGCAAGGACAATAGATGGTTTTAATTTCCCTACAGCACTCACATTTTAAGGTCTGACGGTGAAAGTTGTGGCAAGAACACTCTTAGAATACCCTGTTCCTTTTCTAGCATTCAAATCCAGCTTCTGTGGAGCACCCTCCTTTCACCAATGTTTCACAGGAACAAAGGGAAAAATCTTGAAGGCTGCCTGGATTTAAACTAGACAAACAACTTGAAATAACTCCAAAAGGAATAAAAATAACCCAAATCTGGACTGCCATGTGAGAGCTGTGATGAAGAAAGTCTAAAATGATGAGGAATCTTCAACTGGAAAGATGAAAGATGGAGAAAATAAGAAGCGTGGAAAATCGAGACCGTGGTTAGAGGAGTATGGGTCCATTGACCTTGTCCTGGGAGGTGAGACTGAGAGGAAGTTGAAAGGTTAGTTGTAAATGAATAGAGAATGTGCTCTTTTTACCTAGCAGAGAACACATTTTTAGCTCTTCATTATCCCAGGTGTAATTAACCACACCCTTCTATTATGAATTAAGAGAGAGGAATGGGGAAAATTGATGTCCTTTGTCAGGCGTAGAAGACACCACCTTCCTAGGGTACAAGTTCATCTTTGGTTCTGGTGGCAGAACCAAGTTCTGTGCCGGGTAGACTCTGATTTTGCCCCAGGCTTGCAAGTCGGTGATAAAATGGGAAAGTCTGTGGCTTCCTGGGCTTGATGTTGGGAAGAGGCGTGGTGAGTCATCCTCAGGGAGATTTCAACGCAGGCCATGAATAAAGAGCATTTATTCCATCAAATGTTTACCCACAGCCTGAGCACCTTTGAGTCAGTTGCCTTTGCTCACTCCTTCTGAGTTCTGGCCCCGGACATTATCTTAGGAGGAAACTGTTCATGAATAGGCATTTGTAACCACTTAAAATACTGTCTCAGAAGCCCAAAAGAACCATGGCATTTAATGCAACTTGGCTGTGAATACTTTCACAAAGAAGTTTGTCTTCTATTTTTAATAAATCCCTGGATTTACCTATAAGTATAGTTTGATGCTGAGTAAAATGGCATTTTTTCTTTGATTTGTATAAATTTAAGGGGTACAACACCGTCTGCACTCAAAATACAAAACTTAGCCGAGCATGGTGGCACATGCCTATAATTCCACCTACTCGGGAGGTTGACGCAGAAGAATCACTTGAACTTGAGACGTAGAGGTTGCAGTGAGCCAAGGTCATGCCATTCCACTCAAGCCTGGGCAACAAGAGCAAAACTCCGTCTCAAAAAATAGAGTACAAGTGCATTTTTGTTACATGAATATATTGCATAGTGGGAAGTCTGGACTTTTACTGTACCCAAATAGTATACATTGTACCCATTAAGTAATTTCTTGTCCCTCAACCCCCATCCTGCCATTCTTAATCTCCAGTGTCTATTGTTGTACACTCTGTATCCATGTATACACATTATTTAGCTCCCACTTATAAGCGAGAAGATGCAGTATTTGACTTTCTGTGTCTGAGTTATTTCACTTAACATAATTACCTCCAGTTCCATCTATGTTGCTGCAAAAGACATTATTACATTATTTCATTCTTTTTTTTATGGCTGAGTAGTATTCCATTGTGTGTATGTGTGTGTGTGTGTGTGTGTGTGTGTGTGTGTGTGTGTGTATGTATACGTATATCCACACTACATTTTCTTTAAGCATACATTGGTGAATACTTAGATTGATTCCATATCTTGGCTGCTGGGAACGGTGCTGTGATAAACGTAGGAGGGCAGGTGTCTTTTTAATAGGATGACTTTTCCTTCGGGTAGATATCCAGTAGTGGGATTGCTGGTTCAAATGGTAGTTCTATTTTTAGTTCTTTGAGAAGTCTCCACACTGTTTGCCTTGGAGGCTGTACTAATTTACATTCCCACCAGAAGTGTGGAAGCATTGCCTTTTCTCCGCCTCCTCGCCAACGTCTGTTATTTTTTGACTCTTTAATAGCAGCCATTCTGACGGCTGTAAGATGATCTCATTGTGGCTTTAGTTAGCAAAATGCCATTTCTTCATCCAGTAATCCTGTAAAACCAGTAATGTCTCAATTCCACTCCTAGATTTACAGCTTTGAAAAACATTTTCAACACAAAATGTGAGTCTAAGGAACATTTGGGAGACGATATCAACATCAAGAAGTAATGGGAAATAAACTCTTTCCAGGAGCCTGGGCCGAGCCATTGTGCAGGCACTTGGCAGGGCGTGGAGGGTGGCCTGACCCACCCCTGGCCCGCGCTTTCACCAGCTGGGAGTCGGCCCGTCTGCTGGTAATTGGAAAAGATTTCTCTGTGAAGATGGTGTCATTTCTACTCTTTGTACAAGAGTGACGTTTGTCTGTTTTAAAACTGCCAGGGTCTGGCATCTGAATCCACATCTGAAGGTCATGTTGGGACCATATCAAATATGAAGAGGAGAGAATTGTGGGATGGAGGAGAAGGGCTGCATTATCTGTCCAGCTCTTACCTGTTCTCATGCCTAAGATTCCTTCCTGATGAATTGAAACTGTTTGCACAATAGAAATGTAGTATTACATTTTCCCCAAGTTGTTCCAGGTAATACATTTGTCTTTTTAAGTATATTGTGTGTACTTTTCCCTAGTGTCTGTCTCCCTTCCCAGTTGATAATCATTCCTCAAATCTTTGTACAGGATTTGAATTTGAAGCTTAACGAGGTACCACCGTACCCAGGCTGTCAGCTCTGGAATTGCCTGTTTCTTCCCTGTGGAAGTGTGAATGCTATGCTGTTTGGAACAGAGCTGCTTGTAGGAACCTCTCGTGCTAGAGGGAAAGGAAAATTGGGGTGTTAGTCATTGACTTCTTGAAACTTAAAATTTGCTTTGAATATATTTACCTGTAGTGAGTGATTTTTTCAGTAAGCTTTGTTTTTAGATTTTGGCGAGGAGAGGACTTAAAATACCCAAAGAAAACAGGGTTTCATAGTATTTTATCCTTCAACCGTCGTAGGAAGGAGAGAAAAAAACCTCAGGTACAATTAAGTAGAAGCCTGACCCTAGGTCATGGAAGATGGAAAAATCCATCTTTACAAGTGTAGTTATCTTTTTAAATACACTGATGTTCCATGGAAATGTTTCTCCAACTGGGCACGGTAGAGGCAGAGTGGCATGACTCCTGAATGCCACAGAGGGATCTGCGGCATTGTGGAGGCAGTGATGATGACTAATGAGGAGCACAGTAGATTCACAGAGAGCATCCTGCGTTGTTCTTTGCAACCCCTTCCAGGCATTTGTAGCGCTACCACTCTTTTGTTTCCCTCTTTCCTTTTCCTTTCTTCATTACACACGTGCCTGACACTGCAAACAGACACTTGGCTTTCTGCCTTTGGCACAGCCTCATTGTCTCATGGGAGTGGTTGAAGGCTCAGAGTAGCTGGATGTGTGGCATGACCTCCTGAATGGGGGGAGAATAGGGCAGCTGTGCTAATGCCCCGGCTGATGGGTGCACCATCTCCCCGCCACTCAGAGTGGATGGGGAAGACAGAGCCAAAGGTGAGTATTACCAGTGTGGACCACTGTTGCCCAAGGATGGAAACTAGACAAATATCTCTTTCAGATATGTTTACCACACACACCCTAGCATCCACCTAGCAGGCACAGATGTTTCACTTTAGGATTTAAAGGTTTCCTCTGAGCAAAGAGGAAATAAGAGAATAGGAGGCCTTCCTAAAAAAGGAGTACGTTGCTTCCTAATACACTGCTTCCTAGTAATGTATAGCTGTTAACTATTTAGGTTGCATCCAATTATTGTGTGATGTGAACTTTTTTCAACCAAACATCAGCCTAACATTTTAACTTTGATTATTGTATCAGTAGGAGTGTTCAGAACATAAAACTATGTTGCAATTGTTTGGGTTGCTGGATTTCAGACTTTTTTTTTCTTTTTTGTTTTTTTGGAGATAGTCTTGCTCTGTCACCCAGGCTGGAGTGCAGTGGTGTGATCTGAGCTCACTGCAACCTCCGCCTCCTGGGTTCAAGGGATTCTCCTGCCTCATCTTCCTGAGTAGGTGAGATTACAGATGTGTACCACCACGCCTGGCTCAGCTTTGTATTTGGAGATGGGGTTTCACCATGTTGGCCAGGCTGGTCTCAAACTCCTGACCTTGTGAACCACCCGCCTTGGCATCCTAAAGTGCTGGGATTATAGGTGTGAGCCACCGCACCTAACCTTGGTTGCTGGATTTCAATAAAGAGCTGAAGCTGCTGAAGATGCGGGGGTGGCGGGGGCGGAGGGACAATTTAAACAGTGGGAAAGGGAAAGGGGTTGCTGCTGGTAGGGATGGTTAAAATATCTCAGCTCTTAGCCCAGCATAGTGAACACCAGGAAGGGGAATGATTAGGGAAATGGGCTTCACCAAATCTTGAACTATTAGGATGAAGGAGAAGCCTTTGGTCAAAACAAGCTGAGATTACATACGAGGAGAAACTGTTCATACAGAGGCCCAGACATCAGTGAAACTGATGGGAGAAATAGAAAGACTAGGCATATCCATGACTTGAAATGAGTGGCACATCTGTAAGCAGCTTCTACTAGAAATAAAGACCTATCTGACCTTCTAGATCCATGGGAAGGAATGGCCACATCTTCTCTATGTGAACAGAATATTCCATGTGCTTATCACATTATCATAAGGAGCATGGCATAGATGATCATGAGTGACTATCTGGGATGGCTATCCTATGTCTCACGCAATCCGGGCCACATGTCACTTGTATTACTTAAACTTCACAGAGTGAGAATAGTACTGTATTACAGAACATTTGAAATGGCCTGGGGCAGCTATGGGCCAGGATACCAGACCCTCATACAATCACTGTGGGTTTGGTGCATTCCTTAGATTGAAGATAGTTTTTTATTTAGAGTTTTTACCTTCATTTAATCCCTTTCGTCAGTGCCGCACAGGAGCACTTAGGACTTTGCAGCGTTCCACTCAGGAACTGGGCCAGGTGACAGTGGTAGGTGACTCATCTTCACATGCTGTGGGCAGAGCCCCTGCCCAGTTTCCAGGCCATTGCAGGGCTGAAGAGATGAGGCTCTGGGAGAGGCCTTGTGGCTGCAGGGTGGTAGAACTGAACAGTCCTCTCAGGCTTGGTGGCTCACACCTGTAATCCCAGTGCTTTGGGAGGCTAAGGCGGGCGGATCATGAGGTCAAGAGATGGAGACCATCTTGGCCAATGTGGTGAAACCCCGTCTCTACTTAAAAAAAAAAAAAAAAAAAAAAAAGGGGGGAGGGTGGCACGCACCCGTAGTCCCAATTACTTGGCAGGGTGAAGCAGGAGAATCGCTTGATCCCAGGAGGCGGATGTTGCAATGAGCTGAGATTGCACCATTGCACTCCAGCCTGGGCAGCAGAGCAAGACTCTGCCTAAAAAAAACAAAAACAGAAACAGAAAAATTGAAGGGTCTTTGTGCCATAGAATGAGGTCATTCTGGAGGTTTTGGGAATGCATACCTATGTAAGAACCTTGTGTTTTCCTATATGTAAAAGGGAGTGTGTCGTTCTGGACAAAGGAGCCACTGACGTTCTAGGGACTGGTGATTCTCATCTACCATGTCATTGCCTTTAATATTGGGGATCACGGGAAGGTAGGCTCTGAGAATGTGCCTGTAACAACTGGAGCTTTTGTGAGTAAGACGGGAAACTTTCCTTGCTACCTAGTAGGTCCTGCATGATGGCACACAAATTAACTCAGAACCCCAGATTCTTTAGATGTAGCAGAACTAGAAGTTTCTGGTTGAGGTTACAGTTACCCCCAAATCACCTGGCAAAGCATTGGTATTCCCCCCAATTTTGAAAGATGATAATCTTCTAGAGGCTGTGGCACCATAGTGTGACAGAAAAATTATGGAGCTGAGTCTCATTTCTGCCACTCATCAGCAGCGACAGAAGGTATAATTATCCCCAATTTACAGATGAAGAAATTAAGGCTTAGGGGGAATAAGTAATTTGCCTGAGGTTGTGCAGTTAAGATCTTGGACTGTAATTCAAGACTGTCTGGTCCCCAGACTGCACTCTTGCATCTGCTCCATCCTCTCATCTTTTTTGGTGAGGCAGACATTTATTGAATTTTCTCTGATCCCATGGCAGGATATATGGGATAACGTAGAATGCCCTGTATCAACGTGGGTATGGAATTGTGGACAAGAATGTGAACTCTCAAGCCCAATAGATTGATCATTAAGTCATGGCCTGGCCACATCCTAGTTGTGAGACTGGGCAATTTACTTCCCATTGCCTCAGTTTCCCCATCTTTAAGACTGGGACAATAATAGTGCCTACTTTGTAGTTGTTAGAGTAGTAAATGAACTATGAAGAAAGTGGCTAGAGTCTAGCATATAATAAGCATTCAATAAATGTGAGGCAGTATTTTTGCCATGATGTGCTGCCATCTCTTCAGGCAAGAGAATACGCAATCTGGGACTGGCAGGAAGCAGTGATCGCCCCTCGTACATGCACTGCTGGAGGGCTGTGTGCTTTGGTCACAGTCTGGGCAGACAGTGCTCTGAGCTGCATGCCAGGCAGGTGCTCTGAAGCTAGCAACAACAGGAGACGCTGGATGGCCTGCCAGCCTTTAGCCAATCACGTAGGCAGAGATTCATGGGATGTGTATTCTATACTCGTATGCAAAAGAGAAGATGAGAATTTAAGCTGATCCCTGATTTTGTTGAAAAACACTTTCGTGGTGGCTTATGTGATTCAGGCAGATTTAATTCAAATATTTTTAGAGTCACTCCCAGTACAGAGATAGAAGCTCTGGGGGATTCATATGACTAATTGTCTATGCCTGGGAAACACTCAATTCTGTCAGAAACCCACACAGTTTGTCACAAAAGCCTTTATAGAAGAGTTTGAATTGGCATATGAGAATTCATGTCTTGGGTTGATGCAAAGAGAATGTGGACAGCATCTAGGATAGGGGAAGGAGCCCAAGTAAGAATCTGACATAGTTGGGACAAAGAAAGTGTTGCTTGAAATCAAGAGTGACCAATGGGAAATAATGTGAGACACAGGCAAAATGGAGCTGAGTTAGTCTTGCTTTCTAGTATGGATCTAACCTGGTAGGCAAAGAAATGCTATGTGAACTCTTCTTATGTGAGATACCCTGATTAAATTTGGCCAAAATACATATATCCCTCTAATGGTACATCCAATTTTAAAATGTCATTATCATCCTGCAGAAAATGTACATGGCAAAGACATGTAAGGTGGTAGGTGGGGTGGGGGGAGCCCGGCCTTTTCAGTGAGAATTTAACAAGAGATTTCATTACTTAGATGACTGGGGGGAAAAAAAAAACATTTATGAAGCTGGTTATTCACAGCTCCAACAGATGTAACTAGCTATCAGGTACTGGCTTTGGAATATCGTGCCCCAAAGACCTATTTAACTTAGAAAGATTTATCAGATAAGTGTCTGAAGGTGAACAGTATGTATCGCTTTTCAGCCTCAATGCCCTTAAAGGAGTTGAAGCTTGCTAAATGCCACAGCTGATGAAAATATGGAGAAACATACCTCTTGTTGCTGCTGCTGCTGCTGCTGCTGCTGCTGCTGGTGGTGGTGGTGGTGGTGGTGGTGGTGGTGGTGGTGGTGGTTTTTTGTTGTAGGTTTGAGACAGGGCCTTGCTCTGTCACCCAGGCTGGAGAGCAGTGTCACGATCTCGGCTCACTGCAGTCTCTGCCTCCTGGGTTCAACTGATTCTTGTGCCTCAGTCTCCCAAGTAACTGGGACTACAGGTGTGCACCAACATGCACAGCTAACTTCTGTAATTTCAGTAGAGATGGGGTTTCTCCATGTTGGCCAGGCCGGTCTCAAACTCCTGACCTCAGGTGATCCACCTGCCTTGGCCTCCCAGAGTGCTGGGATTACAGGCATGAACCACTATGCCCAGCCTCTTGTTTGGTTTTTGAGATTCCTCTCTTCAACTTTTCTTGGTAACTATTATCTTGAAACATACTAAAGTATTGTTGGTGAAATACTAAATTATATTAATCACCTTGGGCTAACAAAATGCCATAACAGATGTATTTTTTCAACTTGGGAGTTGGGAAGTCCAAGATTAAGGTGCTGGTTTACTTGGTTCCTGTTGGGGGCTACCAAAAAACTGCCTCCAGGCTGTGTATGCATATGGCCTTTGCTTCATAAGGGCACTAATTGTATTATGAGGGCGCACCCTCATGACCTTATCTAGCCCTAATCACCTTCCAAAGGCCCCATCTCCAAATCTGTCACATTGGGAGTTAGGGCTTTAACAGGAATTTTTTTTTTTTTTTTGGACGGAGGGTGGGAGGGCACAAATATTCAGTCTAGAGTAATTGTTCCATTACTATTCTGCCTGAATAATGATTTCAAGGTTGAAAGAGACCTTAAAGATGAGCTAGTTAGACCACCAAGCTGATGCCTGAGTCTCCTGTGCCCTCAGGCCATCTAACCATGGCCTGGCAACCCCATTAGGGGGTGCCCAAGGTGCTCTGTTGGACCCTCCACTGAGTTTCCCAGTGGAAAAATGGAGGTCCTTAAGGTTGCCTATAAAAACCCATATAATTTGCCCCCACCTTGCTACTTCTGTCCTCATCTTGTAGCACTTCTTATTTTGCCACAGGGTCTTAGAACACTGTCTGGAACATTCTTTCCTTAGATTTGTTTTGCTCTTATTCTTAAGATGTTTTCTGAGATAGTACCAATGCCAGATTGAGATTTACTTTCTCTCTTGAACATGGAAGGTGTTTTCTATTGGATTTTGACTTCCATTGTGGCTCTTGAGAAATGGGGCTGTGGTTCCTTTAAAGATAATCCATTTTTTTCATTCTATTTGTGTATTTATCTTTGGTGTTCTGTGGTGTCTCTATAATATACTAGGTATAGCGAGTTTGTTTCAGTTTTGAATTTATTGGATCTTCTGCAACTTTAGATTGATGTCTTTTGTCAATTCTAGAAAATACCAGCCACTGTTTCTCCACAGGTTGCCTCTGATCCATTTTTTCCTTTTCTCATAAAAATTCAATTGGATCTGTTAGACATGTTTAACATTCTCATGTCTTCTATCTTCAAGTTCACAAATTGTCTCTTCAGCTGTGTCTAGTCTACTAATAAACAAATTCTTTAAGTTTTACTTTACATGCTCTTTTTTCTTTTTCTTTCTTTCTTTTTTTTTTTTTTTTTTTTTTTTTTTTTTTTTTTTGAGACGGAGCCTTACTATGTTGCCTGGGCTGGAATGCAGTGGCATGATCTCGGCTCACTGCAGTCTCTGCCTCTTGGGAGGCGATTTTCCTGCCTCCACCTCCCAAGTAGCTGGGACTACAGGTATGTGCCACCACGCTGAGCTAATTTTTGTATTTTTAGTAGAAACGGAGTTACACCATGTTGGCCAGGCTGGTCTGGAACTCCTGACCTTGTGATCCACCTGCCTTGGTCTCCCAAAGTGCTGGGATAATAGGCGTGAGCCACTGCACCTGGCCTACATGGTTTGATTTCTAAAAGTTCTATTTAACTATTTTTAAAAGCTGCTCAGTTTTAATAGTTTATTTCATACCCACTTTATAAATGCTAGTTTTATTTCTTTTAGACCTGATTGTTTGATATTTTGTGTTTGGTAAGTCTAATATTTGAAACTTTTGCTGATCTATTATGTGTTTGTGTGTGTGGGTGGGGGGTTTCTCCTGGTTCTGGGTCACTGTGTGTGTGTGTGTGTGTGTGTGTGCGCGCGCACGCACGCATGTGCGTACACATGTGCATTTTAAGTGTACATTCAGTTTCCAGAATATTTACCTGTGGGGCCTCTGAGGTCTAGATTGAAGATGGGTTCCTCTGTAGAGAATTTGTTTGCTCCTGCTAAGTTTCTTCGGGCACTAGCAACCTGGAACCACCTTACAATTATTTTTTTGGCTTGAGGTTTTTCAGGCCATATAAAAATTGTGAATTGGACTAGAGGTGCTATATGAGGGTTAGGTTTTGATTCCAGACTTTGAGGATAGATCTTTTTCTCTCTGTTGGCTCACAAGATTTGAGAGCATCAAAGTGTCTTGCAGTTTCTGAGAGGTAGCCACACTGCTTGTTGATATGATAGCATTGTGCGAATTAGCAAAAGGCAATCCCGTCTTCAGACAGTTCGCTGCTGCTGGCCAGAAACTTTTCATAACATTGAAATCCATCATGACTGAAGTGAATGGAGTTCCCAGGGTTACGGGAAGCACACGTTGCCCTCACCTAGGTTTGTAATGTGCCCCCTTCCATTCTGCCCTATCAAATCCTGCTTAATCTCCAAAGTTTAACTGAAATACTCTGTCCTCTGAGAAGACACCCGTGAATTCCCCACCTCTTTTTTTTTTTTTTTTTTTTTTTTTTGAGACGGAGTCTCGCTCTGTAGCCCAGGCTGGAGTGCAGTGGCCGGATCTCAGCTCACTGCAAGCTCCGCCTCCTGGGTTTACGCCATTCTCCTGCCTCAGCCTCCCGAGTAGCTGGGACTACAGGCGCCCGCCACCTCGCCCGGCTAATTTGTTTTGTATTTTTTTAGTAGAGACGGGGTTTTACCGTGTTAGCCGGGATGGTCTCTCGATCTCCTGACCTCGTGATCCGCCCGTCTCGGCCTCCCAAAGTGCTGGGATTACAGGCTTGAGCCACCGCGCCCGGCCTGAATTCCCCACCTCTAACCCCAAATGGTCCCCTCCTTTGAATTAGCATAGTAGTGGTGCATTCATCACAACTTTCTACCTTTTGTTATTATTTTTAAGTCTTCTATTGCCAGACTGAGAGCTACATGTTTTACTCATATTTCTATGTTCCATAGCCTTGAAGAGATAGTTGGAATATTTCTGTACAGGAGTTAAGTGAAAACAATTTTTTCGCTTTTCACAAACTTTTCACAAAGAATTAAAAGACTAGCAGCTGGGTTGGTGGCTCACGCCTGTAATCCCAGAACTTTGGGAGGCTGCGGGCAGGTCACTTGAGGACAGGAGTTTGAGACTATAGCATAGGCAAAATGGCAAAACTGTGTCTCTGCAAATATATATATATATATGTGTGTGTGTGTATATATATGTGTGTATACATATGTGTGTATGTATGTGTTTGTAAAAATTAGTGGGGAATGGTGGCACATGCCTTAGTTCCAGCTACTTGGGAGGCTGAGGTGGGAGGATTGATTGAGCCAGGGAGGTAGAGTCTGCAGTGAGCCATGATAATGCCACTGCACTCCAGCCTGTGCAACAGAGTGAGACCCTGCCTTAGAAGAAAAATAAAACCCAACTAGCAAATAGGAAGGTGCATCATGACTGTGTATAGTTGAGAAAGATTGTCAGAGTGGGTGAGAGCCTTCTCTGAGTGACAGCATACCGTGTCATAGAGGGCTTGGATTTGTTGGTGTTGCCTCGATGCCTGGAGTGTAGAGTGGCTTTGGCGGAACTTTCATCCTATCACAATGGAGTCAAAGGTGTCTTCTGCAGAGGAAAATGTTTGCACCATTCCAGGAAAATGACTCCTGCTGATCACTATTCTCTAAAGAGAGATTAGGCCATGCTATTCCACAAAAATGACCGCCCTAACATTTATTAGCATATTACTCAATATATTTTTACACCCATTTGTTAAATAAAAGGATGCATGTCAATCTTTCTTCCTTTTTAATTCTGGTCTACCATCAGGTGATTTTAGAATTTTTTGTTGTTGTTGTTTTAGTAGAACCAGAGGAATACTTTCTTTGAAATCTTGATGACTAATATTTTGCTTTATTCGATACTTATGAAAAAGTATTTACTTTGTGCTAGACACTTAAAAAATTACCTGACTTAGGCCAGGCGCAGTGGCTCATGCCTGTAATCCCATACTTTGGGAGGCCAAGGTGGGCAGATCACGAGGTCAGGAGACCGAGACCATCCTGGCTAACATGGTATAACCCCGTCTCTACTAAAAATACAAAAAAAAAAATCAGCCGGGCGTGGTGGCGGGCGCCTGTAGTCCCAGCTACTCGGGAGGCGGAGGCAGAAGAATGGTGTGAACCCGGGAGGCGGAGCTTGCAGTGAGCCGAGATCGCCCCACTGCACTCCAGTGCGGGTGAGACAGGGAGAGTCAGTCTCAAAAATAAATAAATAAATAAATAAATACATACATACATACATACATAAATAAATAAATAAAATAAAATAAAATATAAAATTACCTGACAGGCTGGGCACAGTGGCTCATGCCCTAATCCTAGCACTTTGAGAAACTAAGGCCGGGAGGATTGCTTGAGCTCAGGAGTTCAACACCAGCCAGGACAACATAACAAAACCCTGTCTCTACCAAAAACACAAAAAATTAGCTGGGCATGGTGGTGCATGCTTGTAGTCCCAGTTACTTGGGAGTCTGAGATGGGAGGATAGTCTGAGCTCTGGAGGCAGAGGTTCCAGCGAGCTGAGATCACAACACTGCAATCCAGCCTGAGTTACAGAGCAAAACCCTCTCTCAAAAATAATTACCTGATTTAAATATTTAAATACCCTACAACTTCCTCATTTTAAAGATGGGGAAACCAAGCAAAACATAATTTGTCCTGGTCACTCAACCATTAAGGAATGAGGCTGCTGTGATACGGATTTAGGTTCACCTGATTCGAAAGCTTTTCTCTTTCCAGTGCATCACACACATTCAGACGTAATGGTAGAATTTGGGCAGATATTAAAGGTTAAACATTAAGTCTGTTGGAACGCCTTTCCTTCCCATTTGATATTCAAAGCTTGTTACCATGCTAACTGGACATGACCTTGTAGGAAAGTGATTGAGCATTTCCAGTTTCTGTTGTTTATTTTGAATTTGGAGAAACAGCTGGAAAATGTTATGTTCAATGACTATTACTGACTTAATGACTCACGTTGGTGTCATGGTGTGGAGGTCCTCAAGCACTCTCAAAGCAATCAGTTCATGTGTTTGCAGTGATGATTGAGTAAGGCAGCTTTTCATGCAGTGGGCACACCCTGGGCGTTGCAGGATCACCTTTAGACCTTCACGGTCCCTGTCGGGCGAAGCTGGGATTTGCTTTCTGTGAACCTAGCATGGCTTCCTTACAAGGAAGGCGAGAGGGGAATGGAGGCATGTCAGACAGTAAACACCTGTAGTCATCCTCCTGTACTTTACGATAACCAAGAGGAGATGTGGGTAGGTATTGGATAGAAGGATTTGATGCTCAAGAGAAATGTACAGAAATGTACAGCTGAAGACTTTTTTTTTTTTTTTTTTTTTGGAGACATGGTCTCATTCTTTCACCCAAGCTGGAGTGCAGTGGCACAGTCATGGTTCATTGATTGCAGCCTTGACCCCTTGGGCTCAAGCAATCCCTCCACCTCAGCCTCCCAAGTAGCTGGGACTACAGATGGGTGTCACCACATCCAACAGTTGTTTTTAACTTTTTGTGGAGATGGGATTCTCACCATATTGCCCAGGCTGGTCTCAAACTCCTGGGCTCAAGTGAGTCATACCTCTTGACCTCCCAAAATGCTGGTATTACAGGCATGAGCCACTGCACCTGGCCACAGCTGAAGGTTCTGATTTGGTTCTCAACACACATAGATGGGACTTATAGCCATGGGATTGGATGAGGGTGCAGGGTAGTCCCCTGAGGCACACAACAGGCCATGAGAAAGGAGTCTGCGGGGTATAATGGGAACCAGTATCCAAAGAGACAGGAGGGTGGGGGCTCTGAAATCCAGAGAGGGGAGGATTGCTGCCTGTAGGGATACTCAGTGATGTCAACAGCACTATGTGCTCAGCCTCCCTTAGCAGGATAGGAGAACTGAGAAAGCTACAAGGACAGGAGGTGACCATCCATTGGGAATGTGGGTTGAAGGGAAGCAAAATCGAGGGGACAGAGGTCTTCTGGGGAAAGAGGGGACAGAGGTTTGGTTAACTGGGTGGACACTGGTTCCATCAAGAGGGACAGTGATTCTGGGAGCGGGGAGTTGGTTTGAACCGTGGCAATGGATTCAGTTTTCATCAGTTCATAATTCACTTTAATGGTTTTCATTAAAATTGTATGCTTATGCCTCCCAAACTTGTAAGTAGTTACATATAAAGAGAGGAGGGCAAAGCAGATACTTGGTTAGTGGAAAATTTGAGGGCAGAGGGAAAGAGCATTTGAGGAAAGCTGCAAGGCCACGGAGATCCTAGTCAAGAGAAGCTGGGGTCATCTGGTAAACTGAGGATGAGAAGGGAGTTTGGAGGAAAGTCAGAAGTTAGCATTGCTGCCGAGGAGTCAAGTATGTTAATAGCAGAGAAGTATCTATTGATTTTTGGCAAAGATGATGACTGGAGTGGTGGGGTCAAAATTCAATTAACACAGGGATTTTAAGTGGAACAGCAGGAGGTGGGGAAAGCGCAGATTGCTGTTTCCCGAAGTCAACTGTCAATAGAGGAGCAGCGGATAGAGAAGGAGAGGGTCAAAGAGACGGAGGTCATTATGTTTTGTGTAGTCTGTGCGCTGATGGAAAGAGGCAATAGAGAGAGAGGGAGGCTGACAATACCGCAGAGGATGAATTGAAGGAGCGACCTCTAAGGGGAGGTAGGAGGTAGATGGGAAGAGAGACAGTTCATCTAGTGAATTAGAAGGGATGGAGGTAAAGACAGGTGAGGATGCATCTATTTCTAGATATGCATGGATGGTCGTGGTTCATGAATATTTGAATTGGTATATACTGTCATAAAGTTATATCAACTCGCCTTCCTTGATCTTGGCCACCAAATATTTGCCATTAGGAAAGTTACTATTAATAAAGCTCATATCAGTCAGAATGGCTATTAAAAAGTAAAAAGCAGGCCTGATACAGTGACTCATGCCTGTCATCTTAGTACTCTGGGAGGCCTAGGCAGTTGGATTGCTTGAGCCCTAAAGTTTAAGAACAGCCTGGGCAACATGGCAAAACCTTATCTCTACAAAATAAAAAAAAAAAATTAAAATTAAAATTAGCTGGATGTGGTAGTGTACACCGGTAGTCCCAGCTACTCAGGAGGCTGAGGTAGGGGATTGCTTGATTCCAGGCGGTGAAGGGTGCAGTGAGCGTAGATCATGCCACTGCACTCTAGTCTGGGTGAGATCAGACTAGATCTCTTTAAGACAGAGTGAGATCCCGTCTTAAAAAAAAGTCAAAAAACAACACGCGCTGGTGAGGTTGCAGAGAAAAGGGAACACATTCACTGCTGGTGAAAATGTAAATTGGTTATCCATCGTGGAAAGCAGTTTGGAGATTTCTGAAATAACTTAAAACAACCATTTAACCCAGTAATCTCATTACTGGGTATATACCCAAAGAAATAAAAATCATTCTACCATAAAAACGCATGCATGTGTATGTTCATTACAGCACTATTCACAATAGCAAAGACATGAAATTAATATAGATGCCCATTAACGGTGGACTAGATAAAGAACATGTGGTACATACATACCATGGAATACTATGCATCCATAAACAAAATCATGCCCTTTGCTGCAACATGGATGAAACTGGAGCCCATTATACTAAGCGAATTAATGCAGGAACAGAAAACCAAGTACTGCATGTTCTTACAAGTGGGAGCTAAACATTGAGTACACATGAACACAAAGATAGGAACAATAGACGCTGGGGCCTAACTGAAGGTAGATGATGGGTGGAGGATGAAGATAAAACTATTGCGTACAAGGCTTATTGCCTTGGTGATGAAATAATCTGTATATAAAATGTCCACAACAGGCTGTTTACCCATGTAACAGACACATACAGGTACCCCTGAACCTAAAATAAAAGTTGGAGAAAATTAAGTAGAAAATAAAAAAACAGGCTGGGCATGGTGGTTCATGCCTGTAATTCCAGCACTTTGGGAGGCCAAGATGGGGGGATCGCGAGGTCAGGAGATCGAGACCATCCTGGCTCATACTGTGAAACCCCGTCTCTACTAAAAATACAAATAATTAGCCGAGTGTGGTGGCGGGTGCCTGTAGTCCCAGCTATTTGGGAGGCTGAGGCAGGAGAACGGCGTGAACCCGGGAGGCAGAGCTTGCAGTGAGCTGAGATCGTGCCACTGCACTCCAGCCTGGGTGACAGAGCGAGAC
Source organism: Macaca mulatta (assembly GCF_049350105.2). Classification (NCBI taxonomy): domain Eukaryota; kingdom Metazoa; phylum Chordata; class Mammalia; order Primates; family Cercopithecidae; genus Macaca; species Macaca mulatta. The sequence continues at coordinate 21,295,645 of NC_133413.1, read as the reverse complement.
TCTGTCTAAAAAAAAAATAATAAAAATAAATAAATAAAAATAAAAAGCAGAAAAGGTATCATTACCCTCATTTTGCAATGCAGTGGCGTCAGTGAAATCCAGAATTTTGTAAAGTTTTACTGGAACATGATCTATGGCTAGTTCTGCACTACAATGGCAAAACCTGAACTGTCCACCATCTGACCCTTTTCAAAAAAACTTTCTGACCCTTATACAGTTGATTCCATCAAGGCCCAGAGGGAATGTTGACCTCTGAAGACCCCACCTCCATGCTAATCTCTGAGCCCGTCTTTTCTTTGTTCCTTGGTATTCTCCTGATGCTGCAAACTCTGAGAATTATCTCTCCAGCACTTTGAACAGTTAAAATTGCTAAGGATACGGGAGCAACTTGTGACTCTTCACCTGAGTCCTGGAAGTACAGGTTTAAGCTGCTTTAGTTTTTAGTCACCTTTTCTAAGAAGCCAAGGCTCACTTCCTGGCCGAAAATCATTACCAAAACCCTCACTTATTCCTTATTCCAAACAAAAGAAACAAACTGGTTTTGTTTCCTTGCTTTGCATTTCCTCAGCGCTTGAGCATGTTGTTTCAGTCTGCTGTAGCTGGTTTCCTGGGAGGGTCCCCGCTGTGCTGGGCTCCACCATGCTGTCTCCACACCTGATGGTCTTGAGGACAAGAACCACACTGACCCTGTCATCAGCATCTTGTGTTCCACCATTGCTGAGCGTGTTATTGCTGCCCATTGGATGGTGTCTGATTTAGCTGAAAAAATTAAGTGGTTCACTTTGCTCACTTACACATAAAATAATGTACTAAATACTAGCTCTTCTCAGTCATTCTTGAAATCAGAAACCCTCCTGAATCTTTTGAAATCCACTTTGAATTACTGACCACATTTGAAAGCACAGTATTTACCAGTACGTCTCTCTTTTTCACACTGCTTACAGTTGGCAAGAGAAAAATCTAAATCTATTTCTTTGTCGAGCTTTCAAATACTTCTGAAGGGGCTAAGATTTTAACAGTTGCAGTTTGATTCTACAACCTCATTGATCAGATTATACTTCTATTTCGTTTTATGTATTGCCTGGTGCCTTGCCACTCAAAATGTCATCTACCCACTGGGAGTATCCTTGTTAGAAATGCAGGATCTGGGTCTCACCCCAGAGCAACTGAGTCATTTTAACATGATCGCGGGTGATGCTCAAGATACATGTGCAAGTTTGGGAAGCACTTTTCTGGGCTGCTGATCTTGTATTTCAGAAAAACATACATAAATAGGGCCCTACTTCACAGAACTTTTATGTTTTATATATTATGAAGATGTGGTTTCATATGTTATGGTGAATGTATTCCCTACCAGAAAAATTTTACTGGTTGTCTGTTATTAGGGCTTACAGTTAAGAGATACATAATTGCTTCCCTCCTTTTTTGCTACTTGGAATGCATTTAATTTCTTCCTTTAATTAGAAATAAAGCCTAAAACTTTTACTATTTTTAACAAGAGTCTTGACTAATCTGTAGTAAACAAACAACCTCAACCCTCACCCATGGCAATAGGCTTGATGCTGGTTTTGGGGGCTATGCATATTTTTATTGTTACCCTTTGATTATTTTGGAAATTGCATGTATTCGTAACTGTGAATTCCATATAGAATTACGTTGTATTTTCCATCTTTTTAAGTACTTGGAAAAACTAAGGGATTAATTATACAAGTAAGCACATAGGACTAGAAGAGCATTTCTTTAAAAATATATAATATACAGCACCATTCATGTTGTCCTTCTTCCTAATTAATTCCAGAAGGCAGAGTAAAAAAAAACACTGGATTTATTATTATTTTTTTTTTTTTGCACAGATCATGCTCATGTATAGAATACCAAAGATTCAGGGAGAATAAATCTTCCTATTTCCGTCTTCTAGCCAAGCAGTCCCTTCCTTAGAGTGAGTGCTCTTAGAAGCTTTCTGTGGGTGCTTTCATAGCTAGTATCTACACCAGGAGGTTCTTTGTAGTCATACCTAAGAAAATGGGCACCAACTTTGTGACCCTGGGCAAGTGAGTAAACCTCATTGTGCCTCCATTTTTCTCATCTGCAAAATGGGAATATTAGAATCACTGAGAGGAACAAATGAGATAATTCATGTACATTGTTAGCAATTATTGACACACACAATACAGTCAACAAATATCAACTATTAATGTTATATGTGAGTGCCTGTCTTCACTTTCCTGTATATACATACACAGTAGAGTACTACTATATATTTTAATACTTTGTTTGTTTTTAAAGCTAACCATTTGAGATCTTTAACTCTGTAGAGTTTGATTTATTAGGTATAGAGCTACTGCGTTTGTTCTAATGACTCTACAGTATTCTGTTTTATGGATATAATTTATCCAGTTCTCTGTTAATAGAATTAAGGTGTTCGAATTATTTTTGTTTGTTTCTTTGAGACAGGGTCCCGCTCTGTCACGCAGGCTGGAGTGCAGTGGTGCCACCATGGCTCACTACACCCTCAGTTGCCCCAGGCTCAGGTGATCCTCCGACCTCAGCCTCCTGAGTGCCTGGAACTACAGGTGTATACCACCATGCCCAGCTAATTTTTGTATTTTTTGTAGAGACGGGTTTTCACCATGTGGCCCAGGCTAGTCTGGAACTCCTGAGCTCAAGCAATCCTCCCGCCTTGGCCTCCCAGAATGCTGGGATGACAGGTGTCAGTCACCATGTTGGGCCAAGTTGTTTCCATTCTTAGGGTTTTATAAAAAGCCTTGGTGAAATGGATGTGTACATGTGGAGATGTATCTGTAAAGGAACTTTCTAGAAATTGAATGTAGAAATGGTCAAAGTATAGGCTTTAATTTTAGATATTGATGAATTGCTCTTCACAGAATGATATACTCCTACCAGCAGAGAATGAGAGTGCATGTTTTTGACAGTTTGCTTCTAACTTTAATTTTTAAAATGCAGTTTTGTTCACGAATAAAAAAATACTCATTCATATTTGGAAATTTGATTAAGGTTGCTAGATTCTTTGGAACAGATTGAGTGGTAGGAAGATAACACTTAATGCTTTATTCTTAAGTGTTGGAAGGAGAAACAAAGTGATCTAGTGAGCTGTTTTTAAAGGAACTGTATAATGTGTAACACATTGTCATTATATTCACTAACTCCCAAACTATTATTGAGATACTGAGACAAAACAAAGAGTTTGAATGGGAACCCTGAGCAACAATGTATTTACTTTCCACTTGCAGCAGGGCTTGGCCTCTCAGACGCTCCTTGAAGCGCCTTGGCTTAGCAATACAGTCTCTTGTGTCCAGGGTCTCAGATTGGCACAACACAGAGTGCCTTTCTTATATTCAAATGTTTCGTTATGCAAATTCTTGATGCCAGCCAAGCTGCCCATATAGCTTTTGTTTGGGATGTAGGTGAAAATTTATTCTAAATACTTTCAAATATTAACATAATCTCCTAAGTAACCCGGTCCCAAAGCTTGTATCAGCATCTGATATCCTGTACCATATGACCTGCACTTGGTAATTTGGGGGCAATCGAAGATACTTGCAGTTCCTTTATCTGTTTTACATTTTGTAAATCATGCAGCCATTGAATTTTACAGAGTTCCTAAGACACCGCTCTCTTGATACAGAACTCTGATCTGTGGTAAGAATTAGGATTAGTACTGAGATACACATTCATAATCCATTTGGCAGATGATCACGGGGCTCTCTTTGAATATTCAGATGAGCTGAGGAATTGAAAGAGGAGGAATAAAGACAACATGCCAAGATACAGATAAATGCATGGCCATTTTTATTTTTTATTGCTTAAATATTTTTTGAGACAAGATCTTGCTCTGTCGCCCAGGGTGGAGTGCAGTGGCATGATTCCAACTCAGTACATCTCTGAACTCTTGGCCTCAAGCGATCTTCTTGCTTTGACCTCCCAAAATGTTGGGAACACAGGTGTGAGCCAATGTGTGTAGCCTCCTATAGCCATTTTTAGTTACTGGGGTATAAAATCAGGAAATACTTGTTGGATATCAGGTGTGTTGAATGTGGCACCTGGTCATGGTGAGAAGCCATGAGTTGTCAGCTGACCTCTCCCAGCCTGATGGGAAGGCCCTAGCTGCTTCAGTACTTCAGAAGCTGACCTTCAGGGTGGCTTATGATGCTGCACTTAGCTGCTGTGAGATTTGCTCTTAACCCAAGTGGACTTCTTATTTAGGGGACCACTAGGCTTCTTATTTAGGGGAGCAATACGCTTACGCGTGCTTGGTGGTAAGCTGAGCCACTCAGCCATGTAGATTTCACCATGTTTTACAGGCCAAAGGAGGTCATGCTTGTATTGTTGGTAGAGCTGAGCACCAAAACTATTTATTCAGGATTATTGTTGTTTCTCCTTAGCAACTTGACAAGATCTGGACACTGAGGAAGTGCGTCTCTTATCCACCTCTTTAGAATCGAGGTCAACAGAATAGATGCTGTTAAGTTTCATGGTAGGTACCATTTATGTAGCACTTACTATGGGCTAGGTCTTTTTGTCAATTGTTAACTGTAACAGGAGATGGATATTTATAGACCCCTTTTATAGGTGAATAAATTGAGTCTGAGAGTTTTAAGTATTAATAAAATGTGCCGACTAGTAAGGGGGCACCACTGAGATTCACACACAGGGCTTTCTTGTACCGAAGGAGGTATTTCCTTACCCCCTATGCTATTCTGTCAGCTAAAAATAAAAGTGTCTATAGCAATATAAGGGGCTGTCACATCCATTGGACACAATTGTTTCTTCTAATAAGGACTCATTATTACTCCTAGTTCTACTACCCTTAATGTAATTATGATCAATTTTCATGTTGCAAATGATTTTCAGTATCTCTTCAAATTATCTTTATTACTTCTCTGAAAATTCAGGCTTAATTTATTGACAAGTTGTCCAAATTGTCCTTTAACTTTTCAGTCATCAGCAAAATCACACGGAATCTTTCTTCAGCCTCTGGGGATGGCTGGAGCTTTGTCTCTTTCTCTCTCAGCAAGGTCATTGCCTAATTCCCTTACGATCCAGATGCATGACAGGGAGTGTCCTTATTTTACACAGATTTATCTTGTATTTCCAGTATTTTTCTCTTGTCTTTCTACTGAGTAATATCGATTTTTGTCTTCATTAATTCTTCCCATCGCCGCCAATTTTCTTCACTCTTTGTGTTCAACATCTCTTTTAAAGTGTTGTTCAATAGGCTTATTCTCGATGTGTTGATTTCTCACTCTTATTTCTTATTTTTCTTTTAATTATAAGGCTTATTGTATTTTCTACAACGTGATTTCCCCTCTCTTTGGAGGGTGTATTGTTACTTCTCTGGTGGAATTCTTTTTACTGTTTGCCCATTCCTTTTATCCCTGTTTTGTTTCTAGGCTGTGTGGAGTTTGTGGTTGGTGTGGGTTGGGCAGAGAGAGCCCAGGCCAGCACTGCCCCAGAGGAACCAGAGGGCCCTGTCAGAGCCTGGGCTACATTTGATCACTCGGGTTGCTGCCATTTCATTCTCTTCCTACCTGTCCCAGACACTGCTGCCAACACCAATCAAAGCTTTCCCCCTGTGCTTGCAAGTCAGGCAGTGCCCACAGCATCAGTGACCCCGGACTAGACTCTGATGTCCAGTCTTTCATAATGGACTTACAACTTCTATTCGTTGGTAGGCAAGCTGGGCTTTGAACCATGCATTTAGTACCCACTATCTCGACCTTACGTCCACCCTTCAAGGTTCCTTCTTATCTGTGTTTGACAGTGGCAGAAATGGATGCTCTGGGAGGTTAAGAACCTTGCCAAGGAGCACACAGCTTGTAAGTGGCCTTCACTGGGATTCTATCTCCTGTCTGTGTTACTTCAGAATCTAGAGTATTGCCACCACAGCAGCTTGTTCTCTGACAAAGGGAATCTGGTGCTTGAGTATTTTTTACACCTTTTGTTATCTTCATTTGGATCGTATCTTCCATGTCTTCATTAGTGGATGTCTTGGCTATGCCCCGCTGTTGTGTTTTAACACCATTGCATCATGCTCCCTAAAGTTACTTATCTTTCCCTGTTTGACTTATTAATAATCCAGCACATTGTTGCCTTTGTTCATTGTATTAGAATCAAATAACTGGTGAATCCTGTTTCCCAGCTTCCTGCCTTGCTGAGAGCAGGCCTAAATTAATTATGATGTTTTGCTCTGAGAGTCTAATCATATCAAAATCAAGGTTATTGATGATTTTCTTTTTAATGAATTCAACTTTGATGCTTAAAAGACTTTCATGTAGATCCTTCCATTTTTATCAAAACTTGATTTTTACTCTTAAACTTGTCTCTTGTCCAGACAGAGGCTGCTGTGATTTACACAGGAATATTATTAATACCTGGCTGACGGCATGTTGGGATAAGACTTTTATGGATCTAGGATATGCCTCACTTTCATAAAACACTCATAATGACTTTTTTTTTTTTATCTGCAGTACAAGATCTTAGATTAGGTATCTGAGGTCATTTTCAGTTCTGTAATTCTGGTTTAGAAGCAGCTTTGGCTTGATGATGAGATGACTAGCAACGTTTCCTCTTTTTTTTTTTTTTTTTTTTTTTTTTGAGACATAGTGTCACTGTGTTACCCAGGCTGGAGTGCAGTGGCACCATCTCGGCTCACTGCAACCTCTGCCTCCTGGGTTCAGGCAATTCTCCTGCCTCAGGCTACCAAATAGCTGGGATTACAGGCGCATGCCACCATGCCCAGCTAATTTTTATATTTTTAGTAGAGATGGGGTTTTACCATGTTGGCCAGGCTGGTCTCGAACTCCTGACCTCAGGCGATTCACCCGCCTCAGCCTCCCAAAGTGGTGGGATTACAGGCATGAGCCACTGGACCTGGCCCCTCTTGTTATCTTTTTTTTTTTTTTTTGGAGGGGTTAAGAACTGTTTTTCAGGTTTATTTTTTCTGATTAAGAAATTAATATATGTGAAAACAAAAAATAAATATACTAATTATGGAAAATGTGGAAAATCCATAAATATATAAAGAATAAAATAAGTTACCTATAATTTTACCTACTAGTGACATTACAACGATAATCACTATTAATTATTTTGTTATATTTGCCTTTAATCCATGTGTGTGCACTGTGTGCACACATATTTTGCAATCTTGATATTGTAACACATTTAACATATGTCATAAATTTTCTATTAAAAACTCATAATCATATCATACTGAATGGGCAAAAACTGGAAGCGTTCCCTTTGAAAACTGGCACAAGACAGGGATGCCCTCTCTCACCACTCCTATTCAACATAGTGTTGGAAGTTCTGGCTAGGGCAATCAGGCAAGAGAAAGAAATCAAGGGTATTCAGTTAGGAAAAGAAGAAGTCAAATTGTCCCTGTTTGCAGATGACATGATTGTATATTTAGAAAACCCCATCATCTCAGCCCAAAATCTCCTTAAGCTGATAAGCAACTTCAGCAAAGTCTCAGGATACAAAATCAATGTGCAAAAATCACAAGCATTCTTATACACCAGTAACAGACAAACAGAGAGCCAAATCAGGAATGAACTCCCATTCACAATTGCTTCAAAGAGAATAAAATACCTAGGAATCCAATTTACAAGGGATGTGAAGGACCTCTTCAAGGAGAACTACAAACCACTGCTCAGTGAAATAAAAGAGGACACAAACAAATGGAAGAACATACCATGCTCATGAATAGGAAGAATCAATATTGTGAAAATGGCCATACTGCCCAAGGTAATTTATAGATTCAATGCCATCCCCATTAAACTACCAATGAGTTTCTTCACAGAATTGGAAAAAACTGCTTTAAAGTTCATATGGAACCAAAAAAGAGCCTGCATTGCCAAGACAATCCTAAGCCAAAAGAACAAAGCTGGGGGCATCACGCTACCTGACTTCAAACTATACTACAAGGGTACAGTAACCAAAACAGCATGGTACTGGTACCAAAACAGAGATATAGACCAATGGAACAGAACAGAGTCCTCAGAAATAATACCACACATCTACAGCCATCTAATCTTTGACAAACCTGACAAAAACAAGAAATGGGGAAAGGACTCCCTATTTAATAAATGGTGCTGGGAAAATTGGCTAGCCATAAGTAGAAAGCTGAAACTGGATCCTTTCCTTACTCCTTATACAAAAATTAATTCAAGATGGATTAGAGACTTAAATGTTAGACCTAAAACCATAAAAACCCTAGAAGAAGACTTAGGTAATACCATTCAAGACATAGGCATGGGCAAGGACTTCATGTCTAAAACACCAAAAGCAACGGCAACAAAAGCCAAAATTGACAAATGGGATCTAATGAAACTAAGGAGCTTCTGCACAGCAAAAGAAACTACCATCAGAGTGAACAGGCAACCTACAGAATGGGAGAAAATTTTTGCAACCTACTCATCTGACAAAGGGCTAATATCCAGAACCTACAAAGAACTCAAACAAATTTACAAAGAAAAAAACCCATCAAAAAGTGGGCAAAGGATATGAACAGACACTTCTCAAAAGAAGACATTCATACAGCCAACAGACACATGAAAAAATGCTCATCATCACTGGCCATCAGAGAAATGCAAATCAAAACCACAATGAGATACCATCTCACACCAGTTAGAATGGCAATCATTAAAAAATCAGGGAACAACGGGTGCTGGAGAGGCTGTGGAGAAATAGGAACACTTTCACACTGTTGATGGGACTATAAACTAGTTCAACCACTGTGGAAAACAGTGTAGCGATTCCTCAAGGATCTAGAACTAGAAATACCATTTAACCCAGCCATCCCATTACTGGGGATATACCCAAAGGATTATAAATCATGCTGCTATAAAGACACATGCACACGTATGTTTATTGCAGCACCATTCACAATAGCAAAGACCTGGAACCAACCCAAATGTCCATCAGTGACAGACTGGATTAAGAAAATGTGGCACATATACACCATGGAATACTATGCAGCCGTAAAAAAGGATGAGTTCATGTCCTTTGTAGGGACATAGATGCAGCTGGAAACCATCATTCTCAGCAAACTATCACAAGAACAGAAAACCAAACACCACATGTTCTCACACATAGGTGGGAATTGAACAATGAGATCACTTGGACACAGGAAGGGGAACATCACACACCGGGGCCTGTTGTGGGGAGGGGGTGGGGGGAGGGATAGCATTAGGAGATATACCTAATGTAAATGACGAGTTAATGGGTGCAGCATACCAACATGGCACATGTATACATATGTAACAAACCTGCACGTTGTGCACACATACTATAGAACTTAAAGTATAATAATTTTTAAAAACCCTCATAATCATAACTTTAATATTAGACAATATTTTATAAAATCTATATGCCATAACTTACCATTCTCCAATGTTAGGCATGTAAATTATAATTTTATGAACAATGCCCCTATGTACACAAGAGTGCATATACATCTTTGTCCACATTTATGACTGTTTCATTTAGATTCATTCCCCAAAGTAAAATTACTAGGTCAAAAAGTAAGATCACTTTAAATATACTTGATACTTGCCAGATTACTGCTAAATTATTTACCTGAGTGACTGAGTCTATTTCCACTGCAGCCAGCAGTGGGTGGAAGCCTGGACTCGATATTCTCCAACAGGCATTGTGTGCTATCATGGTTAATTTGATCAACAAAAACTAATGTTTTCTCAATTTGCAGTTCTTTATCAGTGAATTTATTAAACTTCAGAAAATCTGTGTATTAACCTTTTCACTACTTTAAAGAAACTCTCTACCTTTTTTTTTTTTTTTTTTTTTGAAATGTAGTCTCACTCTCTTGTCCAAGCTGGAGTGTGCAGTGGTGCAGTCTTGGCTTACTGCAACCTCTGCGACTCAGGTTCAAGCAATTCTTTGAGCCTCCTGAGTAGCTGGGATTACAAGTGCACACCACCACACCTGACTAATTTTTTGTATTTTTAGTAGACACAGGGTTTCACCATGTTGGCCAGGCTGGTCTGGACTCGCGACCTCATGTCATCCTCCTGCCTTGGCCTCCCAAAGTGATGAGATTACAGGTATGAGCCACTGTGCCTGGCGAAAGTTCCCTACTTTTTAATCTATTGAACTGTAGTATGTTTCTTACAGCTTGTAAAACATCTTTATAGATTAGGGATATTGGCACTTTATTATATTTGTTGAAAGCATTGTCCTAGTTGGTTATTATTGGCTTTTAAAAATGATTTTTTAATGTTTAATTTGCTATTTTTTTTTTTTTTTCGATACAGAGTCTTGCTCTGTCACCCAGGCTGGAGTGCAGTGTCGCGATCTCGGCTCACTGCAAGCTCCGCCTCCCGGGTTCACACTATTCTCCTACCTCAGCCTCCCGAGTAGCTGGGACTACAGGCACCTGCCACAACGCCCGGCTAAGTTTTTTTGTATTTATTTATTTTTTTTTCAGTAGAGATGGGGTTTCACCATGTTGGCCAGGATGGTCTCAATCTCCTGACTTCATGATCCGCCTGCCTCGGCCTCTCAAAGTGCTCGGATTACAGGTGTGAGCCACCACGCCTGGCCTGCTGATTTTTATTCAGTATTTTAATTTACTGTATAATAGTTCGTAATATACTGTATAACATATAATTTACTATATAAAGGTAAATTTACTAATTCAACTTGGTAATTTTAATTTTGAAGTAATCAAGTATATACCTTTTATGTGTGTGATTCCTGCCATCATTTTAGAAAACCTCCCATCCAGAAGGATGATCACAATTTAACTGTATTTTCTTCTAGTTTCTCTAATGGGATTTAAAAACTTTAACTGTATTATTTACATGGAACGTATTTTGAATTATATTTTGAAATGGAGAAAAATCTCACTTGATTTTCCTTCCATAGACAATCCGTTGACTGACTCAGCAATTTTTCTTGTTGTTGAGTAAGGCTTTGTATCCCCACAGCTGTTTTTTGTTTGTTCATGACAGGGTCTCCCTCGGTCAGGTCACCCAGGCTGGAGTGCAGTGGTGAAATCACAGCTCATCGCACCCTCGACCTCCTGGGCCCAAGCAATCGTGTCACCTCAGCCTCCCGAGTAGCTGCGACTATAGTTGCGCATGTGTCACCATGCCCAGATAATTTTGTTTTGTTTTGTTTGTTTTTGTAGAGATGGCGTTTCACCTTGTTGCCCAGGCTGGTCTCAAACTCCTGAGCTCAAGTGATCCACCCACCTCGATCTCCCAAAGTCCTGGGATTACAGGCGTGAGCCACTATTCTCAGCTTCCCCATAGCCTTTTGTCATCACTCATCATGTATTGATGTCTTTTATAGCTTAGGGTCTGTTTCTATGCTATTTGGTTTTATTGATCTGTTTCATATTTACCCGAGAATGATACTCCGCATTATTGTAGCTTTGTGTTTTCTTTCTTGAAGTTGTATTCTTCCTCCTTACACTTATTTTCCAGAACTTAGTCATTGTAACCTTTTTTACTTTATATGAGTCAGAGTCATTTTGCAAGATTCATTCTCTTCTGTCTTCCCTGATCTCTACCCTTCTTACAGCAAAAACACACAAAAATAAAAACTAAAGGGAAACACAGATGTCTCTGAGATTTCCCTTGGAGTTGTGTAAAACTAACAAAATGATTCAGACGGAATGGAAGTCTGTTTGGTGCTTATCTAACAACCCATTTTCCTTTCAAACAGAAGCCTCTTAGTTTTCAGTACTCTTCCTAATTGATAATTTCAGCCGGTTAGACACAGACATCAGGGATTTTCCAAATATGTCTTAAGGAAGAGGTGGTTGGACTACAGCAAATGGCACTTAAGCTAGAAATGCAATTGAAAATGCAATCCTTTATTTGAAAGGATTGTAAAATAAACCAAAGAGGAATATGGGACAGAAACCTCGTAGAGCCCACAAAGTCGAAAATATTTAACTATCTGACCCTTCGCAGAAAACAGTTGCTAAGGACACTGTGCAGCAAAGCCCTGGCCAACAACCAGAAAGCATTTGGGGTTCACACGGTAATTATAAGCCATCTCTTTGCTTTTGGTCACTTTCTGCCTCTTCTGTACATTATCTAGGAAGGTGTTTGTCTTGTAAATGCATTAAAGGCAATCTTACAGGAGGATATGAGTGAATGCCTACATGTTTTGTTTCTATCTTTGTTTTCTCCCTAGTATTTCAATATGTTTCATACATGTAAAAAGGTACTTGAGTGTGTGTTGTGAAACATTGTTAAAAATGTATTTCTTTTTGAAGGATTGTGTCCACTCCTGCGGACATCTTGTCTTAATGGACTTTCCCATGCAGTAGGACTGGTATGGTCGCAGCTGTCCACATAGAAACATTTGAAGAGCTCCAAAATGAGAGTTCTCCCAGGTTCGCTCTGCTGCTCCAAGTCTCAGCAGCAGCCTCTTGTAGGAGATATCTTCTGAACTAGATGAAAGCATCTTGTAAACCTGATGTGATTTGGTTTATTATCCAACTAACTTCCATCCATTATCACTGGAGAAAACCCAGACTTCCCAGGATGGGTAGGGGGTGTGGGCATAGAGGGATTAGGTGAGGCTGACATTGTGGTACCCGGAAAAAGCTCGAAGATTCGAAGGTCTTGTTGGGAGAAGTGAAGCGGGGAGAGAGGGTTGGTGGGAAAAAAAAAAAAGACAGGTCACCATTACTGGTAATACAGGTAGATTCCACATCCCTGGGAGACTTGAGAACTCCGTGGAAGGAGAGACTTACGAGAAATGGACTGGAAAATGATCTTGCTTCGTGTTTAAGCAGCCTAAGTCTCTACAGGATAAGTGTGAACTCTAATGGGTTTCTCTATGGTTTCATTCTTGTGTTTTGGAAAATGATTGTTCAGACACTGAATCCAGCCTTCTGGATAATCTGAAAGGAAAAAAAAAACAAACAAAAACCAAAACTTAAGTCTTAAGCTCATAATTTTACTTTCTGAAATGCAGAAGGTGTTTGCTAAAGATTTCATAATCTTTTTTCAAGTGTAGAATTGTTCAAGAATAGTGTAAGGGCCTGCAGAGTTTGGTTATTAGAATTTATAGCAGGCGAGTCGGGCAAAGACCAAATTTCATGGAAAAACTTCTGAAGCAAAGTTGTTAGAAATTCAGATTACATTCAAGTGTGTCAGATCAACTACTGAGAAATGCTGTATAGTGCTTCCCTTTTGAAAGAATCTGCTTAGAATTAATGTTGTTATTTTTTGATACAGTGGGGGACTGATTTTGAGTTTGAGTCCAAGTATATACATTTTCCAGATGTAATCATGTTACCTAAGTAAATGAAAATATGGCTATGTTCGGGACTCAAAGTTATATTGAGAATGTGTTTAGCAGCAGTTTGATGTTCAGTCAAGAATATTCTAGCAGCTGAATTCCAAGGAGTCTGTGGAGAATTTCAGGAATCAAGGAGAAAACAATGAGATTCGAGAGGTGGGAGACTTATATGTGTGGGATCGTGTGCTTTAAATTTGTTGCACAGCCATTTTCCACACATGTGTAATATATGTAAATGTACATATGTATAAATGCATTTCATAAACTGAGCAAAATATACAAATATTACACTGATGTGTGGCTGGCAAGTGGAAGAGGTTACGATGCAAGATGTTAATGAGCTGTTTGCTCGCTAAAGTATCATTGAGGGAAATAAAATACCTTGCGTATCTTTGTTATTTCCGCCCAGGTGCATTGAACATTTAAAACTCTCATCAGCAGCTGGGATGGTTTACTGAGCTTGGTTGAATGGGCCTGGTGGTGAGCCTGTAGTCCCAGCTACTCGGGAGGCTGAGGTGGGAGAATCAGCTGAGCCCAGGGAGGTCCAGGCTGCAGTGGACAGTGATTGTACCACTGCATTCCAGCCTAAGAGACAGAAACTGTCTCATTAAACAAACAAACAAACAAAACTGTTCTTAAAAGTGAGTGTTCCAAAGAGCACTTTAGATAATGCAAATGGATATATCGTTATAAATTCAGGAAACTCCTTAATATTTTGCCGTTTGTTTATGATGACACGGAGCGGGTCAAAGCAGTTGCACGTTGTGGATGGCCTGATTAAGGAAAGCAGCCCTCTTCCCCTGGAGGTGGAAGAAGACAAAGAAGCTTTGTCAAATGTTAAGTTACCTGCCCTAGCTTCCTGACTCCCAAGACATGGTATGATGCGTAGTTTTCAATATTCGTTACCCATTTTGAGTATCTCCTCCCTAGTCCTGCCTTGTAGCCCTCAAGCCTGCCAGAACTAGGAAACTATGTGCTCTGGCCCGGAGTGATGGGGGTACCTTAGTTTCATAACAGTCTTGCTTCCACATTGCTTCACATGTGATACGGTAGATTTTAGCAACTTTTTGGCTTCTTCCTGGCAGTGGTTAATGGTGCAGTGAAAAGATTAGAAAATAAAAACCGTTCTGTGGAAAATTGGGAGCAAAATTCTCATTAATGCAAAAACAACAATAGTTAGCATATTTTCCCCAGACCCCGTGATATAGACATATTTGTCTCTCATTGTTTAAATACAGCCCTTCTTAACCAAGGACAAGCATGCTATGCCATTCTCCTCCTCTCCCATTTGGATACAAAGCCTGTTATTGTTGATTGTACTGTGATTGGGTCATTTGAAAATGAGATTTCATTTAAGTAGAACCTTTTCATTACAGGATAACAGGCCTCTTTAATTTTGTACTTTTAGAGGGGCTAGGAAAACGTTTATATTTACTCTCAATTTTCCCCTTTAGATCCCAAAGAGGCAGAAAGGATTCGTTAGAGAAGAGGTGATCATGACATACCTCTTTATTGGTGAGCCATAAAGAACCGGAAAAAGAACACAGAAAGCAGGCATGTATAGTAGTAAAATCCTTTTGCAAATTATGTATGTGGTGGTTTTAACTGACTTTGGAAGTTGTAACTTTGATGTGCAAAGTAAGTCGTGGTGTATGCTTTTATATCAGAATGTGGCCTGTAAGAACAATGATCATCTATTGAATTTACAAAATACCTTCCCACAGGCCTGGTTCAGCTCTTTCATGGTGGATAGCAAGTGAATTGACACTCTGTCTCTAGCCTTAGAGAAGTTACCACCCAGTGACTATAGAACAGTAGAACAGGATTCTATTCATGTTCTCAGTTCCCTTACAAAATTACTTCTTGCAAAGATCTCTTAGAACTATTTAAATTCCAGTTGGGTCGGTCTTTTGTGCATTTCGATTTTATTCAATTATAATACATTTCAAATATTTCTTTGCCCCTTTTTGTTAGCTTTTTCACTTGTTCCCTTTCTGATTCATCCAGTTCCTTTTACCTTATCCTAGTGTAATATTTTAATGCTGCTGAGAACCAGAAATAACTAGAACAATTGACTGGGAGTCATCTTACAGGGCAGGAAAAAGAAGGTGAGGTCCAAGGTTAGGTTGAACCCAAAGACAAGTGGGTCCTGATGGGTGTGTTGGCCACTTGGGGCAGTGCTTTTCTTCCCTTCTGGGTGGCCTTGTCTGTTGCCCATTTTCTGCTCTACGTTTTGGAGCAGCAGACACAGTTGAGGCAGGTACAGCCTCTCAAGCCCAACCTTTCTCAGGAACTGACATTTGAGCTGAGACCTGAAGGGTGAGGTGGATGTGGCTGTGCTAAGGGGGCAGGGAAGGGAGTTTCCATACAAAGTAGGGCCTGGGAAGCTAGAAATGAGTCTCCCAGTTTATTTTAGACAGTTGTTGGTCTCAAGAGACTAACAGTTGAGGTTGGTTGTCAAGGTTTTTCTATGCTTTCATCGAAACTTCCTCATATCAGTTGACAAAAGCCAGTGAGCGGCTCAGCGGACCCACTGCTACTTCCTTCGGTTTACCCAGCTGTTTCAACCTGAGATCTGTTCCAGCTGACCATAAAGGGACCTGTTTAACTCATCCTGCAGCTAACCTCAACTGATAGCTGCACTGGGCACTCGCTTCTTGTATGTTTGTTTAAAAAAAAAAACAAAAACTGATCAGGCTAATTTCGAGAACATTCTGATACAAGGAGTATAACTCTCGGGTTGTAATTTTCCTTGTCGGTTACAAATGATCCTCAGAAGTCCGTCCTGCAACAGCAGTAACAAACTGATTCCTAGTTATTTGCCATCACCTTTTTAAAACTTAGGCTCAGTTTTACAATTAGATCAGCCCTGAAGGGAAACTCCTTATTAGATGTGCTGCATTAGACTTAATTTGCATGGAATAATATTAACAGTGTCTGGAGGCTTATTTTCCCTTGTATGCATGTGACCACATAACTGTTCTGCTAACATTAAGTTTTAAGTGCTTTTATTTTAAATATCAGCCTTCGGGGGGAATAATCAAGACCTAACAGAAGGGAAAATTAAGCTTATGACATTATCATACAAAAAAGAGAACATTATCATAAACCAGAAAGAAAAACAGTAAAATAAAAATCGTACCAAGTGCATATGGTAAATAAAAAAGAATGATGGCTGTGATTACTAAAATAACCAACTCCAAATTGAGAAAATAAAGGCTTTTGGTGGAAAAGAAGGAGGGGTTGGTTTTCTACCAGCTAGAAAAGAGAAAGTCTCTTAGAGCAATTTCCTTGCGATTTTATTTTTATTTATTTATTTATTTTTAAGATGGAGTCTCTGCACCCAGGCTGGAGTGCAATAGTGCGATCTCTCGCTCACTGCAACCTCTGGCTCCTGGGTTCAAGAGATTCTCCTGCCTCAGCATCCTGAGTAGTAAAGTGAGGAATTACAGGTACACATCACCATGCCTGGTTAATTGTTGTATTTTATTTTTTTTTTTGGTAGAGTCAGGGTTTCTCTATGTTGGCCAGGCTGATCTCAAACTTCTGACCTCAGGTGATGTGCCTTCCTTGGCCTCCCAAAGTGCTGGGATTACAGGCTTGAGCCACCATGCCTGGCCTCCTTAAGAAATTTTAATGAAAATGGATGATGTAGCATGTCATTTCTTTCTTCAGTGTGAAACAGTTGTCTCAAGGATTTTGATTAACCTGTGAAAGCATCCACAATCAAATGGTATTACATAAGGTGAAAAACTTTACAAAACTCGGGAGAAGGAAGACTCTAAAGTTATTCCTATTGATTGAATAGGGAATTCTAGAAGGGTGTTACCAAGTTTTCACTCAGTTTGGGGATGGCACTATTGACTGTGACACCAGGGTACCTTTGCTGGTGTGAACATTGATTTTGGAAAGACAGGTCTTGTTCAAGTGTACGAAAAGTAATTATGTCTTTGTGGGACTTGTCAATACTTTTCAGAGACAGAGCAGCGTAGAATATAAAAAACTCTCCATTCTCTATGCAGTGACTCCAATTCTATAAAGTGGTTCTGATTATAGAGATACTATATTCTCTTGGATTTTGATATCTCTTACACAGTCGTTTGCTCTTAAACACAAAGGATATGTTCCAAGACCCTCCGTGGATGCCTGAAGCCACAGATAGTCCCAAACCCTATAAATATTATAGTTTTTTAAACATATACATATCTACGATAAAGTTTATCTGGCACAGTAAGAGATTACCAACAACAACCAATAATAAAAGAGAATAGTTATAACAATGTACTGTAATAAAAGTTATGTGAAAGTGATCTCTCTCTCTTTACCTCTCAAAATATCTTATCGTGTTATACTTGCCTGTTTACTGACCATGGTTAACCTCAGGTAACTGAAACTTCAGAAAGTGAACCACTGATAAGGGAGACTACTGCATATAGTTAGCGTGAATAATACCGTCAAATCTGAGGAATGGTGTGCGAAGCCTTTTAAAAATTAATGAAAAGGCCAGGTGTGGTGGCTCATGCCTATAGTCTCAGCACTTGGGAAGGCCAAGGTGGGTGGATTATCTGAGGTCAGGAGTTCGAGACCAACCTGGCTAACATGGTGAAACCTCTTCTCTACTCAGGAGGCTGAGGCAGGAGAATTGCTTGAACCCAGGAGGCAGAGGTTGCAGTGAGTAGAAATCATGCCACTGCACTCCAGCCTGGGCGACAGAGCAAGACTCCTTCTCAAAAAAATGAAAAGTTGAAGAGGGAAGAGGAAAGACTTCCTAAATGCCCATTTTAGATGCCTCACAACTGTGTTCCTCTGCCCATCCCTCCTTTATGAAGCGACCTTAATATGCTGAGAAAGTGGAGCTGATCTTGAGATGCCTGGAATGGTGAGGGGAGGAGTAATAGGTATCTGGTGAGACTACAGACAAGGGGGAGGCAGCAAGGAGGTTGGACACAGAAGCAGCTGAGGTTCCTCCCAAGCCCCTGATGCTAACAGACAGATGGTACATGTATGCAGCAGTTTAGATCTGCCATTTAGGGCAACAGGCCTGGATCAAAGTGTTGAGGAAAAATACCAGCAGGCAGGTAGGACTTGGCATTTAAAGTGAGGGCAACAGACATCAGGAGATGCTGTAGGCACATTGAGGAAGTTGGACAGAAAAGCAGCTCAAACACATTCCTGCCCTTGGCCTTGCACGGGCTTACCAAGGGGTTCAGACAGGTGCCCAGAGGCTTATTCTACCAGTGTGGGCTCAGGAGAAGACGGGCAGCTCTCTTCTCCCTTCCTCTTTTCCTGGTCCTCTCTGCCCTGACAGCTAGGCCCAGGGCAGTGCAGTGAAGCAGGAAGTAAACAGATCTTTATTATTGAAAGCACAGGACCATAGCAACTTAACACAATCATTTAGAAATTTGCTGTACTTAAAATACATAACATTAACTGAAAACACATAGCATGACCTGTCTTTCTGAAATGGATGGGACAGAATCCTGACTCAGATAGTGTCTGATTACCTCTACTGCTTTTAAAGAGTTTTCATCATGACATTACATTGTGTTCTCACTTAAATATGACAGCTGTCTTAGCTTGGGCTTCTATCACAAAATACCACAGGCTGAGTGGTTATGCAAGAGAATTTTCTCATCGTTCTAGAGGCTGGGAAGTCCAAGATGAAGGTGTGGGCCACCTCGGTTCCTGGTGAGGGCTCCCTTACTGGCTTGTAGACGACTGCCTTCTCTCTGTGTCTCCATATGGCTGAAAGAGAAAGCAAGCTCTCTTGTATCATCTTTTTTAAAAAATGTAGAGACAGATTGCACTCTGTCGCCCAGGCTGGAATGCGGTGGTGCAGTCGTGGCTCACTGCAGCCTAGACCTCCTGGGCTGAAGTGATCCACCCATGTCAACCTCCTAAGTAGCTGGGACTACCGGTGTGCATCACCATATCAAGTTCATTTTTTATGTGTTGGAGAGAGAGGATCTCATTGTGTTTCCCAGGCTGCTCTGAAACTCTTGGGCTCAAGTGATCCTCCTGCCTCCTCCTCTCTCTGCTGGGATCACAGGCATGAACCACCACGCCTGGCCTCTTGTATTTCTTCTTGTATTAGGATAAGGGTGTTAATCCTATCATGAACATCCCACCCCATGACCTCATCTAAACCTAGTCACCTCCCATAGGCCCCATTTTCAAACACCAACACGCTGAGGGGTTAGGGCTTCAACATAGGAATTTGGGGAGGAAATAATTGAGTCCATAGCAACAGCTTTTGAGCCAAAGACATTTTATGTATATGAAAGCAATATGTTTTTGATATGAACACATATGACATAGAGTATCCCAGGTTTATCTTAATTTTTAGGTAAAATTATAAATTTACTAGCTTATTTTATGTTGATGAAAAATTAAACCAAACAAACTCCCACGTCTCAGGAGGGGCTTTATGGGGTTTCCATAGGCCTTTAGGCAGCATCCCTGGAGGCTGTGTTCCTGTTAAGGGAAAGTAGGAAGGCACCGACCCTCGGTTTCGAAAGAAGTCTGATCCCTGGGGAGGAGGTTACTGCAGCAAGGTTGGGCCCCCGTCCCAGAAGAGCTTTGCATGCCACCAGTTTTGTATGCCACCAGTTGTCCAGAAAGAAGGGTTTGAACCCCTGTTTGACTCAGGAACCAAGGCATGTGTATCAGTTTCCCAGGGTTGCTATAACAAATCACTACAAGCTGGATGATTGAAAACAACTGAAATTTACCATCTCACAGTCCTGGAGGTTAGAAGTCTGAAGTCTAAAATCTGAAATCTGAAACCTGAAAGTCTGGAACGCATTGGCAGGGCAATTCTCCTTGCGAAGCCCACAGGGGGACATTCTCCGTTGCCTCCTCCGAGCTTCTGACAGTGGGATTCCTTGCTTTGCAGCTGCATCTCTACAGTCTCCGTTGGCTGTCACTTTTTCACATTGTCTTAAAAGGACAATAGCCATATAGGATTAAGGACCTGCCCTATCTCAGTATAACCTTGTCTTAAGTCATTACATCTACAATGACCGTATTTCCAAATAAGATCTGAAGTTTTGGGGCTGAGACTTTAACATATCTTTGGGGCCTCCAGCATTCAGCCCATGATAGTAAGCTAGAAAGCTTTAAGTCTGTAGAGTGGGTGAGAGTAGTCTGTTTATCCAGCAGTACGGTAAGAAAGGGAAGGAATGGATCACAAAAATCAAGTGGCTCATACTGTATTAGATACTTGCAACTCTCCAGCCTTGGAGACTCAATGGTGAAATTAAAGATACATCGATGACCTGGGGAAGACACCTCAATTCAGCAGGAATAATCAAATACCTCCTGTGCCAGAGGTCCCTCACTAGAAATGTTTAAAAAGTTACATCATTTATTTTTACCAGTCCCCAAACTCCCTTTTAAAAAGCCCTCAGCTGGGCACGGTGGCTCACGCTTGTGATCTCAGCATTTTGGAAGCCTGAGGTGGGCAGATCCCTTGAGCCCAGCCTGAGCAATATGGGGAAACCTTGTCTCTACTTACAAAAAAAAAAAAAAAAAAAAAAATTAGCTGGGTGTGGTGATGCAAGCCTGTAGTCCCAGCTACTTGAAAGGCTAAGGCAGGAGGATCGATGAGCCCAGGAGGTTGAGGCTATAGTGAGCTGTGACCGTGCCACTGCACTCCAACCTCAATGACAGTGTGATTGTCTCAAAATAAATAAAAATAAAAGACTCAGCAGAATGTACTCACTCTGCTTACGTTGAAAGGAAATTACATTAATGGGGAGATTTTTTTAGCACTGCTGAAGTGTGGGTATATCAGTGTTTTACTTGAAGTTTCTTATGCTCTATGTTGCCATATGAAATACAGGGATGGCTGGAATGATCGCTGTAGATAGCCGCGGGTTAAGAACAGAAGTAATTAAACTTACCCTCCAAAATGCAGCGATTAAAAGCCAAGGAAAGGTATTCCAAATGTTATGCTTGTTTCTGGCAAATACTTTTTTGATGCTTCCCTTAAATGCTTTGCCATTTGGTTTGGAAAAGTTATCAGGCATCTTTGCCACCTAATTATGGACTATTTCCAAGGCTTTTGAGGAGGTGCCATAAATGGCAGATAGATAGTTGAGGAGAAAGCGCTTGTTTTTATATGGTTTGATCTTGCTCATTAAGGATTGGAATGTAAAATGGGCCATTTAACAATCTAAGATCCTTGCCAATAATTTTCCAAGGTACATGTGTTATGTGATTTTGATTACGTTAAGTTGCCACATCATAAAGTCATACCTATGGAAAGTTCACATTTGCAAAAAATGTGAAGTTGGGTGATTTCTCTTTCTTCAAGAATTTTCTTTTTTTTGCACTTTGTTTTCTGAACCTTTGTAGAGTTAATGAGCATCAAAACTATTATGTAGACAATAAGGTGTAAAATGTGGCTTTGAAATATAGTAAGAAAATATCTTTCACTATTTGAAAATTCAGGCCATAGCAGGTGTAATAACCTGCAGCAGAAAGCTTCTTCCTATGTTTCTGTTGTCCCAGTTTCCATAAAAAATGTGAGAGAACATCTGGATAAGCTATAGAAGAAGGAAATGCCAGGACCCTCCCTCCTGCCCTGGCCCACACCTTTTAGTGTCTTAGAAACAGCACACAGTAATTTAGGACTGCACACTTGTTTGAGAAGCTTTGCAAAACAAAGTCAAATCCAGAAATGCGAAAGAAAATGCCTTTATGAGACTACTAGTCAACAGAATACAATTTTTATTTTAGACTTCAGGTGTCCTCATGCTATACGAAAAAAGTTCACTTTAGCATATTAGTGAAGGGATACATTTTGACTTGGCTTTTTCAATTGCAAAGTAGTTGGGGTAGTAAGTAATACCAGCCTTCCCTTCAGCAATAGGAATTAGTAGTTATAAAGAATTTTGTTCTCACTGGATCCTTCCAGTTTGATTGGATGAAGTTTCTGAAAATGACAATTACAGACTGAATTCTAGCTTGCTTTTTATTTTAGTTGAACGCTGTACTTCAGAAAAGATACATTTGGGTTAAAATGTGAGCTACACCTTTTTTTTTTTTTTGAGACGGAGTCTTGCTCTGTCTCCCAGGCTGGAGTGCAGTGGCCGGATCTCAGCTCACTGCAAGCTCCGCCCCCCGGGTTCACACCATTCTCCGGCCTCAGCCTCCCAAGTAGCTGGGACTACAGGCGCCGGCCACCTCGCCCGGCTAGTTTTTTGTATTTCTTAGTAGAGACGGGGTTTCACCATGTTAGCCAGGATGATCTCTATCTCCTGACCTGTGATCCGCCCGTCTCAGCCTCCCAAAGTGCTGGGATTACAGGCTTGAGCCACCGCGCCCGGCCGAGCTACACCTATTAGACACATGCAAGAGACACGCCTGTTAGAATGCTGGAATCTGAAACAGAGCGCCAGCAAGGATGTGGAGCAATAGAATCGCCTTTCATTGCTGGTGGGAGCGCAAAATGGTGTAGCCACTTGGGAAGAGCGTTTGGCAGTTTTTTTTTTTCCCAAAGCTAAACATAGTCTTAGCATATAAGCGAGCAATCAAGATCATTGGTATTTCAACATAAGTTGAAAACTTAGGTTCACGCAAAAATCTCATGAAATGTTTATAGCAACGTTATTCACAATTGCCAAAATTTGGAAGTAAGCAGAATATCCTTCAGTAGATGCATGGATAGACCCACAGTGGTGTGGTCATACACTGTCTGTTACTCAGTGATGAAATGTGCTAAAAGTAGGTATATCTCATTATACATTTGTCAAAACCCAGCGAGCTCCAATGAAAACAATGGACTTTAGTTAATAACATATCAATATTGGCTCGTCAGTTGTAACAAATCTACCAAATGATGCAAGATGGAAATAATAGGGGGAAGCTGCTTGTGGGGAGGCGGGTGTGTGGGAAATTTCTATACTTTCTGATCACTTTTTCTATAACCTTAAAACTCCTCTTCAAAAAAGTATATTTTAAAAAAGCCATTAACTTGTGAGAAGACCTGGAGGAAACTTGAATGCATATTGTAAGTGAAAGAGGCCAGTCTGAAAAAGCTACTATACAATTCCAACTATATGACATTCTGGAAAAGATAATGCTATAGAGATAGCAAAATGATCAGTGGTTTTGGGGGTTTTGGTGGGGAGGGATAAAATAGTTGAACAGAGGATGTTTAGATCAGTAAAACTATGCTGTCTCATACCGCAGTTGTGGGTACATGTCATTATACATTTGGCAGAACCCACAGAATTGTATACCACAAAGAGTGAATCCTAATGTAAAGTTAATAATAACGTGTCCATATTGGTTCATCAGTTGTAACAAATGTACCACACCAATGCATGATGTTAATAATGGGGGAAACTCATGGGGGTGGTTGGGAATATACGTAGTTTTTCCCTCATTTCTGCTGTAAATCCAAAACTGCTCTAAAAATGAAACATTATTAATTTTTTAAATCAGCAAGAAATTATATGAAACTCAGATTTCAGTCTTTACAAATAAAATTTTACTAGAACACACACACACATCTGCATAGTCATAGCCTTCATTGGGCCCATGTTGGCCTGGATGGGTAGAGACCTTCCCAGTGGGGCGTTGCTCTTCCATAGCATCCATGGGGCTGCACTCATCCTATGTTGAAATCTTCAGGAGGTCGGACTCCCCTGCTCCCTGAGTCTCTTGTTTACTTATACACAGCTTTGATTCTATGCCTGGCTTACTGGGCATCCCAGAATTTCTCATCTGTAAAACGAGACTCAAGTGCTTACTCTTTCTCTGTCATTTTTTCTAATTCAATTTCCATACCCCCAGGGATGCTTTTGAGAGAATGATACATTAGAAGCATAGGTTTCCTTACTGGACAAAACAGAGTTCCCGAAAGAACGGCTTGATTGACATGAGTGAATTTGGAGCTGATGTCAAATCAGGTTAGTAGCATTTTGAAGCATAGATACTTTTACAGCTGGAAAACAACCATAATTGATTATTTGATGCAGTTTTATGCCAGTAGGGTTGGGGTGGGGGACTGGTCTCAAAGTCCACAAATCTCCAAGTTTAACAATGTATATAACATAGTGGAATTAATCTGAGTTGTAAAGGCAGCAATGCCTCGGTTTGCATTTCACATCTCCACCACCAGGCAGCTAAGTGGCTTTGGGCAGCAGATTAGCTTCTCTGAAGCTCAGTTTCCATATCTATGAAATGGGAACAGCCATACGTACTTCACAGTTACCTAGGAGGATTGAAACAGACAACACATATCAAATGTCTTACATGGGTCCCGGCATAGCACCAGGTACAGCTTCCGAACAGGTTTCATTTTGAGTACAGTGAACTGCCAGTTTTGTTTTTCCCTTCTTGAATGTCTCAGAAGAAACTCTAATCTGTCCTAGTTTTTTCCTCACTCAGATGACCAGGAAAATGTGTTTTAATGTTAAACTAAACGTTTTTTTGATGTAAGTCTTTCATTTGTCCTGTATCCTCTGGGCATGCTCTTAAAAGTCTTTATAGAAGGTGGCAATTAAATGATTCTCTTGATTTCCCACAGATTACATAACTCCAATTACTCTGGCCTATTAGAATAAGAGCTGTTTAATATTCCTTTGAGAATGTGCCTTCCGTCTCTCCAGTTTCTCCTTGGTCCCTTAGAAATAAGTGGATCAAAATGGAGTACAGTCTTTCCTATGGGACTGACTGACACAGAGGGTACCAGAAAGGTCACTTCCCAGGCCTTTGCATGTTGTGTTCAGTTTACTTTGTCTTTCTGTGTTGTTTTCTTTTCCTCCCCTCATATTGTTGACTCCTGTCCTGACCTTCTCTTTGTCCTGCTTTTTTTTTTTTTTTTTCTTCAAAAGTATTGCTTATTGGGGTTGGGTACAGTGGTCATGCATGTAATCCCAGCACTTTGGGAGACTGAAGCAAACAAATTGCTTGAGCCAGGAGTTCAGGACTAGCCTAGGCAGCATGGTGAGACCCATCTCTAAAAAAAAGAAAAAAAAGCGCATATTGGTTAAGCCTGAAAGCTCTGGAATTGGATGACTTGGGTTTGAATCCTACCTCTATTACTTAGCAACTGTGTCCTTGCTGAATTCACTTAAATTTTCTGAAACTTAGTTTCCTCATCTGTAAAATGCAATGAACACTTTTGATAGGGTTTGGCTCTGTGTCCCCACCCAAATCTCATCTCGAATTGTAATCCCCATGTATCAAGGGAAGGACCTGGTGGGAGGTCATTGGATCCTGGGGGCAGTTTCCCTCATGCTACTCTCATAATAGTGAGGGAGTTCTCATGAGATCCGATGGTCTTAAAAGTAGCAGTTTCCGCTACACATTCTCTCTCCTGCCACCGTGTAAGATGTGCCTTACTTCCCCTTGGCCTAACACTGTGATTATAAGTTTCCTGAGGCCTCCCCAGCTGTGTTGAACTGTGAGTCAGTTAACCTTTTTGCTTTGTAAATCACCCAGTCTTAGGTAATCTCTTCACAGCATTGTGAGAACGGACTAATACAACAGTATCTACTACAAAGATGTGAGGATTTAATGTATTGATGTATATAAAGTTCTCAGAGCAACGTCAGCACACAGTGCTCAACAAATACTAGCTGCTGCTTACGTTATTTTGAAATCATTTTAGACTCACAAGAAGTTGAAAAAAATCGTACAGAGAGTTTCCAGGTTCTTTCTCCCAGCTTTCTCCAATGATAACATCTTTCATAGTTGTAGTACTTTATCAAAACCAAGCCATTGATATTGGTATAACACTATTAACTGAACTACTGACTTTATTGAGATTTCACTAGTTTTTTTCATCATGCTTTTAAAAAAAATTTTATTTTAAAGATACGAGATCTTGCTCTGTCACCCAGGTGCTGCAGTGCAGTGGTGTAATCATAGGTCACTGCAGCCTCAATCTCCTAGGCTCAAGTTTTCCTCCCACCTTAGCCTCCAAAGTAGCTGGGACTATTGGTGCATGCCACCATACCTGGCAAATTTTTTAATTATGATTTTACAAACAGGTCTTACTTTGTTGCCCAGGCTGGCCTTGAACTCCTGGCCTGAAGTGATCCTTCTGCTTCAGTCTAAATTCTGAGATTACAGGTGTGAATCACCATGCCTGGCCTAATGCTTGCTTTCTTGTGTTTGTGTGTGTGTATAGTTATATGAAATTTTACTACCTGTCTAGATGTGTGTAACTGCCACCAGAGTAGTGATATGAAATGGTTGCATTTCCACAAACTAACTTCCTTGTGCAATCTTTTTTATAGTTACACTCTCTTTTCATCCCTAACCCCACTCCCCTTCCAGCAGCCATTGACCCATGCTCCATCACTTTTTGAGAATGTCACATAGGTGGAATCTTAGCTTTTGAGACTGATCTTTTTCACTCTCTATAATCTTGAGATGCATCCAACTCGTTTGTGTAGTAGTGGTTGCTTTTTGTTGCCAATTAGTATATATGCCATTGCATGGATGGATCGTAGTTTGTTTACTGTTTGAAAGACATTTGGGTTGGTGTCAGTTTGTTGGCTATTACAAATAAAGCTGCTATGAAAATTCATGTACATTTTATGTGAGAATGTTTTCATTTCTTGAGGAGAAATACCCAAGAGTATGACTGCTGAGTCATATGCTAGATGTTTAACTTTTTAAAAAACTGTCAAATTGTTTCCAATAGGGGTTGTACATTTCACATTCCCACCAGCAATGTATGAGGGACCCAGTTCCTCTACATGCTTGCCAGAATTAGTATTATCACTATTTTTTATTCTTGCCATCCTAAGAGGTGGGTAGTGGTATCTCATTGTGGTTTTAATTTGTATTTTCCTCTGGCTAAGGATGTACTTATTCACCATCCATATTCTCTTTGGTGAAGGTCTGTCTGTTCAAGTCTTTGGCCCATTAAAAAACTTAGATTGTTTACTATTTAGTTTAGCAAGTTCTTTGTCAGACATGTATTTTGCAGACATGTTCTCACTTTCTGTTGATTATCTTTTCATCCTATTCCCAAGATATTTTGTGGAAAACAAATACATAATGAATTGAAATTTTTATGTTACTGATCATGCTTTCAGTTTTGTGCCTAAGATTTCTTTGCTTAACCCTAAGTTACAAGGATTTTCTCCGTTTTTCCTAAAGGTTTTATATTTTTACATTTACCATTTTACATTGAGGTCTAGGATCCATTTTCATGTAATTTTTGTTGAAGGTATGGTTTAGACTGTAAATGTTTTTCCCCCCCTTTGGGCCTTTGGATAGCCAGTTGTTCCAACACCATTTCTTGAAAATGGAGGAAGTCTCCTTCCTCCATTCAGTTGCTTTTTAAATCTTTGTTAAAAATAAATGCGCTGGGCATTCTTACATAGAGCTATTTCTGGGTTCTGTAATCTGTTCCATTAATCTATGGATCTACTTCTCTGCCAATACCACACTGTGTTGATTACTATAGTTACATAGTAAGTCTTAAAATTGGGTATTGTGATTCCTCTGACTTTATTCTTCTTTTTCAAATTTGTTTTAACTTTTTAGTTCTGTTGACTTGCCATATACATTTTAGAAGAAGCCTGTGTATATCTACAAAAAATCTTGCTAGAATTATCTGTTACTTTAAATGTTAATACTTTCTTCATCCTGTATTTGTTTTATTGTCTCAGTTTAAAGCTCTTTAAATCTTTACAAATAACTTTCAAAAAGGCTTCAGGGATGAGTTAGCCTGATTGCAACATTTTACTATGGAGAAAATGTAGACTTTTTTTGGGACAGATTGAGTGAAGTTAGGTGACTTGCCCAAGGTTACCCAGGAAACTAACTGGCTTAGGATGAATTCCCCAGCCTCAAACTTCTTGTTCTGTAGGATTTTCCAGTTGCCCTACAGCCTCCCCTCTTAAGCCTACTTAATCTTATTTCTTTTTCGTACATTTCTAGTTTGTTTAAAGAGATTGTTTTAGAACTTCACTGTTGTGTTCCAGAGAAAGCATGATCTACAATAGTATAGAGTCACCTTGGAAACTTGTTAAAACTACAGATTCCTATACTCTACCCCTGCATATTCTAATTCAGTAAGCATGATGTGAGGCTCAGGCACCTCAAATTACTGTGATGCAAGTGAGCTGTGCACCACCTTTTGAGAAACCTGGGATGATAAAATAGAAACACAGGACTTGGAGTCAGATAGACCTGGAGTCAACTCCCGACTTCTTAATTTACTTATATAATATCTTATGCTTCAGTTTCTTCATGTATGAACTGAGGAGAGTGACATTTGTTTTGTGTTTTCTTACTGTTTAAACACAGCATGTATGAAGTTTGTAGCATTAAACTTGGTACCCCAAATCAGTGAATGCTACTTCCTTTCTTTTCTTCCTCCTTAATAGACTGCAGTTTGATGTCTGTTGGAGGAAGAGACGGTGTGACGTGTGTCACAGACCACCCCACTTCTCTCCTGGTCCCTGGGAAGACTATACTTTACTGTCCCTCTGCCTCTAGGTAGGGTGATGTCACTCTTTCCAGTCAATGGAAGGTGAGTGGAACTGACTCATGTCCCTTCCTGGCTGAGATGGTTCAGTCATTGATTAGACTTACCTTTTGCTTCTCCGCATCTGCTAGCTGGGTGATACCAGGATGACAGTGAAGCAAGAAGATGGTGAAACTGGCCAGGTGAGGTGGCTCATGCCTGTAATCCCAGCACTTTGGGAGGCCAAGGAGAGCGGGTCACGACGTCAGGAGATCGAGACCATCCTGGCCAATATGGTGAAACCCCATTTCTACTAAAAATACAAAAATTAGCCAGGCGTGGTGGTGTGTGCCTATAATGCCAGCTACTTGGGAGGTTGAGGCAGGAGAATCGCTTGAACCTGGGAGGCAGAGGTTGCAGTGAGCTGACATCTCACCACTGCATTCTAGCCTGAGCAACAGAGCAAGACTCTGTCTCACAAAAAAAATAAAAAAATAAAAAAGATGGTAAAAGTACAAGACGGAAGTAGCCTGATCCTCTGAGTCACCATTCGGGGGAGACGCCAAACTCCGTGAACACATTAGAGTGATTCAGAAGAGAACTAAAACTTTGTTGTTTTAAACCACTGAGATTTGGGGGCATGTGTGCTATACTTAGGGTTAATTACTCCAATTAATATACTGTTGGCTATTTTTAAACACTTAAAATTATCTTTCGAATATTATCTTTGTTCTATGTTCTAAATGCTTTATGATTTATACTAGCTACAGGAAGTACATTAAGACATATAAGCAGTACGGTAGGAGACAAAAGCATGATGAGATCTTCATTGGTAGAGAATACACAATTTTTTAAATCCAGAATATTTTTGTGGGTTTTATGTATATAATCTCAAACATCAGAGACAGGTCTCTTAACCAGGTGAAAGTCAAGATAATAATCCCTTGACAATAAGGGCTATCAGGAACCAGAGGTAGTAGTTGGTAGATAATCTCAGAGGGACTACACTGTTGAAGACGTGGTCCAAATAGTCTAGAGACGAGGGTGGGCATTCTTACACTGGGAGAATGGTGCTGGACATAGAAGAAAAGACCAAGGGTTTAGCACGTGACTTACTATGCCATTGCTCATTGTAAAACAGAAGATTCTCGTTCCATGGAGTAGCTGCCCAGGGACCAGATCTAAAATATGTAGCCTTTTGCCTCCAGTGATCTTCTAGACCTATAAGATGAGGCTCCTTCAAAGGCACAGGCCTAAGTACATGATCCACTAATACAAGAGAGAAATCATCTTAGGTCATCAGATCATTAAGAGGGACCCTTATTTCACCACTTTCTATGAATAGATAAAAAGCCCATTCTGGCTTAGAGATTTCCCCTCTGAAAGGATTTATATTTTTATTATCAATAGGTCCTAAGTCGTTTTTGATTCATGAATTATTTAAAAGTTTATTGGTTAATATCCAAACACTTGGGGATTTTCCAGTCATCTTTCTGTTATTGATTTCTGGCTCAATTTTCCTGAGGTCTGTGAACCCACTCTGTATAATTTCAATTCTTGGAGATTTGCTGAATGCTGCTTTCTGGCCCAGCATGTAGTTAATTGTTGTAAACATTCTGTTTACTCTTGAAAGTAATTCACATGCTACAGTTGGTGGATATAGCATTGAAGAGTGTTAATAGTAAGTTACCACAACTCCTGGCTAATTTTTGTATTTTTAGTAGAGACGGGGTTTCCCCACATTGGCCAGGCTGGTCTCAAACTCCTGACCTCAAGTGGTCCGTCTGCCTTGGCCTGCCAAAGGGTTGGGATTATAGGCGTGAGCCACTGCACCCAGCCTACTTTCTTATAGAAGCTTCCTGGTTAACCTCTTCAGGTAGGTCCCATTATTCTCCTCCTTATAGAAATTAAAGAACTAGAATTCAAAAGGATTATTTGTCCAAGGTCTCAAGTGACCCGGCTGGGATTTGAGCCCGAGTTCTTCTGGCGCTATAATCACTGCCTTATATTGCCTCTTGTCAACAAGTCTGATGTTACTCTCTCATCTCTCAAGTAACCTCATTGGCCTCTGCCTCCCTTGTTATCAATATTTATTTAGTATTTAGAATTCAAAATCTGAGGACAGGGCCATTTTGTTACTGTGACACGAATGTGTTCAATGGTTCAGAAATGTATTTTGAAAAAGAAGAAAGTGAAATTTTGGGAACACTCCTCCCTCTTCCTCACCCTGTGTGAGAACAGTCACTGAGCCCTGATTCCATGCCTAGAATGTCTCCTGAACGTGCTTCTAGTCTGGCGCCAGTCCTTCTCAGTTGGGTAACTGCTGGAACCTTCTGCTTGTTTCCACACCTCCAGGCTTCAC
Source organism: Macaca mulatta (assembly GCF_049350105.2). NCBI lineage: Eukaryota > Metazoa > Chordata > Mammalia > Primates > Cercopithecidae > Macaca > Macaca mulatta. The sequence goes on along the minus strand of NC_133413.1, from coordinate 21,264,536 downwards.
CTCTCCAGCCCAGCCACGTCATGGATTCAGGATGAGCGTTTAAAACTATGTCACAGATAAGGTCCTTGTGACTGCATTGTGCTTAGGACATAACTCCATCCCTTAGCAGAGGTTCCCAGCCTTCTCTATAGACTCACTCCCTTCCATATTCGCATAGGCATCTGAAATTCCAGCCATGTTGAGCTCCTCGCAGGTCCCAAACTCTGCCGTGCTTTCTCATGTCTGTCCTTCTTTCCAAGGCCGTCCCCCTCTGGCCCCGTCTTGAATGCTCTTTTCCTATCTCCCATTTCTTATCTCACCTGCACTCCTACTTGCCTTTCCTGACTCAGATTTGAGTCTAAGTAGCCTAATCTGATCAGATGCTCTTTCCCTTTGCTCCTCTGTAGCACCCTACTCTCGTCTTCCCGTAGCCCAGAGTCTTCTGATTTATGGCAGGGGAAATAATCTGTGAGTTCTCTAGGAGGGCAGGGTTTGTAGCCCCATCACAGAGCCTGACAGTTCTGAGGTACACAGTACGTTTATGCTGGAGGAATGGGGCATGAGAGATTTGTCTGTTCGGTCACCTGCCGTCCATCCCATTAAAATTTTCTCTTTTGGCAGTAAAGAATTCAGTGTGGAAGAAAATGAACGATGGTGATAATTACATTATGTAAATCCAGCAAGAAGGAGAAATTTAGAAGGCACTTAGAGATGCAGCTGTGCCCGGAAAACGTGCTAGCCTAGGGCTTGGGAGAATCATGTCCCCCCTCTGAACTGTGGTTTCTAGGACAATGAGAAGCTGGGTGCCATGACTGCTAGGGTTTTCTTTTCTTTTCTTTCTTTCTTTCTTTTTTTTTTTTTTTTTTTTTGAGATGGAGTCTTGCTCTGTCACCTAGGCTAGAGTGCAGTGGCATCATCTTGGCTCACTACAACCTCCCCTCACAGGTTAAAGCGATTCTCCTGCCTCAGTCTTCTGAGTAGCTGAGATTATAGGTGACCACCACTGAGCCTGGCTAATTTTTATATTTTTGGTAGAATTGTGGCTTCACCATGTTGGCTAGGCTGGTCTCGAACTCCTGACTTCAAGTGATTCACCCGCCTCAGCCTCCCAAAGTTGTGGGATTACAGGTATGAGCCACTGCGCCCCACCAATTACTAAGGTTTTCTTAGGTCTATGCATGCCAACCCTGCAGTCACAGTACGTAGTCCTCTGTGTCATAATTTTTAGGATATGTATTTTGCAGAGACATATCTTCCTGAGCAACCTGGAATCTGATTATTTCTTCGCAATAATTAGTACAAATCTCATTTTAAGCACACAGACATAGCTGGTTGCACTAATATTGCCTGTATTCACAGTGCTTTGTGGGGCTGAGGCAGAAGGATCATTTGAGGCCAGCCTGGGCAATGTAGTGAGACCCCATCTCTAAAAAAAAAAAAAATCAGCTGGAAGTGGTGGCAAGGGCCTGTAATCCTACCTGTTTGAGGGCTGAAGTGGGAGGATTGCTTGAGCCCAGGAGTTTGAGGCTGCTGTGAACTATGATCACACCACTGCTCTCTAGCCTGCGCGACGGAGAGAGAATCTGTCTTTAAAAAATAAAAAAGCATATAGGAATATAATGACTTTTATTAAGTTCCTCTTTTAAAAGCCTATCTATTCTTCCTTCAGGGTATTAAATAAATGACATGTTAACATAAATCAGCACATTTTTATTTTAAGATATCCTAACATGTCAAAATATATAAATCAAAATGAATGCAAAGTAATTCAATGAAGATACTTTGGGAAGCTACTCCCATGAGTCTGCCTTCGCTTAAATTATTTTTGGAACTTCTTGTTCAGAATTATCCTAGAGCACTTGGCACATTCTTTTTTCTAACATTGGCAAATCTATATCTCTGTAGGACAGATTTTCGAACAAAATGGGCAATTGAACTGTATTTTTGTGTTTATTAATTTACTCTGCTTATGTGTGGAGAGCATAGAGTAAAGACAAAATGAACACAGTCTACACTCTGGTTAAACATTGTGTTAGGGTGTTCTTGTGTTGCTATTAAGGAATACCTGAGACTAGGTATTTCTTTTTAAACACAAGAGGTTTAATTCAGGAGTCCTCAACCACTGGGCCACAGACCCATACTCATCCATGGCCTGCTAGGAACCCGGCCCTATAGGAGGAGAATGGCAGGCGAGTGAGCGAAACTTCATTTGTATTTACGGCCACTCCCCATCTCTTGCATCATGCTTAAGTTCCGCCTCCTGTCAGATCAGTAGTGACATTAGATTCTCATAGGAGTGTGAACCCTATTGTGAACTGTACACGTCAAGGATCTAGGTTGTGAGCTCCTTATGAGAATGTAATGCCTGATGATATGTCAGTGTCTCTCATCAACCCCAGATGGGACTGTCTAGTTACAGGAAAAAAAGTTCAGGGCTCCCACTGATTCAACCTTACGGTGAGTTGTATAATTATTTTCTTATATAGTACAATGTAATAATAATAGAAATAAAGTGCATAATAAGTGTAATGAGTTTGAATCATCCCCAAATCATCTCCCCCAAACCTGCCCCATCCCCGTGGAAAAATTGTCTTCCACAAAACCAGTCCCTGGTGCCAAAAAGTTTGGGGATCACTGGCTTAATTGGCTCACAGTTCTGCTGATTGTACGTGGGTGACACTGGCCTCTTCTTAGCACTTGGGAGGCCTCAGGGAGCTTTTACTTTCGGTGCCAGTTGAGGCAGGAGCAGATACATCACATGGTGAGAGCAGAAACGAGAGAGAGAGACGGGGGAGGTACCACACACTTTTAAACAACCAGATCTTGCAAGGACAGCACCATGGAGTTGGTCCTAAATCATTCATAAGAAATCTGCCCCCATGATCCAGTCACCTTCCAGGAGGCCCCACCTCCAACATTGGAGATTACATTTCATCATGAAATTTGGGGGCACAAATGTCCAAACCATATCAAATATTAGCCAGTCCTTGAATGAAAACAAAAATCATGGAGTTTTGGAGCCTGAAGGTGACAGGAGGGTCAGGATTCTGCAATTTTTTTTCTATGACCCCTCATCAGTGCCTGGCGATGGTATTTGTCTGAGTCTGAATGTCTGGATGCCTGAATTTGAGGAAGCTGCGTCTTCTAATGCCATGTTTTCTTTTATCTTGGACTTGAGGCTTTCTCTTTTTTTAAAAATAGGAACAAATAGCATAAAGAAATAACTAAAGATCTTCCCTAATTTAACCAGAGTATTTCTTTTTCTAGTTTTAAAAATATCATATGAATATTTAAGATACATTGAGATCCTACTATATATATATCTTGTGCCTTTCCTCTTTTGCCTAGTATTGTATGATAACATTGCCACGTCATTAAATGCATTTTGAAACTTTTTTTAATGGGTGCATTTCATTCAATCATGTATATCCACAGTGTCTTGGTCATTTTCCTATTGTCTTCTTCAGAGTTGATGATATGGATATGCCTATTTGGCTGTGCCATCTATGTTAAAAGTATTATAATTAAAATACCTGTTTGAGAAGTTAAAACTTCTTCATGAAAATGAAATTTTTATGAATGAGGTTGACGTTTTTCACATGTTCTTTGTCCTGTTAAATGGTCTTTTGATTCATATTCTGGATTGTTTGATATAAATGTTGTCATTCATCTTTTCTTCTCATTTACGCTTTTTGGATCCATTTTGCTCTTCTTGTTTTTGCTTTCTGAGTCAGTTGACTTTGGGTCTGTCTTGTAAACAGCATATAATTGGATGTTGAGAATCTCTGTCTTTGTTAGGGATGTGTAACCTATTCGTGTTCATCACATTTCACAGGTCTAATCTGTTTTCAATTTTTCTACTTCAAATGTTTCTTGAAATTCTCAATTGCTTTAGTTATATGGATTTTTTTTTTCTTATGATTTGGAAGACACACATCCGGTATCTATTCTGTTTGTGCTAATTTTGTAGTTTTTAAAATTGAAAATGGTTGGTTTGACTCAAAGTAGCTCTGAAGTTAATCTCAAAGAGAGGGTTCAAAAGAAGTCATGAGCAATAGGGCATTCTTGGAATGTGTCCTCCCAAGGACACCACTCTGAAGGGCAAATTCATTTGGTTGGCAAGTGTTATGTATTGATGGAGATGGAGCCTCACTCTGTCGCCCAGGCTGGAGTACAGTGGCGCAATCTGGGCTCACTGCAACCTCTGCCTCCCAGGTTCAAGTGATTCTCTTGCCTCAACCTCCGAGTAGCTGGGATTACAGCCCCCCGCCACCATGCCTGGCTAATTTTTGTATTTTTAGGAGGGATGGGGTTTCACCATGTTGACCAGGCTGGTCTTAAACTCCTGACCTCATGCGTCCACTCGACCTCCCAAAGTGTGTTGATATTTTTATGTTCAAAAATAGTGTTTTACATTAAAGTCAGTTTGAGCATTTCTTCACCAATATTACCTTTTGTTTACTTCAACACTTGTTTAAAATAAAAACATCAGTGAAAAACTCTTTAGCAGGCCTCCTTTCTCTGTTACACATTCTGTCTTCTTTGTTAGTCCTCACTGTGTCTGCAGTACAATGTGTAGAAGTAACCAGCCAGTGGCCAGCAAGGGCAGCACCGTGTAGAAGAAATGCTCTGAATTGTTGTGTCTTTAGTCACTTTCCTTCTTGCCTTCAGTGTCCACGTCTGTAAATGGAAGAGTTTGGAACACATAAACTATGATGTCACTTCTAGTTTCAACCTTCTGTGATCAGAGTTTATTAAACACCTATTTGAATAACTTCAGTACTGGCTCTATATAGAATGGGAAGCATAAAACCAATTTCTGTTGAAAAAGAGAAGATCCTAAGCTGATTAAAAAAATTCTTGTGTCTTGATCTATGTGATGGTTATAGAAGGGTATAATATGTAAAAACTCATGGAGCTGTATCTTTAAAGATGGTCGTACTTTACTCACCTGTGTATTGATAACTCAGTAAATAGGAAAACTGAACATCCCCATCCCACCAGAAAGAAGAACAGAAACTGGCTAACTGACAATATGTTTAAACATTGTGTTATGAGGCAGGATGGTATAATGGCGAATCTACAAAAAGTAGACAATGAGTTTGAATCCTGACATTACATATTAGCCTTGGAATTTCGCATACATTATTTAGCCTTTTGAGTCTCAGCTTTCCATTTTTTAGTAAAGGTAAGATTTGTAATAATGACTTTATCAGGCAGTCAGGAGTATTGAATGAGTTATGAGGCATATAAAGCACTTGGCATATAATAGGTGATCAATACACATTTTTAAAGGGGGGCAGTAAGAGTATTACACAAATGTGACAGATTTCAAAGAACTAAAAGATTCTACATCATTCTTTTAGTAGAGCAAAGTCTTTGGGATCTTCCACAGCAATGAAACTTGTTAACTTTAACACAGCATTTTCCAGAGTCACTTGATCATAGAAGCTCTTTTTTTCTAAATACCACCTCTCAGGAATAATTAATGTGTTAGTTGACGTCTGGGATTCCCCTAACTCAGGAGTCCTCAAACACCGGATGGACGCTGGTATACAAGTGTTCTCCCCAAATAAAATCACCCTAAAATAAATACAACCCAGAAATCTCAGCGTGAAAGAGACTATGAAGAAAAAGCTAGGGTCATAATTTTGCTGGTGACATTGCAAATTGCTAATACCTCTTTTGGAGAGCCACTTACAATAATAAAAGTGATTTATAATAAAAGTCACAGGGGCTGATTATGGTGTTAAATATATTAACCCCACTTTTCAGATTATAGCCTAAGGAAAGACCTCCAGTAGGAACAAACAAAATTTATTTGTTCAAAAATGGTTGACTGGGTTATAATAATGTGTAGAAACAACCAACTGAAAGATGGCTAATTGAAGTGCTTTAGCAAAACAATGGAATATTGCATCATTCAAAATGACAGGTATATGGACTCAGTAGATATATGGAGACATCAAGCAAAAAGTTAGAAAATAGTGTGTGCATGGTGAACACAACCACAGAAAACCGGTCTGTGCAAAGATAAAGGTTAGAAGTGAATTTTGTAAATCTGGTTTGATGTAGGAAAGGGATGATCTATATTTTAATGTTTGATTTATTACAGAATCATTGCTAAATGACTCAATAAAAACAAAGTATTAAATAAAAACAAATTATATGTTCTGAGCTAGAACAGGATGTTTATGAAAATAGGTGAGAGTATGTAAAATATAAAATAAAAATAAAGAGCTGACATATAGGTAGAATTATAGAAAAATAGACATGATACGCCTTGAAATTTTATAGAGTTTTGTCTCACCAATGCATTGTGAAAGTAGTTATCACACATAAGAAGTGTTTTTCCGGAAAGAATTTTCAATTCAGTGAAAACCCCAAAATATGGAGATGAAAATTCATGAGAGAAGTTGCTCTTAAAGATATCAAATTCCCCGTCAGCTGTGCTTTTTTTTTCCAGCTGCTTTTCCTCTTTTTCTTTTGTGATAAAGGAGAAGGTTTTATAGATGCTGAAATGGTTTACCACTGCCTTATTTAGTTGCTCTCCCGCTTTTATGTCTCCCCAAAGGGTCACAAAATCTATCCGTTTAAAAAGAGAAAATGATGTGTTTTTAGTGCAAAGAGAGAATAGCCACTTTAAAGAACCATTAGGAAGTAGAAATAAATGGAATCTCGCAACTTTAGTTCACCACGTACTAGGACTTTTGATCATCGCAGATGTCAGAAGCTACACAAGGAAAATGGAATGAGCTTCTGGGTGGGGGCTGCCTCCTTTTCACCCCTTGAAAGCCCAAATTAACTCTTGCATGCTTATCCAGTGAAAAAGATGGTTAGAGTGCCTTAGCAGAACAGGGAAGTCACTGGTTGTGGGACCCTCCTCATTTTTGGGGGGCCTTTATGGGTGTTTCTTGTGAACAGATGATCTTGAGGAAATAATGAATAATCTTGAAAGATATGGCGGGGATGGGGAGGTGCCTAGGTGTTTCAGGGGATGAAGACAGCTGTGTATTTGAAATGTATTATGTTCATTGAGAATTTTTTTTCAACTTTTTTTTTTTTTGTGACACAGGGACTCACTCTGTCATCCAGGCTGGAGTGCAGTGTTGCGATCTTGATCTTGGTTCACTGCAACCTCTGCCTCCCAGGCTCAAGCGATTCTCTTGCCTCAGGCACCTGAGTAGCTAGAATTACAAGCATGCGACAACACACTCTGCTAACTTTTGTACTTTAAGTACAGACAGGGTTTTGCCATGTTCCCTAGGCAAGTCTCGAGCTCCTGGCCTCAAGTGATCCACCTGCTTTAGCCTCCTAAAGTGCTGGGATTACAGGCATGAACTACCGTGCTGGTCCCATGGAGAATTTTTAATCCAAGTTGTAAAATTCCAAAAGTATTCCTCAAAAGAGGACCAGCAGAATCACAAAGCTGGAAGGAGTCTTAGAATTAATCAATTAGTTCGAATCCTTAATTTTTACCATAAAGGCAGCAGATCCAAGCAGGAGACATGGCTTGCTCACATTGACAGTCATCAGTGAGGACATGACCAAAACCAATTCTGTTGATTTCCGGCCATATTTTTTCCTGCTATAATTCCCCTTGCCTTCCGCCATCACTTTACCACTGACCGTTTGTGCTACTACCATGCAAAAGATTAGCGTTCAGACTTAGAAATGTAGCTATGCGATGAAGAAAGAGTCTCTGTCAGCCATCAGAGGTATGAGTCAGCATACAGGATCTTGTTTATGAAGCAGAGGGTCAGCAGTTTGATTTCAAGAACTCGACTCTGCATTCAGACCACCTGGGTTTCTATCATAACTCCACCACTGGGGTGGTGGGGGACACAAAGCAAGTTCTTTAATGTTCCTGAATGCAGGTATCCTTAGCTGTAACATGGAGAGTCATGATTATACACATCTCTTAGGTTCTTAGGTGAGAATCAAATAGGACAATCCATTAGATTGGGGTGTGGTTTACAGCAAGTGCTCAATAGATGCTAGCTAGCTATTTTTTTTTTACTACTATGAAGGTAGTTGTAACTATTTCTGTCAAACCTTATACCGGGTGTGGTGGTGCACACCTCTAATCCCAGCTACCTTAAAAACTTCAGGAAATGAGAACTGTATATTTTGGAGTTGATGAACGTTAACTAGGCACAGTCTTTCAGTGCTCAGAATGACTGTTTCAGTGTTGTGAAATCTCCTAGACTGCCCTGAACGTGAAATCTGCCTCCGGTAGTCTCCTGTGTCTAGTATAGCTTATATTTTCTGTAGCTTTTCATGCAACAGGTATATTTATTACTCGCAGTTTTAACTATGTCTTGTTTTTATGAAATGGGAAAAGTTCTCTTGTCCCCTTTGCAGGGTGTGTGACGGGGAGTGGCTTGCTGCTTCAGTGCCCCACTGCTCAAACCTCCAGAGGGGCATACAGATGGGCAGGCTGTGGGGCTCCGGCCCCACTTCTCGGGGTGGATGTTGATGGCTCCTGAGGCCCCCGTGGGCATGTGCTACCATGTGCGCTTTTAGTTTTGCCATCTGTAGGCGGCTTGTGTTAACCAGCTCCGTTAGATCCTCCACCTTGTCTCAAGGACAGAAAGCTTTCCCTATCCTGGTTTCTTGCTGGAAGAATCCGATCACATGTGGGCTTGGAGAATGAGTGCAAGGTGTTGTTGAGTGGAAGTAGCTCAGGGGAAGTCAGAAGAGGATAGAGTGGGAGGGCTTGCTTTGGGAGCTGGGCCACTCAGTGACCTGGGCTCCTCGGACTGCCCCAGCCAAACTCTGCGTCATTCTGCTTCTGCTGGTTGGTGGCCTGCTGGCGCCTGTCGGTAAGTTCCTCTAGATGTCCATCGCCTGTAATTTTCTCAGCTGATTTGCTCCTCTCAATATCCACCTGCCTCTGTCTCTGCCTTGCTAGGGTGTTGGGAGTTTTATAGGCACAGGATGGACTGTGGCAGGCCAGGGTGGTCTTGGGAAATGCAGCATTTGGGCAGGAAATGCCTGTCCTCACCGAGATCTATGGGGGTTGGAGCCCTAGCCAAGAACCACACCTTCACCTCTACCCAGCACTCCCCGTCCCCTCCTCCGTATGTTTTTTTTTTTTTTTTTTTTTTTTTTTTTGAGACAGAGTCGTACTCTGTCTCCCAGACTGGACTTCAGTGGCACAATTTTGGCTCACAGGAATCTCCGCCTCCCAGATTCAAGCAATTCTCCTGCCTCAGCCTCCTGAGTAGCTGGGGTTACAGGCATCTGCAACCACACCCGGCTAATTTTTATATTTTTAGTAGAGGCGGCGTTTTAGCTACGGTTACAGGCACCCGCAGCCATGCCCGGCTAACTTTTGTATTTTTAGTAGAGAAGGGGTTTCACCATCTTAGCCAGATTGATCTTGAACTCTTGACCTCGTGATCCACCCACCTCGGCCTCCCAAACTGTTGGGATTACAGGCGTGAGCCACTGAGCCTGGCCTCTTCCGAATCACTTAAAAGGACCATGCTCTTCCCCTCCCAGCATGTCTTTTCCATATCATTTAGATATTTTCCCCATTGTATAGCTTTATTAAGATATAATTGATACTCAATAAACTCACATATTTAAATCAGGCACTTTGATTTGTTTTGACATATGTATACGCATATGAAACTATTACCAAAATCGAAAATATATACATCCCCAGAAAAGGTTTCATGTGCCTCTTGGTAATCTGACCCTCCTGCTTCTCTGGGTCCTTTCTTGCCCCTCTCATCCTCCAACCCCCATCCCCAGGTGAACACCGATCTGCTAGACTTGTATATAAATGGAATCATACAGTATGTATTCCATTTGTTGGGTTTCTTTCCTTGGCATAATTATGATCCATGCTGATATGCGTACCAATAGATCATTCCTTTATATTGCTGAGTATTCCAATAATGTTTTCTTTGTTAACTGTTGACCCCTGTCTTGCTTACCTGGCTGTGCTGTGGAATGAAAACACATTGAAATGATTTAAAAATATTTATTGAGGAAACATCTGTGTTTCCCATTTATATTTTTAAACTTCATTATCTAGTATGCATAGCAAATAATATACAGCAATTATAGGATCCTTGAGGGCAATATCCCTTTATATTCTGTATGCATAAATCTTTTTAAATGACATCTACAAGCAATATTACTATTTATTTATTTGAATCTTGAGATTAGAATTGTTTTTGTGCCTCTGTCAATCTCAATATTAAAAAAAGCATCATTCAATCTCAATATTAAAAAAAAGCATCCTTCCATTGGCCTAACCCAATGGATTGATTGAATAAATTTAATTATATAAATATTTACACAGAGTTTTCATTTTCAAGGCGAAAGATTTATTCTGTTAATGTTAGAGTCTTTTTTTGGAAAATGTGGACAGTATGTTCTCAATTCCCTTGCAGTTGGAGCGTAACACGAAATAAACTCAGAAATTGATACAGCAAAAGTAATACATTTGCAAGATAATGAGAGACCATTTGGGAGGCAAGTCCATTTTTGCAGTGACTTTCTACCTTCATCATAGCATCTCTCAACTGTTGACATTCCTGCATCTGGGAAGGAAGAAGATAAAAATTACCATTCGAAATGCCTGTTCGAGTTTGGCGAAAGATTTAATTTCTTCATCTATCACAGTGTCACCAGCCCTATGAATACTATAGATCAAGCCTCAGTGCCAGAAATACGGAGACTTGGCAGAGTACAGGGTAGAATTCAGCCAGAGGGAGTTGTAAAGAAGCCAGAGAAAACAAACTTTACTCATTCTGCATCTCAAACTTGTGTTCTGGGCAGTTGTCCTAAGTGTTGTCTTTGCCCAAACAGGCTGGGAGTGTGGTCATTTAAAAATTGAACCAGTAATGGAGATACATGGAGTGACCTTAAAGATGCTGTGGAGACTGTAGCAGTACATAGATGTTTGTTAGAATAATAAAAAGCAAGTGCAGTTTCTCTACTGGAAGGTAACTTTGGAGATCTGCTCCATACTTTGATTTTGCAGGTGACTTGCTCAAGGTCACACAATTATTTCATGGCAGAACGGGGACCGAACTTGGCATTTCTGAACCACACACCTCTGCCCTCCCCATACTACGGCTTCCATTGTTGTGTTGGAGTAGGTGTGTTGGTGTATAAGGTGTGGGAATGTATAATTTTTTTTTATTTTTGGGCTGCCCTGTACAGGTGTCCCTGTTGCCTGGGACCATGCATCCTAGATGAGCTATTCTTGATCATCGTATCATCTTTGGGAGTGAGTTAACTTTTCTGAATGAAGGGTTGTGCCTGCCTAACTCAGCCAGCTATGTGACGGAAAGGCCACAATGAGAGGTGACATTTGGCTAATGAATTAACCATGGTTGTTCTATTTGATTGTCTGACTACTCTTTATCAGTTAGTCTGCTGAAGTCTTTATACTCTGGAAGTCTACAACTTGAAGCGTTATAGCAGCTCCCTTTTTAAGCTTCTCTTCCCTAGTCTTAACAGCTAAGTCTCACTGCTGTCTGCATTTTCATCATTTATCGGTGTAGCTTGTTACCATCTGTAACATCTCTTCTTACACACAGGGATTCTTGGCTAGGGGTGGGAAGACAACAGATAAAGATCATCCTCCCTCGGTGAGAATCACAGATTTAGTCCAACCTCTTCATTTTACAGATCGGGAAGTGGAGACGCATAGGAGTTAAGAACTTGCCTAAGATCTCACAGTAACTCATTTAGGATGAAAAGCCAAATTTTGTGTTCTGGACAGGATTCAGTGCATCTGATCTCCCTGAAACACTGTTCAGGCCTCATTAGACTCTGTGATGGCATCTAGCACCAGCTGAGCATCTGTAGTGTCTAATAAGGGCAGGGCCGGCCCAGAAGGATTTACTGGAAGAGGGTGTCTAATAAAATGAACAATTACATGTGGAGTGTAACTATGGCACTGCAGACTGTTTGCTGGAAAATAGCTCTTTTATGGAGGTCCATCAACTGTCTGTATCTTCACTGATTGCGGAGAAAGATTGTGTTACAGCCAATGACGAACAGAAGCAATTTACTTTCTTTTCAAGAGACTAGTTACAATGCGCATCCTCTCCAGCCTAAATTGGTCAGTGCTTTTTTATGCTATAATAGCTTATCACTTATATCTCCAGTTAGCCTGTGATGGGAGTCACTTCGTTCTCCATTATGTTAGTGGTTCCCATGTTGACAATGTGAAAACAGTTCAACTCCAGAGCATGCAGGGTCCCCACTGTTCAGCTTTGGAGGTACTTGGTAAATCTTTAAAGTAGAAGGAAAATATTATTTGGTATCCTTTAAGGCAATAATGGACTCGCACCTTTTTAAAGAGACTTCAAGTAATTTAGTAGCATAAATTTGTTATCTGAGATTATCTCTATTTATGGAGGTAAGAAATTGAAGAAAATCAGGGTGACCCACTTGAGTGAAAGGATTAAAATGAAAAAGGAATTTAAAATAGATACCTTTCCGTTGAGTCTGCATCCTGTAGTCTTAAGACCAGGACACCAAGATCCTGTTTTTGATATGACAAAGTAACAGAAAAGTAATCTTTTAGGGGAAGAACTCACAACCTTTAAAACCAGTTGTACTCTAAAACATACTATTTGCAGTAAAATTACTTAATGTAGAAGGAATGTGGTTAAGGATATTGTATAGTAACACACAATTTATAATGTGTGACATCCAAGAGGCCTTTCTTTTCTGAGACATATTTTTGAGAAACATGATAATTTTAGAAGTTGACTGTACAGTTCCTGACCCTATCCCTGTTCTGTCCTCCAGTGCCATAACATAAGGGACTTTGTTGATTTAAAGAAATGAAAGAGTAACCATTAAGATTTAAATACATATAAATTTTGTGTATGTATAAAATTAGCCACATATGCACAAAGAAGATCTCACTGGGAGCCTTTAGTTGGCAGACACATATCTCATCTCGTGGTGTTTTTCATTTGTTATTTTAGGCATGCTGATAGTGAAGAGGGTTTTTAGTCTTCCCTTTTTAATTTTTACATTTTGAGAATCAGTGTGTCTGACACAGACATGGTTTAGATGGTCTAAAGATTTAAGGTTTTAAATAGATGCAGGTGAGTAAGCCTTGGAACTTAAGGCAGCTGGATGGATGTTTTCACACTGTTGGATCCATTGTGTTTTTGAAGCCCTTTGGACATTACAATGCTGAGAACTTTCACTTATTAGTTGTACATTAAATAGGATGAGTTCCTAGATGGTTAAAATATGATTGATCTCAATGTACTCCTTTTCACCATTTTTAATTGCTCTTTTCAGTGGATGATTTTCGGTAGACTTCTTTTAATATGATTAAAAGCAGAGTTATTTATAAGGGACTGCTAATTAATGTCTGCCAAACGCCATTCTTTGTGGGTGGGGCAGGGTAGACTTCCCTGTCTTTAGAATCCCAACTGAAAAACTTACAGAATCGGCACTATTCACAATAGCAAAGACTTGGAATCAACCCAAATGTCCATCAGTGACAGACTGGATTAAGAAAATGTGGCACATATACACCATGGAATACTATGCAGCCATAAAAAAGGATGAGTTTGTGTCCTTTGTAGGGACATGGATGCAGTTGGAAACCATCATTCTTAGCAAACTATCACAAGAACAGAAAACCAAACACCGCATGTTCTCACTCATAGGTGGGAACTGAACAATGAGATCACTTGGACTCGGGAAGGGGAACATCACACACCGGGGCCTATCACGGGGAGGGGGGAGGGGGAAGGGGGGAGGGATTGCATTGGGAGTTATACCTGATGTAAATGACGAGTTGATGGGTGCTGACAAGTTGATGGGTGCAGCACACCAACATGGCACAAGTATACATATGTAACAAACCTGCACATTATGCACATGTACCCTAGAACTTAAAGTATAATAATAATAAAATAAATAAATAAATAAGTAAGTAAGTAAAAAGAAAAACTTCCAGAACCAAGTCTAGAATTTTTCCATGGATGGTTTCTCAGCCACTCTCATGCACATTGTGCCTCCTTTTACTCGCTTCTTACTGTAACTGACACTTGTGATGACACATGAGCTCTTCCATAATGCTCATTCAGAATCCTCACTCTCTGTGCCAAGCTATGGAGAACATACTGGGCATCGGAGGACAGGGGAAGGGACTGAGACCTGGACACAAGAATTTATTTATTTATTTATTGGAGACAGAGTCTCACTCTTTCCCCCAGGCTGGAGTGCATTGGCACGATCTCAGCTCACTGCAGCCTCCACCTCGTGGATTCCAGTCATTCTCATGCCTCAGCCTCCCGAGTAGCTGGGATTACAGGCGCCTGCCACCATGCCCGGCTAATTTTTATATTTTTACAAAATTACAAAATAACAGAAAAGTAGTCTTTCAGGGGAAGAACTCATGACAGGGGTTTCACCATGTTGGCTAGGCTGACACAAGAATTAAGACAGAGGGATGTCGTTGTCACTTTCTGAATTGGACAAAGCAAGGTTTTGTGTCTACTCTAACTGCATTTGCTTTGCCGGATTTAGTTTTTGCTTTTGCCACATACTTATTGTCTATTTCTTTGATACTCAGAAAGTGTGTGTTTTTGTCATTGTGGTTTCTTAATGAAGGAATGATAGGGGATCAGGGGTGGGTTGTGTTCCTGAGGCCAACATGGCAGCCTTAGGTTGCTGGCAGTGCACATAGCTAGCTACCACTTCCATGCAGCTGTGTTCTGTAAGCCCCATACTCACTTTCAAAGAATCATACATGAAGGCTAAGTCTTTCAGGTAAAGGAGTGTTGCAAAGTCAACAGAGTAAAGGCTTTTTAGAGTTTGGTTTTGAAAGTTAGAAAAATCCTGATTTCACCATGTACGAGCCCAGCAGGTTACTTCACACCTTTGAGCCTCATTTCTGCATTTGTAAAGTGGGAATATTAATGCACATATCCATAGCATTGTTGTGGTTAGAATGAACTTGTGTGTAATATAGCTTGCATGGTGTATGGACACATTGTAGATGTACTGTTGATGTTCCTTCTCCCTTCTTCCCATAGAGCATCTGTCCGCTTGAACACACCCACTTCTCTTGAGCTGTTAGTATACTTGCAGGCCACCTCCTGGAATTTTCCATGATGGTGTTGCCTTTCCACCCTGATTACCGAGGGGGGTCTTGGCAGTGGGTTTGCCTTTAGTCTCTATTTTTCAGTTACTAGCTTGAGATGACTCTCCTCTGGAGGAACATGATGCTTGGAACAGCTAAGGAGGTATGTTCTTTCCAGAGCTGAAGAGCAGACTTTTAATAAGTTCCTTCACTGGAAAAAGAGGGAGGAGCTGAGCCATGCCGTGGCTCTGAACCTGCAGTTTGGTATAGCTAGTACCACACACTCCAGGGCTGGATGTATGTGGATTACTGTGTGTAGATGAGAAAACTGAACAGTTCTTCAAGTTGCTGGACTAAGAAGTACAAATTAGATTATTAATGATTATGTGGAGGTACCAGCTGACAGTCTATTTGTTTTCATTATTAAAACAAGTGTGGTTTTGGATTATGTAGATTTCCCCACTTTTTACTTAGATAGCCAAGGGTATTCATGAAGGATATCCATAAAGACCATGCCAGTGATTGAGCCTCCAGAGCTGCCCCCTGCAAGCTAAATCACAGAAAAGAAAATTTAAGTGGTTGAGAATCAGAATGTGAGATGGATTGGAAGCCAAATTATAAGCTCATTTCAACTCTTGGCCTGCAGGCGCTGAAGTAACATTATTTGTTGTGGGCGACGGAAAACAACTCAGATTCGGGTCTAAGTGATTATTCCACTTAGGCATCGCCGCCTTGCTGCCAACTGCAATTTGATTTAGACACAGATTGATTGGCCAGGCAGAGGCGGAAGTGGGTGGTGAGAGCTGCGCAGGCACCGCAGTAGAGGCACCGAGTTGGGGCCGAGAGCTGGCCCCGGGCAGTCGCACAACCCTCTCCAACACTAAACCCGTGGTGAACTGGGGTGAGAGTGTGTGGGTACGAAATAGACTCTCAACCTCTATAGTGATACACTTCACACTTCTGCTGACTTTGTTCCTGTCAATAAGTCAGAGAAAACCTTCGGGGAAGCGTTTGGAGGCCATCCCCATGGAGAAAGTGGGGACCAGCTGTCTGTAGACCTGAGACTTAGCAATTTTCCTTTGGAGCTTTCTGGGCCTGTTTTTCTTTTCTTTTATCTTTCTTTCTTTCTTTTTTTTTTTCTTTTTTTTTAATTCCTGCATGTGAAATGGGAGCAATTCTGTGTGTGTGTGTATACACACATTAATAGCAAATATATGTATATTTGTGTATATGAAGATATTTGTATTTGTATGTATATATATAATAGCAAATATATGTAGAGATGTGTATTTGCTCTTACTTGAATTATAAAGACAGATGGGATAAAAATTCTGACAACTCAGGAAGGAGGACTGTGCCTTGACTAACTGAAGAAAACGTTATTGACATGAATTTAACCGGAAGGGCTTCGTCCCTTTCCAGAGTATTTTCCCCTTGCCCTTCATTCCAGAGTATTTTGCTCGCACCTCGTTCCCATTCTGCTTTTATCTAGTTGACACGTCGATTTCCTCCAATGATATTTCTAAAAGGTAGGGACGGCTGGGGCCCGTTGTCACGCACTGCAAGTTGCGATCTGCAGACAGAGGCAGGGCTGGTCCGGGGTTTCATGCCCCCCAGGGAGCAGGGCACCCGGTGGGACTCGCGCCCACCCTTTCCTCTGGTGTCGTGCTCTCTGGGAAGCGCCTGCCTGTCACCCGGGGAGCGGGAGGCTCCAGGCGCGGCCGGGGCGCCGTGGACAGATGCGCTCGGTCCTCACCAGCGGCGCTGCGCAGCAGACCCTGCGGTGCCTCGGGAAGGCGGGCGTTCCTCCCTGCTCCCACCCTTTCCCAGCGTGTGCACTCGATTCTTCCCTGGGGAAAAGAGGAGGATTTTCTATTTTTTAACATTTCATTTCACGAAACCATTTTTTTTTTTTTTTTAAGTGGTGGCGCTGAACACAGTCTTTGCAGACGGGGGGCAGCACTTTCCCTCCTGACCCCAACCTGGAAACCCCAGCGTGACTTCAGCGCTGTCAGAGCATTGGAAGCAGAGCCGCGAGTTAGGAAGCGGCTCGCTGGCAGCTGGGCACGTTTCTTTCTTGCGAGGTTGGCTTTTTAAATTTGCTGTTTTTCACGTGAAAATGTTCAGTTTCATTGTTAGACGCCTTTAGACATGGTTATCGCTATTTAAAGCCTTGACTTTTTTTTTTTTTTTTTTTTTGACAAATAGTTTGCATTTTATTCATTGAAACAGAGAACAAATACCATCCTGCTTTTTGGGGTAATAGTTTCAGATGAATTGTATTTTATATACTAAGTGATTTAAAATTTTCCCATTTTGTAATATCACATACATTTAAGATATGGAAATTTACAAGGGTTGCCTTCTGTTTTTATTTTATTTTAGGTGGCTTCCTATTTCAAGGAGACATGCCAAGGTAATTTGGACCCAGAGGAGGAATGATGTAGCTACCTCCAAACCTTCCCTTCTTAAACACCCAGGTAAGTGAATGTTTTTTCACTCAAGAAACAAACCTTTGCATGGTCTGCTTTGTGTTCAATATTCTGGATATGTTTGAAATGTATGAAATTTCATTTTACTTTCAATAGTTTGTTTAGTAACAAGTTATTACTTCAAGATAATGATACTTTTTCCAAAATAATACAATTACTTGACTCCATTGAATCCTTTTCATTCACTTTTTAAAGGCTGTAACATCTACATCTACATCTAATTTTGCCAACTTTTTAAGGATTTATCTCTTCTCTGAGTGGCAAGTGACTTAAACCAATCATAGAGCTGGAAGAGCTACATCTTTTTGAAAAAGTTCACTTACGTAGGAATGTTTGTTCTCCCATTGGAAATTGGGACAGAATATTGAGCTTTTTAAAATAGTCACCCTATCATCAAACAGGTACTCTAATTTTGACTTTGCTGCAATATAATTATTTAAATACCATGGTTTTGGAAATTGATGAATGAGCTTTCTTTCTGACTTGCGACGTCTTAGAGGGACACTGTCTAGAACTCTTTGAGAATAGTATCCTTATGGATTGTCAGCTTGGTTTTAGTCTGGGGACAAATGAAAATCTCTGGAATGTTGTTTTGGTTCTGTTCTTATAACCAGTAATTTTGAGTTTCTATGCAATAAGATATTTTATTACATCTGCCAAGACTAAACTTAAAAAATACAAAATAAAACAAGTACTGCAAAATATCATTAATGTTGACATGCGATGGTATGAAACAGGAAGCTGTATATATGCTTCCTAGCTTCAGCAAAGGAGTCTTTTTTTTTTTCTAGAACTAATTCAATAGGCATAAAAATGAAAATAGGTAAGCTGCACTCGACATATACGTATCTTCAGAAAGCCCCCTTCACCTTTCTTCTTCATTTAACAAATGTCTATAGAGGTTTGCTTGATGGTTTTGCTTTTTTTTTTTTTTTTTTTAAACTTTTATCACACTATTAAGATGAAATAATGGAAGTCAAAGTAGTTAATGATTTGGTTTTGCATTAGTGAACTGCCCTGTACTTAAATGAGGGTGTGTGTGGAGTTTTATAAAGGACTGTATTTCAGTTACTAACAATAGAAAAAATAAAACACAACCTTGGCTGAAAGTTAATAATACAAACAAAAATAACTGAAGGAGAAGTCCTCCCAAATCCTTTTCTAAGTAGAAAGTCAAGTGGTTAAGAGGCTTAAGTAATTCAGGGTCAACTTGAAGGGCATATGGAACTGTCCTAATCTTGGGCCTTGTGATGTTTAATGTTTTTGAGAATTACTTGGATGATGTAAAAGAGAACGATGTCATTACAACACCATGTAGACCATAATTAGTAAGACTTTGAGATAATGCCAGAAAACGGTCAAAGTAAACTACAAAATAGAGAAGGAGGCCGGGTGCGGTGGCTCACTCCTATAATCCCAGCACTTTGAGAGACCAAAACGGGCAGATCACGAGGTCAGGAGTTCGAGACCAGCCTGCAATATGGTGAAACCCCCATCTCTAGTATAAATACAAAAATTAGCCAGGCGTGGTGGTGCATAGCTGTAATTCCAGCTACTAGGGAGGCTGAGGCAGAAAAATTGCTTGAACCGGGGAGGTGGAGGTTGCAGTGAGCCAAGATCACACCACTGCACTCCAGCCTAGGCAACAGCAAACTCTGTCTCAAAAATAAATAAATAAATAAATAAATAAATAAATAAATGGTGAGCAGCAGTTGACCAAGAAGCAATCATGGTGGAACAAGCTCTGTGAAGGACATGTTTAACATACAAGGCTATCCCTATTGCAAAACTTATGGCCTAGTGCTACTAAATGTTTGAATGGAATAATTAACTCCCCTTGCTGGGATCCTGTGATTGCCAAGCATGCCCTGGTGTGGGGTGGGTCTTTCTGCCCAAAGAAAAAGGAAACAACACATTTGCTGTCTTCTCAATGTGCACATTGATTTCTTTCAAGTCTGGTGAAGTTCTGCTGCTGAAGGAGGTTCAAGCCCTGAGTCTATAAAAGTCAGGAGCAGTTCCGGGAAAACAAGGGCTTCCCAGGCCAGGGCATCTCAGCTCCCTGGCAACACCCCTGGTCTCTGTACTGGAATTGAACAGCATTGTGACTACCACACAATCCAGCCTATGCTGGACAGCCCTGCCCATCTGCTCCCCAAGTGTTCCCTGTCCCGCTACTCAGGTAGCTTTAACTTTAGAGCAGAAACATCCTATAACTTAGCGTTTGCCCAAGTAGACCTTAATCACCTTTGGACTACTCTTTCTCTCTTTATTTCTTTTCTTTTCTCTTTTCTCTCTTTTTCTCTTCCTTCCCTCCTCCCCTCCTTCCTTCCTTGCTTCTCTCTCTTTCTTTCTTTCTTTCCTTCCTCTCCTCGGCCTCCCAAAGCGCCAGGATTACAGGTGTGAGCCACCACACCTGGCCTCAGGTCACCATTTTTACGGCTACCTCGTATTTTGTCACTGCTCACTGATATATTTCCTGCCTCTCCCTACCATGAAATGCAACTTCATTTCCACATCCTTAATTCCTTTCCTCCTATCTAGGAAAAGATGTGCTGCTGGCTCTCTGTGCTCCTCCTCCCTTGACGCTAGCTCTCCTTGCTCCGCCTCCCCGACCTGTGCTCTTGGCTCCACCTGTTCCTGTCTCCCACCTCTGACCCTTTTCCTGCCCACTCCTCTCCAGCTGTCACTCCTTGAACCTGTGTTGGTCTCCACAGTCTTTCTACCTAGCATACTTTCTTCTCATTGCTGACCGGGGAGCTTCAAACCTCACCTCAGTGGTAATTCCTATGGTGAAATGTTCCTGTATAGACAACTCTTAGCCTGAGGAACAGTGCCTGGCTCTTATGAGGCACTAAACAAAAGAATGAATGAGCAAGTGAATGAAGGGGAAAGTGAATAAAGGGAGGTCTCCTATCTGAAGATGCCTCCACTTAGTCCTCTAGCATGACCCACATTCTACTTGTGGGCACGTGTCATTGCATTGTCATTATTGTTTGCACAGTGGTCTCCTGAACTCACCCCTGAGCAGGGCACAGAACTTTCCTTTCCCATGTTGGTGATCCAGCTCCTCCTGGAGCATGTGGCGGCTAAAAACTGTTTGTAGACGCATAACCTTATAGGCCCTTTGCAGTTCTGCTAGTCTGTGAAGCATGACTGGCAAATAACTTAAAACAGTAGCTGATGCAATCGTTTTTCAGAAGGAAGCAGATGTTATAAGTAAATAATAATATAAAACTATAATGTACTAACTGGGCAAGTTGGTGCTATTTGAAAAGCCAGAGAAAAGTAACAGTTTGGATTTTATAATGTGGCCTTCTTTTGGATGTGTTTTAGACTTTTAAAATATTTTCACTGAATGGAATGAGGAGTGCCATAAAGTCTGTGAGCTTTTAATCACCGTCACCATTCACTGCTTCGATTTTAATTTATACGCCTAGGCCACCATTGGTTTTCTGCAGATGAGGCTACTCCAGGAGGTTCATACTGGCACAGGAGTAGGTATCCGGTGATGCATGCCTTCCAGCAGGTTTTCGTTTCTTCTTGTGGATTGATCCTTAATCAGGTCTTGTTGCTTGTCTTTCCCATTCTGTTTTGAGCTCTGCGATTGGGATTCCTTTTTCATTGAGTTGGGTTCTACCTCCAAGCCTGAGCTTCACCTTCTCTCCTCCATGCCTTATTCTGCTGTCCCATATCTGCAGTGCCTTCCCCTTCCTCTTGACCCTCCAGACTCTTGCTCTTTGCCCAAGGCTCAGCTTGGGAGGCAGGCAAGGAGGGAACCTTTGCTGAGCCTCAGCCTGGGATGGGGCTGGGCCATTGAGCATCTCTCTTTATTGCCTTATTCTCCCTATTGTTTATAATTATTTACTGGTTAGATGTTTGTCCTTCGGCCATCTGGCCCTCAGAGTAGGCCTGGTCTCTGCATTTTTAGCATCTAGCATATGTATATACCTACTCATATTCACAAACAAAGGTTTGAAGGAGTTGCTGGTGTCTGAAAACCCTCCTTAGAAGCTAGCAATGTTATTATCATTGTTTGCTGCACGCTTGATGGTGTACCAAACTTTCCCTTACTGCCTTTTAACATTTGTATTTTCTCTGCTGCCTTGGAGGCAAGGGACCAGACTCCAGCACTTTGCCTGCTTAGTTAAATTAATTGTTTAAAAATAAGTGAAGGCTGAGTGCTGTGGCTCACACCTGTAATCCAAACACTTTGGGAGGCGAGGTGGAAGGATCACTTGAGCTCAGGAGTTCAAGGCCAGCCTGGGGAACATAGTGAGAAGACCCCATCTCTACAAAAATAAATAAATAAATAAAATTAGCCAGGCATGGTGGCTCATGTCTGTAGTCCCAGCTACTTGGAGAGTGAAGGCGGGAGGACTGCTTGAGCCCAGGAGGCTGAGTCTGCAGTGAGTTATGATCACATCACTGCACTCTAGCTTGGGGGACACAGCGAGACCTCCTCCCCCCAAAAAAGTGAAAGAAGGTAGATAGAGGCAGCCCCAATCCAATATCCATTAACAGATGAATGGATATACGAAATGCAGTATATATATATCCATACAATGGAATATTTTTCAGCCTTAAAAAGGAGAGAAATTCTGACACATACTAAAATATGGATGCAGTTTGAGACATGATGCTTTATGAAATTAGCCAGTCACGAATATGACAAATACTGTGTGATTCCACTAATATGCTGTCCTTAGAGTGGTCACATTCATAGAGACAGAAAATAGAATGAGAGCTGTCAGGGGCTGTCGGAGGCAAGAATGGGCACTTGTTTAATGGGTACAGAGTTACAGTTACGCAAGATGAAAAAGATTTGAAGTTTGGTTGCATAACAGTGAATGAATTTAGCACTAGAAAACTGTATTTAATGCTACTGGACTGTATACTTAAAAATGGTTAAGATGGTAAATTTGGTTACATGAATTTTACAATTAAAAAGTCAAAGTACCTATTTTTATGATTATCCTTTAAAAGTAAAAATAATTGAAAGGAATTTGATTTTTTAGACTTCATGGTTTGAACTTTATTTTTCCTTTGCTTAGATTTTTAAATCACTTTTAATTCCAAAATGTGGTATGTACGAAAAAATGTATTTACAGTGGTAAGATCTTTGGAACTTAATTTTAGACCTTGTTATCTTTTTTTTTTTTTTTTTGCAAGTTGTTGCCTATATTTGCAGTTAAAATATGATTCAGAATTACTCACTGTCTCACTTGTTTTTCTTCAGCAAAGATAATAGGATCTTTTTGCTCCTCAGAAATACTTGTATGATACTTAAAAATTACTTTTATGATTAAGGGCAGAAATGTTTGTTCTGTCACAAGCAGAGGGCGTGACACACTCCAGGGTTTGCTTTGATTGTTCATAAGAAGCCAACTGCTTTAGGCTTTTTCGTTTTCCCCCTCATCACATTAACTCTTGTGGAAACTCATGACTCTGAAACTGTGACTATCACACTGGTGTTTGAAAGAACGTAATTTCAGACTGTTCAGCTGATGCTTAGGAAGTATCTCTCTTTTCACTCAGTTTCTGACCCACAATGTGATATCTTTCCTGAAGAACTGAAAACGGGGCTGGACGCGGTGGCTCACACCTATAATCTCAACACTCTGGGAGGCCAAGGCAGGCAAAGTGTTTGAGCCCAGGAGTCCAAGACCAACCGAGGCAACATGACGAGATCCCTGTCTCTATAAAAGTATTTTAAAAAATTAGCTGGGTGCGGTGGCAGATGCCTGTAGTCACAGCTACCTGGGAGGCTAGAGTGGGGGGATCCCTTGAGCCAGAAAGGTTGAGACTGTAGTGAGCTGAGATCGCACCACTGCACTATAGCCTGGGTGACAGAGTGAGACCCTGTCTCAAAAAAAAAAAAAAAAAGGAACTTGAATCACATCAGCCTAGGAATGTATTAACTGAAAATGAGAAAGGAAGGTAAGAATCTGATGGAGTTGTGTAGAGAAGTCTGGAATAAGAGAAGGAGTGAAAATTAGAATGGAGCATACACAAAGGAAAGAATTATAACCTCTGGAAACAGTTCAATTGTTACTTAAAGTTTTGTTTAAAACAGGGTCCTGCCTTGGACTCCCAAAGTGCTAGGATTACAGGTGTGAGCCACCATGCCTGGTCAGATTTTTTTTTTTTTTTTTTAACATTACGAATATGATCATATAGTCAAGTCCCCCAGAGAAAACAAAATTCATTTCTTCCACTAGGCAAATATCTGATCCAAGCTGATACTTTATTTTTTAATCAAAATAATATTTAAGTTCTTAAAATAAATGGTAATTAAAAATATTAATGTTTACCCTTAAATGTTTTAATAAAGAGTTGTGTGTTTTGAACTCACAAACATATATTGAGACTTGTTACTACGTGTTGGACTTTAAATGTGCTTTGTGGTTACCAGGTACTAATTCTTGGATTGGAATCCAGTCTCTGGTGAAAGTCTGTCATCCACAGAGAAATGAGAAAAATAGCGTGTTGTTTTCAAAGAGCTAATATTCACTCTAAAGGGATAACCTTTACTTTGAGGGTCTAGCCTTTTTTTCTTAATAAAATTTAAAACGGGATGGTTAATAAAATTAATGATAGTTAATTTAAAAAATTTTATTAGTAAAATAACATGTTGGTTTTTATTTAGGATTCTTAGGTGCAAGAAACAGAAATCAATGAGGCTCACTTAAGCAGGAAGGGAATCTATTGGAAGAATGCCCCACAGAATTGGTGGGGAGCCTGCAGAACCAAAATCTCATATATGATAAAAACTTGCAGACGGGGCTACTTGTATCATCAAATGTGTTTTCTAACTTTATAACACATGTGACTAGCCAACCTTATGCCAAGCCTGGAGGGTAGGTATATAAAAGTAGTAAAGGTCCTGACAGTAGGAAAAGAGATTAAATTAAAATTAAAGTCTGGGTGTGGTGGCTCACGCCTATAATCCCTGCACTTTGGGAGGCCGAGGTGGGTGGATCACCTGAGGTCAGGAGTTCGAGACCAGCCTGACCGACATGGTGAAACCCTGTCTCTACTAAAAATAAAAAAAATTAGCCAGGTGTGGTGGCGGGTGCCTGTAATCCCAACTACTTGGGAGGCTGAGGCAGGAGAATCGCTTTAACCTGGGAGGTGGAGGTTGCAGTGAGTGGAGAGCATGCCATTGCACTCCAGCCTGGGAGACAGGAGCAAAACTGTCTCAAAAAAAAATGAAAGAAAATACCATCACATAATTTATAAAATTTGACTTTTATATATGTATATATAATATATAATGTATATATGAACATATATACATTACACAATATATGTATTATATGTATATATACATTATATAATATATGTAACATATAAAATATATGTATATATTATATATACATTTTATATATGATGTGTATATATACATTATATGTGTATATTTTGCATATATACATTATATAATATGCATATATATACATTATATACATTATATAATATGCGTATCTATCGTATATACATTATATATAATATGCATATATATTTTGCAGCAAAGTGAAATAAAACTCTTACCTATAGTCTTGGAAAATTCATGTCTGTCCTAACTTGAGTCAGGACCTAAAGTTGGAATGAAGACGTTACCCGGGTGTGGAGTAGCTAATTGCATGTAGGCAGAATTGAGTTCTTTCTTTGGTAAATGGTCACCTAACTTTTCTTCCTTGAGGTCCTTGTTGTGTGTTTGAGTCTCAGTGCTATTGTTCATCTAACTGTAATTGGATACCACGTATTTTAAGTCGCATTTTTAGTGTTTAGTGCCAGATTGTACATATTATGTGTTCCTTGATTTCTCTCCAACATTTGACACTTTGACCACTGTCCTTACAGCTCTCACTTCCCTTGCCTTATTTTTATGTTGTGACAATAAGCTCTGGTAGAAAACACCGCTGGCTGTTTCTTCATAATCTCCTTTTCCATGCCTTAAGTATTGATGTTCTCTAGCAGTCCATGTTTTTCTGTTCTTTACATTCTCTTTCACCTGTGCAGTTGCTTCTGGTCTAAGTGGTGAACTTTTATCCAAACTGAGAATTTCAAATTTGTACCCTCAGCTCAAACCACTCCTCTGAGATGCACACTCCTAACCATCTTCACGGCATATTCCACAAGCACCTTTAATTCATGATGTCCCCAGCTGAGTTCTGATATTCTGTCTCCAAGTCACCATTCCAGTCCTTCTCCTTCCTTCATGAAGCAGCCTAGAGGGAGAGACAGAGAAGGAAATTAACAGTTTCAGCACAAGGTTGAGAAGGGTCTTGAGACAGATGGGCTCATGGAGCAGTAAGTGGGCTGTCATCCAGCCTGGAGGGAAGGAATGTAGGAATCAGTCCCAAAAAGTGATGCTTGAGCAGAATTCTTGGAGCATGTGTAGGAATTTTCTGGGCAGACTGAGAGGAGCTGCACAGTGTCCTTGAACCTCAAGGATCTTTTTCTCTGTACTGAGTCTTCCGCTCATTTGATTTAAGATGAAAACCACCCTTCCTGATGTTATTCGTACCCTGCAAAGAAATCTACAGACTTCCTCAAAATAACAAATCACTGGGCCGGGCGCGGTGGCTTCTGTAATCCCAGCACTTTGGGAGGCCGAGGCGGGCGGATCACGAGGTCAGGAGATCGAGACCATCCTGGCTCACACGATGAAACCCCGTCTCTACTGAAAATACAAAAAAAATTAGCCGGGCGAGGTGGCGGCGCCTGTAGTCCCAGCTACTCCGGAGGCTGAGGCAGGAGAATGGCGGGAACCCGGGAGGCGGAGCTTGCAGTGAGCCGAGATCGTGCCACTGCACTCCAGCCTGGGCGACAGAGCGAGACTCCGTCTCAAAAAAAAAAAAAACAAAACCCACAAAGAAACAAATCATTGTATATTAATGGCAGCTGGGGCTTTCCAGCATGCAAAGGGTCAGCTAGAACCTGTGGCCCTAGTGTAGTCCGTGTGCCATCTGCAGGCATCTTCTGGGGGCACTTGAGAGCAATTGGGTCCCAGGCTCCACTCCAGCTACAGAACAGAGTCATTTGAGGAGCCTAGTTGTTGTGATGACCCAGGAGGACCACAAAATGATGCAGACTTCACTTCCATATGGTGAACCTATAGCAGCAAGGTCCCTTCATTTAAGTTTGGTATCTTCAGTTCTTTTCACTGCACATCACTTACTGCAGCGTCTTCAGAAGGCTGATGACTGAGGACTTAGGTTTATGTGTTTTGGTACCGTCGCACTATAGACTGACAGTGAACTTCCTGCCATTAAGTCCATGTATTTCTGATACATATCATACATTCTTTAGCTGTGGTGCAGGCATCCTGTTTAGTTACTGAAGCAGTTAGCTTCTTGTACCCCAAAGTGCTACATACACATTTTACTTACTGAAAATATTTGGAAATAATTTCAGATTACAGATGCTCTTTGACTTAATGATGCTGTTATATATGGATAAGCTTATTGTAAGTCAAAAATATTGTTAGTCAAAAAGCATTTAATACCCTGATAAACCCAATGTAAAGTAGAAAAGTTGTAAGTTGAACCATTGTAATTGGGGCGCGGTCTGTGTAGGAAAGTTGCAAAAATAAGAATAGTACAAAGAGCTTATGTGTTCTTTACTTAGATTGACCTGTTGTTAACATTTTACATCATTTCCTTTTTTTTTTTTTTTTCTTTGAGACAGGGTCTGTCTTTTGCCCCCAGGCTGAAGTGCAGTGGTGCAGTGGCACGATCTTGACTCACTGCAGCCTCTGCCTCCCAAGCTCATGAGATCCTCCCACCCTAGCCTCCTAAGTAGCTGGGACTGCAGGTGTGTACCACTACATCTGCCTAAGTTTTTTGTATCTTTTGTAGAGACTGGGTTTTGCCATGGTGCCTAGGCTGGTCTCAAACTCCTGGGCTCAAGTGATCCACTTGCCTCGGAGTCCTGGAATGCCAGGATTACAGGCATGGGCCACTATATCCTGCCCATTTGCTTTTTATCCATGCTATTTGTATCTTTCTTCCCCCTCATATATATACATACATATGTAAATAAATACATATACTATTTTATCTGAACCATTTTAGAATAAGTGTATACATCACAGCCCTTTCCTGCTAAGTAGTATATTTCCTAAGAATAAGGATATTTTCTTATATAACAAAAGTGCAAGTGTCAACATCAGTAAACTTAACATTTATTTGAATTTGCCTAATGTACTGGGTTCTGGTTTTGTAAATTGACTTAATGTCCTTTAAAGTATTTTCCCCTCTAGTACTAACATCAAGGATTGTGTTTAGTTACCATGTCTCTATGTTCCTTGAACCTGAAGCATTTTCATAGCCTTTCTTTGTCTTTTGTGAGAATGTTTTTGAAGTACACAATCTTTTTTTTTTTTTTTTAAAGGCAATTTCTGATTTTGCATTAGATGAGTGATTCTTGTAATTGGATTCAGGTTCTACATTCTGAACAGGAATTCTACCTAAATGATGTGTTCTTATCAAGGTATTACATCTGTTCCTCATTAACAATGTTAATTTTGATGATGCAGTTAAGGTGATGGCAGGTTTTTAAAAATACTATATAGCTACTATTTTCTCCCTAAAACTAATAAGAATTGCTTTTATCCCTTTATATTATTTTATTTTTATATTTAATTTTTTGTGTGTGAAGAGGGATCTCACTATGTTGCCCAAGCTTGTCTGAAACTCCTGGGCTCAAGCGATCCTCCTGCCTCAGCCTCCCAGAGTGCTGGATTACAGGTATGAGCCACTCCACCCAGCCTAGACACTTATTTTTGATCCCTATCAGTCAAGTAGTGAGACCAATCCAGCTCTTGCTGCTGCTGTGGCTTCATAAGGAGGTGAGTCCAGGTCCTGATCGCTTCTTCTCAATATCACTTCTGTGAAAAAGAACCCTTCCTATTCTCTGCCCTATTTTGGAGATTGACCAAGAGGTATAGTTGAGAGATTCTTCAACGTTCTTAGTTCATGGTGCCATTAGCATCTCATTAATTTTTCCAATATCCCTTGTACAAAGGAAATACCTTATGGCTGAAAATTAAAAATTAAGTAGTTAGGGCTAGGCATAGTGGCTCACACCTGTAATCCTATCGCTCTGGGAGACCGAGGTGGGCAGATCACTTGAGGTGACGAGTTCAAAACCAGACCGGCCAATGTAGTGAAACCCCATCTCTACTAAAAATACAAAACATTGGCCTGGTGTGGTGGCAGGCACCTGTAATCCCAGCTACATGAGACGCTGAAGCAGCAGAATCTCTTGAACCCAGGAGGTGGAAGTTGCAGTTAGCCGAGATCGCGCCACTGCACTCCAGCCTGGGCAATAGAGCGAGAGTCCATCTCCAAAAAAGAAAAAAAAAGTAGTTAGGTCCATCGGCTGTGAGTATTTATGTCCTAGTGACTTAGAAGCTGTTCGAGAAAATAATATAATAAATTGGAAAAAATAATAGTTTGATCTCACTCTCGACCACAATTAACAGTGGAATGTGTGCATTTCTTGAGCACTGTGTGATGTCTCAATCTTGGAATCAGATTAGACACCACCTCATTTTGTGCAGCAGTTGCATTCATTACAGAAACCACTAAAAGGGAGGTTGTGCAAAGATAAGATGTCGGCAAAAGGAATGTTGCTTAATCTAATGTTGATTGTATCATGTCTAATAGATGTGTACTATTATACTATTACTACATTATGCTACAAAATTAAAATATCCCAAGGTGCCTCTGTGAATTCCCTTTGATGCCTCGGGGTACCTCAGTGCACAGTTTACTAATCATCAATTTAGGTAAAAGAATCTTTCTGGGGATGTTTTGCAGTCCTTTCGCCCGCAGCCACCCAAATATGTGTCTTAATGGCAGATCATGGGTTGAATAACTCTAAAGAGAAAAATGACAGTGTTGAGAGAGACAAAGAGATCAATACATTCTTGGCCAACATGATTAAACTCTGTCTTTACTGAAAATACAAAAATTAGCCAGGTGTGGTGGTGCATGCCTGTAGTACCAGCTACTCAGGAAGCTGAGGCAGGATAATTGCTTGAACCTGGGAGACGGAGGTTGCTGTGAGCTAAGATCATGCCAGTGCACCCCAACCTGGGTGACAGAGCAAGTCTCCATCTCAAAAACAAACAAATAAAAACTTTCCTAAAAGGAATTGGGGGACATTTGGAAAATTTAAGTAGCTTTAGAATGATAACTAGAAACTGCCTATTTTACCTAGTCTGAGGTTTTCAGAGGAGAGGATGTTGGCAGATGGTTTTCCCCTCAAAGAAACCTCCGCTGCTTTACCCAACCTATTGCAAATGAACGGAAATCAGGGATCATAACACCCTAGACAATCCTAGAAAGAATGGAATAGCGTGACATCTGGGAAAGGACTGTGAACCGAGTCAGCTGATCTTGGCTCTCAAGAGCTCCGTGACCCCAGTATAGGCTTGTCCTGTGACATAAAGGACAGTCATAATTCCTGGGCCCACTCAGTGATTGTGTCAACCAGAAGGCTTCCTCACCCCCACACATTTTCAAACACCCCTCAGCTACTATACATTGGGTAATGCATCAGGCTCCAATCCAGCACTTAACGAACAAAAGAAGAAACTGAGACTCAGACATAAAAAGATGAGCTAAGGTAGTATACAGAAGTACAGCTAGGATCTGGTTCCTCTGCCTCCTGGCACCCCTGTCATCTGTCTTGAACTCATGTCATGCACAGAGCAGCTGAAATAATTTCTTTCAATACCAACCTTGCAAGAAAATTGAAATGACAAACATCCAATTAATTTGACATTTATTTGGATTCCTAGATCTAGAATGAAAGCTTCACGAAGGCAGGGGTTCTTATCTCTTGTTCACTGCTGTATTTCCAACTCCTGAAATACTACTGCCTGGTGCATAAGAGGACCTCAGTAAATTTGTCCACTGAGTGCATGGGCACACTGTAATTTATGGGCAATGCTCACGAGCGATGTTTACATTTAGGAAATCAGTATTTGTGTAGGATATAAATCACTGAATTCTTTCTGAGTTTGCTTAGATGAACTTATTTCATAAGTTACTTGGAATCAAATAACACTCTACAGAAAAAAATCATATTCGTAATGAGTTCTTCTCACTGGCTAGAATATGAAATTAGGAGTATTAATAGGATACTAATAACTTTGTCAATTGAATACCTTGCCTATGGCATTTTTCATTGGTGTGTATATATGCATATATATGTATATATGTGTGTGTGTGTGTGTGTGTGTGTGTGTGTGTATATATGTATCTTTTTTGGGGGGTGGGGGGACAGAGTTTCACTCTTGTCACCCAGGCTGGAGTGTAATGGTGTAATTCCTGCTTACTGAAAACTACCTGCCCACCCCAGACTGAAGAAATTCTCCTGCCTCAACCTCCCAAGTAGCTGGGACTATAGGCATGAGTCACCGCCCCCAACTAACTTACGTATTTTTTGTCGAGACGGGATTTCGCCATGTTGCCCAGACAGGTCTCCAACTCCTGAGCTCAAGTGATCCGCCCACCTCGGCTTCCCAAAGCGCTGGGATTACAGGCATGAGCCACCATGCCTGGCCTGTTGTTGTATATTTGTAATGCTGATCACAAAGGTATCACAAATATGAAACCCATCATAGCTTGAAGTTTATTACTTCTGTTGAGAGTTTAAAATTCTGACTCCCCAAAGGAGAAACAATGAGAAGAAAGCCTTCCACTTTGATAACTGTGGCATTCCAGGCCCCCTAGGTTGGAGAGTACTGGTTTCTCTTGTAATGCAGGAGTATTTATGCCCTTGCCACTAGCTGTTAATAGTAGAATAATATCATAGAGGGCATCTATATGTAATAAGGTACTTACAGGTTTGTGGTATTGCTAAGAACATGAAAAGGTCTGGTAATATTATTCCGGGAAATTCAGTGATGTGTGCACAGTCCCATATTCATTCACAACTTGATAGTTATTGGTGATGACTTAGGTTTGTTTATATTCGGACCAAGTTAGAAAAGGATTGAGCTGTTTGGAGCCCCATTCGAGGTGGGGGAGGATGGGACACAGCATCCTTACCACCCATGACATTTCTCAACTTAGGAACAATGGCCCCACCCAGTAGCTTTTTAGAAGTGCTACATTTGGGGAAAATTTGATTCCAAGTTTGATTTACACCTCACTGCCGGTCATAGACTAAGCCAGTGTTTCTTAGCCTTTGATTTAGAGCTTTAAAAAAACTACAGATGCCCAAGCCCATCCCCAGAGTTTCTGATTCCGTGTGTCTCAGGCGGTGCCAGTTACCTGCAATTTTGAAAAGCATCCCAGGGGATGGTAATGCGTCTGCGAATGGAGTTAGTTTGCAGTGATTGCTGTTTTTGGTCCCGCAGCCCTGACTGTACAGCAGTGTGCAGTCAGCAAAGCCCTAAGGCCAATAACTCAAACACATTTTTAAATGAATGTTTGCACCGTACTGACCTTCCAGGAAATCTCTTGAAATCATTATTGAAGGACAAGCACATGAGACCAGCGTTTCCTGGAGTGTTTCCTGGAGACTACTAGAGTTGTGAGATATTTTTCAAAGAAGAATTTTGTGATCAAATAAGTTTGGGAAAATACTGTATAATGGATTCCTCTCTCGTAGCGTACAACGTACCTTAGCCTAGGAAGGTTCTGGGAGTTCTAAAGTAAAGACATGTTTTGTTTAACCTCCGGGTTCCCAATTTTCTTCTCCACAGAATCCATTTGCAGCTGGACATTTGTCAACCTTCTTAGGTACAGTGTCCCACCCAGTAGCCTTTGAGGAGTGCTGCATTTGGGGAAAACCTGATTCCAAGTCTGACTTATACCTCATTACCAGTTGTAGACTAAGCCAGTGTTTCTCACCCTTTGACTTGTAGCTTTAAAACATTCTACAGATGTTCAAGCCCATCCCCAGAGTTTCTGATTCTGTGTGTATGGGGAGGTGCCAGTGACCTGCGATTTTGAAAAGTGTCCCAGGGAATCTTACATGTTGTAGAGGTTGAGAATCACTACATTAGGAAGAGTTGTCTAAGTTCTTCTTCTCCTTCTTCTTCTCCTCCTCCTCCTCCTCCTCCTCCTCCTCCTCCTTCTTCTTCCTACTTTTTCCTCCTCCTTCCTCCTTCTTCCTCCTTCTTCTTCCTTCTTTCTATAAGGCTACAGTGTATGTCTCCATTTTACAACTCTGTATTTTTGTTAGTGTTTTCTGAGATGGAGTCTTTCTCTGTTGCCCAGGCTGGAGTGCAGTGGCACGATCTTGGCTCACTGCAACCTCCCCCCTCACAGGTTCAAGCAACTCTTCTGCTTCAGCCTCCCAAGTAGCTGGGATTACACTCAACACCATGCCCAGATAATTTTTGTGTTTTCAGTAGAGACGGGGTTTTGCTATGTTGGCCAGTCTGGTGTCAAACTCCTGACCTCATGTGATCTGCCCACTTTGGCCTCCCAAGGTGCTGGGATTACAGGCATGAACCACCATGCCCAGTCTCATTTTAAAACTCTTTTTGTTGTGAAGCATGTTTCCTAGAGGGAATTGGTTTTGTGTTGAAAGAAAACTGAAGTGATGTAGGGAATCTGAGGTCCTTAGCCTCCTGGGGACTCTGCCTCCTGTTCCCAGCCTGGGCATTGGCATGGTTCCATTGCACATCTGGACTTGCAGGTTAATTTGAGATACAAAGAAGCAGTAAAGAGGGTCAGCACTGTTGAGGGGATTTCCTGAGCTCCTCAGGGCAGATACTACTGGGACCTGGAACTCTGGTTGGACAATACAAATGATAATTTGGTGACATGGAGGTTGAATTGAAGCTTTCTTGGTGAAACATTCTTTGTATAGGTTCTTCTCATTTTACACCTCATGGCCTAACACCTTCTAGAATAGAATCTCCATTCCTCAGCACCATGTTGTGAGAAGCCAGGCAGGAAGTAGTGCAGTAAGATTAGCGGGTTTTTACACTTACCATTCAGGGAATTAATATGGGAATAGTAAAGGGGTGTGTCACAGCCACAGGCTTCTCTGATGGTTGTTTTCCAAGGAAGAGCTCAAACGACAACATCCAAGGCTGAGATGAAGTCAGAGGAATCTACCTATACCGTGATGATCATCTCATCGCTTGTGGAAAATGCCCAAGTAGCTGTAAGTTTAATCAGAGGCAAGAGAATCAAGGTTGTGCTTTTGTGGCCCATGAGTGCTTTGATGAGGACGTTTGTGTCTTTCTTTCTTTTTGTCCCATGTGGTCATTCACCTTGTCACAGAAGTTATGCCAGGATTTACTAAAGAGTATCATCTCAAACAGCAAGCGGCTCCTTTCAGTTAACCTGTGGTTGGAGGAGAGAACCTTTGCAGGGCTGCATTCTCTTAGCAGTGCTCTGAAGCGATTTGCCCGAGAGTGGACCAGAAGAAAGGAAAGGTGAGCCAAGCACTCTGAGTGTTCCAAGCACCATGTAATCTATTTTACGTATCTAATTCTCTCATGTATTATCATTAATAACCCTGGGAAGTACTTCTTTTTTTTATTTATTATTATTATTATACTTGAAGTTCTAGGGTATATGTGCATAACGTGCAGGTTTGTTACATATGTATACTTGTGCCATGTTGGTGTGCTGCACCCATCAACTCGTCAGCACCCATCAACTCGTCATTTACATCAGGTATAACTCCCAATGCAATTCCTCCCCCCTCCCCCCTCCCCATGATAGGCCCCGGTGTGTGATGTTCCCCTTCCCGAGTCCAAGTGATCTCATTGTTCAGTTCCCACCTATGAGTGAGAACATGCGGTGTTTGGTTTTCTGTTCTTGCGATAGTTTGCTAAGAATGATGGTTTCCAGCTGCATCCATGTCCCTAAAAAGGACACAAACTCTTCTTAGTAGTTCTTTATGGAATAGATGAGACCCAGTGGTTCAGGGAGATAAGATAACTTGTCCAGGGGTACACAGCTAGAGAGTGATAGGGCTGAAATTCAGACTTAAGTCTGTTGGGTTCTAAAGTCCACTTTGAGGTCCCCCTGACCTATCCTGCTGTCTGTGGTTGGTACCCATGACAGTGTCACCATCCGTCACTTCAGAACATCTTCTTTGCTGTTGAACTGGATGGCAAGCCCTTAATTCCGTTAGGAGAAAAATCATAAAGAGATGCCTTATAACTGATGCTTTAAGGTTACCTTATACTGCTATCAGCCTTGCACTGCAGCTGTCAGTAGTTATTCTAGGACACACTGTGAAAGAAAACAAAATCATAGCTAGTCAGAGGATCCCTGCATTCATCATCATTAAGTATATTTAGATTATACTTTTGATTTCTGAGTAGTCAATTGCATTTATTAGCAATACTTTTTGTCTAGAATTTAGTGGCATTAGCTAGAATTTTATAATGGCATAAACAATACCCTGGAGGAAATAGGATATCACCGTGTGGTACAAAGCTAACATTAGTAAAGTAAATATTAATCCAAGGTTGACCATTAGCCTAAACTTTCTCTTCAGATTCCAAGATAAGCTTTACTGTGTCAAAAAAAATTATTTCAGCCCAGTTTGACATTCTAATATGAAAATCACCAAAGACTTGCAAAGGCCCAGTATGAGTAATATTAACTGGCTCCATAACTTAATTACAGAATACCAATAACATTGCCTGGGACCACATGATTCTAAGCTTTTATCACAAGATTTCTCAAATGTTAGCTCTGGGAGATGATCGTTTAGTTTGACTATTATCTTCTGCAGATGAAGAAACAGCAGAGGTAGGTGATGTTTCAAAAGTCACAAGGCTGGGTGGATCACAGAAATGGCCTCTTTACTACTTACTTTTTCACTTTAGTTTTGCCTTTAATTGGAGTATTTTTAAGAAACACTTGGGCTGAGTCTACAAATGTAGCAGACTATTAGGTGTGGCCCAGTTTGTACTTATGTGTTACTCAATCTCAACTGATCAACAGAATCATGCCGCAGAGGCTGCAGGGTGTGTAGAGTGATGGCTGTCAGTATTCAGCCTCATTGGTCTGAGTTCTCTCAAACCCAAAGTGTGAGTAGGTGGCCAACAGATTTTGGAAGCCTTTGAAATATTATTCTAGTTGCTTAGTTACTACAGAGCAATCATTATTTTTTCATTGGCGGTTCTAACCCCAATGTGCAGGCTTTGTGGCTGCTTCAAGGTAGCATTGACAGGAAGAATGAGGAGTTTAAGCTGAAACTGAATGTCTGAAAATGAGCATAATCCTGAGCAAGGCTTGCTATCAGAGTAAGTAATGGTTGATGATGTTAACAAAAATTGTATGTACTTCTCTGCAGCTATGTTCTTGTGAATTATACTTGCTTATTAGTAGAAAATACTGAGATTTGGTAGCCTAACACATTTTGAGAGTGTCAGTTAGAATGGGATCAAATAATTATACTTTTAATGCTGGAAGTTGATCTGATACTATATATAGGGCATAATTTTGCATTAGATCCAATGCAGCTTAGGATTTTTTCTTCTGAAGACATTCCCAGATAAACATAAGCTGAGGGAGTTTGTTACCACTAGACCTGTCCTACAAGAAATCCAAAGGGACTTCTGAGGGCTGAAATGAAAGGATACTAGAGAATAAGTCAAAGATGTATAAAGAAAAAAGTAATATCAGTGTAGATAAATACACAGACAATTATAGAAGCTAGCGTTGTTTTAACAATGGCTTGGAACTCTACTTTTTGTCTTCTATGTGATTTAAGAGAATAATGGATTTTTTTTAAAAAAAAGGTATTGATTTATGTTTTTCGATACACAATGTACAAAGATGTCGTATTTCCCCTTAGCTTTACTAAGGTATGATTGACAAATAAAAATTGCATGTATTTAAAGTGTAAAAAGAAAAGTAACTTTTTTCTTCAGTGTATGTGTCCATGTCAGTGGTTGCCCTCGGGGTCTAATTTGGCTATTAGCCCATTCCATTTACTGAGACTTCCAGCTGAAAAATTATTTGAGGTACCTCAAAATGGGGCCTGTTGAAATGGCTGTCTTTCTCCAAGTGAGCCTGTTATTTGGTGCTCTTTTTACTACAAGTGATAGCAAACCCAGTTCATACTGGCTGTAGCAAATAAGAGAATCTGTGGGCTTATATACATACACAGGGGCTACTGATTTCTAGGATGCCTTAATCCAGGGACTCAGATGCCTTGGCTTTGCTCTTTATGGTGGCTTCCTTTTTAGTTAATGGTAAAAAAAAAAAGGCTACAGCATCTCTAAATTTAAGTCAAGCTGAAGAGTGAGCATGCCTCTCTATGTCTTTCCAGCAGATCCCAAGATTGACTCTCACTGGCCTTGACTGGGTCATGTGTCTATCTCTAAACCAATCTCTTTGACGGGGTGGATTGAATACTCAATTGACCAGCTCTTAGTCATGTGTATCACTCCTGAAGCCAGACGATTTTCTTCACACCTGAACTACAGAAAATGTTGGTTTTACTAGGGGCTCTCAGGCTCTTTAAATAAAAATATCAGGACTTTGAGGGCAAATAGGCAATAAAAGTTATATTCCTCAACCTGCCCTATACAGTTTTGCTAATGTATATTATAAGTTTTATATTATCTAAGTAGTCTTTCATTAGAAGTGCTGCTTTTTTTTTTCCTCATAAGGTTTGTCTATTGGTGTATTTGAATTATCTGTGAAAACTTTAATCATATTCTTCTAGTATGCTGCATTCACCAGCATAGTATTTAAAATCCCAATGAATGGAGGAATATAGTCACTTGCAGTGCCTAGTTATAGCCATGACCCTCCTAAGAAAGGGCCAAGTTACAGGACATTACTATCTGCAAGCTGATTTGTATTTATATATAAATATAATATCTATCTATATGTATATAGATATTATATATTGTATATTTTTTTGCTCCAGCAGCTCTAGGACTCATGTGGGTAACAGAGATAGCTGAAATAGAGCCTGGGCTGGTAGTTGATCATCTTTAAGAAAAATTGTAAGCTTTTGCATCTGAATTCTTTTCCTGTTAACGAAGATGAATAATTTTCTAAATTGAGAAAGTGAGAATAAATTTGTTAATCCTTTGAAATTATACTGAGCTCACCATTTAAAAATATCTACAACAGCAGCTTTCTGTCTACATGTTAAGAGACCAATCTAACCATATCAAGATAATCC
The DNA here is from genome assembly GCF_049350105.2 of Macaca mulatta. NCBI lineage: Eukaryota > Metazoa > Chordata > Mammalia > Primates > Cercopithecidae > Macaca > Macaca mulatta. Next base: position 21,226,835 of record NC_133413.1, on the reverse strand, counting down.
ATTTTTATTCCCTGCTTTATGAGCCTTGGGTCCCCAGAAAGTGAAATTATGAGTATGTATTAATATATTATTGATACTCAGTAGCTGATGTATTTTACATGTTCATTCCAGGAGTTAGAGAAGCCCAGACTTCAATAAAAGTATTTTTATACAGTAAGTGCCAGGTTTTTTTTTTTTTTTTTTTTTTTTTTTTTTTTTTTTTTTTTTTTTTTTTAAGAGAGTCTCACTCTGTTGCCAGGCTGGAGTGCAGTGGCGTGATCTCGGCTCACTGCAACCTCCGACTCCCTGGTTCAAGCGATTCTCCTGCCTAAGCCTCCTGAGTGACAGGTTTTTAAAACAAAACAAAATGTGTATTTCACAATTAATATGTTGCACAATTTTGCCACAAATTAATACAACATTTTAATTTGGGGACTGTAAGAGGACATTATTTGAACCTTATCTTTAGTTTTACTAATAGCAAAGTGGGTGAGAGGGGATATCAAAATTTCATAATTAAGTATGAAACTATGAGTCAGGCCTGAATATGCTATTTATATCTTGCAGTATTACCTGCTCTCCTATTCCTCCCCAATCCCAGCTGCTTTTAAGATTTTATATTTGATTTTCACAGTTTTACTGTGATGGCTCTTAGGTATATTTTATTTATATTTCTCCTAATTGTGGTTCATGGAGCTTGTTGGATCTCTGGCTTGATATCTTTCACCAGTTTTGGAAAACTCTTGGTGGCTGTCTCTGAAGCTATTGATTCTTTCTCATGGTTCTCTTTTCCTTTTGGAATAATAGTTACACGTATATTACTTCTTCATGTCTTAAATGTGACTTAAGCTGTTTCTCGTATTTTCAATTCTTTTGTTTTTCTCTCTGTGCTTCTGATTAGCTTTTCTTTTACTAACACCTGTTTTACTCCAATAAAACTTTTCTGTGTCTACCCTTTTAAACTTATCTATTGAGTTTTTAATTTCAATGATTGTATTTCAGTTTTCCTCTTTTTATAGAGGCTAGGTATCTGGTAAGATTCTCTATCTTTAACATATATTTTGAATGCAGTAATTGTAGTTATAGTAAAATTCTATTTTGATGAATAAAATACCTAGATTACCAGTGAGTCTATGTATTATCAGTTTTTTATCTTGGTTTTGGTCATTTGATCTTGTTTTCTGTCATGCTTTGTAATTTTTTATTAAGTGCCTCATACTCTATGTGAACATTTTTAGGCTCTCTAGATGCTGCTATACTCCTCCAGGGAAGATCCGTTGTTTTCTGTTGGCAGTAGGATAAAGATGTTCATCTAGATTGAATCAACAATGATGATAATTGGAGTGAAATTTCAAGTTAGTCCGTTTTCATTCGGTTTATTTCTAAGGTATAAGCCATGGAGAGTCTCAGCAGAAAGCCTGCAGTATTTACCAGGACTCTGTCCATAGTCGGCCCTAAATGTCAACTCCTGAGTTGAGTGGCACGGTCATAAAGCCAGCTTAGCTTTTTAGCCTCTTAGCAGAAGCTTTCTGTTTATTTTCTTGTCCTTTTACAACTCAAAGCTTTGGAGTGCAAAGGCTGGAAAGAATGTTTGGTTCATTTTTCTGAAGCTGTCTTTCCTCTCGGATCTTTGTGCCTCGTGTTCTGGCTGCATTGGGAGTCCTAGATTTCGTTTTTCATCTCCAGGCTTTGGGTTGTAGCTGTCTGGTTGGCCAATGTGGCCTGGCCAGAAATCAGTGACTGCTCTGAAAAGAGCAAGCAGTGCAAAGGACGGTCTCCCCTCAGGGTGTTTTCCTTCGCCCCTCAAGTGTTGCGTGCCTTGATTGAAGACCAAAGTCTGCAAACAGCAAACAGCAGCTATTCCTCCTTCTCTTCCTTCTCCTTCTTTCTGTCCTTTCCCTTCCTTCTTCATCCAGCTTTTGTAATTGTTCTCAGTGGGAGACTTAGTGTGGTATTACTGTTACTTTCTGTAATTCCTGTGCAATCCAAGTTTTTCCATGACTGCAATACGTATGGTAGTATTATCTATTCATATCAAGGTTTTCCTATGGGAAAATAGGGTAGGCAAATACCATAACTGTTTTTCAGTTAAAATCATGTTATATGCTATTAGTAATCATCCTTTAACTTTTTGTTGATTCAGTGTCGAACATGCTAGAAGCTGAGGACACTGCTGTGAACTAAATAGGCATAATCCCTGCCCTTGATTGAGGATCTACAGTATGGTAGAGACAAATACCTATGTGTCCATCTCTATCTCTACTTAAATCTACATCTATATATAATTACATATTATTGTAAGAGCTACAAAGGAAAAGTAAAATGAATTATGAAAGAGACTTAGAACACTGACTTAATTTACGCCAGGGGAAAGGTTTTAGAGAATGTGCCCCTTTGGAGGTGTTGGCTGAGACCCGTAGTGAAAACCAATTAGCCTGAGCTTTCTAGAAGAAACAGCACGTGTGCTGCAGACCCTTTCAGCCAAGAAGTTGGTTCATTTAAAGAACTGAAAAGATGCCAGTGAGGCTTTCAGCAGTGTAGAGGACATGGAGGGAGTGGGAACAGAGGAAAGTGATGTGAGCTGAATTTGGAGCTGGGGCCAAATCAAAGTGGGCCTTTTAGTCTGTGCTAAGGATTTTGGAATTTCTCCTAAAAGATGTGGGAAACCATCACAGGATTTTGAGTACGGCACTTTCATGGTTGACAGTTATCACTCTGGACTGGGTGTGGTGGATAGGCTCAGGTTCATTTTTACATAAATGTTTTTGGTGTTAAAACTTCCTGATTGAGTCAGGGCGCTGTGACTCATTACTGGATTCTCAGCACTTAAGGATGTGAGGCAGGAGGATCACTTGAGGCTAGGAGTTTGAGACCAGCCTGGTCAATGTAGCAAGACCCCCAAGAGAAAGTACAGAATAAGGAAGGAGAGGGTGGTTTGCAGGGTCGACGTGATCTTGATATCAGATGGGATGAAGATTCAAAAATGTTGGGATTCGGCAACATGGAAATCGGGTGACCATCAGAGGGACAGTTTGAGTGGAGTGGTAGAGGTGGATGTCAGAAATCAGACTGAGTCAGACTGAGGAATCAGGAGAGAGAAAATAGAGATACCTTGAGTCAGTGCCTTTCTAAGGAACTTGGTGGTGTAGGCCTAGAGGAAGGAGTGTAGCATAGTTTTGAGTAGTATCTAACACACACACAAATGTAAGTTCACAGCGAATACAGGGATGGTAGGATCTGCATTCTTGCAGGTCAGAATCTAATCATTTTGCTTGTGTATTAAAGTACAGGCTAAGCTACCCCCAAATGCAGTTGCTTAAATAAAAGTTAGTATTTCTCTCTTAAAGTCAACAGATGATGATTGACTCCGCATGCAAGAGAGGCTATAGGAAAATAAATGTTTTCTTCCTCCAGGCAGCAGGGTCACAGGTGGCTCACTCCTAAGTATAGGAAGGATGTACACAAAGTCCCAGAGCATGACAAATGGTCACTCCAGTGCGCCATCCTAAAGTCCTCTCCCTTGACTTTGTGCTGGCCTAGCTCACATAATAGGGCTGGACTTTTGAGAGTGATAATGCTAGAAATGGTGATAAATTTTGTATTTGAATTGCAAGTGGCATAGTGAATAGCTAGGGGGATAGAATTTGAGGATGGCATCATCGATAGCCAACGTGTTGCCTTACACTTGAGGGACGACCTGCGGTGCCACCTGCACCTGGACCATGAAGGTTGGAGCTGATCTGGAACATGTTCCAGCCCATCTGCTGAGTGAAAGCAGGCTGCGGCACTGGCATAATTTTTTCCATTGCTCCAGTCAGTGTGGCCATACCTATGGGATCCAGTTATCCCGCATGCCAACCAGCTCTTTATTTTTCCTTTGAATTAACTGTGGCAGAGGGCTGGCCTAATGTCTCATGTGATGTGATGCCAATAGTTTGGCTCGGCCATTGGCTGTGAGTGCTCTCGGGGACCTGGGAGGCATCTCAGCCGCCAATCTAATTTTACAGTTAAAGACACAGTCTTAACTGCAAAGTTGCTGCAGCTTGTTACTCAAGTCAGACGGCTGGAAAGCAGCAAGGCCTGGACCGAAATCCATACCTTGTTATTTTAAACCCCGTGGAAACGTGTCTTATCCACCCTTATGTTTTCGTTGTCTGGCATGCTAACCTGATACCTACTAGATGCAACAGGATAGTTGGAGTTGCTAATTAAAATTTTCCTTTCTTGTTTATTTTTAATTTTTTTTTTGAGACAGGGTCTTGCCGTCACTGAGGCTGGAGTGCAGTAATACAATTACAGATCACTATAACCTTGAGCTCCTAGGCTCAAGAAATCCTCTCACTTCAGCCTCCTGGGTAGCTGGGTAGCTAGGACTACAGATGTGCGCCACCATACTCGGCTTTTTTTTTTTTTTTTCAGAGTTGGGATTGGGCTTTGTTGTCTAGGCTGGTCTCAAACCCCTGGTCTCAAGCAGCCCTCCTGCCTTAGCCTCCCAAAGCACTGGGATTACAGGCCTGAGCCACTGTGCCTGGCTACTAATTGAGATTTTCTTATGCCACATGCCTCAGTCCCAACAGTAGAGCTAGTATCGTGTTGAGAACAAAATTATGAATTCTCCAAGGCCAACTACAACTCTCAGTCTATTTCTAGGTGCGAGAAAGGGCACTGATTGGTCAGACTTTGATTAATGACAGATAAGAAGAGACCTGGGATAGAGGAGAAAATGGACTCTTTCTTTGTGAATAAGTACATGTTACCCCTCTCTCTCCTTCCCAAAGGGGAGTAAAGAGTCTAATGGGGTTTGGATGTTTCCATGCTTCTGAGGTGGGTGTGGAGGCAAGAGGGTTGCTCGTATCATTTGCGGGGTGTCTAAGAGGGGAGTAAGCGAGCTGTGTGCTTTTTTATTGGATGACTACTGATTGCTCTTGCCGACCTGCCCCAGTACTGATAGAGAGCAGTAAGGTGTGGCAGTATCACCAACTGCAGAGGAAACAGGTCAGCCTCCTCAAATTCATGATCTCTGAGAGATACACTAGTAGGACCCCACTCACAAGCAGGCCCAATATTGGCTCTGGCCTACAGAGTTAAGACTGATGGGGCCATCAGCAGGTGGGGTAGAAAGTCTCTCATATCAAAGTGGTATAGCATGGGGCTGCCAGAGGGGGTCTGCTGGATGATGTGGTCAGATCTAATGAGAGATCATTAGTGCCCAGAGGAGGGGACTGAGGTCCCTGCCAGTAAGACTTGATAGGGGTCTCCATCCATATCATCTGTGGTGACCACTGAGGAGGTGACAGTAATCTTAGCACCACTGTGACAGGTTCATATGAAAGATGGGGAATAGGCCGGGTGCAGTGGCTCAAGCTTGTAATCCTAGCACTCTGAGAGGCTGAGGTGAGCGGATCACCTGAGGTCAGGACTTTGAGACCAGTCTGGGCAACATAATGAAACCCCATCTCTACTAAAAATATAAAAATTAGCCGGGTGTGGAGGTGCGCCTGTAATTCCAGCTCTTAGGGAGGCTGAGGCAGGAGAATCTCATGAACCCAGGAGGTGGAGGTTGCACTGAGCTGAGATCGCACCACTGCACTCCAGCCTGGACAATAGAGCAAGACTCCATCTCAAGAAAAAAAAAAAAAAGAAAAAAAAGTGTAGGGATAGCAACAAAGAAAATGACTACTTACTATTGAGGGAAACATTGTCTCCAGCCTTTCTGGGCTCTGTGATCAGAGGAGCATGCACAGAGAACAGGGATGGGGTGTGGCGAGCAGACAGCACCCGCCCCGGTCTCTCGGCCCACGTATGTCTTCCTGTCTGAGCCATTAGACCACCTGCTTGGCCTGCTCTGCAGAAAGGAGGGGAACTTAGAATTGGGCATAAGATTGAAATGTGGACCTTTTTTTAAAAAGAAGGCTCTTCATTATTTAAATCTCTCAATAGTTAGAAAAGTACACTACAATGAATTCTGATGAACCTATCACTCAACTTCAGCAGTTACTAACATTTTCCCAATCTTACTTCATCTAACCCTCCCCAACTTTTATTTTGTTTATTGAAAAATATTAGGGGAATATTTTAAAGTAAATCCAAGCCATTCTACTGTTTCACATGTCAATACTTTTGTTTATACTTCTAACAGATAAAAACTTTATTTGATAAGTCATTATACTATGACTACTTCTAACAAAATTTCTTAATATCCTACAATACCCAGTCAGTATTCAAGTTATCACAGTTGTTTCAAAGGTTGCTTTTTGTTTTGTTTTGTTTTTTTTTAACAGTTGCTTTTCTGACGTTGATTTGATGGAGAAGCAGGATTATTTGTCCTATGGAAAGTTTTACCCACTTAACTGATGACTTCCGAAGGATGTCTATTTAATGTGTTTCTCTATCTCTGGTATTACCTGCAAGCTAGTAGGTAGATTTAGAAACTTGACTAGATTCAGCTTCAGTTTATTTTTAGGCAAGAATACTTAATAGTTTGTGCTGTATATACCGGACTATTTTCATAACCCAAAAAATGAACTAAAATGTTCTGGGATGGACTGAGAATTAAGGTTGCTAACTTCCCCGGGGGGAAGGGGACAACCAGAGTTCAGCTAGTGGTAGCAATTACTGGAAAAAATAAAACCACTATGTTCAGCCTCTTCAGATACTCTGGTTATAGAGGCGAGGTGTAATGGAATTTTAAAATTGCATTTTGCACTAGGGATCCAAATTCAATAAATGTGTGAGTTGGCAGACAAGGCAGTTTTGAAAACTGCTCCACAGCTCTAAAATGGTCAGATTATGGAGAGGATTTTTTTTTTTTTTTTTTTTTTGAGACGGAGTCTCATTCTGTTGCCAGGCTGGAGTGCAATGGCGCAATCTCAGCTCATTGCAACCTCCACCTCCCGGGTTCAAGAGAGTCTCCTGCCTCAGCCTCCTGACTAGGTGGGATTACAGGCGCCCGCCACCATGCCTAGCTAATTTTTGGGTTTTTAGTAGAGACAGGGTTTCACCATGTTGGCCAGGGTGGTCTTAATCTCCTGACCTCATGAGCTGCCCGTTTTGGCCTCCCAAAGTGCTGGGATTACAGGGGTGAGCCACCACACCTGACCAGAGAGAGGATTTTAAGATATTTTAGACAGTCTGCCATCTTATCTCAAACCTGTGGGATGGTCGTGGGACTCCTTGAAGCACAGTTCGGTAGTGCATAGGGCTGGAGGGCACGGCCAGGGTCAGACTCCTGAACCTCAAGCAGCAAGAGGTGGGCCAGCTGTGGCTTTGGTGCCAGTTCCACACCATATGTGTGGCTGCCCTGTTAGTATCCACCTGCCCTGCCAGCATTTGTTGAGCAAAATGAGGCTATGTATTTATTGTCCCTGCATGATAGGTGAGCCTCATGTAAAAGAGCATCATAGCTTTTTGGTTCTGTCTGATACATTGGGCTGCATGGAGGAACCCTATGAGTAAGAGGCTGGAAATGGATGCCAGATTCCAAGAGGCTGTGGAAGTTGTTGCAAGAGACCACTGGTGCTAGGTTGCATTTGCTAGGTCCAGGGGACCTGCGGGAGAGATGGTTTCCAGGGCTGAGAGGCTCCAAGTCCCCCCTAGAGCAGTTCATACAAGAGATAATCAACTTTAAACATCTGCCAGCTGGGCACGGTGGCTTGGGCCTGTAATTCCAGTACTTTGGGAGGTCAGGGCTGGAGAATTACTTGAGGTCAGGAGTCTAAGACCAACCAGCCTGGACAGCATTGCAAGATGCCATCTGTACAATACCAGCCAGGCATGATGGTACGCTTGTATTCCCAGCTTATCTGGAGGCTGTGGTGGGAGGATCGCTTGAGCTCAGGAATTTAAGGCTGCAGTGAGCTATCATAGCACCACCACAGTCAAGCCTGGGTAACAGAGACTTTTTCTCTAAAAATTAAAATAAGTATCTGCTAGGCCCAAAGAATGGATTGCCAGCTTATGATGGAACCAGACCTGTTAAGGACTCTTACTCCTTTTCTTCTTCCTGCTTTATCCCCAACACCTTGAGGGAGCTAGCAGTTGTAAAGAGAGAAGCCTGATACATCCCCTTTCCGAAACTAGCCTATCCCTGAAAGGAGAGATGGAACTCTTAAATTAGGTTTGCAGTATTGATTATTAAAAGAGATTGGTTTGGGAGACCGAGGCGGGCAGAGCACTTGAGGTCAGAAGTTCGAAACCAGCCTAGCCAACATGGTGAAACCTGTATCTACAAAAAATACAAAAATTAGCTGGATGTGGTGACACACACCCATAATCTCAGCTACATGGAAGGCTGAGGTAGGAGAATGGCTTCAACCCGGGAGGCAGAGGTTACAGTGAGCAGAGATTGCATCACTGCACTCCAGCCTGGGCAACTGAGATGGACTTCATGTCCAAAAAAAAAAAAAAAAAAAAGAGGAATATTTTATGACTTTAAGTGACTGTTAGTTACCTAAGAGTAAACAGAAAGGTCCTGGCACCTGCCAAGGTTTTCATCCAGAGCCGAGGAAGGCCACCCACCCACTGCTGATTTTTTAAAGGGGCAGAGGGAGAACAAGATGATTTGATCACGTTCCAGCAGTTGTGCTTATTCAACATTCTAGTTGCTAAGACAGTCAGTTGATGTTTGAATGAAGAAGTGGGTAAGGGCTAATTTGCAGGGTATAGCTGGATGAGGAGAGGATGAACCAAGCTGACTTCATCTTTTTCATGTCTTGAGATCAAAGTAAAACCTCCGAATGCTACAGCCATGGGAGTGTATCCTTTTAAATGATCTGCCGGCGGGAGGTGAAAAACCCACTTCCAGTTCATTTCATCCTTTGTCCCCTGTGTATTTGTCATTTAGTATCATTTCCACCAGTTGTAACAAGTATAATTTTGATTCTGAATCCCTCATACTGTCTTCTTGCTTTTCAAATATGATTTTTAGGATTTTTGGGACTGCAGCAATTTTCTGGAGAAAGTACTCAATTATTTCTCATTATGGCTTATTTATCTTCACTGGAACAGAGTGAAAAATAGTCTCCTTTGTGTTTTGTGCACGTTCATGAAAAATCTTACTGTGAATTATCTGTGAACCCAGATAATACACATTAAGTGTGCAAACATTTAATAGTGCTGTGAAATGCCATTAGCGTTTGCTATCCAATTTCCACCTTTAGCATGGGAATCGTGCCTTGCAACGTTACCCACCCAAAGGAAAAAATAATTTTATTTGCAGTTGGGTAAATAGAATTCGTTTGAACTACTAGAATAATTTATTGTAGTTGCTGAATAAAAACTTCTGTGTCAGTAGTATTGTACACAGAAAGTGATTTATTTGCTGGCCAAGGAAGCCTTTCCCTTCATAGATATTTGAGCCTTGACCATAGGTAAGGCTAGTTTATCTGAAGAGACTCTTGGGTCCTGTTGCTTTTTGCTTTCTCGATTTCTCATGTTAAGCTGTTCTGAAAATTACTGTAACTTTTCTCTTAGAATCAGTGTTAAGCCTACAATACTGCTGTTCTTTCACTGAATATCCATGAAGAATGACAAGGAAGGGTGAACATTAATGGCATGAATTTCAACGTTTTCATTCATTTCATCTAGGCAGATGAGTTTGATAGGTAGTTAAACAAGTAAGTCTTCTGGGGAAGTGGCTCTGATGTTACGGGTTGGGGAGATGGAACTCTAAAAATTTAAAAAGCGTATGAAAACACGATTATTATTTTAGGGGAAGTATGTAAATATTTTTGTTGTTGCTGCCAATGTTTTTCTGGTTGACGGGCAGATTTTGCTGTTTTCAATATGAGAAAAACACTTGATGGTGGCTGATGTTTTCTAGCCATTGAAAATAGGAAGTGATTGGCATGTTCCATTGATGTGGGAACCCCTCAGAAATATTGTAATGACTTACTTGGTGAAAATGAGGCAGGCAGTTTTAATCCAAATAATTTGAAATAAATCCATCTTATCTTTGTAGGCCCTAAAGAAAACTTACAGTAACTTCTTTTAGGAAATTCAGGCATGTCATACATTAGCTTTCCAGGTAGCCCTTGTCTGATAGCAAAGAGGGCAGAGGTTTCTGTTCCCATTTTGCTGAGGGACTGTAGATTTGCTTTAAAGCTCTGAAAAGTCAGTGGCGAAAATAGCTGAGGCCATTTTTCAGTGGGCTTTGGCTGGGAAAGCTGAAAGTAATGTCTTTTTCTGTGACTTTCCAATATAATTTTTTTCAGATATTGGTAATTTTCATCCAGAGTTACTTTCAAAAACCCCTTCTGCTTTAGTCATTAACTTAAAATATGTGTAGTTCCCTTTTAGCATAAATGCCGTATTGGCCGTATTAGCTGGGGAGAAAGAATGGCGGCTGACAGTGACTCTTCCCCTGGTTCTGTTTTTTTGGGTTTTTGGCTACTCTTAATTGTTTTCTGGACTTTGACCAGATAGGCAGCAGGCTGAAGTCAGTAACAATTCTCAGGTGCCCCCCACTCTAGAATTCTAGGACTCCCTTAGTCATAGGTGTTGAGGTAGGGACTAGCTCCTGTAGGATAGCAGGTTTGTCAGATGCATGTCTTAGGCATGTCGGATATGGAGCTTCAAAAATCAGATACCTGTAATCCCGGTGCTTTGGGAGGTTGTGGCAGGCAGGTTGCTTCAGCCCAGGAGTTTGAGACCAGCCTGGGCAATATAGCAAAACCCTATCTCTACAAAAAATACAAAAATAGCCAGGCGTGGTGGCACACATCTTTGGTACCAGTTACTTGGGAGGCTGAGGCAGGAGATCACCTGAGTCTGGGAGGTTGAGGCTGCAGTGATTGTGCCACTGCACTTCTGCCTGGGTGACAGAGCAAGACCCTGTCACCAAGAAAAAAAAAAAAAATCAAATCACATAAATAAATAAAAATCAGAGGCATCTCTGTACTTTTGTTTGTTTGTTTGTTTTCCCTTTTTTCCTTTTTTGAGACGGGGTCTCGCTCTTGCCCAGTCTGGCTGGAATGCAATGGTGTGATCTCAGTTCACTGCAACCTCTGCCTCCTGGGTTCAAGCCTCAGCTTGATTCTTGTACTTCAGCCTCCCAAGTAGCTGGGATTACGGGTGCCCACCACCACACTTGGCTAATTTTTGTGTGTTTAGTAGAGATGGGGTTTCACCACGTTGGCTGGGCTGGTCTCGAGCTCCTGACCTCATGATCTGCCCACCTCGGCCTCCCAAAGTGCTAGGATTACAGGCGTGAGCCACCAGGCCCGGCCTGTACATGTCTTCTTAAATTAGAAGAACCCTCCCAGCGTGAGCCACTGCCCTGAACACCTTGGAAACCCTGCAGCCATGGAGTCAGAGGTACCACTCATTTCTGTCCCTGTCCTCATTACCTCTTGCTCTCTGTTTCTGTCTGGATTAGGTTACCGCTCCTTTTAGGTGTTAATGAGGAGTGGACTGTTGAGACAGTTGGAATAGCTTCTGTACCTTTGTAGGGGGAGAATACAATTCTTTATTGGATTGGTTAAATGATCCTTTCAAGTGTTCAAGCATTCAGATTATAGCCAACAGCAAAAATATGCTTAAAGAAAATTGGCTTCCCATAATTAAAATGATTAAAACAAATACTAAACCTTGGGAAACAGCCAACACTTTTTCTTTGTTACCTTTCTAATTGAGGTATAACTTACATAAAGTACACAAATCTTAAGTATACAGTTCAACAGAGTTTTACATATGAATATATCTGTTTAATCACCACACAAATCAAGATGTAGAACACTTCTAGAACCAAAAAAAAAAGGCCCCCAGTCTATGCTCCCTTCCATTTAACATCCCCTGCCCCAAAGTGCACCACTATTTGGCCCTCTAATCTGACCAAACGTCTTGGATTACTTTTGCCTGCTCTTAAACTTCATACAAATAGCATCACAGAGTATGTCTTCCTTTATGTGTGACTTCTTTCGTTGTGTCTCTGAGATTGATCTGTATTGCTGCATATAGAAATGATTTGTTCTTCTTTTGTTGCTGTGAAGTATTGTATTAATATAATATAATTTATCCATTCTACTGTTGATGGATAATTTAGTTTATCCAGTTTTTGGCTATTGGGGATAAAGTTTCTGAATATCCTTGTACATGCTTTCTGGTGGACATGTCTGTTGTTGACCTACTGGGTCATAGCGTAGGCCTAGGTTTATCTTTAGAACACACTGATGAACAGTTTCACAGATTGGTTATATCAATTTCGACTCTACCAGCAATGTATGTGAGCTCCAGTTGCTCCACATCCTTGAAAGCACTTCGTATTGTCAACAACCAACTTTTAACACTAAAAAAAGTGCTAGCTCCAATTAAAAGTAGTTTTGTTTGTTTTTGTATCTCCAGAACTCAGATACTTCTTCTTAAGTTTTAATTCACCAAGTGCCAATATTCAGTATTGGGTTCAAAGAGCTTTATTGTATCACAAGGTCAATAAGAGGACAAAACATCACTCCTGCTTTGATGAGTTTACTGTATTTCACTAGGGTCTCAGAGAGAGTAGTCCGTCAGCAGCGTGAGTCAGGTTGTGAGCAAGTGCCATGATCAATAGTCTCTCAAACCTGTCTTAACAGCAGGATCTAGTACCCACCTTAAATAGTCAAGCACGTGATGCTTGTCTCTAGCATCTTTTCCATTTTCCTCTAGCACTCTGCTACCATTAACTGTGTACTTTCCAGGATACCCGAATACGCCCAGCTGGCGAATGGTAGCACTGTGTACTCCCTATCAGTCTCCTTAAAAGCTCTCTCATTTCTTTTCTACATGATCAGAATTGATTGCCCCAAATCTTGCTTTTGACTCAGGTAAATGAAGTTGCAGTGTTAAAATTGCATCATGGTTCATTTATGTTACCTCCTCCTGGAAGTAGTTTTATTTTGGTAATGGATTCTAGGACACATAGTGTCTGCGCTACAACAAATTAGCCATTGATACTTGGATGTTTGCTCTTTTGAGGCTAATGGAGAATTTTGAAAGGAAGTCTTGATAAATATCCCCATAAAGGAAGCTGTGTATTCTACCTACATTTAAAGGTAGCTCTAACAAGGAGCTATGGAAATGGATAAAAACTGAGACAGAAATTTTAAATTACTACAATGCAAGGATGAATTGGAACTGTATATCTGTTGGTTTGGACCATTTCATTCTGGATGTATTGACTGGGTAGAATCTCAGATTTTTTTGAAGTTTTATATATATTGCCACTTTAGACCTTAGATTCCACCAGACTTTTCTTTATACTCACTATAAAATGAAAGAATTTAAAGTCCTTTTGTTTTTCGCAGTTAACACAGTACTGAGTATGGAAATTCAAATGATTATTTGATGTTTATTTAAATTTTGGATAATCCTGGTCCACCATCAGAGCCTATATTGCACCCATCTGATCAGAATTCTTATACAGCTATGCACCACATAATGATATCTGGGTCCGTGATGGACCGCATATATGATGGTGATCCCATAAGATTATAATACTATACTTTCCCTGTGCCTTTTCTATTTTTAAATAGGTTTAGATACACAAATACTTACCATTGTGTCATAATTGCATTCAATACAGTAACATGCTTTATAGGTTTACATCCTAGGAGAAATAGGCTATACCATGTAGCCTAGGTGTATAGTAGGCTCTATTACCTAGGTTTGCGTCAGTACAATATATGATGTTTGCATGATTAAATCACCTAAGAGTGTGTTTCTCAGAATGTATCCCCATTGTTAAGTAACACATGACTGTATAACACATCGAAATATCTCTACATTGCAAAAAACCAGTGTTTGAATGAGAAGATATGGTGGATGATTATATCCAATTTGATCTTTTTTCATTTGTTGAGACTAAAACCTATATATACATGTGAGTTACTTTTAGAGAACTCAGTGAAGTTACATCATTTTCATAGTTACATTTTATATATCTTGCATTAAATTCATTTCTAGATACTTTATATTTTTGATGACATAGTAAACGGTATCTTTTTTAACATTTCATTTTCTAACTCTTTGTGCTTATATTAAAATATAATTGATTTTTCCACATTGCATTTTACATCTAACAACCTTGTTAAACTCTTACAAATTCTGATATTTTATATGTGTTTTCTTCTGGATTTTGGATTTTTCCTATTTTCTACACACAGGAAATAGACACATCAGTAAATAATGACATTTTTATTTTGTCTTTTCTAATCCTTATATTTTTAAATTTATCTTCCTTGCCTTATTGCATAGGCTCAAATCTTGAGTACAGAGTTTAAGAAAAGTGATGGTAGTGGGTATCCTTATAATACAGATCACAAAAGGAGAAGTTTTAACATTTCCCCAATAAGCGTAATGTCTGTTGTAGGGCTGTTGTAAATACCTTTCGTAAGATTAAGGAAGTAGCCTGCTATTTCTGGTGGATGATGAGTTTTATCACACACTTTGTCTGTCACACTGTCTCTTAAATGTGGAAAATGGCAGTCCTGACCCAGTCTCATTAACATAATATTTCGGATTGACTTTTATTACCTAGGTTGGGTTCCAGGCTAATCCTTCTACTCTTTCTTCTGGCTAACAAATGTTGGAAGAATTGATGTTTACAATCACCTAAGTCTCCCTCTTTGTGCTGGCGTACATCTGGTTCTGAGCAAGTACTGGCTCATCATCAACTCAGGACTTCAGGGGTTTTTGTTTTGTCATTTTTCACTCCATCAGGTCTAGGCTTGAGTCTTTTCAGTTGAACCAATCTGTGCCCTAAGCCTGTATTTTGCCATTAGCCCTAAAGGTAACCGAGTGTTTGCATTGACCAGTGAAAACTCACCCATTAGGAGAGGAGGAAACCAGAGTGTGAGTGAGTTGTAGGCAGCACAGAGCTGTTCAGAGGGCTCTGAGCCAGAATCCAGGTACCTGGAGTCTCGTGGCTTTCTCATGGCAAGCACCTCACCCTTGAGAGCCTTTGCCTTCTCATCCTTAGAAAAAGGGGGGTTGGCTGTAAGTACTCGTCAAGGGCTGCTTTTGCTCTAAGACTCTGAATCATTAAGGGGTAGCCCATTGTTATCCTCTTTTACGTTATCCCTTTAACCCTGAAGGAGTTGAGAATTTTAATCTTATATTTTCAGATGGGGAACTCCCTTACAGAGACATCAAGCAAGGGGCTTAAAATCCTAACAAGAATAGAGCACCATGTTTTAGATCTGACCTGCAAAATGGAGATTGAATATATTTAATTACACTTACTTAAAATGCAAAAGACCTATTTGCTTAGAAACGGAAACATCTTTTTGGTAACTAATATTTGTTGTACCAGGTTTTTTATAATGTGTAGCACATATTAAGCAATCCATTAAGGGTGTATATCAGTTTCCTGTGGCTGCTGTGACAAATGACCATAAACATATGACTTTTAAGCTTATTTAAGCTTATTGTTTTAACGAAAAAAAATTATTTTCTCATGGTTCTGGAGACTGGATATTCAAAATGAAGTTGTCAGCAGGGCCACATTTCCTCTGAAGGCTCCAGGAGAGAACGAATTCTTTGCTTCTTTTAGCTTCTGGTGGCTCCAGGCCACATCACTCCAGTCTCTGATCATGGTCACATTGCTTCCCCCTTTTCTGTGTCAAAATTCCATCTGCCTCTCTCTTACAAGAATACATGTGATGACATTTAGGGCCCATCCAGATAATCCAGGATAAATTTCTCCTCTCAAGGTAATGAACTCTATTACATCTTTTGTTATACAAGGTAATATTCACTCTTTTTGACATAGAAGACAAAAGGTTTTATGGATTAGGAGACAGACACATCTTTTTCGAGGCCACAAGCCTTTCTAGCTACAACATGGAAGCTGTTACTATATTTTGATGATGATGTAACTCAAGATAACTAGAAATGGGCATTTAAAGACTAGATCAGGCTTGAAGTTTTGTTTGTTTGTTTGTTTGTTTGTTTGTTTTTTAAACGGAGTCTTCCTCTGTTGCCCAGGCTGGACTGCAGTGGCACAATCTTGGCTCACTGCAACCTCCGCCTCCTGGATTCAAGCGATTCTCCCGCCTCAGTTTCCCAAGTAGCTGGGATTACAGATGTGCACCACCACGCCAGGCTAATTTTTGTATTCTTAGTAGAGACAGGGTTTCACCATGTTGGCCAGGCTGGTCTTGAACTCCTGACCTCAGATGATCCACCCACCTTGGCCTCCCAAAGTGCTGGGATTACAGGCCTGAGCAACAGTGCCCAACCTGAAGTTCTTTAATGTAGGAATAGAGGTGCTCTATTTTTAGCACTACAAGCAAAGAAGCTAGAGAAAGTACTTGACTATCTCTCAAATGTATCCTTTGAACTTCCTGTTTATTTTTATTAGAATTGATCATTAGAGGATCTTGAGTTTGAAAGATATGTCTAACTACCTGAGTTGAATGAATGTCATAAATACAGGTGAAGAGATTTAATTTAAAACAAATGACATGATAGTTGAGGACTGTATTAGTTTTGTAGTCTGCCAAGTAGGCAGTCCTGCTACATTGCCTGGAGAGGTGACAGTTTATGCCAAAGGAGACTGAGGGGGGTCCTTTATTTTACCTTTACTTACTCAATCTGGGAGTCAGATTAAAATTTTTTTCTATGATGTTTATTGAGTTTTAGAACTTTTCCAAAAGTTGGATTTCAGAAAAAGTTGGAGAGTCTTTAAAGTGATACATAATTTCTTCTCTCCATATACAGTAGGAAAAGGATATTTTTCAGCAAGGATGCTTGTAACCTTTAAAGTTTGGCCAAATTTGTAATACAGTGGATACTTCAGTTCCTGAAATGCAGTGAATTCATTGAGGTCCTTTTATATGCAGAGCACACACAGCATGATGGAAGTGACCTAGATGTGTTCACTCACTTGTCACTCATTTATTCCACCAGTATTTACTGAATCCCTGCTGTGTGCCTGGCACTGTTCTAGGAGCTTGAGAAACTGTGCTGAACAACCCAGATAAAGGTTTTGCTTTCATGGAGCTTGCATTCTCATAGGGCGAGGTAGACAAAAAACCAGAGAAATACTAGAGAAAAAGTGCTATGCAGAGAATTAGAATGAGATGTGCTACAGAGTGAGCAATGGCTTTTTTTGATTGGATGATCCAAGAAGGCCTCTTGAAGGAGGTGATTTTAAGATGAACTGTGATTGGACACGAAGGAGTGAGTCCCGTGGGTGGACTGCACAGGATGCAGAAGCATATAGGGGTGCTGTTCCAAGGTCCCCAAGGCAAGAAGGAGTGTGGCAGCTTCAAGGAGCCAAAATGTGGAACACTGTGGCTGCGGAACCTGTGGTGGGAAATGAGGTTACAAAGGACACTTCGGACCTATCGCCTAGTTTCGTGGATCCCCATCTGGGCTTCCCATTAGAAACATCTTGCAGGGGCCGGGCGCGGTGGCTCAAGCCTGTAATCCCAGCACTTTGGGAGGCCGAGACGGGCGGATCACGAGGTCAGGAGTTCGAGACCATCCTGGCTAACACGGTGAAACCCCGTCTCTACTAAAAAATACAAAAAACTAGCCGGGCGAGGTGGCGGGCGCCTGTAGTCCCAGCTACTCGGGAGGCTGAGGCCGGAGAATGGCGTAAAAACCCGGGAGGCAGAGCTTGCAGTGAGCTGAGATCCGGCCACTGCACTCCAGCCTGGGCGACACAGCGAGACTCCGTCTCAAAAAAAAAAAAAAAAAAAAAAAAAAAAGAAACATCTTGCAGGAAATTAAAAACAAAACAAAACAAACAAAACAACAAACTACCTGAATCTCACCTGAGAAAAACGAAATTGGAATTTCTGAGGATGGGACTAGGCATCCATTTCTGTGGCTGTTTTTATTGTGTTTTGTGCTGTGCCCACAGGGATTCTAATCTAACAGGAAACCACCGTGGGTAATTCAGGATTTTGAAAGGGTAGGACGTTTAGATTTTGTTTGAAAATCAACGGATTGATTTTAAAGTCTTTTAATGTAGGGAGTGATATGACCTGTTTTCCTCTTTTAAAACTTTACGAAATATTCAGTGCGGTAAGTTCAGTGAAAGAAACGTTTTAACTGAAGTGTTAAAGCAGTATCCTGTGGGAGCATCAACAGTGGAAGGATCAAGTCAGCCCAGGGCAGTTCTCAGTGGCAGAAATGTTATTTGAAGGAGTAGGTGTGGTGTGCAGAGCCGTGGAGACAGAGCGTCCAGCTTCAGAAACAGCCGCAGTGTGGTGTGTGAGTGTGCATGGCTGAGGGAGGAGGCCAGTGTGGTGGGAGTCTAGGGTTGGGGAGGATGTGGCTGGGGGAGAGGCTGAAGGGGAGGTTGGAGGCCTTTGAGTGTTATGCAAGGAAGGCTAGACTGTATGAATCACTGGGAGTTAGTTAAGACACTTGAGGCTTAGAGGGATCTGAGCAGACTTGTGTTAGGAGGCTGGATCCACTGACTTTGAAGGATGGATTAAAGATCTGAGTGGAGGTGGAGTCTGCTTAGGAAGCTACCGTGGTAGTCACGATGTAGTTTGTGAACGAGTACCTGAAGTAAGGCAGGGGCTGTGGGAATAGGAGGAATCAGGCATATTTAAGAGCAGTGATGGTGACCATCAGAGTGGGTTCTTTTGACATAGATGTGGAGGCAGTGGGTGGGCATTGATAGAGTGGGAGTTGGTAAAGGTGACCTCACAGCTATGACTTGCCAATTGTCTCTGTCTGCTGAAAATAATATTTTCTGTTTTTTAAAAATTTTAAATTCCAGGTTACATGTGGAGGATGAACAGGTTTGTTACATAGGTCAATGTGTGCCATAGTGGTTTGCTGCACCTATCAACCCATCACCTAAGTATTAATCCCAACATGCTTTAGCTACTATTCCTGATGCTCTCCTTCCCCCTGCCCCTTCTGATAGACCCGAGTGTATGTCGTTCCCCTCCCTGTGTCCATTGTTGTCATTGTTCAGCTCCCACTTATGAGTGAGGATATGCAGTGCCTGAATTAGTTTGCTAAGGATAATGGCTTCCAGCTCTATCCATGTCCCTGCAAAGGACATGATCTCCTTTCTTTCTATGGCTGCATAGTATTCCATGGTGTGTATGTACCACATTTTCTTTATCCAGTCTATCATTGATGGGCATTTGGGTTGATTCTATGTCTTTGCTATTGTGCATAGTGCTGTAATGAACATACACGTGCATGTATCTTTATAATAGAATGATTTATATTCCTTAGATATATACCCAGTAATGGGATTGCTGGGTCAAATGATATTTCTGGTTTTAGATCTTTGAGGAATCACCACACTGTCATCCACAGTGGTTGAACTAATTTACATTCCTACCACCAGTATAATAGCATTCCTGTTTCTCCAAAGCCTCGCCAGCATCTTTTGTTACTTGATTTTAATAATCACCATTCTGACTGGCATGCAGTGGTATCTCATTGTAGTTTTGGTTTGCATTTCTCTAATGATAAATGATGTTGAGCTTTTATTCATATGTTTCTTGGCCACATATCTGTCTTCCTTTGAAAAGTGTCTGTGTCCTTTGCCCACCTTTTAACGGGGTTATTTTTTTCTTGTAAATGTGCTTAAGACTCTGGGTGTTAGACCTGTGTCAGATGGATAAGTTGCAAAATTTTTCCCCATTCTGTAGGTTGTCTGTTTGCTCTGATGACAGTTTTTTTTTTTCTTCTGTGCAGAAGCTGTTTAATTAACCCCATTTGTCAGTTTTTGCTTTTGATGCAATTGCTTTTGACATTTTTGTTATGAAATACTTGCCCATGCCTATATCCTGAATGGTATTGCCTAGCAAAAATAATATTTTTTTTTTGTTTCTAAGTCATTACTATTCTATGTAAAAGGGCACTTCAAAATGACTTCCTTGCCTAAGCCTGAAGAATTTTTATGAAATAAGCAACTCAACTTTCAATGACCATGAAGGGCCTTTTCAAGGTTGAAGATTCAAGATAATATCTTTAAGCCTGGGTTCTATTTGATACGGCCCATCAGGGCCCGAGCCTCTAGTTTGGCTGTGGGGGGTTTGCAGGGGTGGCAGGATGGTGGTGCTCAGAGTGGGACCACAGCAGCTTTCCTCCTCCAGGACCCATACTTGTCAGGTGATGCCTCAGTGCAGGATTGGTAGGAGCTCCATCCAGAGGGAGTAGGAGAAGGTGGAGGCCAGGATGGAGGATGGGGGAAGGTCAAGGGTACTCTAGAGGATCAAGGGTGAGAAAGGCGGGCATGATCGGGCCTCACGCTGGAATAGCAACCTCTCCCCACCCATCTGGGCCTGGCTTGGGCTCAGGTGCTCCTCTTACCCTCCTGGCCCCACTGACTTCTCCTCTTCTCCCTGTAATCACTGCTGCTTCCACTGGCCTTCATCACTATTGGTTCACTGTCGGCAGAATTAGCTTCACAGCATATTCCCTTTGCTCTTGTTCTTGTGCTAGTTTCTAGTAACAAGGCCAGTGGGGTTAAAGAATCATTCTCTGTATGCCTCCTGCGCCTTCTGCCATGTACCTGTTTTCCCCTTGTAAAGGGAGACAAGGCCTGCACATGGATCCTAATCATCGCACCTGCTGCAGGACAGGCCAAGGCCGCCTTCAGCAGCAGGTACAAGCCACAGTCAGATTTGAATTTTTTCACAGGATCTGGGATAGAGCAGAGGACTTGAAAGTGAAGAGCCTGTGGTGAGGCCTCAGAGATGGGCTCACACCTAGGAAACAACCTCCACCATTATTTTTCATCTGTTTCTTACTCTCCTAGCTTCTTGTGTTTGTTGGTCATAAGGCACTTATCCAACCTATGCCCAAATCAAGCTCTGAAATTTACACATTTGTTTTCTATCCTTGTCATTATAAGACCAAACATATGTACAGAAAAGCCCGTAAACCATAAATGTAGAGGTTAATGAATAATTTGAAAGTAGATACCTATGTAACCCAGAACATTGACAGACTCTCCATAACCTTCCATGAGTCCCTTCCTGATCACACTCCCTTCCTCTCCTACAGACACCCAGTCTTCTCATTTTCATGATAATAATTGTCTTGCTTTAAAAAATCTCACCACTCTTTAGATAATTATTTATGGTTATTATTGAACTATATATAAATGAAGTCAGCCTGTATATGTTCTTTTGTGTCTTGCTGCTTTGTTCTATATTAGGTTTGTAAGATGCATTTATTCTGCTATGTGTAGCTGTGGCTTCTTAGATGTTGCTGCTGTATAGTGAAGTATTTGATTGAACGAAAATATGAGTGTGTTTATCCACCTTAGGGTTGTTAACAGTTTGGGGAATATAGATTTTGCAGCTGTGAATATTCCTATGCCTGCATTCGAGTGCATACCAGCATACCTTTCTCTGTCAGCCTAGAGGTGGAATTACTGGCTCCTGGAATACGCATCTCCACATCTGTCCTGTGTTCCAAATGATCTTACGTCTTTGCCAGCACTTAGTAGTGTCATACTTTGTTTTGTTGCAGAATGAAGGTGTGTATTCGTATCTCTTTGTGGTTTTATTTTGCTTTTCTCTGTTTACTAGTAAGGTTGATCCCTTTTTCATGTTTGTGGTCACATGGATTTCCCTTTTGTGTGAAGTGGGTCATTTTTCCATCATGTTGTCTACCTGTTTAATTGTTTGCAGAATTCTTATACATTCAGGATCCAAGTCTTCTGTTGGTTATACATGTAACTCATCTCTTTCCTACTCTGTAGCATGTCTTTTAACTCTCTTTATGGTATTTCATAATAAACAGAACGTTTTCAATTTTGAGGTAGTCATGTTTGTCAGCCACTTCCTTTATGGTTGTTGCCTTCTGTCCCTTTTTAAATAAATCCTTCCCTAGCTCAAGGTCATGAATATATTTTAAAAATTAAAATTTAAAAGCTCTAGAGTTTAATCTTGCATTCTGTATGCTTAAAGTCCATCTGAAATTGTTATGTGTGAAGTAAAGATGCAAGTTAATTTTTTTAATATGGATACTCTAGTTCCATTTAGTGAAACCACTTCACCCTCTTTGTTGAGTCCCTCAAGGTCCGTGCAGGTTACGTTCTACTTACTACCTATGCAACATATCATAAGTGTTTATAAGTGTGGGTCTATTTCCGAGTGTTCTAGTCTGTGCTGTTTGTCTATTCTATATCTGTAGCACACTGGTTTAATTACCGTGTCTTCTTAAGTGAGTCTTAATATCTGAGAGAACAGCCTTGTACTTCAAGAGAGTCTTCATTATCCTTGGCCCTTTGCATTTCCATATACAATTTTAGAATCAACGTAGTCAAGTTCCACACCACCTCACATAAAGTCTTGGGGTTTTTATTGTCATTGTATTGAATCTATAAGTTCGTTTGGAGAGAACTAACATCATTACAATGTTGTCTTTCTCTACTGAAGTCTTTTAAAATGTCTTAGTGAAGTTTTATTGTTCTCTTCCTCAGAGATTTCTGCATGTCTTGCTAGATTTATTGCTCGGCACTTTTTGATACAGTTTCAAATGGTGTCTTTTTTTTGGATTTCATTTTCGGTTTGCTTTTATATACATAGAAGTTTAGTTTTTCTACATTGCTAATTGATTTTTCTGCATTGCTAAACTCTTCTATTCTAACAGCTTGTCTGTAAATGCCTTTGGATATTATATCATTTGTGAATAATGACAGTTGTTTCTTCCTTTCCAGTCCTTGTACCATTTATTTACTTATGCCTTAATACGCTGGGTAGGTTTTATTTTGATGCTGAATGTTGAATAGAAGTGCGGATGATAGTCATCATTGTCTTGCTTCTGATTTCAAATGGAAATTGTCAGCATTTAAGTATGACGTTTGCTTTGGTATTTTTTATGGTAGATAATCTAATGGGAAAGAAGTGACCTTCTCATCTTACTTCTCTAAGAGTTTTAGATCATGGATGTTCAATTTTATCAGCTATATTTTCTGCATTTATTGAAAACATTATAATCAACTTGGTCATGATGATATATATTACCAGATTCGGTTTGCTAAAATTGTGGGATTTTGTATCCATGTTCATGAGAGACATTAGTTTGTAATTACCATTTTAGATACCATCTTTATTGTTAAAATAGGGCATTGAAATGTTTAATTTCATTCTGAAGTTTCCTGAGGAATAAAAATTAAGCTTTTTTGATGTGAAAGCCACAGTTGCATTGAAATAGAACTATTTACCTATGCATGTAGTTCAAGGAACATCAAATATTTGGAAATGATCTTCCTTTGGAAAAGTTCAAATTATGTTCAGAATGTTTCCAGTTTAGCTAATAATGAGAAAAATTGCTTTATATAACTTGTTTCATGGAAAAAAAATACCTCTTTTCAAAATATCTTCCCAAGAATGTTGATGACATGTAGGTAATGGCCTCATCCCTGAAATCATTTTTTTAATAACTAGATTTAAAACTTGTTCAGTATTCTATTTAAATCTCTAAATTAAATGTCAGTATGAAAAGAATTTTGTCTCTCTTGGATAACCCATGACACTAATAGTTTAAGCGTTCAGTCAGTAGTTGAGTAGTGCATTTTCTAAGAATAGATTTTACTTTTGGAAGCAAAAAATTAGTCTCTTAAGTTAAAAAAGTAAACATCTAGATAAAACCCACATGATATCAAACATAGGATATAATTTTGATTGATGTTACTTAGCTTTCCAAATCCATACATACTTTTTCTGTATTAACATATCCTTTTCAAGAATGTTCAGAAATCTCCTAGAAACCCTATTAGTATAACTTTCTCAACTGTAGGGACCATTGAATCCCTAATTGTAAAGAACAAGTTTCTAAAATAGTGTTAAGAAGGGCAAAGAGCCAAGTTCCAGCCAAGAAAATGGTTCCTACTTCAGAGCAATGGCTGAAATGTAAAACATGATATTGGCAATCAAATCACATTGGATATGTTAAAGAGCCATGAATCCACAAGAAGACCCAAAGTGAATGTAAAAGTGTGCCAAAAGGTAGTTTAAATGTATACTTGATCTGTTAATAACACTTGAAGTGAACATGATAAACGTTCATCAAAGGGTAGCTTCACAGTGTTCTGTGGTGGTAATCAGCTGATTAAGGAACTAGTGGAGTTTTAGAACGAGATGAGACAAAAGCAACCATGCAGTACAATTTCCTTGTCTAAGAGATGAGATGGGTGACTTTACTAAAATCAGAAAGGCATTTATTATTAGACTTGGGACTATATTTGTTTACTTGTTTATGTTTTCATTTTTACATGTCTTTTGTTAGATTTATTGCTAGGCACTTTTTGATATGGTTTCAAATGGTATCACAAGTTTCTGGAAAAGTTACCATGTGTGAGATACTGTTGTATGTACTGAGAAGAATGGCATGGTGAGCAAATGAAGTTCCTTCCTCATGGGGTTTATGTTCCAGGATAGGAGATTGACAACAGACAAAGAGCTTTATAATAACATGATAGGTATTAAGAAGTGGCAAGAAGAAAAAAAAAAAGCAAGGGAAGGAAATAGAGATGATAGGGGGTGCTGTTTGGGTAGAATGGTCAAGAAGAAGTTAGTGAGATGACCTTTGAGCAAAACCTGAATGAAATACAGGAATAGGCCCTGTGGATGCTTAGGGGAAGAATGTCCCAGAAAAAGAGAAGAGAAAATACAAATGCTTGGTGTGTCTCCAAAACAATGAATAGGCCTGTGTGGCTAACAAGGCAAGCAGGGGAAATGTGGGGGCTTTGAGGTGGGGAGATGAGGCTGGGCGCAGGGTCTCTTAGGGGCTTGGAGGTCCTGGTCCAGGATTTGGGATGTATTGAATGGAAGACATCGGAGAGTTTGTAGCTGGAACATAACAAAATCCGACTTTAGTTTTGCAATGATCTTTCTGCTGCCATATAACAGTCTGAAGAGAGACAAATACAGAAAAGAGGAATAGCAGTGAGGAGGCAACTGCAGTTTTAAGGCAAGAGATCAAGGACAAGGGGATTATGGGTAGATGGGGATTCTGGGTAGACCAGGAGATTCTGGGTAGGATGAGGTTGTGACCGCTCGATGGTTTCCTGATGTGTCTAAAAGAGGCAACTAAATTTACAGAATTGGATCTGGGTTGCAAGGGAAATTCCAGGCACCTCAACAGTGATGCCAATCCCTTTTCACCTGAATATACCATATTAGAATATGTTTCCAGGGTTGAATTTTGCTTTTCTTCTCTGAAGGATGTTCCAGTTGAGATTGAAGCCTTCTTTTTTTTTTCTCTCTCTTTTGCTGGGCAGAGAATATGCTCCTTCTCATCTGCAGTGGCATGGTTTGTTTGTAGCACACCTGCCCACAGGTGTCACTAACTTTGTATCTGATATACTTTAAATAGCTACACCTGGTTCAATTTTAGTTTACATCTGGAAACTTCATCCTGTTTTACTTTAATGTCTGTGTTGACCTGAAAATTGCTAAGTCTTTTTGAGATTAAATTTGCTTCAAGATCCATGGTGCATTAATATGACTCCGGAAGCTCTGGGTGTTGGCACTGAAGAAATTAGCCTAGGAGAAAAAAAAAGAAAGGAGAATCTATTATAGCTTGTGCCTGCTTGCAGCAGATAGAAGCTTGCATACAGAACAGTCCCAATAATGCTGAGTTCTGATTGTGCCAACTCATTAAATTGACTAGAGCACAACACTATTGGTCAGCAGTCTTGGTTGCCGTGGTGCAGTGACACTGAATATTGACTCTGAATTGATGCCAAAGCCAAATCCATTGGATTTCATTAGCACTGATTGTCGTCCATTATTTTTCTCTCTCTAAAATAAAAGGAACACATGTTAAAGTAGGATTTTGTTCTATAATAAAATCATCTTTTTTTTTTTTGAGAGATGGCGTTTCACTCTTGTTGCCTAGACTGGAGTGCAGTGGTGCAATATCAACTCACTGCCACCTTTGCCTCCCAGGTTCAAGCAATTCTCCTGCCTCAGCCTCCCGAGTAGCTGGAATTACAGGCGTCCACCACCACACCAGGCTAATTTTTTGCATTTTTAGTAGAGACAAGGTTTCACCAGGTTGGCCAGGTTGGTCTTGAACTCCTGACCTCAGGTAATCCTCCTGCCTCAGCCTCCCAAAGTGCTGAGATTATAGGCATGAGCCATCACGCCCGGCCAAAATCATCCTTTTTATGTTGTGTTAATGTGAGATGTTGCTTGTGCTTGTCATCACAACTTCCAGCGTTATTGCTCTTATCTCCGAGAGAAACAAACACACCACAGAATGCCCATTCGTGATGGCTGTTTGAAAAATGGGACTCGAGAAGCCAAATAAAGAGGAGCATTTTACTTCTTCAGTTTCTGCAACTCTGCTAACTGCTGAGTTACCAAGGGGATGCATGTGTGGAGTTGGGTATTTCCATAGAGCTGTGTTTCGGTCGCTCACATACCAGGTTGAATATTTCCCACGAGACAAGCATCCTGTATGTTTAGGCACAGGCGATCAGGGTGACGATAGATTTCATTTTATAAGCAATTACAAATAGAGATAGAACTCAATAATCCTGGAACCTAACCACCCGTAACATGCTGAGTAAAGTCTGAAAATGGATAGTTGGGAGCAAAACACAGCATTGCAACCACAGAGATGTGTTTTAATGCTCACAGGCGTTTCCAGTTAGCCAGTGTCAAGGTCTTGTTTTTGTTTGTTTGTTTGTTTTTCTAAATATGTTAGATTTATGCTTCAGTGTATTGGATACGCTTCCAATAGGTCAGAAAGTACTATGGGAAGCACGTGAAATCTCAAAAAGTTTGGGAGTTATAACCCTTTAAAGTGGACCTCTCTCATTGCATCTGACAGTTTGTCATTTTCTTTCTTCAAACTCTACCTCCTTCGCCTCCATCACAACAAACATTCCTGGTTCTCTTTTGTAGGCTATTGCCTCCATTTGATATTGATGGCCCCTCTTAGAGGGTCACTTTTAACTCCTGTAACTGACCTTTCTTTTTCTTTTCTTATTTATTTATTTACTTACTTACTTACTTACTTACTTACTTATTTATTTTGAGACAGAATCATGCTCTGTCGCCCAGGCTGGAGTACGGTGGCACGATCTCGGCTCATTGCAACCTCTGCCTCCCGGGTTCATGCCATTCTCCTGCCTCAGCCTCCTGACTAGTGGGGACTACAGGTGCCCACCACCACACCTTGCAAATTTTTATATTTTCAGTAGAGATGGGGTTTCACCATGTTGACTAGGATGATCTCGATCTCCTGACCACATGATCCACCCCCCTCAGCCTCCCAAAATGCTGGGATTACAGGCATGAGCCACCGTGCCCGGCTCATTTCTTTCTTTCTTTTCTTTCCTTTCTTTCATTATCTTTTTTGAGAGAGAGTCACTTCATCACCCAGGCTGGAATGCAGTGGCTTGATCTCGGCTCACTGCAACTGCTGCCTCCCAGGTTCAACTGATTCTCCTACCTCAGCCTCCTGAGTAGCTGGGACTACAGGTGTGTGCCACCACACCCAGCTAATTTTTGTATTTTTTGTAGAGATGGGGTTTCACCATGTTGGCCAGGCTGGTCTTGAATTCCTGACCTCAGGTGATTCACTGGCCTCAGCCCCCAAAGTGCTGGAATTACAGGTGTGAGCCACCACATCTGGCCTTTATAACTGCCTTTTCTGATGTTATCATTGTATCTCAAAATTTTATGCTTACAGTTATTTCCCGATACATCGTTTTGGAAACTGTCTGCTGGTTTCCTGCCACACTCTTCCATCTCTCTTGCCTGCTTTGCTCGACATAGTTGCATCACATTTTTAGTTCCTCTATTTAAGTAACTTAATAGTCTATTTCTATTTTATATCTTACTTCATTACCCAGAGGTGGCATCACTTGGTCCTTGACTTAGAAGATGAGGATCTTGGCCCTGCATTATTTCCTATAGCTCCTCTCACCGTCTGCCTCTGTCATGTGTACCTTACTCTCCAGGTATCAAAAATGGTAACACTGATTCAGTAAGTTTACCAACTTATTTTCCCTCAGAGCTTTGAAGACATTGCTCCATTGACTTTTGATGTCCAATGTTGCTGATGATAAATCTGTTATCAGTCCACTCTCCTCCCCTTGCAGGTGATTTGTGCTTTTTCTTTGGAACCCTTTAGGATATTGTTTTTGGCTTTGGAGTTCTGAAATCTTCCTGTGTTATGTTCAGGTGCTGGCTTTGTTTTCAATTCATTCTCTATTACTCTCTTACTAATTTTCTTTCATTTTTCTTCTTCACTTTTTCTGGGGCTCCAACTGGATGTTGAACAATGGACAAGCTGGAAATTCAATGGTTATATTTTCTTATTTTTCTCTGTTCTGAAAGATATCTTCAGGTTTGTCTTCCAAGCTTTTCTTGATTCTGGTTGTGTATGTGTGTGTGTTTCGCATGCTCTTTCTTGTTCTGTGATTATTTTCCTCATGACATTCTCTACTTATTTTATCAATGCAATGTTTTCTCAGCTCTCTGAGAACAATAATTACATTTCAAAAACTTCTTATTTCCTCTCACCTTTCTATTATCTTTGGGGTCCCATTTGTTTCTCTTTTACATTGAAATTTAAAATTCCTCACTGGTTTTGTGCCTTAATCATTCTTGGGTGTCTGCTCATTCATAAGGAAGAAGTAGTAGAAAGGCTGCCATATATATATAATATAAAAAATATTTTTATATAAATTATATAATATTTATATACAAATAAATTATGTAAAATATATAAATATATAAATACATTTATACATAAATAAATACATAAATATAAATATATATGTCAGTCTATTACTTCTTCCTTATGAATAAACATTTATATATTTATATATTATATATACACCATATATATTATATATTTATATGTAAATGTATATACCATATATTATATATAAATATATATACACCATATATATTATATATTTATATATAAAATATATACACCATATATTATATATATATACCATATATAACATATATATACACCATATATATTTATATATAAATATATTTTTATATATATATATGGTTTGAGCTTTTTGTATTTAAATGGTTTGAGCTTTTTGACGGGCAGGCTTTGTTCTGAGTGATAGGAGCTTGGGATGGGGGGAGAAGCTCTTGCATTTTGGGCCCCTCAAGTGCCAGAATGTAGAGTGTTTGCTTCTCAGGTGCTGATTCCCCACTCACAGAGCACTGGGTGCAATTTCGGTTCACTCATATGGGAAGAAGGCACATTTTTGGCCCTCTGCCTTGCCTTTTAATTCCTTTAGGGCACCATTTAATAAACAAGGTTTTTTAAATTTTATTTTAGTGTGGTTCAATAGACCAGTCTTTGGGGTTAGTGCTTTTTCTGTCTTGTTTAAGGAATCTGTTTTTAACCTGAGGTCGGGAAGATATTATCTTACACTTGTTTTTAGAAATGTTTTGTTTCTCACATAGAGGTCTTCTGTCTGTCTGGCATTGATTCTTGTGTGAGGTCAGGCTCAAATTTCTGAACTAAAAACAAATGGGCACAAACCTATATTTCTTTAACAAAAACAATAACATAAAAATCAAATGCACAGTGGAGACAGACCTCATGTGGTTGAGCCTTCCTTATGTTCTCCAGGGTGTGTCTTCCATCCATCCTGAGCCCAGCCTTCCCTGCCTCTGTTTCTCCTCATGGCCCCTCATCAGCCACCTTCCTGTTCTTAGTACATTTTTGAAGGAGTAACTGTTTGCAGTTCACTTGGGAGGGTGAATGGGAAAGGAAAAGTTCTTTACATTCTTTTCTTACAAGCATTCTGTTTAGCTACAGTTAGACTTTATTTTCATGACACTTTTCACACGAGGAAACTAATACTTTTTAACAGTGCAATCTATTGCAAAGAAAAATAGAAAACATCAGCAATATAAATTTTCATCTCAGTATTGAAGTGCCATCCACATTTTGAATGTCGTCATGTTTTTCATGTATAAAAAGTCCATCTTTGATTTCCCTGAGAAGTGGTGGGAGCTTGCAAGTATTTATCTTGCAACTGAGTTGAGCTTGCTTTAAAAATCATCTTTCTTATCCATAGAAAAATGTTTCTATTAGAAAACAAAAACTTGGAATAGGAGTGATTATTTTCTGCATACAGGTCTGTTGGAAGGGAAAAATGCAGCTGGAAAGAATTCGAGATGTCAAATTAGCCTTTTACCTTTAAGGAGTGGCCCATTTTCACTTTTAATATTATTCCAGAAAAGAAAACTCCACACCCTCTTCTGGTAATATTTAATATCTTCACTGTCAGTAAATTTTCCTTATGTGATATCTTAAGTCCATTTTCTTACTGTGTTGGAAATGGAAACAGAGAAATTGGGCCAACCATCTTGTGTCTATAATAATCCTTCATCCACTCAATGGCCATTATTAAATCCCTCATTAGGCTTCTTTTCATGGTATAATCTAATCTGTTTGTTTAGCTC
The DNA here is from genome assembly GCF_049350105.2 of Macaca mulatta. NCBI lineage: Eukaryota > Metazoa > Chordata > Mammalia > Primates > Cercopithecidae > Macaca > Macaca mulatta. Next base: position 21,196,482 of record NC_133413.1, on the reverse strand, counting down.
TTTCAAGCCAGTTTCCAAATCCTCTAATTACTATTTTTTATCCCATCTGAAATCTCTCCATGTCATCTATAAATTATGATTTGTGGACTAAAAAATTGATGTAATTCTTTTGCCAGGGTATGCCCCAATGCTAGCTCACCTAAAGGAATGATACCCTATTTTAGAGAGTTATCCAACCAAGACTTCTAACCTGAATTTTTTTCATGATGAAAAGATTTTTGAATTATGGTTATATAGGACAGTTGGAACACCTTTATTTGTCTCTGTGTCCTCCTAAGACTACTGAACATGATAAGAAATAAGATATAAATTCACATGGACAAAGAAAATGCAACATAAGGCTTGGTGGGTAAGAATGTCAACAAGTTTTTGGGAGATGGCAAGCAAATGGGTGAGTGGGAATTGAATTAGCAGAAGGGAGAGAACCGAAAGCCAAGTGCCCACAGGGAAGAAAGCCAACCCGAAGCAGATTGTTTGGTGGTCAGAACCAGGAAGGTTCCAGACTTAGAACTGTAAGCAAACCAGACTGGATCTATTTGCTTGCACACAATAGGAAGCCAAACACTGAAGCATGGTTTTTCCAGGGAGAGACGTTTTTTGCCAGTGAACTGACAAGGAGACAGGAGGAAATGCTCTAATCTATCTCACCCTACTGACTTTGCTGCCCAATTAAGGGAGAGATTTCGCCGTGGAGTTTCGGGTCTGCACAGTGATTGGCTTGAAGGGAAGGGGTTCGGAAGGGCCCTGGGGCATGTGCTGTTGCCCCGAAACGCTTCGCGGGCTGCTTGCTCAGAAAATGGTGGAATGAGCATGATCTGAAGGTGGAGTTTCCGGCTCTCTGAGGTGAAAGGTCACTCATCACTGAGTCTTTCCTACGCAGACTTCAGTCGGCCATGTTGGTTCCAGCTGGTGTCAGCCTGTCAGCCGACTTTGTTGTAAATAAGGGAATTGTAACAAACTCTGTTCTTCTTCAGTTGTTTTTTTCTTCACGGTTCTGCAAAACAAACTCTTGAAATGTTGCTGGTTAATAACTTTTCTAACCCTGGAGCATGGTTTCAGAACCACAAGCTCTGCCAAAAGACAGATGTGAGGGGTGAGGCCAAAACTGGTGATTTCTGGGAAGTCAGAATAAGCAGCAGTGGGAGCCCATTCCAACCACGTGTCTGGACAAATACCCTGGCAGTTGTGTTTTCCAGAAGCCTCGGACTTGGAAACAGCAGATGCAAATGAGAGTAGCGGTAAAACATACTAGAGAAAATAGGAGTTTTCTGTGAAAATCTGTTTGGAATGGTGCTATCTTCCTTCTGAGCACCGAGAACTCTGACAATGGGAGGTATTTTCCACCATCCCAGGATTAGAGGATTCACATCTGAGAAAGACCAGTTGAAGACATTTGAAGGCGCCCTCCCCCCTCAGTAAAATGGCTGTGACATCGCTTAAATGCACATTTTTAGATCTCAGGGTGGACAGTGAAGGATCACCACACATTTGAGGATCGTCACCAACATGAAGGAATGAAACCAAAATAAATAAGCAGAAAAGAAGTATCAGAGGAAATAAAGGGAAAAGCAGGGAAGAAAAAACTTCAAAAACTTCAAAAACGTATGATTGATATTCTGTGAGGTATTAGAGAAGATATTGCATCCGTGAAAGAGGGCTTGGAAATGAGAAGCATGATGACAGAAATTAAAAATTCAGTGAGGAATTGGACTGTGGATGAAATTGCCCATAAAGTAGAATAAAAGCACAGAGATGGAAAACATGGGAGAAAAGAGGAGGATACAAGAGGCTCACTTTAAGAAGTCCAAAATCTGATTTTCTAATGAGTTTCACAGACAGGTGCCCGTGCTGCACATCTGTTGTCCTGGCTGTTTGAGAAGCTGAGGTGGGAAAATTGCTTGAGCTCAGGAGTTTGAGGCCAGCCTGGGCAATGTAACAAGGCTCCTTCTCTTAAAAACAAAAACCTAAAAAAACAAAGTTTCAGAAAGAGAACGAAGAAAATGTAGAAGAGACAACTATAGAAAAATGATAGAGCAACAGTGGAACCTAGAAGAACTATAGCTGTACCTTCCAAATCTGAGGGAACATGAACACCAATCTGAAGCCTTTGTATGTGACCTACCTTTTCTCTGTTAAACATTTTTGGTCAAACTGTCAGCCAAATGCAAGAGTAGAATGGGGATATTTTCAGACAGAAATGCCAGGTCTCAAAAATTGGCCTCCTCTGCACCCTTTCTTGGGAAGTTTCTGGAGGAGCTGAGTGAATGAGGAAAAAAAAAAAAAAAGAAAGAAATTGGGGAAAGTGAAGAAAGTTCCCTGATGGGGAGAAAAGGGGAAGTTTCAGGGTGACCCCTGAACATCACCTGTGTCAGGCCTGGAGAACAGCCTTTCTTAATTGGACCAGGGGGTGAAGAGACTAGGAAGGATGGCCTCAGGAACAAAAGAAACTGGAAAAATTACCTAATTGTTTATCAGTTTTCTGGTTCTGTGTTAGAGTGTAGGGAAAATTAATGTTAGATACATAGAGAAATCAACCAAATGAAAAATTGAAGCAGTTATTAATAGCAAGATAAAAATATAACATTGTCTAAGAAAACTATACAGTGTATCATTGGGCTTCGTTATGAACAATATTTAAGATACAATACTGTTATATAAATATTGCTATTGTTATCAAAAATTGTAGTAGTTAAATTGATTGGATTGTGGTGGAGGGAAGGGGATGGAGAGGAAAAGTGTGTTGAAAAGGTAGGAGAACTAAATCCTGATCTTCCACAGTGGGACACTAATTGTTATTTAAAAAAAAAAAAAAAGATGAGGAGCTGGTCTTGGTGGCTTACACCTGTAATCCCAGTACTTTGTGAGGCTGAGGCAGGAGGACTACTGGAGGTCAGGAGTTTGAGACCAACATGGGCAACATAGTGAGACACTATCTCTACAAAATTTCCAAAAGTATCAGGCATGGTGGCATGTACCTGTAGTCCCAGCTACTTGGGAGGCTGAAGCAGGAGGATCATTTGAGCCTGGGAGGTAGAAGCTGCAGTGAGCTGTGATTGCACCACCATAGTACAGAAGGGCAAAAGGGCAAGACCCTTTCTCAAAATAAATAAAAGGTAAGTATGGCCAGTTGAAGAATATTACATAAAATATGAAGATAAATACTAAAGAAAACAGCTTAAAGAGTTGAAAGTGATTGTCTTTGATCATTTGGACTCAGGGAAGTTGGAGAGGGCAAAACACTGCTATTTTTAATTGTCAGTCTTAGAGTACCATTTGATTTTAAAATCATGTGCTTGATAAAAGTTAAATCCATGTATATAAAAGTATATTTACAGATGTAAAGTTTTAATATATTTCACAAAATGTTTTAAAAATAATACTTGAGAAACATAGCAGTGAGTTTTTGGGATATATTGAAAAGTAATCTATTGTTTAGTTTCATGTGACTAACACATTTCACAAAATATTTTTTAAAAATAATACTTGAGAAAAACTGACAGCAGTGAGTTTTTGGAATATATTGAAAAATAATCTATTTTTTAGTCTCACATGAACCATGAGTTTAGAGTCATGTTGGTTTGATATTTGACATTGGAATTTGTCAGAAAAGAGCTTATTCACACTTAGTGTCTAACTTAATTTTTAATATTAAGCATTTTTAGTGTCTAACTTTATTTTCAATATTAAGCATCAAAAAAAAGTGCCAAAATTGTTGGAATTCAGATTTGCTGTCCTTGAGGAAAATTCCGGTTGCACTGAAATGGGCAAGTTGCCTTCTCTTTCTTTAATGATTAGTGTCTGGCTGAAATATAATCCAAATTCAGTATTTAGTTGAAACGTTTAATACCCAATCCAATAATAGTCTACTTCCAGCTTTGGACATTTCCAGACTTTCAACCTCACAGAGTTAATGTGAGCGATGTTACATCACTCATATGAATTACTTAACAGAATGCTGGGAACATGGTGGAGACTTGGGAAAATGGCAGTTCCTCTCACCTCTTTCCCATCTATAACTACCAACCCACTGGCAACACACCCAAGTCCCTCAGGATCTGGCAGTGGCCATCTGGTCCTCATCACCTTTTATATAAATGTTACTCTTTCTTTCACTTCTCAGTATTACTTACTGGTCAGGAATTTATTTTACAAATCAGTGATCCATCTCCCTTTTTCCAAGTTTTTAACTATTATACTTGATATAAGTGAAAGTCTCTGGAGTATACTTTTTTGTATTCTACTGTATTAGTCTGTTCTCACACTACTAATAAAGACATACCTGAGACTGGGTAATTTGTAAAGAAAGAGGTTTAGTGGACTCACAGTTCCACATGGCTGGGAGGCCTCACAATCATGGTAAAAGGCTAAAGACATGTCTTACATGGTGACAGGCAAGAGCAAAGAAACAAGAGCTCAGCGAAAGGGGAAACCCCTTACAAAACCACTAGATCTCACGAGACCTACTCATTACTGTGAGAACAGTATGGGGGAAACCGCCCTCATGATTCAGTTATCTCCCACCAGGTCTCTCCCACAACACGTGGGAATTAAGGGAGCTACGATTCAAGATAAGATTTGGGTGAGGACACAGCCAAACCGTATCATTCAAAAAACACTGAAATGCATTCTGATTCCAGTTAGTTATCAGGCTTTGACCATAGAGGAGCAGTTAGAGCTTTTACTTGGCTGTGTGTTATGTTACACCTCAAAAATACCAGCAAGGGAGGAGCAGACTTGTAACAAAACAGTACTGGCATTATTGCCTTGTCCTTTGGCATCATGGAACCCTTCATGTCCTGGCCTTTTTTCTTCTTGCCAGAAAGACTCAGGATATCACTTTGTATTTGTTATATTCTTGTGTATAGAAATCCCAGGAGAGTCTACCGTAAGGCACTGGTAAGTTCTCACACGGTGTTTCTGGAAAATCACTTGTCAGGTATTTTCTGATGGATAATTCAGCTACTCTCAGCTCCCTCGGGGAAGAGCATCTTGACATTCAAGAGATATTGTGAAGCCATAGGGTCATTCTGTGCCCTGAACCTTATGTGACACTGATCCAGAGACCTCCGTTGTGGTGGCAGGATCTGAGCTTGGTCTAGATTCAAACTCTTTGTAAAGAAGAGCCTTCCTAGTCACTTGTGTTTGCTTTTTAGGTTTCATCTGAGTTTGGAGGGGTTTCATATAGGTTTTTGTTTATTACATTTCTGTGCTAGTAGCAACAGGAGTACTTACTGTACATTTCCGATATTCCCAAGAATGATTGGGTAGGGGGAAGGAAAAATTTTCATGAGAATACTGACCTGGGAGAATGGATGTGACTGTGCATCATCAGATGGTATTCCAAGTATTTATTTTCTCAATAATTTGATGCCACATTTATTTGAGAGACTTCTAGTTAACTTTGTGTTCCATCCTTAATTCTTAATCATACTTCCCTATTTCATTGAAGAGTAGTGAGGCATAGTTATTTCAGTGTTCTATTGAGGTCCATGATCACAAAGTCGTTAATATTCCACAGAGGTTAATTTCCACTTAAGTTGATGATTGTAGTAGCAATAAGATCGGCAGATGAGTATTTTGTTGCCATTTTTGAGGGGGGAAATAAAAGCTGTAATAACGAAGCACAGCCCTGTAAGCATGTATGAAAGCCATGTTCAACTTACTTACAAAAACACGATTAATCATGTTTTATATATTGATATACTTGACAGATAAATATCAGTGAATATAGAAATTGGGCAAAGCATACTAAAAATATACTCTGCTGAATTTGCGTACATCTATTTGTGCAATTGAATTGAGTATGTAAAATACATTGAGTCTTGTTTCCTTATAAAACTTCTTTCTTGTTTTAAGTGAAAAGGACTATTAAAATTTGATCTAATGCTATGGCAACCGTATGTCGTAAATTTTCTTGGGCTCTTTGTGGAGGAATCACACACTGTAACTATACATGCAATTTGCAGATTGTGAGCTTTGTTTATTTTATTTTTTGTGCAGTTTTCTGCTATTTTAGAAAAATACATTTATATATATAAAACATACAGTATATAACTATATATTATATATATAGCACATAACTATATTATATAAATATAATATATAATATGTATACATATATTTATATATATGTTTTGTGTGTGTGTATAAAAATATATATACTTTTCTCACCAAGTCTTCTTAACGTCATCTAACTTTAGCTGCCTGGAGACTTGGGAGGAGAAATTACAGTTTCTCTTGAACCATTTCTTTAAGGCTTTTCTCCCTTATTGTTGTACTCCTTTATATTTTTAGCATACTCATTCATTGACCCAGAAACATTTATTGAATGCCTATTATGTTTGAAGCACCATACTAGGCATTGAGGCGGAATAAAAATGTAAGACAAAGTCTTTGCTATCAGGACACTTCCCATCTACTCATTCATCTGACAGTAATCAGTGATCACGTTTTATGCTTTCTCTGCATCAGTTATTATCAAAGATAAAAGTCATAGACAAGAGGTGGCTTTCCCTAGATAATTCTGCAGGAAAATTTTCCCCATCTCATTTTTCACGAAAGGGTTATCTATAAATTTAAATGTCCAATTGAACATTAATTGCTTTATAGAAACATAATCAGTTTTCTGGGATTTCATTGATCTCATTTCTGCTCAACCACAAGGGCATTCTCATTTCGCTACAGTAGGAGATATCAAGTATGGCAGCCACCTAACTGCTATGAACAGGCCTCCCTGGTGACCAGCAAGACTGGGTCAAGTACAGAGATAGGATTTTAACAGTTTTATTGGAGAAAAATGTATTTTCTAGCTTCCAGGGTGACATGGAGTGGCGTCACTGTGCTTCAGAGCCACTCCCAGGAGTCGCTACATCGTCATGGTTTATCCTGGTCTTTGGAGTTAAGTTATTGAACAACAACGACAACAAAAATGTCTGAAAGGATGGACTGACTGGCTTCTCCCCTGCTTCCCATTCTTTCTTTGAAAGCTTCTCCTTTTTGAAGGGAAAGGAGCTTCTGGTGTCCCGTCTGTAAACGATAGCCTCTTTGTTGTCTTCTCAGGGAACTTTTTTTGTATCTCAGACACACAGTTTTTACTTGGAGGAGGATGATGTCTGTATTTTTCCAGCAAGATAAATGAAGATTGGACTAATTATGTAGTGACAACTCTACGAAAGAATCGTTTAAACTTAAAGCTACTAGAGGTTTATCAGTTCACCCCTGGAATTTAGCATAGCTAAGCTCAGCATAGCTATGGGGCCCTGTTCCATGTTACTGTAAGAATTATAACAAAATAGTTGGATAAGGCAATTTCAGATCTTCTCTAGAATTCTGAACATCAGAGAGGCTAAAAAGCAAAAGGGTCATTCAATCAGGTGGATATCTATTCAGAGTTATCTTTGGTTTCATTTAATGGACTTTTCAAGTAGTTAAAAAAAAACACACAGAATTCTTAGCTTTTTCCTTCAGCGTGGGAGAAAAAATTAAAATTTCGTACTCTTATTTTGAACATCGAAGTTTCATGTTTAGTATGTTCAATATTTCAATAATAAAAGTTACTCAGTGGTTTGTTCCCAATGTCTTTTAAACTACATAGATATTTTTAAATAGTAGAGATTAGTTATATTAAATTATATTTCCTTAGGATTGAATTAGAGGAATAAAACTGTGGTTTCAGGAGTGGTGGCACATATTCCAGCTGTCTGCTGTTTTATTTTGTTGCCTCTGGCAAGGAGTAGATTTATTATTCAGGCTCTGTCTAAATCTGTAGTTTGACAGCCATGTCCTTGTGGTCACCAAACTATTCTTTTCCCATAAACTAAAGAGCAGCAAAACAACTTGTTAAGAAAAAAAGTTACGTCCCCACAATAGAAAACCCATCACATTAGCAACATCAGGCTATGATGTATTTCATGAGGGAAGAACAAGCATCTTTATGTCTCTCTCCTAAAACTCTAAACCGTTCAGGCAAAATTTAATACTGGCACCATCTTTTCCTCTTTAGAAAAATTAACAAATGCTAATGATTGACTGGTAAGAGGTCATACTTTGTTTTTGGAGTTGTTTCAGGGGTCCCCAAGGCCATCTACCCTTCGGGTGATTTCACCAGGACTCAGCATCAGCATTTAGTTGCGCTTACATCTACTATTAATTGCAGTGAAATAGCAGGAATGTGTAGCAACATCACTAAGGGAAAAAGACATGCATGTAGTCTGGAGGAATCCGTGTGCAGCTTCCTGTGCACTCTATGTGAAAGGCTACGTAGAGAGTGCACCTTCCCCAACTGGGAAAAATGCAGCCACATGTGTGCAATTTCTGCCCACGGAAGCCCATTGGAGACTGAGAGTTTAGGGTTTATATTAGGGAGACGGTCATGTAGGCATTCTCTGTCTAGCAACCCCTACTAAATACCAGGCTCTTCGAAAGAAAGTAGGTAACCGTAAATCACAGTTTCTACAAACAGTCTAGGCACAGCAAAACAACCTTATCAGTTAGAGAACTCCTCATGTATGTATAGAGAACTTTTTACAAGCCCCCTTCCCAGATATTGTCAAGGGTGGATCTTGCAGGACTTTCTAAGCATAGCCTCAGGCGTGCTATGTTAACACTTTCCTGCCCAGGACTGCATTTCATCTTGGTAAACAGTTTGCAAAAATATACTGAACCTTAAGAATAGGATGGGGGAGGGCAATGTGATCATTTTTCTGTGCTATCAAGATTAGACTTTGCATTTGATAAAGGCATCTGGAGCTGAAAAGGATAATATCTGGGGATTCTCTGTATAATATAAATCTATTTTTAAAAACTCCACGAGCCTCGTATTTGTTAATTACAATTCAGTCCTAATCTGGGTTATATTTTGCATATGTAAGTGACTGCTTCCAAAGTCCTGACTTAGGTTTCATACAGTTGAAATTGAGTCTTACTGCTGGTAGCTTAGTCTAGACCATGCTCTCTGCTTGTTGAAAGCTCATACCTCTCTGATATTCCATTACTGAAGTAGGAAAACCCAGTTGGATTTATCAGGAAACAATTGGAATCTAAAGAAGGGCTTCTTAAAATGCTTACAATGTTACTTTCATAAAATTAACCCCACTGCTTTAGAGTCATGTATGCTGTTAAAACAATGAATTATGTTTTCTGTGACAGCTATTCTAAAAAAAAAAATGAAGAGGTTTTGGATAGGTAAATTAATAAAAATGATGAGATAATGAAGAGATGGCTGGCAGAAGTGACTTTCTATTTACCTTTCTACTAGGAGACAAACATGTTTTGCTCCTCTACACAGATTCTTAAAACTCCCCCATAAAAATTAATCATCTCTTGTCTCGGTAACTCCATTAGGATTTCACAGGGTGTCACTCAGAACCTGGGAGGTTGAAAAGAGTGGGGGCAGCAGGCACTTGTGGAGGAAAGGAGAAAAATAGACTGAGGGCTCTGGGACTGGGAGACTTTCACAAGGAACCCCACTATGGAGCCTCTTGTTTAAAATATTTAATGATTCCTTTGCCACTAATACTGTTCCAGTCTTCTGTGAAATGAACATTCTTCCCTTCTTATTATGGCTGAAGTGACACAGTCCTGGTTTGACTGACAGTATTTTCTTTATAGGGAATTTCAATGGCTTTCCTTTGGGCTTAACTAATAGGCTTCAGTGAATAATAACTCTGTGTGTGTGTGTGTGTGTGTGTGTGTGTGTGTTCCTTGTGCTGTCTCTCTTCTTTAGTACTTGGAATGAAATTTTGTCTAAATCAAGGAGCTCGCAGAAGAAAGCATTTGGAAAACAATTCCTTGTCATTTATTCCTTTTGCTTCCATCAAGAACTAGACAATCTCCTTGGTTAGAGAATATTTTTTATCATAAGCTCTACCCATGCCAAAGTTTTCTTTTCTATAAACACATCTTGGCTCCATTCCAGTATTTGTTGATAACGGAAGACCTTTGCTGTCAAATGTTATGAGATTCAAATAAGAACTGCCAAGAGCAATATTTGACATGAGCCTACAGGGACCTGTTTTAACGGTGGCCCTTCATTCTTCCATTGCACACAGTTATTTTAAGAATAGGAAAACATTGACAAATTACATGTTTTATTCCAAAATACATTTATTTCGATAAGCATTGAAAGCTTACAAAAGCCAAAGTAACAATAGTAAATCAGCCAGGCCAGGTGCGGTGGCTCACCCCGGTAATCCCAGGACTTTCGGAGGCCAACGCAGGATGCATCACCTGAGGTCAGGAGCTCGAGACTTGCCTGGCCAACTTGGTGAATCCCTATCTCTACTAAAAATAAAAAAATAAAAATTAGCCAAGTATAGTGCCACGTGCCTGTGGTTCCTGCTACTTGGGAGGTTGAGACGAGAGAATCACCTGAACCTGGGAGGCAAAGGTTGCAGTGAGCTGAGATCATGCCACTGCATTCTAGCCTGGGGGACAGGACAGAGCAATACGCCATTAAAAAAAAAATTATCACCCAGGGAAAATACGTAAGTATAATTTTGCCACATGCATCATGAACATAATTTACAGTGGAGGTAATAAAGAATTAAGACATAATTCTTTCTTTAAATGGCCTACAGTCTGGGGACAGGGTAGGGGCTTGGAGAGAGTTGAGAGAAAAGGCAGCCACTATAGCTCATTGGAGAAGTGCTACCTCAGGGCATTTAACCTGGACTCACATGAGTTGTCCTGGCAGGTGACATCCATGCTGATGCTGAAGGATGTGTGGGGATTATTCCAGCAAAGGGAAAAAGATGATCCGGTGGAGGGAGAGCAAAGGCTTCCTAGGCGAAGGGAGCAGGATGAACAAAGCTCTCCAGGCAAGAAGACAGTGTGACCCATTGAGAAATCTGCAGCATACAGCACTGTGGCTGAAGCGTAGAATCTAAGATGTAAGGGCTGAGAGTTGAGGCAGGAGAAGGAAGTAGGGATCAGATCACAAAGAACCTGGCCCACCACATTAAGACATTTGAAATTGTTCCTTGTGGTGCTTTTCCTTCCAGTCTCTCACTCATGTATAAGGGTCTCTGCTAACTTATAATCACAGTGCAAGCATTTATTCAAAACAAGTATTTATAAGCAGATACTGTGTGTCAGGAACTGTGAACTCAAATTTTAGTCACTTTTGTATCCGCACAGTGAGCCCATGAGGTAGGAATCCAGGGAGCAAGGGGAGGAGTGTAGAAGACCTACTTTGTAATCCCGACCCACGTAACACTAAAGCATAAATACTGTTTTCCATGTTACCATGCAGTCCCTTTAATAGCCCTTTTAACATCTGCATGATAATTCAACCGACAGAAGGGGCATAATTAACTGAATAGGACATGATGTTCTGGTCATGTATTTAGGTCATTAGACTATTTTGGTAGCTAAGAATCGATTCCCAAATAATGTGAAGCACTGGGGTATTGTAAAACACATGAGAGAGGCAGGAATGTCATGGGAATGGCCATTTTTTTCAGGATTAGAGACAACTGGAATAATGTTGTTTAGCATTAGGAATTCATGATCTTTAGTCTTTTGTGGCTCTGCTACTCTCTGTGTGTCTTTGTGTAACCTCCAGCAACTAGTTGACTAGTTCTCTCAATATTTCTTCTGTGAAGAGGGAGGAGTCTGATGGTGCCAGCTACTCACCCCAACTCCTCTCAGGCAGAACTTTCTTTCCAGGTTACATCATAGGTATCTCCCTTCATATCCCCCTCCCTCCAAGGCCGTGTCACTGCCCATCTGTGTTTAATAGCCCAGGACTGTCCCCTCAGCAGGGGTGTAGGAGGGGCATTGCTTCTGGAAGGGGTTGGAGAATCACAGTCAGTGTGGCCAACATTTTTAGTGTCACTTGTTTCCATTTTTTTCTGAAAGATAAATATTGCTGTGTCATATGTCACTATGCATACTCCCATTGTGGCCTGACAGTGCAGTATTCCATAGGACTGCTGCCTCCTTTAATCTGGAAAGTATACATTTATCAAGACAGTCTTGGTTGCATTATATTGCTTGGCATTTTTTCTACTTAATTCTCCTGATATTCATGACTTACAGAGAAGCCTTGCTTTAAATTCCCTTCCAATCAAAAACGTACTTACTCAGTGCCTTATATATGCCAGGCCCTGTGCTGAGGACAGAGGTTACGGTAGAATATAGGACATGGAAGATCCCTGTTCTAATGGATTTAACTTTCTTGAAGGGAAGGCAGATAATAAATGAGAACATTAATAAGATTAATTTCAGATAGTTTCTTTCTATGAAGGTCAAAAGGTACACACTTGTAGTTAGGTAGAATGAGCAAATTTGAACATCTAATATACATGAGGACTACAGTTGATATTTTATTGTGCACTGGAAGTTTGCTAAGGGAGTAGATGTTAGGGATTCCTAACCACACACACACACAAGCCGGTGACTCGGTGAGGTATGTAAATTCGCTTGACTGTAGTAATCATTTCACTTGGTATATGTGTATCAAAACATCACGCTGTACATGTTAAATATATACACTAAAAATATAAAAAGAAAACATAACAAAATGTGAGAGTGTCTGGTGGTGAAGTTCTAGTTTCTCCTGTATGCCCAGCACAAGGTCTTCTAGGAGAAAACATCTCAGCTTACACCCAACAAAAGAGAAGGAGCCAGGAGGGCCAACATCTCAGGATGAGCAGTCCAGGCAGAGCGAAGGGATACACACTAGCTCAGAGGCAAGATTGACCTTGGTAGACTCACTGAAGAGACAGTGAGTCTGGTGGGGGTGATGAGGGGGAACATCTAGAGAGCAAAGGAACAAGGATAGGAGGCCTACTTTATAACCTTGACCCAGGTGTGCAGAGTGAAGTCTACAAATCCTGCTGTTTCAATTGATCTTCCAGCCATCTCCAGCTTGTCTTGCCCAAAGTACAACTAATTGTTGTTTCTTCCTAGCCTGTACCTGCCCCAATCTCCTTCAGTTCAGGAAACTAAACCTTTATGCACCTAATGTTGACTCATGTTATCCTGAAGGCCTCCTCCTTCTCACTTCCCCATGTGAATTACCCAGTCCTTCAATCCTGCATTCAACCTGAGGTCAGGTTCATACATTTTTCTCTACTTTTATTGCCTCCATTCTCATTCCAATTACCATTATCTTTTGCCTGTATCATTGTTTTGGCCTCCTGGCTGATTTTCTACCACAGTGAATTGTCCGTTCATGTCTTCTGCCCATTTTCTAATTACATGACTTTGTTTTTTATTGTTGAATCTTGAGGATTTTTATTTTTTCCTTTTCTTTTGAGACAGGATCTGGCTCTGTCACACAGGATGGAGTACAATCATAGCTCACCACAGCCTTAACTCCTAGGCTCAAGCAGTCTTCCTGCCTCAGCCTTTCAAGTAGCTAGGGACTACAGGCACATGCCACCATGTCTGGCTCACTTTTTTATTTTTTGTAGTAACAGCATCTTGAACTCCTGGCCTCAAGCATCTTCCTACCTCAGCCTCCCAAAACACTGGGATTAGAGGTATGAGCCACTGCACTTCACCAAGGTTCTTTATATCTGACTAAAGGTTGGTGCTACTCCTTTGTTAGATACATAGTTGGCAAATATTTCCCCCAGTCCATAGCTTATCTTTTCATTATCTTAACAAGGATTTTTTACAGAGCAAAAGTTTTTAATGAAGTCCAATGTATTTTTCTTTTGATAGTTCTTATGCTTTTGGTGTCAAGTCAAATAGTACTTTGTCTACTCTTAGATGTCAAAGATTTTGTCCAATGTTTTTTCCTAAAAGTTTTAAAAGTTTAATGTCTTGGACATTTAAATCTAGGATCCATTTTAATTTGTGTATGAGATGTGAGACTTAGTTTGACGTTGCTTTTTCTTTTGTTTGCTTATGAATTTGTCAACTGAAGAATCACTAGGTTGATAGAAAGGGGAGCTTTATTTCGCATAGAGGGTTGCAGCCTGCAGGCTTCTCATCCTGTAGGCTTGGAAGGGTAGCCTCTGGCAGAAGCCAAAAGGAGACACTTTAAGTGAGGGGTTAAGGGAACAGGAATTTATGCTGAGTGGACTGGTCAAATATACATATTATTGAATAATAAGTCGTGAATATTTATGAAAGGAGAAACAAGCAATTGAAATTTATGCCTCTTCAAGGTTCACATGCTTTAAAAAATGGCAGCCTTGCCGTAATCGAAAGGTGGAGTTTTCAGCCCTCTGAGGCCATGAAGACCATTTACCGCACATCCTCTGTGAGTCAGACAAACTGGCTTAGAGATTGAGATTTTAGGAGGGGATATATTGTGGAACTGGTGAGCTGGCCCATCAAAACTGTAAAGAGGGAGGGGGAGTGTAGTTACAGCCTCAAATGATTGGCTAAAGGTAATAAAGGAACAAATTACCCATTTCTTATTTTCCAGAGCTAGTTTCAGCTTCCTCATTACTGAAAGAATTTTGCTTAGAGGTTAATGAGGAAGGGGCATACTGAGGTGTGTCTGACCTCCCATGGTGTCATGGCTAGGAACTCAGATTTTTAAGGTTTCTCTGGGATCCCATTGTCCAAGAGGAGATCTGTTTGTCAGTTGGAGGGGGATTTAGGATTTTATTTTTGTTTCTCAGATTGGGTATTCATTTGCTCCAGAACCAGCACCTTTTGTTGAAAAGGCTGTTTATCTCCCATTGAATTACTACTGTACCTTTGTGAAAAAGCAGTTGGGCATAACAGTTGTACCTGTTTCGGGTTCTCTATTCTATTTCATTGTTCTATATCTATCTCTCTGCCAGTACTTCTGCCAGTCTCGATTGCTGTAGCTGTACAATAATTCTTGAAATCAGGGGACTGATTTGTCCCTCTTCATTTTTCTTTTTGAAATTATTTGCTGTTCTAGCTCATTTACTTTCTCATACAAATTTTATAATCTTTATATGTACAAAACAATCTCGCTGAGTTTTTTATAGGAGTTGTATTAAATTTATATATCAAGTTGAAGAGAATTTATGTATTGCCTGTTGAGTCATCTAACCCGATGACGTTTTCCAATCCATGCGTTCATTCATTTAGATTTTTAAATTTTCATCTGTGTCTTGTAGTTTTCAGCACATAAGGCATGTACATGTCTTGTTAGATTTACACCTAAGTATTTAACATTTTTTTAGTGATTATAAATGCTCTTGTATTTTTAATTTCAGCGTCCATGTGTTGATTGCTAATGTGTGGAGATGCAGTTGATTTTTTTTTACATTTTTTAGAAAATTTTTAAGTGCAGAGCAAAATGAAGAAGGTACAAGATTTTCCTTATACCCCTTGCCCTTACACATGTGTAGCCTCCCCTGTTATCAGCATTCCCAACCAGAGTGATATATTTGTTAAATTGATAAATCCGCATTTTACATCATCATCACCCAAAGTTAATAGTTTACATTATACAATTAAGTGTTGTATATTGATCTTATATCCTTTGTTCCTGCTGGACCCACTCACTTACTCTAGGAGTTTTTTGTAGATTACTTGGGATTGCCTTTGTAAAAGATCATGTCTTCTTCCTTTCTAATCTGTATGCCTTTTCTTTTTCTTCACTTGCATAGGCTAGAACTTCCAGTACTAGAACTATCAAAAGTTGTAAAAATTAACATCCTTGCTTTGTTCCCAGTCTTAAAGGAATGTGTTTAGTATTTCACCATTAAGTATAATGTTAGTTGTAGGTTTATTGTAGATACTCCTTATCAAGTGGAGGAAATTCCTTCTATTCTTGCTTTTCTGAGTGTTTTAAATTATGAATGGATGTTGACGTTTTTCAAATTTTTTTTAGCATCAGTTGATAAGGTAATGTAATTTTTTTCCTTCTTTAGCTTGCTAATATGGTGTATTACATCAGATTAAATGCATGGGTTCAATTCATCATCTTACAATCGGAATCATATTTGGTTTTTAAATGTCTAAAAATTGACTTGGAGCACTGTGTTTGTCTCAGTTATTAGAAACAAAATCTTACCTTTCACTTTTAACCTGAATTGGTTGATCATTGTTTAAATGATTTTAAATATTCAAAATTTTATTGTTATTAATGGACATTTAATTGAACCACTGATTTTGAGAACTAGTTTATATAAGTGTATTTCGTCTAAACCCTCCAGTCAGGAGAGTTCAACTGATAAGTCATCCCTTATAGAGAGATGCTTTTAAAATAGTCATAACCTTTGACTAGTTTTTCACTGCTCTTTTGGAATAAAAGTTGTAAATGACTAAGTTATCTTGAGCTGTTAGTTTTAGAAATAGCTTAAGGGGCATCTCGGATGATGAATCCTTCTTTGAGGTGCTAGAAGAACACACTGAAAGTTCAGGCTTCTAGAGAGCCAGATTTCATAAACATAGGAAATAATGTTTCTTTTCTATATTTTTTTCAAATGTTGTAGTTTATATGTCGGTAACAAGGACAGGGATGATAATTTGGAAATAGGTTTAAAGGTTTAAAATGTTTCAATGTATTAGGAACCTATTTCTTCACACATTCTTTCTCTCGGCACAGATGGTTTTAAGCCTTTGCTGTTCTTTCCAAATACTCCCTGATCCTCACTGCTAACTCTGTCTTTTTATTTACTTCTTCAACCTGGCAACATCTTTTGGTGGTGTCAGCCACTACATATATTTTGGCAGTGGTCAGGGATTTGAAGCTGCTTCTGGGAGGAAATACGGTGAAGTGCGATGGATAGACACAAAATATATTGTTATAATCACCAAGGCTGTTAGGATTACAAACTCCCCACTTGACTTGAGGAAAAAATATTACCAAAGGCGAGATTAGTCCTAACAAATGCTTATGACGATTATTTTATTTCTTCTAGGCATTTTTACGCCTCTTTAAACTGTCATTCGCTGAGCATTTTAGACATGTGTGAGCGAGTTTAGGTTACTTGGGGCTTTCTCATTTCTGATTCAGTTTTCAATTCCTGTCTGCTTTTAGTCGTGCCAAGAAATAGTTCTTGGTGGATTTCATTTAATTTTCCCTGGCCCCTGGCCGAACAGCATCTGCAGGATCACGATTGGTGTGTTTTCCCTACTTGTGCACCACCATCTACAGCAATGCAGGGAATGGGTGTCTGATTCCCCAGGAATCTGCTTCTTTATTAAATAACTACTCTTAAATCGCTTTTTTTTTTTCCTTGAGATGGAGTCTTGCTCTGTCACTCAGGCTAGAGTGCAGTGGTGGGATGTCAGCTCACTGGCTAGAGTGCAGTGGTGGGATCTCAGCTCACTGCAACCTCTGCCTCCTGGGTTCAAGCAGTTCTCCTGCCTCGGCCTCCTGAGTAACTGGTACTAACGGCACCCACCACACCTGGCTAATTTTTGTGTTTTTTTGGTAGAGATGAGGTATCACAGTGTTGGTCAGGCTAGTCTCGAACTCCTGGCCTCAAGTGATCCACATGCCTTGGCCTCCCAAAGTGCTGGAATTGCAGATGTGAACCACCACACCTGGCCTCTTAGGCAGTTTAATATTACATTGAACTATGAACTTGCTAACATCAAGTATTCTTTCAAACTTTATTCTATTTTTCACACATCGCTGAATATATTTTTAATATTATACTTATTTTAAATTTAGACTTTGAAAGGAAATAAGACCAAGTTCTGCATCTGAGTACCTCAGAACAATTGATTCAGCATGGCGGGGGTGGGGGTGGAGAAGGTAAGGGGAGACATGCCAAAAAATCTGGGGAGATGATTTTGCTGTAATAGTAAAGATTCTCTTTTTCTTCCCCTTATGGTTTTAAACATCTTATTATTTTGACCCTTTTAAAAAGTTCTAAGTTTTGTTTTCCATATATCCAATGTTAATTTTCCCCCAGTTAGATTGCGTATGTTTTGAAGAAAAAGAGCTGTAAAAAGCTCTTCTGTATACCTACAGCAATGAGCATTATGATCAGTGTATTATGGGAGCTCAACATACTGAAACCAAGCGTTATTCTACATTGTCTATGCTGTTGATATACAGAAAGAGGAAGAGCCATTCCTTGCTCTCAAAGAGCTTACAGCATATTAGGATAATGCAAAGTACCTGAAAAGATATGGTCAAAAATATACAATGTGAGCCATAGAAAGGTTAAACTCTAGTGCTTGAAGATCAAGCAGGATAGAAGGCACACTAGTGAAGAAAATCTTCATGAACTGTTTGATATTGATAAGTCTTGGAAGAGTAGGATTTGGAAAAGGATAAATTAAAAATAGGGAAGGGACCATGACTCATGCTCATGACTGTAATCCTAATGCTTTGGGAGGCCAAGGCAGGAGGATCACTTGAGACCAGGAGTTTGAGACCAGCCTGGGCAACATAGCAAGACACCGTCTCTATAAAAATAAAAATAAAAAAATTAGCTGGGTGTGTTGGTATGTGCCTGTAGGTCTAGCTACTCAAGGGGCTGAAGTGAGAGGATTACTTGATCCCAAAATTTGAGGCTGTAGTGAGCTATGACTGTGTCACCACACTCTAGCCTGGGTGACCTGGGTGACAGAGGGAGACCTTGTCTCTCAAAAAAAAAAAAAAAAAAAAAAAACAGAAAACAACTGGCCAGGTGCGGTCGCTCACGCCTGTAATCCCAGCACTTTGGGAGGCCGAGGCAGGTGGATCACGATGTCAGGAGATCGAGACCATCCTGGCTAACACGGTGAAACCTCGTCTCTACTAAAATACAAAAAAAATTAGCCAGGCATGGTGGTGGGTGCCTGTAGTCCCAGCTACTTGGGAGGCTGAGGCAGGAGAATGGTGTGAACCCGCGTTGCAGAGCTTGCAGTGAGCCGAGATCGCACCACTGCACTCTAGCCTGGGTGACAGAGCAAGACTCTGTCTCAACAAAACAAAACAAAACAAAACAAAAACCTCAAACTGCTTTAACACTAAACAGGATAGAATATACAGTAGAAAAGAAAAGCTTCATTAAAAGTTCGATATTTAATATTTAAGATAAGTCTTGAGTAGGATTAGGAAAGGAAAAATTAAAAGTTGGGATGGAAGAAGAGAAGACTATTTTAGACAAAAATGACAACATTGATCGGATGTATAGCAGTCGGAAAATACTGAGTCCAATGGAGAAACAGCTTGTTTTCTAGTTCAACTAGAAACTACTTCTCTGTACAAGTAGTACAGAGAAGTGGGGTATGTGTAAACATTTCCCTTGGTGTAGATGGCTCTGAATGTAGCATTTTAGGTGACGCCTTGGTCTCTGTATCTTCTCTCCAAGAGTTAACCAGCCTGAACATGTGTATCTGTGATGAGGAAGCGCTCACCGCCTCTTCAGGCACCTTCTGCCATGTGAGCACTCCTACGACTGGAATATGGTAGGAGCCAAGGCTGGAAAGCAGGGAGAGGGCCACATTAGAGAGATTTTGAGGGTCAACCTGAGGACTTTCCGGGTCGTTATTTTTGAAAATCACGATTGAAGCTGTGGTTTAGTAAAACTATAATGGCAACTGTGGCGAGGATTTGGAGTGGGAAGAGTGGTCAGGGAGCTCTTTTGTTGTGATCAGAACCTAAAGCAGAGAGATGTTTAAGGGAATAGAAAAGACAGACGTAAAAGGCTTTTATAACATGGCTCATGTTTTTGAAAATACTGGTCTCGTATGTCTTCATCCCCAGTCACCCCTAATTGTTCCTCGCTGCCCTGCGGCTTTGCATCCATTGAAACTGTGATAATTGTTGTTTGGGGAGGAAGGTGGGTATAGCCTGGATAAAGAAGCCATGGCTGCTGGCTTCTAGGATCAAAATGAGTTTGTTTTAAGGTCCAGAGTGAAACAATAATGTGCAAACAAACATTTTTTAAAAAAATTTCCAAAAGCTAAACTTGTTGAGAGACAGAAAGAAGGATACAGCAACAAAGGCTCAGCTTTCCTACCAGCCAAGACCGACAGAGCCTAGCATTTACAGTACACCATAGCATTAATGCAGGATATGATGTCAGGACTATTTTCCTAAGAATGGGAAAGAAAAATTCAAGCAGCAGGCAGGAAGTAGAGAGATTCAGAGGGGCCAGGCTCCTCTTTTCCCTTCCAGAAGCCCAAGTATCCAGGGAAAAGGGAAGGGGCAGGCAGGAGAAACCCAGAGGCCCTGTCTGCTGGAAAGATGTTGAGTTTTGGACTGGGCAGTACCTTCCTCTGACCAGAAGGAACCACTGGATCGCAGTGAGTAAAGCAGAACAGGCTATGATGGTTGGTCTGCTCCCTGCAGACGGGGGACGTGAAAGCCACGGTGAATTCGCTTGTAAACAACAAAATTCTTTTGTTCCATGGAAGTCACAGTTGATAAAAAATTTCACCTTGGCTATACTCTGAAGAGGTGAGGTGTTCAGGGCTGCTGCCTTGAAGTCATGAGATTCTGTCCATTTTCCTTGCACCAGAGAAGCTGAGACCCAGAGAACTTCAGTGATTTGCCAAGGTTACTTAGTTGGTAAGTGGCGATGTTGGAAACAGGACTTGGAGATGCCATTGAATTGTACATTTTGATGGTATTTTCTAAATAAGGGAACTTAAATGAAGTGATCCACTCAAAGCTATGGCTCCAGCTAGGGCTGAGCTGGCTGTTCTGCCTCCTGGCCCGCAGTTTCTTTACCAGTCTAGAATATGTCTCATGGGAATGACAATATTAATGTCCATCCCATTTGACTTACACTGACTTTTTAAATTATGTGGAGCTATGAGTGAAAATTCTGGCAGACTGATTATGTTACATTCTTCTAGGAAGCTTGTGCTTTTGGAGTTGCAATGTTTCCAACTCTAAAATAAAGATGATAGATATCTGCCTCCCTTGGTGGAATGTCATGAGGATTTAGAAAATAGTTGTGTCTCTGAAGAGTTTCAAGCTCACTGGAATTAGTCTAAGGTTTTAATTTTTTTTTAAATCATCATGATGTTTTCATGTAATAGGAAATGGAAGCTTTACCAAGGAACCACTGGTTCAGATTCTTAGGCGTTCATACTTGAAGTTCCAGGCTTGAAGATCAGCTGATAGTGGTTGCCTGATGTCAGTTTCTCTGGGGAGTGGCAGAGACCCCCCTGTAGGTTCAAGACAGTGGGGCTAGAGGCAGTAACTCCACACACTCCAGCCTCAGCCACTTGAATAACTGGGATTACAGCTGTGAGCCACTGTGCCCGGTGAACAATTTACTTTTTTCTGCTGTGCTGTTGGTTTTATATGGTTTTTTTTTAGAAGCAAGAGGTTAGCAACTGAATTCTAATAAAGTTTACGTGTCATGATTATAATGTAAAAATGTTGAGACTAAGTCATAAATGCAAAATCTGTTACTCATCTATGTTAATGAAGGAGTTGTAGATATTATAAAATTATATATACACTTAAATATATACACATACACACTCATGGATATTGAATGGATTCAACCAACCATGGATTGAATTTTTTTTTTTTTTTCCAGAGTCTCACTCTGCTGCCCAGCTGGAGTGCAGTGGCGTGATCTTGGCTCACTGCAACCTCCGCCTCCTGAGTTCATGCAATTCTCATGCCTCAGCCCCCGAGTAGCTGGGATTACAGGCATGCACCACTATGTCTGGCTACTTATTTTGTATTTTTAGTAGAGACAGAGTTTCACCATGTTGCCCAGGCTGGACTCCAACTCCTGAGCTCAGGCAAGAGCTCACCTCGGCCTCCCAAAGAGCTAGGATTATAGGCATGAGCCTCTGCGTCGGGCTGAGAATATTTTTAAAAGTAAAATAAGAGAAATAATTTACAAAATTATACCAATAACAAACGGTACAATACCTGTTTACATAGCATCACATTGTGTTAGGTTATTATAAATCATGTAGGGATGATTTAAAGTATACAGGAAGATGTGCTTAGGTTATACGCAAGTACTGCACCATTTTACATAAGGGACTTGTGCATACATGGATTTTAGTATCCATGGAGGAGTCCTGGAACCTGTCCCACATGGATACCAAGCGACAACTCTGTGTGTGTGTGTGTGTGTATTTGGAGTTTTAATGAATAGACACATTTTCCCTTATCACTTTTTCATTCACTGCTATTTTGATATTGATACCTATTTAAGAAATATTCTTGATATTTATTAGTAATGGGGAAGGAATTGCAGTAATGATGAGTGAAATGTTAATAAGAGCCCAAACCTTAAAGTCAAGTGAAACAGGAGACAAGACCTTCTTCTTGATTTAGCTCCTACGTGTTTGCCACCAGCCTTGGGTAGGATTCCAGGAGCCAGGAGGAAGAGCTGATGCCCAGTAGTGGTCAAGGCCCACAGGTCTGGTCAGTTGCACAAATGCCCTGGTCTTCTCCCTGATACACAACTTTCCAGGTACTGCTCACTCACTGTCACTCTTCTGCTATGCAGTTAAACTTCTGGAAAAAAAAAATCTGCGTATTCACTGTCTCCATTTCCTTCCCACTCTGTCTTTAATTCACTCTTCTTTGGCACTCAACAACTCACCAACAGAGCTTTTAAGTTATCGTAGACCCCCATGTTGTTCAACTCACTGGGCTTTATTATGTTTCTCAGCTTACTTGATTTCTCAGCAGCGTCTAACGTTGCTGAATCCTTCTTTTTAAAGGTATATTCAAAATTTGAGACCTCAAAATTTTGCGAATGACAGTCCCATCTACTCGCCATTTGGTTAAAGAAATAAAATATTAACATTAACAACCATTCCCCATAGAGCTTCTGAAGGCTGTGTGCCCTTCCCCAGTCACATCCCATTTCTTCCACCCAAGAGATAACTGCCGTCCTAGCCTTGGTGTTCAGAGGTATCTAGGGACTCAGTATCTTTATCTTCTACATCTGAGTTCTGTCAGTTCCCTCCAGCCAAAGACCGTTACGCACACTCTGTAGCTGGACGTGCTGGGTTTATTACTTGTTGCTACAAAGGAGAATGCATGCCATGGGAAGTCGTGAGGTATCCTAGTAAGAGGGTATTAAGAGAGAACCTATCATATAGATTTGGGTCTTGGTTGGATGATTTGGGGGTGGGTCTAAGGAAGAAGATATTTGCTCTAGATTGAATCTGCTCAAAAAGAGTAACTCTCAGATTAGGTATCTCAGTAAATCTTACTATAGGGGTCTAGAATGAGGATAAAGTTGTAATTAGTAAAGAGTCAGTCACTTTGGCCAAGAGGAAGGGGTGTTTGGTATTTTGTGGGTGAATGTTGACTTTGTTTTTGTCTGTGTTTAGACTAAATTATAGAGTGGCCTTATTTTGTCTCTCTTTATCTCTATGTGTGAGACTGATTTTCTTTGAGATGGTTTATGTCTAATAGCAGAATAACATGACCTCGTTGTGACTGTCAGGCAAGCCTCTGAGTATCAGGGGCTGCTTGCTTTTTTTTTCTTTTTCTTTCTCAGTCCTGAACAAGTTGGGAAATGGTATTCGGGCAGATGGAGACACAAATATTGGCTAATTTGGAGAACGTGACTTGGGTACATGGCAAAAATGGGCTTCAGGATTAGCCAGACTACCTCATTCAGTTCTGGATAACCCTGGAAATGCCTGGGTCAGACCCACTCAGGCAGAACCTCAGGCCCCAAGTTCATAAGATTGTGGGTCCTCTCCAGAAGTTCCTTCTCCAGCTGCTTTGCATGCTCATTTCTGCTTCCTGGCCGTTTGATGTTGGAGTTTCTATAGACTCAGTGCTACCTTTTCTTCCCACTCGATGTTGTCCCTGAGTTTATCTCCTTCAGTGTCATGGTTTGATTCCTATCAGTAGGCCAATGGCCCTGAATGTACGTCTCTGGCCTACAGCTCTCCTTTTCTCTGAATTGTTGAGTCACCATCTCAGCCTGGATGCTTCAGAGGCACTCTGGCTTAACTTGTCCAAGGCCACACTCATAAACCCTAAATTTGGTATTTTTGGTTTTCTACAGCCTGACCCTACTACTCCAGCTCAGCACCCCACACTCCAGCTACCCTGACCTTCCTACATGGTTCTCATGCACAATGTCACTTCCAAGCCTATGCCACTCAGTTACTTCTACCAGAAAGCCTCTTTTATCCTTTATTTTTTTGAGATGGAGTCTCACTTTGTTGCCCAGGCTGGAGTGCAGTGGCACAATCTCAGCTCACTGCAACCCTTGCCTCGCAGGTTCGAGTGATTTTCCTGCCTCAGCCTCCCAGGTAGCTGGGACTACAGGCACCCACCACTGTGCCCAGCTAATTTTTCTGTTTTTAGTAGGGGGGTGGTTTCACCAGGTTGGCCAGGCTGGTCTTGAACTCCTGGGCTCAAGTGATCCACGCTCCTCAACCTCCCAAAGTGCTGAGATTACAGGTGTGAGCCACTGTTCCTGGCCCTCTTTCATCCTCTCTTCCTGGCTAACTTCCTCCTCCAAGACCTAGCTGACGTGTCATCTCCTGTAGAAAGCTATTTCTGAACGTGCTAGCTTAGGTTGAATGTTCCTCATCTATGCCCTCTTTGTTTCTTTTGTTCCTCTGTCCTAGCGGTTAGTTTATTGATTGATTTATCCTTTCATGGATCTGTTTCCTCCACTATACTTCAAACTCCTTGAGGTCAAGAACTCTTATTTATCTTCATATCATGAGCTTTACCTGTCTTTAGCTACATAGATATATAGGTATAGATAGATATAGATAGGTGGGTAGATATATTGAGAGTCATACAGATATAGATATGTAAGATCTTGAATGAGGCTTGGCATTTAACATAGGTACTGAGTAAATGTTTGTTAAACTGGTGGTTGTCTAAAGATTTTGTTAGCAGCCGGGCGCGGTGGCTCAAGCCTGTGATCCCAGCACTTTGGGAGGCTGAGATAGGTGGATCACGAGGTCAGGAGATCGAGACCATCCTGGCTAACACGGTGAAACCCTGTCTCTACTAAAAAAATACAAAAAAACTAGCCGGGCGTGGTGGTGGGCGCCTGTAGTCCCAGCTACTCGGGAGGCTGAGGCAGGAGAATGGCGTAAACCCGGGAGGCGGAGCTTGCAGTGAGCTGAGATCCAGCCACTGCACTCCAGCCTGGGTGACAGAGCGAGACTCTGTCTCAAAAAAAAAAAAAGATTTTGTTAGCATTTTTTCTACTCTTGGAATGGCCAGAGCTTTGATAATTTTAATTGCAAAAGGGTGAGCCAAGTACTTTTTCTGTTGTATTTTGCTATACTCATGAGATATCTTTTAGAAAAGTAGTAGTTAGTTTGAAGTTTGGTAAAGGATGGAGCTTTTTTCTGTTAAATTACATGATGTTTTTAGAAATGGTTTATTTTTGTTTCTGATTGCCACTGGATTGTGGCTCCTTCGAGTAATATCTTTATCGGTCAAATAAGCATTTCTCTTTTATCTACAATTTATATATATATATATACACATATATACATATATATACACACATATATGTATACATACAAAAAATATATATATATTTTTTGAAATGGAATCTTGCTCTGTCACCAAGCTGGAGTGCAGTGGCACAATCTCGGCTCACTGCAACCTCCGCCTCCCAGGTTCAAGTGATTATCCTGCCTCAGTCTCCCAAGTAGCTGGGACTACAGGCACGTGCTACCATGCCCAGCTAATTTTGCATTTTTTGTAGTGATGAGGTTTTACCATGTTGGCCAGGATGGTCTCGATCTCTTCACCTTGTGATCTGCCTGCCGCAGCCTCCCAAAGTGCTGGGATTATAGGTGTAAGCTACTGTGCCTGGCCTTTATCTATAAATCTTAAAAGTTAAGGGCCCTTGAGTAATGGCTGTTCTGCCCCACTAGTTAAGGAAATGCAAGCCCCTGACTGGAAACCAGGGCTCCTGCCTCCCAATCCCATGTTCCTTTCCCAAGACCCAGTTGGATTTCATGAGAGAGGTGGGTTTGAACAAAGCATAGCGGGAGGAAGGATATGACAGCACCGGGCCTTGTGGAGCTGAGCAGCCTGTTGCTTTTTTAACATTTTATTTGAAAATAATTACGGATTTACAGGAAGTTGTAAAGGTCCTCACCTAGTTTCCCCATTCCTGCACATAGGATAACATGGAATGGTAAATGCACACTAGACCTAGTTTCTGGTTTGGATATCGCACTAGAACTATAGAGGACGGAGCAGTGGAGCAGCGTTAACCGACCTTGGTAGTAATCACTCAGGGAGCAGCAAGATAGAGCCATGCCTGGCCTCACATAGCTGGCACTGCCAAGGTGCTGGTTCTAGGGCCTCAGTTCAGAGGTTGTGCCCCTAGACTAGAGCATTCATGTAACTTAGCTATGCTCTAAGGACAGGCTGTTTCCTCTCTGTTCTCACTTGGCAGCTTTTCTCTAGATCATTTATTCCAGCTTTGTGCACAAGGCTTACAGTGGGCTTTACTTTTTTATTTTTATTTATTTATTTATTTATTTATTGAGACAAGTCTCCCTCTGTCGCCCAGGCTGGCGTTCAGTGGCACGATCTCAGCTCACTGCAGCCTCTGCCTGCTGGATTCAAGTGATTCTCCTACTCAGCCTCCTGAGTAGCAGGGACTATAGGCATGCGCCACAAGGCCCAGCTAATTAATTTTTTTTTTTTAGTAGAGGCAGAGCTTCACCATGTTGGCCAGGTTGATCTGGAACTCCTGACCTCAGATGCTCTGCCCACCTCGGCCTCCTGAAGTGCTGAGATTACAGGCATGGGCCACCACGCCCAGCCATTCTGCAGGTTCTTAGTGCCAGTAGAAACAAAGATAAAAGCAGTAATGATGCCACCCACAGTGCGTGTTTTAATTTGAGCTCTGCAAGTCATTTTTGCATTTGTTTAAAGAAAATTGACATTAGTTTTTCATCAGTTTTGCAACAGGGATTGCCATGGAAGGAGACCCAGGCCTGGCAGATACATTGGACAAAGAACACAAAGTTTCCATACTGAAGGGGCATGCTTGCTTTTCTGAATTGCTGGAAATAAAGATGTAACAAAGTAGTAAATCATATGCAATGCTGTGGTCAGTTTGTGCTAAGCACTATTTCTCAATTTCCTTGGCTGGTGCTCAGAGATACTGTTCTGGTTTACAAGCCTCTGTGGTAGAGATGGTCTCGGTCTCTCTCTCTCTCTCTCTCTCTCTCTATTTCCAGCATCTTTTATCTGATTCTTAAGCTGAGGCTGTGGGATGTTCCATAAAGGTACACCTTGTTTTGTTATGTTCTTGCTTATGTCTGTTCTATCATTGAGCCAGGAAGCTGGAAATAAACATCTCGGGGGCTTTGGCCATCGGCAGTCCCAGCCCTCTGTAGCTAAGGGCTTGCAAACCTTACCACATTATAGGCTTTTAATAGGCATAAGCAATGTTCATTAAAAGTTGAAGCCTCCTTAGACTCACCATTCCACAGGATAATTGCACTTATATCAGTCTTGAGACTCATTAGCTTAGTGTCAAGAAAAAATAAATCCTAACTCTTCCTTCAATATGGAAGGAGCTAATATTAAAAACATAAGGACTATAACAAGGCTCATTGTATTTTCACCTTGCCCTGGGACATATGTAAAGGGTTTGAAAGCTAAAAGAAACAGACTAGAAAAACAAAATCTAGAAAAAAATTAGGCATGGTTGATTAAATAGTGAGTTTTGAGTTCTCTATTTTTTTCCTCTTTTTATTAAAATAACATGCATCCTTAATAGCAGAATTGGAGTGGGAATGGTGGGAATGGAAAAATCTTAATTAGATCTGCTGCAGTGTTTTTTGAGAGAGACAGGATCTCACTCTGTTGCCCAGGCTGGAGTGAGGTGGCGTGATCATCACTGTAGCATTGAACTCCTGGGCTCAAGCGATCCTCCTGCCTCATCCTTCCAAGGAGCTCGGACTACAGGAATGCACCACTATACCCAGCTAAGTTTTATGTTTTAGAGATGGGGTCTTGCTGTGTTGCCCAGGCTTGTCTGAAACTCCTGGCCTCAAGTGATCCTCCCACCTCAACTTCCCAGAGCCCTGGGATTACAGGTGTGAGCTACTGTGCCTGGCCCTGCTGCATATTTTATATCCATGATGATTTAGGTATTCTCCCAAGTGTTTCCATCTCTACCTAACAAATAATACTCAACTTGAAAGGCTCTGCAGAAGCTTCTGTGATTCCTCCAACCAGATGATCTTTCTCTCCTCTGAACTACGGCACTGTTTTGTTTATATCACGAGTGATTGATCACATTTCCTTGACATAAACATTGTTTTTACAACTGTCCTTGCCACTGACCATTACCCTGGTGAGGATAGGAATCTCAGTTGACCCTTTTCTTTGTCTCCTGAGATAGTTGGTATGGTCCCTTCCGTGCAGTAAGCATTTAATAGATATTTGATGATTACGTGAATACAATTCACATTATTTGTAACATTATTTACTGCATTCCAGAAAAGTTGTTTTCTGTTTTAATAGTACAATGTAGTAGCCTGGACATGAATAGTACAATGTAGCCTGGGCGTGGTAGCTCCTGCCTGTAATCTCACCACTTTGGGAGGCCGAGGTGGGCAGATTGCTGGAGCCCAGGAGTCCAAGACCAACATGGGCAACATTGCAAGACTCTCTCTCTACA
Source organism: Macaca mulatta (assembly GCF_049350105.2). NCBI lineage: Eukaryota > Metazoa > Chordata > Mammalia > Primates > Cercopithecidae > Macaca > Macaca mulatta. Next base: position 21,168,019 of record NC_133413.1, on the reverse strand, counting down.
AAAAATTTAAGAAAGAAAAATAGCTGGGCATCGTGGCATGCATCTGCAGTCCCTGCTCCTCCAGAGGCTGTGGTGGGAGGACGGCTTGAGCCCTGGGATTCAAGACTGCAGTGAGCCATGATCGCGTCCTTGCACTCCAGCCTCGGTGACAGAGCGAGTCCCTCTCTCCAAATAAGTAACTAAAAATAGTACTATGTAATCATGCTGTTGAGGAGCATCTCACATGCCACCTTTCCTGTAGAGTGGGGAGGGTGTGGCATGAGGAGGTGGTACCCCACCCCTCTTTCACAGGTGCTTGCTTCAATGTAGGTCACTGTTACGTGAGATAGAACTGTGATGGTCTTGTTCCTCGGAGATTTTTGCAATGCAGTGGTAGTAATTTCTACAATTGTTGCAGCTTCACATGAGTGTAATCAAAAAGATCATATTCCAATTTATGTTTCACATGGAGGCATTTTATGCCTCTCCTAGGCAGCCTTGAACTGAGCCTTGTTCTATGTCGGGATAGTAGCACGCAGTCTGAAGAGGGGATGAGGAAACTCCGCTCAACCGAGACATCTTGCAGCCTTATTTTGGGAAGAATCTTTTATTGTTTAATTTTTTTTTTTTTTTGAGCCTTGGGAATATGTCTAGTACCAGCAGCTGAAATTAGAACACTAGTGTATTGAATCATATTTTGAGCTACTGGAAAATTGCAATTTAAAAATAACTTAGGAAGTTTGGAGATTTCTCCCAAATGTGCTTGCTGCCCTTTGAAGAGTGACTTTGCAGGTCAGGACTTCACCAGGTTGTACCCAGAGTCCTTTTGGTAAGTTCCCTGGTGCAGAAAAATGTTTGCACCCCCATGTCTACAATTATGGAATGTGTTGTCCCCAGACCTAATGTCCTCCTCCACTGTGCCAGGACACTGGGCTGAGCGTTTTATATACATTCCTTTTAAAATCTCCCAGCATCCCTAATGGAATCTGCCACACTTGGTTTAAATGGAATTTTAGAGTTTTTCAAATTTACCAGTTTTCTTTTCCTAAAATAAATGGATCTGGAAAGGTAAGAACGTGAGTTTATTTTGATTTAAAATTTGGAAAGTGCAAATTTAGAGGTCAGAAATGAGGAGTCTGGAGTTCTGAGTTCTAGTTCTTACTGTGCTTTCTACCAGCTCTGTACCTGTGTATAAACACCAGCTATGTATTTCTTGATGGTTACTTTTCTCATCAGTAAAGTGATGTCAATGCCATGTTTCTGTTGCTGTTATGGTTTTGAGCTTAGTTTAGCTCACTTTGATTTCATATTAACTCCGTTACAGGCACTATGCTGAGTACATCATGAGGACTCTATAAGACAAGCCTTTCTGTCCTCCTCATGTCTGGGACACAAAGCCTTCAAGAAACCAAACAACGGCAGGGCTCAAATGGTCTCAAACTCAGAGCCTGTGCTGTCAACCATTGCATTGACTGCTAGGAGAAAGGGAAATGCAAGATGTGTGAAAGCACCTTACAGAGTCAGAACAAATGGACGTGTGAAGTCTTGCCACAACTCAGGGATTGGTAGAGCAGGTGCTTGCCTATGCAGTAATTTGGAGAATGCAAGGAGAGCTCTGTTTCCAAAGTCCCCTTCTCTTCTCTTCTATTCCTGCAGGCAGAGCAAAGTTTGCAAGTCTGTGAAACCAAACTTGTGTTTCTCCTAGATCTTCTCTTATGTGTGTTGTTTTTCGGTGGCAGCTCCATCCTCCGAAACGCACATGTTAAACCCTGGCATTCTTATTCTTCTTCTTTTTTGTTGTTGTTGTTGTTTTTCTTTTTTTTTTTTTGGGAGACGGAGTCTCATGGTATGGTCTCGGCTCACTGCACCTTCTGCCTTCCAGGTACAATCAATTCTCCTGCCTCAGCCTCCCGAGTACTGGGATTACAAGTGTCCACCACCACACCTGGCTAATTTTTGTGTTTTTAGTAGAGATGGGGTTCTACCGTGTTGGCCAGGCTGGTCTTAAACTCCTGACCTCAAGTGATGTACTCACTTCAGCCTCCCAAAGTGCTAGGGTTACAGGCGCAAGCCACCGTGCCAGCCCCTGGCCCCTATTCTCGATGGATAGCTTTTATTTTTTTCCTCCTCATGTGATTGGTGTACTTCTTCTATCTTTAGTGCTGTGACCTGGGTTCAAGGCTTCCCTGGCCTTTATTTAGAACACTGTAATAGCCTCATATCTGGTGTCCTCAGTGCCAGTCATTCCTCTTCAGTTCATCTCAACACTGCTTATTTGCTAAAATTCAATTCTGATCGTGTGAGTCTGCTGTTTAAAATCTTAGACAGGTAGCTAGCCGCTACCTGTAGGATGAAATTTCATCCTATCAGTTGAAATTTTCTGCCTTGAAATGGGGGCCCTTTGCTCTGATGTCTTCCCCCACACCTCCCTCGTGGCCCTTTCACTCCAGGACGGTGTATTGAATGGGCATTCTGCGTTTCCAGATTAACCTCCTCTCAGTGCTTTCCCTCATGGTGAACACACATCTGCTAAAGCACCTCTGCAGATTACAGAGAAGCCACGTGGCACGGTGCTTAAGAGCACAGACAGCACTGGACTAAAGACCCAGATTTGCTGTGGCGTTTGAACAGGTTAATAACCTCTGTCTCAATGTCCTTGTCTGCAAAATAGTTATAACAATAACAGAACCTACCTCGTAGGAGGTATCAGAAAGTTAAAAGGAAGATGCAGATAGAATGGGGTTATAATTATGAGAGGAAAGTCTACTGAAAGAGAATGGAATGTTTTAAGAGGGATGCAGAAAGAACCTATTAGTGGAATGTTCAACAGTGTTAAACTGTAAAACTTGGATTAAATAACTGTCCTGTGGCATCTACCTGTGCATAGACACAGGACAATTTCTACTGCATGTACATTTCTTTACAGGCATGAAATCTTGAAATGTTCTTTAGCTGATGCTATAATAATCAGTCACCCCTCGAGTAGATACTGCTGACTACAAGATAGGATCGGCAGCAGGTGCCAGGAGTGAGGGACTCCAGGAGAGGGACTCATAGGCCTGGGGAGGCTGGAGCTAGAGCCTAAAAAATATTGTCTGCAATATTATCTGTAAGTCTTACTTTTACCAAAAATAATAATGCAGCTTGCATTTATGTATTATTGGGCTTCGTCTTATTATTTTTCCCTACATTTTTTATTCCATTTTTATATTCAGATAAATGGCACAAAGAGAGAAGCCTCGGTTGATGTAGCTTCATGTAGTTTCTAAAATAATTCTGCACAATACGTGCATTCTGTAGTCCCGTTCTATAATAACAACTTTCTAAAAGAAAGCCTCTCATTTGTGTGCTTATATCTTTTTGTGGGTGGGGAAGGAAGAGGAGGGCTGAGAGGAGTTAGGCTGTTTATTTTGTCTTAACTAAAAGTAACAGTTTCATTCTTAACCCATCTCACCTTGAACACGCCGGTAGAACACATCCATGTACTCATCAGAGCGGGTGCCGGCATCACCAGAGTTGGTATATATTGAGAAGTTCTGTCTACTTTGCGCAATGTACGACTGATTGAAGCAGATCATTTTGGTGGTGCTTCAGGATATGGGGGTCTACTAGCTGTGTGGGCAAGTCACCCAGCCTTGCTGAATCCCAGTTTCCTAGTCTTGGAGAATGGGGATCAACAACTCGCCACTAAAGTTATTATGAGGTTTAAGTGAGACAGCAGGTGATGGAGAAGGTCCAAGGATTCTCCAGCAGTACTATGTAGATCCCCACCCCCAGGGCTGCCCGAGAGGACTGGGTCACTACCTTAAACTCAGAGTGAACACTTTTACCTGTATCTTTCAATGAATTGGGCTTTCCATAATGTTTTGTTCTTGGATAGCTGTGTCTAAAGAATGTTTTAAAACCATCACCTCATCCCTGGTCAAGGCATTGTGTAAACATTGTTTCTCATCCTCAGTTCCCCTCTTCTATCTGCTCATGATGTACAAGGATCATTTCATCAGGAAGGAGAGAGCTTCGTTTTTCTTCTTTCTGTGCTGCTTTTCACTGTAAATAAATAAAATTGAGCCTATTTCGCTAATGGAGCCACCTTAGCCTTCCCAGCACAGAGTGTGGTGAGTCACACCTCTGACCCCGCCTTGTGGCTGATGTCTGCACTCAGCACCTCTGTCTGCAATCTGCTCAGGGCCTTAGCTGTAAGTGAAGTGAATCTGCTTACGGCTTAGCTGTAAGTGAAGCAGCTACATTGTCTGGGGTATATACCCTGGGGTTCCTCATGGCGTGTCAGGAAAACAGAGGACACGGAAGCACAGGAGGAGTTTAGGAGCAGAGGTTTAATAGAAGAGAAGAGAAAGAGAAACAGCTCTCTGTACAGAGAAAGGGGCCTTAGAGCAGAGAAAGGACTGACTGACAGAGAATGCATAGGATTTTATCGCCTGGTTTGAGGAGGTGGTCTCTGATTTACATAGGGCTCACAGATTGGTTTGATCAGGTATGACGTTTACATAGTGTGTGGGGAAGGTTGATGGCCCCATCCTAACCTTATTATGCAAATAGACTTTCCAGTTGATTGGCGCCATTTTGTCTGCTCCTTACAGTACAGGTTGCTGACAAAGAGAAGGGAAGATGGAGCTGCCATCTTGAACATGTGTAGTCCTTAGTTCCTGCTGTTAATCATCCATGCAAACTCCCACCTTGCTTATATATATCTGGAGCTCAACTTTACAGGCTGCTCTTCATTAGAAAATTATTTGGGACTGCTTTTCATTTAAAAGAAAGCCTTACTGAGGACTCCCATACCCTTACTATCTTCCCAGGTGATTTCTTCTTAACTTCTATATTAGAAAGTACTTGGCTGGGGAGCGTTGCTCATTTTAAAATCAGTCCTATCTTTGTTAATTCACAGCATGCATTTCTCTGAAAGCTGTGTGATGTGACCTCAGACCCTGATCTCCCCAGGTGCTTACTTCTGGGTCTTGGAGTCTCCCCCAGTGCCAGGGCTGGTTTCTGCCTTCACAGGAGGATGTCAGTTTGATACACGGCCATTACATGGGCATCTACTTTTGCAGTGCTCTAGAGGAAAGAAGAGAGAACTCAGTGTAATATCATTTCGCTGTGTCTCCACTCAAATCTCATCTTGAATTGTAGCTCCCATAATTCCCACGTGTTGTGAGAGGGACCTGGTGGGAGATAACTGAATCATGGGGGAGGTTTCCCCCATACTGTTCTCATGGTAGTGAATAAGTCTCAGGAGATCTGATGGTTTTGTCGGGGGAAACCCCTTTCACTTGGCTCTCATTCTCTCTTGTCTGCTGCCTTGTAAGATGAGCTGTTCACCTTCAGCCATGATTGTGAGGCCTCCCCAGCCACGTGGAACTGCGAGTCCATTAAACCTCTTTTTCTTTATAAATTACCCAGTCTCGGACATGTCTTTAGTAGCAGCATGGAAACAGTGTTTGGCAAGAGAGGCTTTCACAGTGATGCCAGCCATCAGTTTAACCCACCTAGAGATGTTCTCTTTTTCTTCTTCTTCTTCTTCTTCTTTTTTTTTTTTTTTTTTTTTTTTTGAGATGGAGTTTCACTCTTGTTGACCAGGCTGGAGTGCAGTGATACGATCTCGGCTCACTGCAACCTCTGCCTCCTTGATTCAGGCAATTCTCCTGCCGCAGCCTCCCGAGTAGCTGGGGTTACAGGCATGTGCCACCACACCCAGCTAATTTTGTATTTTTAGTAGAGACAGTTTTTCTCCATGTTGATCAGGCCGCTGATCTTCGACTCCCAACCTCAGGTGATCTTCCCACCTCAGCCTCCCAAAGTACTGGGATTACAGGTGTGAGTCACCACGACTGGCCCTCTTTCAAAGAACATTTCTTAGTTGCTTAAAAATTCTACTTGCCATGATGCTTTTTAGTTGAGATGCTTCAAATTTGATATGTGAGTTTAAAACTCCTGGCATCTTATACCCACATATCAGGTTTGAGGCATCTCAACTAAAAAGCAATCACCCCTCCAGGTGGGCAGTGGATCACGGCCAGAACAGGGAATGGAGAACAGGAAATAACACAGCCCAAACAGGGAATGGAGAACAGGAAATAACTGTGGTTGTAGATTCCAGCTAGAAATGGAAACTCCAGGAGTGAAGGCAGCACCTGGGCTGCTGGGACTGCCGGGGTCACTGTGTTCACGTTGATCCCCAGAAAGCAGCCACTTCCAGCATCTCGCCCCTCCTGGGGGCTCCCATCATGGAAGCCCAAGGGCCAGGCCCAAGGAGTAATGGGTGACATTCCTCCAGCCTGCCCAGAGCCTGGTCTGTGGAGGCCACACGGCTGGAGGGTCTGGTGGAATTGCTTAGAAACACCTGAATGTTGCAAAGATATTCTGCCTGGCCCCAGTTGCAGGGACAGAGCAAGGCTCACACTGGGCATGCTGGGATGGGGATTATTTATTAGGATTGTGTGAGTTTGCCTAGCTGTTAAGAGATGTGTAAACACAAATGACAGCTACATGGGGATACAAAACATTATAACTAGAGAAGCAGTGATTCATGCCATGTTTGAGGGGCCAGGCAAGTTCATAATAATATTTGAGTTCAGAAACAAGAAAAATTGGACATGTTGGGTGTAGAATGAGGAGCAGTTCTCAGCAATCAGTTCGGGGTTATGAAGGGGGTTGAACAGTATAGTCTAGTGGATAAGAATCAGATGGAGCTGGGTTTGGAGCTGGGCTCTGCTACTTGCCATCTGAGCATCTGGGGCAAGTTACTTCATTGCTTTAAGCCTCAGTTTCTGTTTCTTTAATGGGGATAATAAGATGTAGCTCATAGGATTGTTGTGAGGATTAAATGAGATAATATTTGTAAAGTACTTAGTATGAGGTCTGGCCCCAAAGTAAATGCTTGTTGAGTACTTGTAATTGTGCACAAGGGGAGGGTGCTGGAAGGCTGGTTTCATGCAGTTCTCAGTTTGGGGTGAGAACCAGCCCCAAGAGCCCCAAAGGACTCTGGGAGGCAGGTCTCTCTGCAGAGTTGGGCAGCTAACTCAGCCCCGCATGTGTGCTCGAGACAACTTACAGCTGGAAGGAGGGTCTTTATTCTGCACACCTGACTTGAGTAGCATCTTCTTATGCCAGTGTCCTGCCCTCATTGCATCCTCTGGGGTCCATGACCACCACCCATGCCAACTACCTGCCTTAGGTCCTCCTGAAACAAGGGTGGCGGTTGCAAGGAATGGGACTAGAAGGTCTGGCATAGACAGGAAGCCCCTCTCAATCAAGCCGCCTTTGTAAAGGTTTGCCAGCAAATTAAAAATCAAAATAAAACAAAAGAGGACTCGGGTCTCTTTCTTGGCCTTTCGGTGCTTGTGGTTGTGATCAGTGTGCTTTCATTTTCTGACTAGCAGGTGCCAGTTTCTTTTTGCCACATTTCCCTTTTTCTGTTTCAAGGCAGGGAAATTGAATCAGAATTCTTTTAAAAGACCAACGAGGAGCTGAGGCGCTGGAGGGTCCCTCCCAACTAGGGAATTCCTGGCTGCAAAGTCATCTGCCAGCCGGTTCTCCTGGGCTGGGTCAGTGCTGGTCCCTGGAGAACATGCTCTCTGGGCCTGGAGATACAGGGACCTCACAGGGAAGACTCAAGGAGCATCTTGAAGGCTGAGCCTAAGTCTTTTGGGTGAGGAAGGAAGGGAAGTGGGTTCTGGGTGGAGTCCTGGGCAGTTTGGTCACATGGCCTGACAGCAGGTGCTGGGGACCCCTGAGATAGAGACATTGGGGTCCAGACACAGGAAAGGCAGTCTGAGGCTGGGTTCCCGAATAAATGGGGGATCAAGGCATTATCCTGGCACTGGGGCCATGGAATCAGCCCTGTCCCAAGGACACTTGTAATGCAGTCAGAAGATCAACTACTGCAAACCTGGAGCTAGGTCTCTGTGGGGTCCAGGATGGTCCATCAGGGTGAGAAAATATTATTTAAAAATATTTTGGGCTTTATTATTTTAGATATGTTGTAAATACATAATACTACATTATAAAGCTTGTATATAATATTTTATTTTTATTTTCTTTTGGAGTCAGAGTTTTGCTCTGTTGCCCAGGCTGGAGTGCAGTGCAGTGATCTCAGCTCACTGCAAACTCCACCTCCCAGGTTCAAGTGATTTTTCTTCCTCAGCCTCTCAAGCAGCTGGGACTACAGGCATGAGCCACCACCCCGGGCTAATTCTCTTTTGCATTTTTTTTTTTTTTGATAGAGACGGGGTTTCACCATGTTGGCCAGGCTGGTATCAAACTCCTAACCTCAAGGGATCTGCCTGCCTCAGCCTCCCTGAGCACTAGGATTACACGTGAGAGCCACTGTGCCTGGCCTGTATATAATTTTTAAATATATTGATATATGTAGTCTCTGTTCCAAAGTCATTGACTGCCTGGAATGTGCTGTTTATGTTTAATTAAAGTTTGGAGACAGCTGATCTTGAGTGTTGAGGAAAGAGGAGGAAAAGCCGTAAAACTGCTGGGGCCACCGAGGCCGCTGCCCGTGCAGATTGCTCTGTGTATAAAACCCGAGCCAGTGCCCGTGCTAAGTAGCTCAGTGTCAGGGCTGGAGGGGGTAAGGGAAGAAGGCTTCAGATCCTGTCACAGCCAACTCCAAGCTCTTGGCATTTAATTGTTGACTCCTCAGTGGGACCCCTGTCCTCTCACTGGGATTTGGCACAAGCACCTCTTAGTGCGAACACAGTAATACTGATCTGCTTTAGTTGCTGTCAGGAACATAGCTGAAGATAAAGCACTTGGCCCATATATAGATGCTAATGAAAGTCTCAATGGAAAAAAGAAACCTGCATTCCAGAAAGATCTCTGACACCTGAAAACCCTGCTCTGAAACTTTTGGGTGGATGTGGTTTGGGGAGATGATGAGCCATTCTTATTTTCAGGTCATTTTGACTTCTTTGAAAGTATAGTCATGTCATGTGTAACATTTTGTCAATGGAACGAACACATGTGGGTAGCTCTGTAATTATAATACTATATTTTTACTGTACCTTTTCTTTGTCTAGATATGTTTAGATACACAAATACCAGAGTGGTACAGTCGACTGCAGTATTTATTAGAGCCACATGCTGTGCAGGGGTTTGTAGCCTGGGAGCACCAGGCTGTACCATGTGGCCTGGGTGTGCGGTAGATCTACCATCTAGGTTTGTGAGAGTACACTCTATGATGTTCACACAACAGCAAAATTGCCTGATGATGCATCTCTCAGAACATTTTTCTTTCATTAAGTAATGGCATAACTGTGCCTCAGGCCCTGAACTAATTAAGTGTGTACAAGAGATAGATTATTGTGGACTCCAGCAGTTGTAGGTGTTGGTTGTATATACTCATTTTCTTTAAAAGAAGGCAGATGGCACTATATATATAGAGAGAGAGAGAGAGAAAGAAAGAGAGAGAGAGAGAGAATTCTATGAACAGAATGTACTGGGTGTAGGAGTTGGGAGCTTTAGGGTCTTTCAGTCCTTGTAGTGGTTTTCCTGTGTCTTCTATTATGTTTTGCGGTATTTTCCTTTGATGTTAAGACCTTTGCTATCCTCTTTTGTCCCACATTGTTGCCATCCTCCAATGTCCTGGGTGCCTCCACCCACCTCTAATATTCAGTGTCTAGTGCATAGTCTGGGTAGGAGATGATGGAGCGTTGAGTAGGGTGGTGGTGGAGGTAGAGATGCAAGAACTGATTTGAGATACTTTTGGAAGAGGAAGCATGTTCACGTGGTGATAAGTCTGTGGCAGAAGATGATGGAGAAGGAAGGGCTAGGGATGGTTTTCCTGCTTCTGGCTTAAGCAGCTTGGTGGGTTGTGCTGCCTTTGGCTGTAAAGACAATGACTGGAAAGAAGGCAGACCTGATGTGCTTCACCACATCTCGGTTAACTTGGTCCATGTGCTGTAACAGTCAACTACTTCTATGCAACACACCATTGTTGACTCTGGTTTTTGGAAACAGGGTTCCTCTAAAACATAATTACATTTTAACCTCACAGATTTCCTGAAGTCCCTGACACTTAAAAAAAAAAAATTTTGGATTCATGACCATTGTTCAAGAACAAAATCTTGGAGGGCTTTGGTAGAAAGCATATTGGGCTTGAAGTCAAGGATAGGTTTGAGTCCCATTTCTATACCTTGCAGGTTGTGTGGTTTTAGACGAGTTGCATAACTTCTCTAACCTTTATTTTCTCAAACTGAGAAGTGATTACAGTAATGTATTTCTGCTGCCACAAGATTATTGCATCATAGGAGATAAGGCATATTAAAACATTTTATAAAATGAAAAGTAGTGTGTGGTTGAGAGATAGCATTTTTATGTAAATCTGAGGTCTGTAACCCTGTGAATTAGTTATCTATCTGTTGGAATGTAACAAATTATCCCCAGACTTAAAGTAACAAACATTTATTATCTCACAAGGTCTTAGGGTCGGGAGTCCAGGAGCAGCTTAGCTGGATAGTTTTGGTTCAGGGTTGCAATCAAGCTCTCTGGTTGCAGTCATCTTAGGCCTTAACTGTGGCTGCAGAACCCGCTTTCAAGCTCTTTCAGGGGTTGGTGGTAGGCCTGACTCTGTTCCTTGCTAGGCGTTGGTTAGCTGGAGGCTTTAGTTCCTCATCCATGTGTCCCTCCACAGGGCTGCTCACAACATAGCAGCTTGCTTGGGAGAGAGGGCACCCAAGACAGAAGCTGCAGCCTTTTACAACTTAATGTCACAAGTGCCATACCACTTCTTCTGCCATATTTGTTGGTCACTGAAATGGTTTGACTCTGTGTCCCCACCCAAATATCATTTTGAATTGTAATCCCCAGTGTTGGGGGAGGGACCTGGTGGGAGATGATTGGATCATGGGGGCAGATTTCCCACTTGCTGTTCTCATCACAGTGAGTAAGTTCTCGCAAGATCTGGTTGTTTAAAAGTGTGTAGCACTTCCCCCTTCACTCTCTCTCTTCTGCTACCATGTGAAGATACACTTGCTTTCCCTTCCACCATGATTGTAAGTTTCCTGAGGCCTCCCCAGCCATGCCTCCTGTACAGCTGTGGAACTGTGAGTCAATTAAACCTCTTTTCTTTATAAATTACCCAGTCTCACGTAGTTTTTTATAGCAGTGTGAGAACAGACTAATACAGTCACTCACATCAAGCCCCCAGTATAGTGTGGGAGCAAACACACAGTGGTATGAATACCAGGAGGCAGGGACCATTGAGGACCATCTTGGAACCTGGCTACCACACTCTACCTACAGGAATTCAGTTGGTGTAGCGGGAATTCTAAATGAAGCCATATGTTCAAATAAAGTTTACAGTGCTAACTTTATATCCATTTTTGAGAGCATTTGAAAACTCTGAGTAAGAATCCTTTCCACACACATCCAGGATGGTATGTTTATCCGAGAGATATGGCTCGAGTTTATGTTCTGTTGGTACAGCTAATCCTTTGACTGAAGGTTAGTCTGTGCCCTTGCTGTCAAAGAGCTGATTGTATGTGCCCAAGTGGAATAGACTCACACTGTGGTGTTAGGGCTTTGGTCTACCGCTTCCTGACCCCATAGACACTGCTTGTTTTTTTTCTCCATCAAGCCTTTTGGCTGTGTCTGCACATGGGGTGGAGATGTCTTGCAGAATTTATTGCCACTCCTTGAATAGTTTCCTTTATCACTTACAAGGCCTGTCATTGTAGCATGTAGTGCTGCTGCCCTGGCCTCGCCAGGAAGCCACCGTCCTTTCTGCCTGCTGCTGACCCTGACAGCGTTTCATCAGCAGGGCTAGTCCTTGAGTCTTTCTTGATTTATGAGCTTCTTGTGGACATTACTAGGCATATCTTGGCAGAGTACACAGCTCTCGTGACCAAAATGTTCACTGAAATCTGCAGAGTGAAATGCTTACACCCAAACTAAGAGCACCTTCTGTCCTAGTCATAGAAATCCCGGTATGCACTGGCCACATTTGGGTTAAGTCTTAGGCTCTGAAACAAACCTGACTACCTTCGTTTTACCTTCTGAGATGAAATGGTAAACGGTACCTGTAACTACTTGGATATCTTATCTTGACAAATATTGATAACACATAACATTTATCTTAAGCTTTTGTCATTTTAAAATGTATTATGTTTGTACTTTTCCAATCTTCCCATCTCCCACTCCTCACCCGTACATTTGGTCGGTGGGAACATGACATTAACATTTTATATCTATTTTAATGGCATTTGTCTGTTTGAGGCTCAAATTATAGTTATTTGAAAGGACGTCAGTTCCTCTACAAGCTAGTAAGTTTGTTGAGGTTGGGATTTGTTCTTGGTTCACCTTTTCATCTCCTGTAACTTTTTATACAGTGCATTGAACATACTAGGTGCTTAATGCCTATTTGTTGTATGGATAAATAAAGACAGAATCCTAGATAGAGTGGACTGAGACTGTCATCTGTTATTTGGCCATTGCTATGTTATTTGGAGGTTGTTTCTGGGTCTCAGATTGGAGTGAGCCCTAAAAGCATTGCTCTGCAGGGGTCTTTTGCCTTCACAGAAGACCACGAAGAAGGCTTCGTCCTGTTGTTTTGTTGCCCAGAGATTGTAAGAATGGCAGGCAAGGCATTGCGCTTGGATATCTTCTTCATTCAAATCAATAAATCCACAGTTTCAGACATGATGCATCACAGATCCATCACTGGGGGTTTGGCCAGGGACAGGAAAGTATTAGGCAAAACAGTTCATAAGGATGAACATTTAAAAATGGCAGAGTCAATAAACCGGATGAGCACGAGGATTTTCTACAGTTAAAAATAAATAAATAACCTGGGAATATGCATCTCCCTTCTTCCAAGGGTCCTAAAATTTGTTGTTGACAGGGACTCCTTGCTCTCCACTCTCTCCATCCCACAGTCACCCCCAAGAGATTGAGCTGGTCTAAAAATCTGGGTGCCTTTCTAACTTCTTAAAATAGTAGCTCATTGCCGCTGTGATCACATGAAGCTGTATTTTCACTGTCATCTCTAACTTCTAGTAGTGCTTGGTAATTACACAGTGGTTTCCATCTGCAAGTCTGTGAACACATACATGTTAGCTCTTCAATTCTCCTACTGCTGCTAAGAGAAGGAGACTGCACAGAGCTTTTGTGGCTTAGGTATATATTGGTCCAGTTATATCTCATCAAGGTGGTTTTTCATGAAGGTAGCAGAGGTGGTAAGGTGACATCCTTTTTTTTTTTTTTTTTTTTTTTTTTTTGAGACAGAGTCTTGCACTGTTGTCCAGGCTGGAGTGCAATGTTGCAATCTCAGCTCACTGCAACCTCTGCCTCCCGGGTTGAAGCAATTCTCGTGCCTCGGCATCCACATTAGCTAGGATTACACGCCGCGCGTGCCACCATGCCTAATTTTTGTATTTTTCGTAGAGGCGGGGTTTTGCCATGTTGGCCAGGCTGGTCTTGAACTCCTGACCTCAAGTGATCTGCCCGTCTTGGCCTCCCAAAGTGTTGGGATTACAGGTGTGAGCCACCGCGCCTGGCCAACACCCACTTTTAAGAATGATGTTTTGTGCTACCAAAGGAAAAGCTTCAAGTCTTTATAGAAGCAAGAATCCGAAGGATAAAAGCCTCTTCTGACTTCAGGAAGCAGATACTCCCAGCCTCTTCAGTATAACCAGTTGTGAAGCTTTTGATTACAGATGAGATTGCTGGAACGGTTCAGAAATATTTTGTCTGTTAAAGAATGGAGTTTTGTTTCCGACACGTGTTACCTACTTCTGGCATTTCAAAGGAAAAACTGATCACTGCCTCCTTGGTGGCAATTCTTATGGCTTTTTGTTATTTCTATAAAAAATGCCCATTCTTCCTAAAAATCTGTCTTTTCCACTTTTGCTCCTTTTCTCCAAAGAGTGGAATACCAAATAACTTTGAAATTTATACTCGTGAATTTCAAAAGCCAAACTAGATCTTGAAGAAAATTATAGAACAGAACAAAAAGATATTCTAGTTTTAAATTTTCAAATCACAGATTTAGTTTTCAAATGGCATAGAGTTAACCAACATGATTTTCATCTTTTATGCAAATACAACAATTTTATTAGAAAACTCGGAGAGAAAACTGCATAATTTAAGTTTCGAGAACACAACAAAATGTGTTGACTATTCCAATTTTGTTTTTTGATTTGCTTGTTTTGTCTTTAGTGACAACGTATTTAAAGTAGGAGTCTTGAAAGTGGCAGAATAGCATGATAACATGTCTTCACTGGTAATTTAATACTTGGATATAATGAGTTTATCTGAGAGACTTCATTAGAAACAGCAAGGTGCCTGAACACCAAAGCTGAGCTGTTTTCAATCACAGAATTATAGTAATTATACAAATCCCAAGATTTTCATCAGATGGAAAAGGCTTCCAGGGCTAAACATGCACTTTAAACCTAGCACTAATAACTGTGTGTTGTTCTAAATTACAGTAGAGAGGCTCCTTGGGCCAAAGGAAATATTAGAATGTTAAGTGTTGAATTTCTCAGAAAAGTTGAGAAATAAACTATTTTGATAGCATAGTGACATCACTAAGAGGCACATCTCCTCGGTAATAGAAGAGGAATTGTTGTGTAGACGTAGTGCATAGCAAGTGAATATTCAAGTAAAGTCAAGGAGGTTGTTAACATTCTGTCTTTGAGAGGAACATTTCTCTCTTTTCTCCCAAGGGTCCTGAATGTGCTAATTGACTGGGCTGGGCTCTTCTTCTCATTGGTAAATAGGATAGGCTACCAGTAAATGAGATGATTTTTGGCCCGGAATCTGGCTTTCTGAGCTGGATGAAGACTGTATAAAGAATAATTTAGTTACGAGGATTACTTAAAGTGACAAGTTTTTGTGAAATGGCAAAAGCATGATACCCTCAGGGAGCATGTTTGTGAGTGAAGTGATGTAGAAAGATGCATCTAGGAGGGCCGGGCACGGCGGCTCACACCTGTAATCCCAGCACTTTGGGAGGCCAAGGTGGGCAGATCACGAGGTTAGGAGATGGAGACCATCCTGGCCAACATGGTGAAACCCCATCTCTACTAAAATACAAAAACATTAGCTGGGCATGGTGATGTGTGCCTGTAGTCCCTGCTACTCAGGAGGCTCAGGCAGGGGAATTGCTTGAACCCGGGAGGCAGAGGTTGCAGTGAGCCAAGATCACACGACTACATTCCAGCCTGACAAAAGAGCGAGACTCTGTCTCAACAAAAAAAAAAAAAAAAAAAAAAAAAAAGAAAAGAAAGAAAGATGCATCTAGGAAGGTTTCATTAAAATGTCCCTAGACAAGAAGTTCTATTCAGTCTATTTTCCATTAATCATTCTTTTTTTGTTTGTTTGTTTTTCTGGCTAAGATGGGTAGAGGAAGACAAGGAAAAGGGATTAAGGAAGGAGCACATCTGAAAAGGAGTGTGCTGTGGAAATGTCCATGATGAGTGGAGGACGAGGAAGGGTGACCCCAGGGGGAAATGAAGAAGGCAGTCAGACTGGCTTCTCATTTATCGAGATTGAAAGTTGAGGTGCAGAGTGTGTGAAAGGTCCTGGGACCTGTCTGAGTATTTCTTATGAAGGATCAGGACACAGAATTCCTCACAGACACTGGAGCAGAGATATAACTGGGATTTGGGTCCCAAAAGGACAGTATTTCTGATTCTGATCTCTCTTCTTCTCCCAACCTCATCTCTTCTATGATAAATTCATCTCCTCTTGTCTGCAAGCAGAATCGAAGAGTTAGCTGGAACCACTGTCTCCTGATCCCTTCTGGATGTGTTACCGTCTACATTTATTATTTGTATATTTGAACCTCTGGATGCTTCCCCAGTTCCTCAGCAGAAATCTTGGAACCATGTTGATCCCCTTTCAGGCCTGCTCTGAGTGAGTGCACAAAGGTGAATGCATGTGGGCTCACTTGGCTGCATCCACACCTGCTGGAAGGCTTAGTTCGTTCTTGCCGCTCTAAAGGAATACCTGAAGCTATGTAACTTACAAAGAAAAGAGGTTTATCTGGCTTGCAGTTCTGCAGGCTGTACAGGAAGCATGGCGCCAGCATCTGCTTCTGATGAGAGCCTCAGGCTGCTTCCACTCACGGTGGAAGGTGACAGGCAGCAGGCATTATATGGTGGGAGCACGAGGGAGTGGGGATAGAGAGAGACAAAGTGCCAGGCTCTTTTCAACAGGTTCTCATGGGAGCTAAGAGTGCCAACTCACTCCAGCAAGAATGGCACCAAGCCATGCCTGAGGGATCCACCCCCATGATCCAGGCACCTCCCACCAGGCCCCACTTCCCAACACTGGGGGTCACATTTCAGCATAAGACTTGGAGGGGCCAAACAAACACAGCACAGGCTCTGGCCAAGTAGTCCCCTGCCGGCAACTCCAATGTCATTAACATTTTTGCTTTTCTCCCTTTAACCATCAGAACGTGTGCCACTAGGCAGAAATTACAAGATACAGAAAAATGGAAGCAGAAAGATGACTCGTAATCTTTCCATCTGGAGAGAATTATTGTTCACATTTTGCCATTCTCCTTTCAATCTTTTTCTGTGTCCTTTGTTGCTTATTTGCATTACATTGCAGATGTGCATTTGTGTTCTGATTTATACACATTTAACAATACTTAATCATCTATCATAGGCATTTTCCATAACTCTCACAGGAGATCTGTTGGATATTGATTGCCATAGGGAGCATGATGGAGTCGTTGTCTTGAGTAAGTGTTGCTGTCATTTGTGTTTCTTCCCAGGTCCCCTCTTGCTGTTGGCTGCACATCAGGAAGGCTATGATGGGAATGAAGGTGAAAACTTGGAGATTTCACTTAAGTCATTGCTTCTGCCTGGAAGATCATCCTTTAAAAGTAGAGAAGCTGCTCTGTGTGGTGGTTAATTCCAAGAGGCAGAACTCATTCTAGAAGGAAATGGATGCAAGCAGCTCCGGGGGCCCCAAAAGCATGCTTCCTGTGGTCTAGCCCCAGGAAGCCCTTCTGTGGGGACCTTGGCTTCCAGGGATGCCACCGGTTCTGGACGCATGGCTGATTCCTGAATGATGATGGTTCGCCGGGGGCTGCTTGCGTGGATTTCCCGGGTGGTGGTTTTGCTGGTGCTCCTCTGCTGTGCCATCTCTGTCCTGTACATGTTGGCCTGCACCCCAAAAGGTGACGACGAGCAGCTGGCACTGCCCAGGGCCAACAGCCCCACGGGGAAGGAGGGGTACCAGGCCATCCTGCAGGAGTGGGAGGAGCAGCACCGCAACTACGTAAGCAGCCTGAAGCGGCAGATCGCGCAGCTCAAGGAGGAGCTGCAGGAGAGGAGTGAGCAGCTCAGGAATGGGCAGTACCAAGCCAGTGATGCTGCTGGCCTGGGGCCGGACAGGAGCCCCCCAGAGAAAACCCAGGCCGACCTCCTGGCCTTCCTGCACTCACAGGTGGACAAGGCAGAGGTGCACGCTGGTGTCAAACTGGCCACGGAGTATGCAGCAGTGCCTTTTGATAGCTTTACTCTACAGAAGGTGTACCAGCTGGAGACTGGCCTTACCCGCCACCCCGAGGAGAAGCCCGTGAGGAAGGACAAGCGGGATGAGTTGGTGGAAGCCATTGAATCGGCCTTGGAGACCCTGAACAATCCTGCAGAGAACAGCCCCAACCACCGTCCTTACACAGCCTCTGATTTCATAGAAGGTTAGCATTTTGTGAACTGGGGGGAAAGGAGAAGAAAACGAATTGGGGAGTCCTGGCACCCAGGCAGGTTCCAGCTGCAGGAGGCTGGCAGCTGGCTCTGGGATGGCTGGTGGAAAGTTTTATGTGTGTGATACCAAAAGGTACGGCATGGCTTTATATTTTTCAGAAACATCTGTTTCCACTTACTTTCTCATGGAAACCACAGTCATTGAGTGGACAGTTTCATTGTTCCTTGGCAGAAGAAGGTAGAACTTCTTGCTTTCATTTTTAAAATAGATAAACATAAAACTTTGAAACCCAAATAAAATATGACGGCATTTTTATTTTAGCCCTTCTCACAGGCACTTCTAGTAACTGGACTTGGTTAGCAAACCCATGAACAGAATAATAACAAGCACATGTTATTGCACGGACATTGTGCCAGCCACACTTTTTTTGTTTTTTGTTTTTTTGTTTTGTTTTGTTTTGTTTTTGAGACGGAGTCTCGCTGTCTTGCCCGGGCTGGAGTGCAGTGGCCGGATCTCAGCTCACTGCAAGCTCTGCCTCCTGGGTTCACGCCATTCTCCTACCTCAGCCTCCCTAGTAGCTGGGACTACAGGCGCCCGCCACCACGCCCGGCTAGTTTTTTGTATTTTTTAGTAGAGACGGGGTTTCACCGTGTTAGCCAGGATGGTCTTGATCTCCTGACCTCGTGTTCCGCCCGTCTCAGCCTCCCAAAGTGCTGGGATTACAAGTTTGCGCCACCGCGCCCGGCCTGTGCCAACCACATTTATTCTTTTCCCTTGTAACGACCCCATTAAGGAATGAGGAGACGGAGGTGTAGTTTAATTAATTAAATACCTAAAGTTGCTCAGCTAACAAGTGACAGAACCAGGATTTGAACCCTGGAAGTCTTAACTTCAGAGTCTGTCTCCTTAACCTCTACGTTGTATCTATGTACAGATTGTCAAAACACATGGAAACTAGTGAGATGATGGCTCATCTTTTTTACACGGGTGTAGGACAGCCTAGTGTTAATTTGTGTTTGTGTCTAATTTTAGAAGACAGCCTTGTCCAGTTTCTTGAAAGTTGATGTCTTCTTATCTATTGTTACTAGTTCAAAAATCAACTAATAATTTGGGAAAAGAAGTAGATTCAAGGGCATCTAGTCTTTCCCCATTTCTGAATAGAATATAATTCATCTTGCCCAGAAATACAGCTGTGTCCACCTAACCCTACTCCTTACCCAGAAATATAGCTGTGTCCACCTAACCCTACTCCCTACTTTGGTTATACAACCACTGTCTCACGGGCCTACAGGCAAAACTGACTCTTTCTTCCAATCAAAAACCCTCCTGCTGCTGTTTCTGCCTGTGTTCTTTGGATACTTTCTTCTTTTATGCTTTTTTAGACCTGATATGTGAACCATAAATTGTTGCAATTTTAGCGTATCATCAGTTTTTATTTGCCTAGAGCCAGGTAAAGAAATCTTTTACAAGATCGTCTTTGGTGTGAGATAAAAAAAAAAAAAAACAAAACACATCTCATTTATATGAAACAGTAAAAGTGTCTAGAATGTTCAGGACATTTGACAGTATGACCACATGGTAAGCACACAGTAAGGGTTCAAAATAGAATGATGATGGTGCAACATCACATTTTATAGTACTTTACAGTTTATAAAGCATTTCCACATGTATTAGTTTACTAGCCAACCCCCAGGGAAAATCATTAAACATCATTAAAAATAAATCCTGGTTGTCACTCTCCCTGGGGTGTGCTACATAGAACTGCCCCTATACAGAGCAATTTCAAAAGAACTTGATTGCAAATCAGCGTCTGCAATTTGGAATGTGTGACCTTGTGATGTTCAATCTGCATTCGTATTTGAAATCTATCTGCTATTCTATGCACAGTAGTTTAAAACATAAGGCCTATCTTTCTCAATCAGCAGTGACGCCAGCCTCTTGCCCCTGAGTATATTTGCTCTGAGGCTTGGCTGACCTTCTTTTAGAGACAGTGACATCATAGTTACTCAATGTTGATTTCATGGGCAGCTCTCAGCTTTTTCAAGGCAGATCAATCCATATGTATCTTCCACATTTGGTGAAAGTCTAGTCAACTGTTTTTGTCTGATGAGTAAATAAAAGCAAACACTTGCAATATATTTATAGAGATTGCACTATCATAAGGAGTTTATTTCATTTTGAAAAATGTTATCAATAACACAAGATTGTGGAGGCAATCTTTTATAGTCACAGGAAGCAGGGCCTTGTGAAAGATTCTACAGGTCAGAGGAAGCTGCAGGGGTGATAGAATTAAATGCAGTATAAGGAGTAGCTTTGAGAATAGTGATGTTTCAGAACAAAGTGGGATTCCTGGCACTACAAGAATTCTATCATCAACTGGGTGACCATTTGGCCAGGAGGTTATAAATGATGATCCAACTTCAGAGAGGTGATCGGACTGAATTACATTTGGGGACCTTTTCAATCCTGGTTCACAGTTCTTTGATCCATACCTAGTTAAGGAGAAAGAAGGGAATGGAAAGGTCTTGTTTGAGATTTGTCTTCTGTAATGAGCTACAGCAAGTGACAGGACTTTATAA
Source organism: Macaca mulatta (assembly GCF_049350105.2). Taxonomy (NCBI): domain Eukaryota; kingdom Metazoa; phylum Chordata; class Mammalia; order Primates; family Cercopithecidae; genus Macaca; species Macaca mulatta. Next base: position 21,147,773 of record NC_133413.1, on the reverse strand, counting down.
GGGTGAAATTTATCTTTAAAATAACTTCTTTGGGTTCCTAACCTTAGAGTGATTTGAGGTTTTGGGTTTCAGTAATCCAAAGTTGAAGCGATTTCTCAAAAGTTCATGGGAAAACTTGGTTAGAAACAGGAGTTCTCCACACTTTGAGAGTTCCAAACGAAGAACAAATTTGCTGAACCCTGAAGTAGTATGACAAAGATGGGGATTCTTTGTATTTAAAAATAACAAGAAAAGTCCAAGGCATGCTTGCAGACGATCCTAGTTATATAAAACTTAAGGCTAATTGTGATAGAAATGGTATGATGACGCAAGCTTGGGAAGCTATGATTTTGACCAAGACCCTTAAGCTCCTTGAGACTCAGTTTCCTAATCTGTCAACAAGAGACTTAACATATATGTCCTCTGTGGCCCTACCCAGCCCAGCGTTCTGGTCTCTCTTGCCTGCAAAATACAAAGCTTTTCTCCATAGCTTTGCCAAACCACCATCTCTCAGAGATACTCTGCCATCCAGCCTGCTGGGTGATCCAGGCAGGACAAGCCACCTTCCCTTTGGTATCCTCCTCTATAAAAGGAAGGAATCAGATACGTTACTTATAAGGTCTGGTCTCTCTGTGGCCACTTTCTACAGTTCTGTGAAGCTTACAGAGGGAAAAATAACACACAGATGTCTAATTTATCTATATTTATTTCATTATTATCTATCCTCAAAACACAGAGGAAGTGATTTTTGTCTCTTTTTTCCCTTTCCCCAGATGTTCCATTGGCACTGATTTTTGTGTTGGATTCTTACATAAGCGCACTAATTTTTTACAACCATCTGGGTAGAGAAGTGAGAGTAGAGATGGGATCAATTCCTGTGCTCCACTGTTTATCTCAAGTACACAGAAAATCCCTTTTTCTGTTTGTGGTTTAGTTATTCCTTCAGTATAGGATATACAAACTAATCCTGAGATCTAAGTGGCACATATTTTGGCTCTGATTTCCTGTTTTTAAATAGATCCCTTGAACCTAAGTTTGACATCATCCCGTCAAACGAATTAGCTTTCCAAACGCTCTTTCACAATCCAAACATCTGATAATGTGACTCTTAAGTGAGGCATTTGTGTCTACCATCTCCATGGGTTTGCTCTTCTGTCACCAGCCTGTGTGGCTCATCCTCCTCCAGCCTCTGCAGGGTTAGTAGTGTGGTGAGAGTGGGCTAGATGCAAAAGGATTGATTATGAGATGAGATGGAACCTAAGCTGTGTTCCACACGAAAGTGAAGGCTTTGGGGGTGCTATGCTTTGAATGTGTCCCCTCCAAAATTCAGATGTTGCCAATGTGATAGCATTAAGTATTGGGGCCTTTAAAAGATGATTATTAGGCCATGAGGGCTCCTCTCTCATATATATAAGGAATTAAGGCCTATGTAAAAGAGTAAAAGAGGTTCTATGTAGCATTTGGTAGCTTGCCCTTACTCTTTTTTTTTTTTTTTTTTTTTTTTTTTTTTTTTTTTGAGACGGAGTCTCACTCTGTGGCCCAGGTTGATTCAATCTCAGATCACTGCAACCTCCATCTCCCGGGTTCAGGGGATTCTCCTGCCTCAGTCTCCTGAGCAGGTGGGACTACAGGCTCACACCATTTTGCCTGGCTAATTTTTGTATTTTTAGTAGAGATGGGCTTTCACCATGTGGGCCAGGCTGATCTCAAACTCCTGATCTCAAGTGATCAGCCTGTCTCAGCCTCCCAAAGTGCTGGGATTACAGGTGTGAGCCATTGCGCCCAGCCTCTGCCCTTATGCCTTTTTATCCTGGGAGGACACTTCATTCCTCTCCTCTGGAGGTTACAGCCCTTACCAGACAACTGAGCCTGCCTGTGCCTTGATCTTGGACTTCCCGGCCTCCGTAACTGTGAGAAAATAAATTTCTGTTCTTTGTAAATAACCTAGCCTCAGGTTGTTTGTTGTAGCAGCACACAATGGACTAAGAGGGCACCCTGAGATATGTTTTAAAGCAAAGACACAGACAGATAGCTATAAACACTTATTAGCAGGCTGTACAGTCAATGCCAACCTCCTGATACTCTACAACAAACACCTCACGGGGATAGTGAGTTTTTACTTCACTTGTTGTGGTGTATCACTAAGTAGTCTCTAAGGAACGCTCTGTGACCACTTGGCTAAAGCTTCTCTGGATGAGTCAAATAGAATTTCAGGTCCTGCGTGCTTGGTGAGCAATGTGCTGGGGATGTTAGCAGACAGGAAGTGGGTCCTTATGTCAGTGTGCCATTTCAGTGATAGCAACTTTGTGACTCGCAGTGCATATCATAAGACAGCCTTCCAGGTGCATTCTGGACATTCGAGAGGTATCTGGACATCTTGGTGCAGAAATAAGGAAAAGTGGGGATTCTCCATAGTGGTGGGTCTCACTTGCATTTGCGGTATAGTGGGAGGAGACTCACAGGCAGGACAGTAAAAGGACATCAGGGTCTGAGTTAGGCATGGGAACTCTGAGCCAGCATCCCCAGGGAAGCCGGGGTGGCAGAACCGGGGTCCTCCTCACTGTCATTTCACTGTGTTCTGGAACAACCCAGTGGTTTATTCTCCATTGTGGAGTAGGCCTGTGTGATATGAGGTTCCTCTCTCACCAGGCCCCTTTATCCTTTTACTGCTCTCAAATATCTCCATGCGTTTGCTGATGCTTTAAGTCCCTATAAGGAAGGATAAATGCTTTTCATTCTAAAATTAGAGATAAGAGACTTAAATGCATGTACATGGCTTGAGGCTGTACTTTGTAGAATGAATCCCTCCTTGTGGTGATGGTGAGAAAAGAGTAGCCCAGTCTTGGATTTCTAGCAACTGCCAGGAATCCAGCTCCCAGGCCTCCCATCAGGATCCTGCAACCCAAAGAGCCCCATGCTAGAATTAATGTTCATCTGTCTCAGAATTGACATTGTTAATTGTGTTTAAGGGGCCCCACATTTTCATTTTGCACTGGGCCCTGTAAACTGTATAGCTGGTCCTACCTCCAAGGTGGAGGGGACAGAAGGAAGAGGTCAAGGAAAAGGAATATGGAATTATGAGTCTAACAGTACATTCCTGATACCTTTGCTGAGGACCAGCTCTGTTGACCATGGACTGGGGAAGATGGAGCCTGTGCACAGAGCATTTTGTTGCAACTGCAGAAACTGGCAAATCTGGCCTTGCGTTGTGGTGATTTTGCTGTTAACTGTATTATCCCTATTCAAAACAATTTAGTTCCCAGGGAAAAAACATTCATTATTTGTTTGTTTTTATTATTTATTTATTTTTGCCCGGAAGGTTGCACTTATTCACCATACATTATGTGAGTGCTCACTATGTTCCAAGAACTGTGTTAGGCCCCAAACACACAAAGCTGAATCAGGCCCAGTCCTTATTTCAAGAATTTTGCAGTCTGGTGGTAGATGCAGACGCTTATGACACCATATGGTAAATGCTATGATAGAGGTATGTCTTGGAGATTTTGTGACTATAATGAAGGGGCATCTACCCAAGCCCAGAATATAGGACAGGCTTCCTAGAAGAGATGGGTGAGTCAGAGGATTTGGGGGTTTTTAATTCTGCTTTGTTTGTTTGTTTTTGAGACAGGGTCTCACTCTGTTGCTCAGGCTGGTGTGCAGTGGCACAATCATTGCTCATTGCAGCCTCAATTTCCTGGGCTCAGGTGATTCCCTCACCTTGGCCTTTGGAGCAGCTGAGCTACAGGTGTACACCACCATGCCCAACTAATTTTTTAAACATCTTCATAGTGATGGGGTCTCACAGTATTTCCCAGGCTGGTCTTGAGCTCCTGGCTTCGAGTGATCCTCCCGCCTTGGCATCCCAAAGCATTGAGATTACAGGCATGAGCCACTGCATCCGGCCCTTTTTGTTTGTTTAATGGAGATATCACTATTCTTCCTGGCTTATGTTTCCTATTAAGAATATATTATGAGAGACAATTTGTGATGTTATGGGAGGTCAAAGATGAAGGAACTTGAGTTTATCTGGAGTGGTCAGGAAAGGCTTAGGGGAAAGAGGAGTTCTGGCTGGGTTGTACACAAATTGGAAGGACGTGTGTTCTGTGTGAGTTGAAGCTGGTGCAGGCTTAGGAGGGCAGATGGGCAGGCAAAGAGCCACCTGCACATGAATGATGCAGTCCCATTAGTATGGCAGGCACTGCTGCTCATCCTCTCCCATCTCACCTGTGTTGGGTAGGAGGCATTGTTGGGAAAGGATGGAATTTTTTTAATCAGCATCCAAGTTTTTCCTCAGTTACGGTTGTGGATGTGGTTTTTCACCTAGGCTTAATCAACATGCGTGTTTGGGGCTAGAAAAGGAGGAGAAAGCCAGGTCTCATGCTTGAAAGACCTGGTAACCTGCCTCAGGGAGGAGACAGAACTCTGAATTGTGAACCATCAGTTCTGAGACAGGTCTCAGTTAATTCAGAAAGTTGATTTTGCCACGGTTGTGGATGTGCGCCCGTTGACACAGCCTGAGGAGGTTCTCATGACATGCGCCCAAGGTGGTCAGGGCACGGTTTGGTTTTATACATTTTAGGGAGACATGAGACATCAATCAACATATGTAGGATGAACATTAGTTCGATCTGGAAAGACAGGACAACTCAAAGCAAAGGTGGTAAGACTCAAAGCGGGGAGGGGCCTTCCAGGTCTTACATATGTAAGAGATAAATGGTTGTATTCTTTTGGGTTTCTGATTAGCCTCTCCAAAGTAGGCAATCGGATATGCATTTATCTCAGGGAGCAGAGGGGTGACTTTGAATAGATTGGGAGGTAGGCTGGCCCTGAGTAGTTCACAGCTTTACTTTTCTCTTTAGCTTAGTGATTTGGGGGCCCGAGGATTTATTTTCCTTTCACAGAATGATCCAGGATTCAGTGGAGGAAATTGACCCTTGGCGCAGGGAGCTTCAGAATTGGTGGCCGGATGCTCACTACCTGGTCAGGGAAGATGTTGGGGGAGGCGGGACCTGTGTTGGTCTTGAAGGATGAAAGGGCTTTACCGGTGAGGCAGTGAGAAGGGCAGCAGAGGGCAGGGTGCCAGAAAGTAGACTGATTCAGGAATAGGATTCTGGTGTAGGGTTTGGAATGAGATCAGCATGACCAGCAAGCAGGACCCAGAGTCACTGGGGAATGTACCTCACGAGTGCTGTGGAATCCTCTAGATCTGGAGAGCCATTATAGTTTAAAAGTTCTTCCTTCCTAGGAGAGGCAGTGAGCTCAGCTTCTGGGTTCCAAAGAGCCCCTTGCCTCCTCCCGTTTGCTGTGGTTACCTGGTGCCCAAGGAATTGCAGCATCCTGGAGATCCCGGCGGTCAGTGGGGATTGCTGAGGTTGATGCAGCTGATCTTGTGTCTGTGTATCAAGCCTTATTTCCAACATTTCACTAGCACTATCAGATTTAATCCCCTCTTCTACCAGTGAGGTGGACCCTCGCATTATCTCCACTTTATCTATGTGTAATAGGAAGTTCAAATCAGTTAACTAACATTTCTGTGGTTCCCCTGCTCAGTGACAGGACCAAGACTGGAAAGCTGTCTCTGCTCTCCGCCTTAGATCTCAGCCCCCACTGTGCCATCTCTTATGCTCTGAAGGTCTCTGAACAAATACACTCTTCTCTGGTATCAGCATGATGTAGGGAAATCCTGTAAAAACACAACCAGCACGTGCAAACACCTTGGGGAGAGGTCCCACACTGGTGAGTTGTATACAACTTTCTTGGGAAGAAGTTTTGGTGGGAAGAAAAGGAAAAGCATGCAGTCTTGGAGGAAACAGCAGAAAGAGGCACAGGGAGAAGATGCTGAAGACGAATTTATTAACTTAATCAGGGGACAAACATGTGATGTCCAGGAGCCTTTAGCAGGAAAAGCATTATTTCAACTCCTCAGACACTGCGTCCATTTTATTTTTTAGTTTTTTGGTTTGTTTGTTTGTTTTGCCTCATCTTAAGTTTCTTACAACGCTGTGCTTGTTTCAGAGTCATTACAACATGATGGGCAAATGTGAAAGAGTCAGGAGAAAATACTGAACTCAAAACACCCAGTTGATTAAGGTTACAGAGTGGGTTGGCTTGCTTGTCCGTTCCTTAAGCAAAGAGACAGGGTTTACAGTTCTGTGATATTCTCCAAAATATAATACTTTATGTAAGTTTGGATTTTATATAAATCCACAGTGTAGGCAGTCTTGGAAGACTCCACGATCTGGATGGACCTAATGTACTTTTTCAACTTCATTTCCTACTGCACCTTCCTAACCTTCTCCACCTGCTGCTGAATGATTATTCTTGTGCGTGCCCTGACATTCCTACTCTGCAGAATCCTTCATGGACAAAGCTCTGCTCCCAACTTGTGTGTGTCCAATGTTATATATTCTGTTTTCCTGTGAAGTCTTTTTGGATGCTTCCAACTGGGAGTCCCCTCTCATTCTTCTCAAGATAGCACATTCTGCTTGCAGGCACTTCTCATTTCTCTATCTAGTCTTAGAGCTCTTCACTCAGACTTACCCAGTCTTCACTGATAACTTCTATCAGCAGTAGTTGTAAAAAGTAAGTTTTTCTGTTCGATAATTGCACGGCCTTCACAGCAACCTTTGCATTTCATATTATCCCAAGTTTGAGCTGAGCTAAGTAAGATTTCAAGAAATATAGCTCCTCAGGGTCCTGCTGCTGCTGGTCAGTGGAAGAGCCTAGTCTCCTGACTCTTACTGCCCTTTCTAGGCAGTTCATTCCTTGAGCGCAGTATCCAAGTCTCCTTCAGCAATCGGCCCCCATACTCCTGTGAAATAAATCAGTATATCTGAATTTTTTCAAAACCTTTTGGGAGAAAAGTTTAGGCCTGTGTCATCCGCCATTTTGTACAAAGCAAGGTGGCCTCCTCATTTCCTGAGCGTCTTCCTCGCTTCTGCCTCGACCGCCCCTTGACTACAGGCGTGTCTTGGAATAGGCTCCGGAGTCACGGCCGTGGCGGCCTCCATGATTTCCGTTCCTGCCGCCCGGCCCGGGGCCTCCATCAGAACCGTGGCCCCATGGGTCCCGGCCGGGGCAGAGCCGCCCCACGCCTCCAATCCCGCCACTGCCTCCACACCAGCAGCAACAGCAGCAGCCACCGCGTCAGCAGTTATCACCGTATCCACAGCCGCAGCAGCGCGCCGGCCCCAGGACTCTTCCAAGCCTGTGTGGTTGCTCAGGAACCCGCCCTGCTCCCCGAGTAGCCACTAGTTTCCAGCTCGGCCCCGCCCACCACTCCCTAAACTATGGGGCCCCACCAGGGTTTGGGCCAGGCCAGACCCCGCTGCCCACAGTCACCTCACTTCAGCCGCCCACTAGGCGCCGCCACCCAGCCGGATCCCCACCACTCCTCCTCAGGCCGGAGGCCCCCGGGTCGGGGGGCCTAAGCAGAGCCCAGGCCTGGGCGGTCCCAAGGGTGGCAAAATGTCTGGCGGGCCACAGCCAGGTGGTGGTCTGGGCCTAAGCACTCCTGGTGGCCACCCCAAGGCTCCCATCGAAGCCGCGGGGGAGCCCTGCGGGGGCCACCAGCACCACCAGGTACTCGAGAAGATGATCTCAGGCGTTGGAGGGGTTTACAGCAAACTTGGCTGTCTTGAGGAAGCCTGGAGAGAAAACGTGTACACAGCGATGTCTGTCGTTTGTTGGGAATCTACCTGCTGATATCACAGAGGACGAATTCAAAAGACTATTTGCTAAATAGGGAGAACCAGGAGAAGTTTTTGTCAACAGAGGCAAAGAATCTGGGTTTATTAAGCTTGAATCCAGAGCTTTGGCTGAAATTGTCAAAGTTGAAGTTGATGATGTACCCACCAGAGGTAGACAACTTCGAGTTCTCTTTGCCACACATGCTGCTGCCTTTTCTGTTCCTAATCTTTCACCTTATGTTTCCAATGAACTGTTGGAAGAAGGCTTTAGCCAGTGTGGTCCTATTGAAAGGGCTGTTGTAATTGTGGATGATCGTGGAAGTTCTACAGGGAAAGGCATTGTTGAATTTGCTGCTTCTTTTTTTTATTTTTTATTTTTTTGAGACAGAGTTTCACTGTGTTGCCCAGGCTGGAGTGCAGTGGCGTGATCTCGGCTCACTGCAACCTTTGCCTCCTGAGTTCAAGCTATTCTCTTGCCTCAGCCTCCTGAGTAGCTGGGACTACAGGCACGTGCCACCACGAACCGCTAATTTTTTGTAATCAGTAGAGACGGGGTTTCGCCATCTTAGCCAGGATGGTCTCAATCTCCAGACCTCGTGATCTGCCTGCCTCAGTCTGGCAAAGTGCTCGGGTTACAGGCGTGAGCCACCACGCCCAGCCTTGAATTTGCTTCTTAACCAGCAGCAAGAAAGGCATTTAAATGATGCCGTGAAGGTGTCTTCTTGCTGACAGAAACTCCTCCCCAGTCATTGTGGAACCACTGAAAGAACTAGACGATTAAGATGGTCTTCCTGAAAAACTTGCATAGAAGAATCCAGTGCATCAAAAAGAGAGAGAAACCCCGCCTCATTTTGCCCAGCATGGCACATTTGAGTATGAATACTCTCAGAGATGGAAGTCCTTGGATGAAATGGAAAAACAGCAAAGGGAACAAGTTGAAAAAAACATGAAGGATGCAAAAGACAAATTGGAAAGTGAAATGGAAAATGGCTATCATGAATATCAGGCAAACTTTTGCTCCAAGATCTCATGAGATGAAACAAAAAATTAAAACACATGGAATAACTTCACAATCAAGAAATACAGAAATGTAAAGAAATGCAACTGAGGCAAGAGGAGGAACGATGTAGATGAGAGGAAGAGATGTTGATTCATCCACGTGAGATGGAAGAACAAATGAGGTGCCAAAGAGGAAAGTTACAGCCGAATGGGCTACGTAGATCCAAGAGAAAGAGACGTGAGAAAAGGTGGCAGAGGAGCGTTGAACATGGGAGATCCCTGTGGTTCAGGAGGCCAGAAATTTCCATCTCTAGGTGGTCATGGTGGCATAGGTTATGAAGCTAATCCTGGAGTTCTACCAGCAACCATGAGTGGTCCCATGATGGGAAGTGACATGCCTACTGAGCTCTTTGGACAGAGAGTTGCGGGGCCTGTGGGTGGACAGGGTCCTAGAGGAATGGGTCTAGAACTCCAGCAGGATATGGTAGAGGGAGAGAAGAGTACAAAGGCCCAAACGAAACCCGAATTTAGATGTGGTATCTAGGCTTTCATTCCAGTTTGTTTTTGTCTTTTGTTTAGATATGAATCTTTTAAATTCTTGCATTTTAGTAAGAAAGCTACTTTTTTATGGATGTTAGCAGTTTATTGGCCTAATATTTGTAAATGGTCTGTTTGGGCAGGTAAAATTATGCAGTGTTGGAAACAGGATAATTTTTTTTGTTTTATTTCCTTTTTTCTTTTTTATTTCCTTTTTTTTTCTTTTTGACTCTATAATGTCCTTCAAGTTATGGCAGTGTACCTTGTGCCACTAAATTTCCAAAGTGTGCCAGTTTTTTTTCCTGTGCTTCAAATAAATAGAAAAATGGTTATTAAAATGTTTACATAAAATCCCAGATAAATACAGTACTCCTTAAAAATTTGTCTCATCTTGTAATTTCATTGTAAATTGTTTGGATTGGAGGCTAGCTTCTATAGAAGTGATACTATAAATAGTACCTGGGCTCCTCGGATAAACCTCAAAGCCAATTTAAAATTCAAACTGAAGAACACAAATGCAAGAAGTTGAGAATAAGTGAGTGTGGAGAGTAATTTCTGTAGAAAGTTTTCTTCTTCTGTCCTAGGCATCACTCGTACATTCTCAATGTAGTTCCTAACACTAAAGTCACTTAAGGACGTTTTATTTTGTAATAATTTTAGAATTATAGAAGAAAAGCAAAAATAGCACAGAAAGTTCCAGTATACCTTTCATCCAGCTGCTTCTAATGCCAAATTTTACATAATCGTGGTACAAATGATCAAAACTAGGAAAATAACGTTGGTGCAATATGATTAACTAAATTATGCCTAGGCTTTGTTTTGTTTTGTATGTCTCGTACTGAATTTCTTAGATCTATAGTCTGCAAGTTTCTTAGATCTATGGTATAGTGTCTTTCATTCATTTGGGGAAATTCTGAGCTGGTAATTCTTGAAATATTTCTTTGCCTTGTTCCTTCTGTCTTCTTTTGGAATTCCAGCTATGTGTGTGTCATAGTGCTTAGCATTGTCTCATAGCTCTCAGGTGTTCTGTTTCTCTATTTGCACCATTTTTCTCCTTGTTTAAGTTGGGTAATTTTAATTGACCCACCTCAAGTTAACTGTTGTTTCCTTAGCAGAGACATCTCTGCTAATGAACCCATTAAATGGTTATTTTTGTTTGTTTGTGTTCGTTTTTGAGACCGAGTCTTGCTCTGTTCCCCAGGCTGGAGTACAATGGCATGATCTCTGCTCGCTGTAGTCTCTGCCTCCCAGGTTCAAGCAATTCTCCTGACTCAGCCTCTCCAGTAGCAGGGGTTACAGGTGTGTGCCACCCTGCCTGGCTAATCTTTGTATTTTTGGTGGAGGCAAGGTTTCACCATGTTGACCAGGCCAGTCTCAAACTCCTGACCTCAAGTGATCTGCGCACCCCAGCTTCCCAAAGTGCTTGGATTACAGGTGTGGGCCACCGTACCCGGCTCCATTAAAAGATTTCTATAGGTTGCTCTTACTGTATTTTTTTTCTAGCATTTCCATGTGATTCTTATTTCCATCCCTATGCAGAAGTGACCCATATACTTTTTGTCCACTTTTCCGTTAGAGCCTTTAACAGATTATTCATGTTTGTTTTAAATTCTCTGTCAGATAGCTCCAGCATCTGTATCATAGCTGAGTCTGGTTCTGATGATTGCTTTGTGTCTTGATATGGTGGGGAGAGGTAGGGGATGAGTAGGAGCTGGGCTGGGTTTGAGGTTTGTTGTTGCTATAGTTACCACAGACTTTAAATCCCTTTTGAGATACCTTGTGTTTAGGATAGAGGTTGTTTTGCCTGAGTACTGTCTGTTCACCCCTACAATTGAGGTCTACTCATTGCTCTGCACTTCAGAGAAGGTCTCTGTACTTCTCTCCTCTCCCAATCCCAGCAATATTCTGCTGTTTCTTGTTATTCACAGCTTGCCAGCTTAACTGTCTGTGCAGGGCAGGAGGGAAGTGGGGTTGTATCTGATTTGTCTGATAAAATCTCAGTCCTAGGCAGGTACCATGTCACTGGGTCTTAGGGTATGTTCCTCTCCTACCTCTGCCTTCCTCAGCTGCACTTAGTTTTCACCAATTCGCTAAGGTGAGAATATTTGTTGATCTTTCCCCACCAATAAGGTTTTTGCTCCATAGAGGGGAGGCAGGATGGGGAGGGTCCAGGAAGAGTGTTTTGCCCCTCCCAGGGAGCTGCTGTCCCCTCCTGCCTGCTGCACGGCATGGTCGGTGTCCTAAAGTTCTTTCTGATCATTTTTATGAACACCCAATGGGGTTCCTGGAGAAAAAGCCTGCAAAAGGAAGCTCCACTTTTTGGTACCACAAAGGGCTTCACTGCCCTACTCAACTGCACTGAGCCTTGCTTATGTCATTGATTTCTTTTTACCATTAGCCAAGTGCATCTGCCCCACTAAGCAAGGGCTCATATCTCTTTTCTCCCTGCCAGCACCTGTGACTTCTCAGATTTCGAGCCAGCTGTTTGCTCTGTGACTTCAGCTCTCTACTAAGTTCTAAAAAAGTCTTGCATTTGAAGGTTATGTGGTTCTTTTTCATGATAAGGGATGCATCTTTCAGCTCGTTATATCTTGAAGCAGAAACAGAGTCTGAAACTCCTTTATAAAATCATACTTTAAAACCTATTGATTAGTTTGTCTACTTACACTGCTCTACAAATCAATAATGTCTTCCCATAACCTCACGACCTAGGTCCAACTATCATGCAGAGTACCACAGCTTAAAAGAACTGAAGTGTGTTGTTTTTACTCATGAGTGGGAATGTTGTGGTAACACCCCAAATCTGGAAGTCCATTATTACAAGATTTACTTTTGAATGAAAGCCTCAGATCCCATGATCTGATCTGTGTTCTATGGTGATGATTTAAAGAAATGGCTTTCTTTTTAAAAACCCTATCTTGCACCAGATTCATATTCTTTGAGTTTTAATGTTACACGTAGTGTTGGGCCCTTGAATTTCTTCTCTCAAATGCCATATTATCTTAAAAAGTAAAGCTATTCTTACTGTGGAAATTTGTATTAACAAGAAAATTACTCCAAATTGGTGGTGTTGAGTCAGCCCCCTCTTCCTCATTGCCAGAATATGGGGTCATTATTTTCCATTCTTTCTTCCTTTCACTTTAGTCAATCTAGAAGCCCTTTTAACCCATTCCAGTTTTGACACAAGTCCTATGGTAGCTGGAGGAGGGGAGTTAAAATGGATATTGGTTGGAGAGGCAAAGGCAATAACTTGTTCCCTCCAAAACTGTCCACCTTTTCCCTATATTTCGCTTCCTCCTGCAGGCCTGGAGATAGTGCTGGCTGAAGTGTCCCCTGCTGTTCTCTTTATTATCACCTCACACAAACCCTTGGTTCAGAAATAAAGCCAAGACTTTAAACCCTGAGGAGGCTACACAATCTCTTCCGAATCTTGTAGTGTTCCTTTCTCTGGCGTACTTCCTCTGCCAGTCAGTAGCTTCTGCTTCCTTTGTTTCTCTGCACCCATCCTTGCCATCTGGAGCTTGTGCCCTAAGGACCCAGTAGTAGTGACTTAGAGCTCCCTCCTCTCCAGCCTCCTCCCTGTCATGTGGGGAGGGATAGTACCTCTCTCATTGATCCCTGCGGGATCCCTGACTTTCAAAGTGAGAACTGTGAATGGATTTCACAGTTACATCCCTGGGTCAATGTATATAGCCCTATAAATGCCGTACTGCAGGCATACAATGGGTTAAACAGGTTTTTATGGGCTGGACTTCACCACAACAGACAATATTGTTTCTGTGCTTTCTGAGTAACTTACAAATGAACATTGGAACAGGACCCATTTGTAAATAGAGGACTGCCTCCCTGTATTTCCTGGCATTGTAAATTTCACTGTCAGAAGCTTCCAGTATTTCTTTCTCAGCACCATAACTCAGAATCAATCTGATTTACCTAAAGAAAGGGAACATATGGATGGCCCTGATGAGGTTTTTTTGATTGTAAGCAAGAGATACGGTCTAGGAAGCATCCTTCCTCCCTCTCCATCTGTTTCCATTGAGATTGCTTATCAGAAGTCAACATTCGTGGAGACATTTGGGCTTGTACTTCGGAGTGAGTATCTGCTGAACCTTTGCCCAGACGATTTTATTCCCATTACATCTTACATAGGAGCTGAGGTGGGAGAGGGTTAAACACGAGAAGAGGGGCTCCATCATGGAAATGCCTGCCTAAATCCTCCCTGGCCCTCCTGCTGACCCCCCTTTTCTGTCTTTACTGTGAACATAGGGTGGAGGGAAGAAATGGACTTTCCAACCTTGGAGTGTTCCATCTGGTTTCTCCATGCTATGGAAAATGCAGCTGTCAGAGATGACTTCATCTGAAAGTTTCTGTAGGCAGGATTCTGACTGTAAAGAACAGAACCAGAGGAAATTAAATTGCAGGAGGAGGTACTTAGGTTAAGTGCAACTCAAAATTTTGTAGTTTGTTAAGTGTAGGAATAGATGTGTAATGAGACACAGATTTATGGTTTGAGGTTGTTTAAGACTTGGATATTCAGTGCTCTTTGTTCATTGGACGTGCCTTAGACATTCTCAGTGCTGGAGATGGACAGAGTTAGACAATATAGTCCCTGCCCCTCACAAGCCCCAGAGCCCAAATGGAGGGGCACTCATGTACACAGGTAACAACAGCACAGGGTCATATATTAAATAAGTATGCAGGTCAGAGAATTGGCCATGGGGTGGAATGATCAGGAAGGGCATCACAGGGAAGGCTACTCTTGAGCATGTTTTGAAAGATGAGTAAGAATTGGTTCAGGCCAAGGAAGCGTGTGTGTGTTGTGGAGCAGAGGAGTGTTTTAGGAGCAGGAATAACTAACATGGGCCAAACATGGAGGTGTGTACAACTGGTCGATCTGGAGATCCACAGGTAACAAGATAGTGCTGGAGCATCAAGGAGGAGCATAATAGGTTTAGGTAGAAGGAGAGGGCATGGCAAGGTGATAAACCTGAAGAATTAATCAGGGCCAAGACTACTATGCATTTTGTATGCTACCTAAGTATAGGTTACTCGTTGGTCTACTGATCATTTTAAATGTCATAGTTAGATTTGCTTTCTAGCTGGGTCACTCTGATAGCAGGATAGAGGATTAGATTGGAGGCAGGTTTGGAAAATAGTTTGGCAGTTCCTCAAAATGTTAAATGCAGAGTAGCCATATGACCTGCAGTTCCACTCCTAGATGTGTGTCTGTGTGTGTGTGTATATATATATATATACACACACACACATATATATATACTGATGAGAAATGAAAACACACATTCACTTAAAAACTCATATGTGAATATTCATAGTAGCTTTGTTCATAATAGCCAAAAGATGGAAACAACCCACGTGTCCGTCAGTGGATGGATCAATAACCAGAATGTGGCATTGCACGCAATAGAAGATTATTTGGCCATAGAAAGAAATGAATTACTGATAACATGCTGCAGCATAATGCTCCTTGAGAACATTACATCAAGTTAAAAACCAGATGTCAAAGACTACATGTCCTATAATTCCATGTCTATGAAATGTCCAGCACAGGCAAATTGGCAGAGACAGAGAGTAGACTAGTGTTTGCCTAGGGTTCTGGGGGTTGGAGGGGTTGGTGGAGATGGGGAGTGACTACGAATAGTTACAGTTTCTTTTGGAAAAGATGCAATAATCTCTAAAAATAGATTGTGGTGCTGGTTGCACAAACCTGGGAACACATACAAAAATTAGCTTGTCTACTTTAAAGGAGTGAATTGTGTAGCATGTGAATTTTATCTCAATCAATAAATAACACAATCTCTGTCCTCAAAAACAATAACCAAAAAAAAGTGGAAACTGGGAGACTAATGAAAAGGCTTTAAAAATAGTTGAGGTGACTGAAGAGCTCCTGGGCGGAGGTTGTTGCTGTGAAATAGAAGGTTGGGGGAGGCTGAAAGTGTTCAGGAGAGAGTAATTCTTTAGCTTTAATCTAGCATCTTAGGCTCTTCCATAGACATTTCACAAGAGTGTTTAATAAAGAAGCTATTACAAACATATTTACAGATAAGTATTTTTTCCAAAAAAGAATTTAAATCAGCTACCAAATTTATTGATGTCAATTCTCTTTCTCACTTATGTAAGTGCTTGATCATAACCTTCTCATGGAAGACACAAACATGCCATACAATGGGCAGCGGAGGCAGGGCACAGGCTAAAAGAAAGAAGACCTAAATCTTATTTTTACTATAAGATTAGTTTAACAGACACAACTATGAAAAATCTGTTCATATTATTTCTGATCATGGTCAACAGACTACTATAAAGATGAATTTCCAGTTTGGGAATAATTTTTCAAAAGTGTTATCAGTAGTTTGAGGCTAAACATTCAAGCCTAATAACTGGCAGCATTATGCTATTGCTAGGGTGGTGGCTGTGGGCCAGTGGCATGGACCAGCAAGACCAGAACGTGGCTGGGCTTCCAGCTGGTGTTGAATGGAACATGCTCTTATTCTGAAAGACTTTAGGGCAAAATCTAAGTCAGACTGGGGCATCGGACATGACGCAGGTGAGGCTTGGCCTGGGTTGGCAGGCTGGCTCCAGCAGGGTAGATGTCACAGAGTTTAAGAGGATATGAGTTGAGGTTTGAAGTTCATACTAGACATTAGTAAAAAAGCAGAAAATGCCAACCGCATTAGCAGACCAGGAGCAGTGTGCAGGAAACAGAAGAGGTAGATGAAATTTACCACCCTGGGATAATTACTCAACAAACATTCACCAAATGTCTTCTACATCCCAGGTGTAGCCCAGCAGTACGCTGTTTGATTTCACCATGAGGGTTTCAACCAAATGTCTACTATGTCCCAGGCATAGCCCAGCAGTATGCTGGTTGATCTCACTGTGAGGGCTGTGTGCTCTTGACCTTAGATATGTGCTTCTCTGAAAAGAAGAGCCTTCTTGCATATAGTTAGCATTTTGTTACTTAAATCCTGTAAATTTTTAGACAGTTTCCAAAGGATTCTCACTAGTTTCCAATGTTCCCATAAGCTGCAGTGTAAACACATTTTTCATTTTCAAGTTCATGGCTGAACCTACTTAAGTTATGAATATGTTTATGGTCAATAAATAGAGCTTATTAATAGCACAGAGTGTACTTTGGCCTTCCATCCATGTTTAAAGAAATCATTAATCTCTGTAACCTCTACCCACATACTAAATTGCACTGGAATGCTTGAAAAATTGCTAATTCTATGGACTCATGTAAAGTGTATGGAATGTAAATGTATGTCTTAGTACCCTCAAATTATGTACCAAATTTATTAGAAATCAGTTGTCTCCTATAAGTCCTGTACAATTACTGTACAACATCAAAACACACATGAAATGCTAAGAGTGAAATGTAAAAAGATCTTGCTTTATTTGGTTCAAGATGCATATGAGCATGACATAAATTATTGCTGAAACTTAAACCCAAGCAAACATCATGAAAGATACATGAGCAAAAGATGAATGGATCATGAAAGAGATACAGATAGCTGATATACAAATAAAAAACTTTTTTTTCTTACCTAATAGAGAAAATTTAAAACGAACGTAAAATACACATTTTCACCATTTTATAAATGACACATATTGTTAGGGGCAGGTGAAATGAAAATTTATATTTAGTATTAGAAGCATAAACTGTTTCTGTCATTCTGTAAAGTAATTTGTATCAGGAACCTTCAAAATATTCATGCCTTTTTCCAGTATTTTCCTTTCTGAAAGCTGATTCTCAGAAATGGCCATGAATATTTATATCATAGAAGTACTTATCGTAATGAAAAATGAGAAGCAATTTACATGTCTAACAATAGGAGACTGGTAAAATTATGCAGTATCCGTATAGTAGAATATTGCACAGTAAACAAACATCATTTATTCAGTAAATATTAATATAGGACAAAGGCTTGCTATGAGAAAAACTATCATTTTAATTGTGAAAATAATTATAAACTTTATAGCTATGTAAAGAAAAAAGATTGAGGGGACAAAAACACTGTAGCAAAGCATTGGTGTTTTTTTTTCCTGAGTGGTAGAATTATGAGTGATGCTGTGTTTTCCAGATATTTTATTTGGAAATTCTGTTGCTGTTATACTTTGCAATAAGATATGGCAATGCTTGAATCATGTTGACATGACTAAAATTAAATTAGCGTTTGGCTCTAAACGTGACAGAATAGGGTAATTGAAACAGACACAGGATTCAAGTGGGTAGTTTCGGGGGACTTCCTTCCTGCTGCATGGGAATCACCTGGAGAATCCAGAAGAGAAAAATAAAATTACAGGTAACTTCTAGGTTTCAATCAGTCTTTACCCTAAATCCCAAGACTGGAGCAGGCAGCCGGTAAAGTCGAGGTTGTTTTGGGGAAGGAGATGGTGGGCCCTGTGGAAGAAGTTTGAGCAAAGCCTCCTTGTGTCCTGGGCTCCATTTCTCCTGCATTGTGATGGAGACTACAAGTGTCCAAGCTGGAGAGAACCAATAAGCATAGAGCGCTAAGCTGGTGTGGATTTACCAGTTGGCTCTGCAGAAAAGGTGGTTTCGCATGCTCCTGGCCCCTAAGCAACAGTTTGGTGGGACCAGAGGCTCTGGTGTTCTCCATCAGAGTCCCTTTCCTGGTGGCGTCTTACGATGCTTTCTTTTTTCCCCTTCCCTGTACTCCTAAGAGATGAATAGGAGGTTTCAAGGACAAGAGGAAAGAGAACAAAACACCTCTTCTTCTTTCCCTTGAAGAGAGACCCTACTGTCAAAAGTGCCTTTTTTAAAGAAGCCTGTCTCTCTCTTTTCCTTTCTTTCCCAAAATACTGTTTTTTGCAGTCAGTCTGTGAAAACCAGTGTGAGTCTCAGCAGCAGCTTCTCATGTGCAGCCTTCCATCTGTAGCTTGGTCTGAATTATGTGCCGTATATTTAGAATGTCTAAATTAGTGATGTTCCATGCGCTATTTAAAGAGGAGCTGGGAAGTCGGGGGAAGATCAGGGCTATTGATCAGGATTGGCTTCTGAATGTTGCTGGCTGTTATCCTCAAATCCCAGAGTTAGAAATACTTGGGGGCCATCAAGAGAACAGATGGTCCAGGAAGGCACCTGGCCCATGTGATCATTAATCCATGGAGGCAATTGGTCATTTTCTGAGCTTGGAGCAGAATTTTGCTTCTGTCGGTGCCATTCAAGGTATAGAAGGAGACTTTGGTTAGAACACATAGGGCTAGAAAATGTGTGTAAACGTATCATCCCAGCTGATAGATATCAGCCCGGCTTGGCTTACTTAACAAAAGGTTCCTAATAAAAAAGTTGAAGGAGAGATTTTTGATTTTAATTTAAAATTGGAGACACTCAGCTATGTTTAACAGGGCTAAGGAAATATGTCATTGTCAAGACAGCCAGTGAAAAGACAATATGGGACCCTCGATGGTGCAAAGATTCCTTATGCTCCATTTTCATACCATTTGTGTCCTGTGGTTGTCGATTAATTTATCAGGGTCTCCCCCTAGACTGAGATGAGGGACCATTTCTCATACCACTTTGTAGCCCTAATATGAAGCAGGTTGCCTGGTACATAAACATTGATTAAATGTTTGATGAATGAATAAATGACATCACAGAGGGGATAGGAAGAAGACCATGGGTTGAGGGATTGGCCTCAGAAGGAGGAAATAAAATGCTTCCTTTGAGACCAGAGGAAAGGATGGCTCTGCAGAGTGATGAGTACATTTTCGTTTGATATTTTCCGTTGAGAGAGGGACTAAGAATTTAAAGTCTACCCATATAACAATAACCACCATAGTTGGTAGTTGATAAACACGGGATAATAATGATTTCCTATGACGATTTCATTCTTCCCTGTCTGTATTTTGATTTAAGTCTTCAAAATAGAAGGGCAATTTATTTGTAGGTTTGGTGTTTCTGTTGTAATAATCATCCTGATTTTCTCATTGGATTCATTTTTCATCTTCTCTCTCTTCTAGGGACACCCTGTGTCTCACTAGCGACTCACAATACGCTGTTTGTAATTAACCCTTCTTAGGTGCCCTGGTCTCCCCATCTCTCATCTCCATTTTCTACCTGTAGGAGATACATCTTTTGCCTTTCAAATGGGGGCCATTGTTTCTTCTTGGGCTTATTTGCACATAATAATAACAACTGCATATTATTAATTTTCAAGGATCCTGAGTGGATATAAAACGAAAACCCTTGGATTCTACTGTGACTCATGAGCAGGGAAAATTGATTAGACAATCCCATCCCGATGCTGTTGTCTTCTCTTCACTGTTGAACTGATCGTGTCAGGTATACAGCGTTCTTAGCTTCTCTTCTCCTGAGTTTCTTTTTCTGTGAAACTGACATTATTAATATCTACTTTGTCAGATTGTTATAAGCTATAAATGGGTTTTTATACATCATTATAGCAGCGCCTGGCACAATAAATGTTAGTAATTATTACTGCTTTTGTTATTTGTTGGTGGAAATTTGCGGAGAGCATTTTTATATCCCCAGAAATTTTTTACACTCCTTCCCTGGCTCTTCATACCCTTCTGAATAGCAGTTGATTTTCTCTGAGATACCATTAAGTAGTCATGGGTTCATTTCCCTTTCTGGAATCATTTCCAAAACACTGCTTAATATAAACAAAATTATGAAAGTAAATACTGTTCAGTGAAGAAGGCTCTTCACAAAGTTAGAATTCTGATCTAACCCTATATTAACATTTATATATTATATATATATGTTATATATGTATATATGTATGCATGTATATATATGTGTGTGTGTGTGTGTATTTGAGATAGAGTCTCACTCTGTTGCTCAGACTGGAGTGCAGTGGCATGAGCTCAGCTCATTGCAACCTCTGCCTCCCAGGTTCAAGCGATTCTCCTGCCTCAGCCTCCTGAGTAGCTGGGATTATAGGTGCATAACACCACACCCAGCTAAGTTTTGTATTTTTAGTAGAGATGGAGTTTCACTTTGTTGACCAGGCTGGTCTCGAACTCCTGACCTTAGGTGATCCACCCACCTTGTCCCCTCACAGTGCTGGAATTACAGGCATGAGACCTCGCACCCAGCCCCCTGTGCTAATACTATGATTATCAGCAGTCACATGGCAAACACCCATAATATATTATTATTTTGTGTGCATACAGTATGTGACGTAAGAGGATGTCTCTTGGGAGGTATATGATAAGAAGAATTTTGGACCTAGGGTTAATATCACTTCACAATTTTTTAGCATATGTTGAAATGAGAATTTTCATTCTCAGTTGATTCTTTGGGCTGCTGTGTTTCCGTTCTAAACCCACAAGCCGCCTTTGACTAGAGAGCTCAATGATTTCATGATACCTACAGCCCTTTTCTAACTAGAAATCCTATTAGAAGGTGGAAGGCATGGGAAGGATGTCTCAGTCTGCATGTGGAAAGACCCTTCTTTGTGGAGAACTACCATGAATAGCTGACATGTACCAAGCACCTTAGCTGAAGGTGCAGGTGAGTGTGTAAGAGGTGGCTTTTTGGCTTTTGGAGTTTATCAAACAGTTGAGTCTTTAAAAGCCTGACATTTTTCTTCTCCAGGATCTTACTTATTCTTCTTATTGACTTTCCATCCATCACATTAATAGCTGCTAGATTCTAGTTTATCGGGCTCAGAGCTCCTGTGTCTCACCCTTTGCAGTAGGTGCAGGTTCTACCATGGTGTTGACATGTGGGCTGTGTCCTGGAACATCACTGTCGTGGACACTGGGCAACCTGTGCTCTTTGAAGCTGGAGCTGGTTTGCCTAAGCATAAGCAGCAGTAAGAGAATGTGGCCTTTTATTTCCAGACACCATAGCTGCTGTTGGGAGGTGAAATGTTCTCATTTGGGTGTTGGTTGGAGTGAAATTGTTTGTCTTTTTAAAGCAATGCTGTGTTTTAGGATATTAACAAGACAGATGAGTCTCTGGGGCAGAATGTGAGTAAATGTTAAAGCAAAAGCTTTCAGGAATAAAATTTAAGCTCTTTAGAGTTGTCAGCTTGAGAAAAAAATTGAAGCAATTCTTCAGAAGGGAAGCATTATATAAAAGCATGAGTTGGCACCTGAATGTAGGTTAACTTTCTTCCCCAAAAATAACGGCTAAAGGATTTCTGTTTGCCTTGGCTTCTTAACAGGACAGGTAGTAAATCCTGCTGTCCATTGACACAAGCATGAAAGAGTAGGTAGTCTTTTTGGTTACCTTTTCTTTGACTATTTTTGGGCGGCTACTGTGCACTAGGCACTGTCCCAGGCAATGGGGAGCCAGGAGTGAAAACTCAGACAAAATCTGCATTGCATGGCTTGTATTCTAGTTGAAGAGATGATAAACATAAACCTAAATAAGCAAATTCCATAGCGGAGTAAAGGAGATTCCCTTTAGAAGAACAATCAATGCGTTTAAGGGGGCTGGGGGCTTCAGCGGAGGATGATACAATCTGAAATGAGACAGTCAATGTAGGTCTCATTGAGAAGGTGACATCAGAGCAGAAACTTGAAGAGAAAGAGGTAGCCAGCCATGCCTGTACCTGGAGGAGGAGAGTTTCCAGATGGAAGGAACAGCTGGTGTGCAAGCTCTGGGCGGGAATGCATGAGGGGCCAGTGTGCAGGGGCAGAGCCAGTGAGGGAGAGGAGGAGGAGATGAGGTCTGAGAAGTAGGGGAGGAGCGCATCATGTGAACCTCGTAGACCTCCGTGAGGATTTGGCTTTTACCCTCA
The DNA here is from genome assembly GCF_049350105.2 of Macaca mulatta. Lineage (NCBI taxonomy): Eukaryota > Metazoa > Chordata > Mammalia > Primates > Cercopithecidae > Macaca > Macaca mulatta. The sequence continues at coordinate 21,125,821 of NC_133413.1, read as the reverse complement.
GTGAGATGGAAAGACCCAGTTTTAAAGGGTTGTTTTGGAGGTTGTGTTGAGAACAGACTTGGGGAGGTGGGGTAGAAGCTCAGAGGCCACCATTAGGCAGCCATGACATTCACCAGGCAGCAGGTGAGAGTGGCTGGACCAAGGTGGTAACAAGTGACAACCAAAATGAGTGACCAAGGCTTGTCACGAGTCATTAAGGCTTATTAAGCCAGCCTAAAGGCACACCTGGGAAAAACGCAAGTCACAGAAGCATCTGTGGCTGTTCCCCCCCTCCCCCTCCCAAAGAGGCTCTCAGGAGGTTTAGTATTTATATATTTCTTAAAAACCAGAGGCGGCAGCCGAGCACGGTGGTTCACGCCTGTAATCCGAGCACTTTGGGAGGCTGAGGTGGGTAAATCACCCAAGGTCAGAAGTTTGAGACAAGCCTGATCAACATAAAGAAACCGTGTCTCTACTAAAGCCACAGAATTAGCCAGGCGTGGTGGTGCGTGCCTGTAATCCCAGCTACTTGGGAAGTTGAGGCAGAAGATTTGCTTGAACCTGGGAGGCGGCGGTTGTGGTGAGCCGAGATCGCGCCATTGCGCTCCAGCCTGGGCAGCAAGAGTGAAACTCCGTCAAAAAAACAAAACAAAACAAAACAAAACCTGAGGTGGCAGTGAGACTTTAGTTAGTGCTCAGTAAATCTACGTTTTACTTAAGATAGGTGAATATTTGAAGAAAAAGCGAATAGAGGAAGCAGGTGTCTCTGGGAGGAGTGAAGCAATGATTAATCTCATCTTGTCTTTGTTCTGTACCTAGTAAATAAGCCAGTAAAGGGCTGGCTGCTGTTTAGCCCTTAGGGAAGAAAGCCTAATAGCTGTTAGGAGCTGTTAACATCAACAGAGGTGTCCTTTCTCCTTTCCCATTATGTCTCTGAATTCAGCTTCCAAGGTTTCTCTGGAGATCCCTTGGGCAAGACGGGGTCTGTTAAGTCACCTGGGGGCTGAGGATTTTATTTTTATTTCTCACAGTGGAGATGGTTAGAAGTGCCTGGTCGGAACCCAGACACATTTTGAAGGTAGGTGCAGCATGGTTTGCTAATAGATTCACAAGAGAAAGAGAAGAGTCAGGGATGACTTAGTAGATTTCAGCCTGAGCTGAACACAGAGAATGTGTTGCGATTGACCAAGATGGGAAGACGCTGGGTGGGGTATACGTGTGTGTAATTTAAAAATATATATACTTACACAAGACACATTCTGGGAAAGTAGATGCTGTGTAACTGACGGTGGCCATCATTGGTTGTATTATTTTGCTCGGGCTGCCATAACAGAGCACCACAAGCTGAAAGCCTGAGACAACAGAAGTTTATTTTCTCACCCATGGGCAGGCTGGAAGTTCAAGGCGAAAGTACCAGTGGGTCAGGAAGATACTCTGAGCTGAGTCTAGAGGGATAGAAGGGAGCAGGACAGAGAGGGGCAAAAGTAGACTGAGGATGGCCAGTATAGGCTGTGGGGACCAATAGTGGTAGTATGCAGAGCTCTAGGGCAGGGCAGAGCTTGGTGAATTCATGAGGCTAAAATCCATTTTGGCTGGAGCATTGAATTTGGGGTCAGGGCATGTTGAGATGAAACTTGGGGATATCACTGAGAACTGGACGTAATGAAGTGCCTTAACTACACATGCCTTTGGACTTTGTCTTAATGAAACCAGGGAGCCATTGAAAGGCTTAAACAGAAGGGTGACGTTATCAGAATTATATTTAGAAATATTGCTTGGTCTGCTCTGTTGAGAATGAATTGGAGGGACTCAGCCTAGAGGGACAAAGAGCTATTGTAGTGATTCCAGGCTGAGACGTTACCAGCTTGATTTGTGGGAGTGGAATTAGGGATAAGAGAAGTGGATGATTCCAGAGACCCTCAGGGAACAGAACCCATGGGGCTTGGTAATTGATCAGATAGTAATAGCAAACATCGATATGAATCTCACTGTGTACTGGACATGGGATGGAGAAGGAGGCGTGAAGGATGAAGCTCAGCTTTAGGCAGCTCATTTAATGCTAGTGCCACTCACTGCTCCTCAGAAGAGGAAGAACTAGACCAGGAGAGATGATCAGCTTCGTTTTGGGGGTGACTTTGAGCTGTCTCTGGGACACATAAAGGGAGAGCACCAAGACAGTTGGAATATGGGTTTGGAGCTCAAAATAAAAATCAAATTGGGAACTAAGGGGTTAGGACTTAGTGATGCAAATTTAAACTGTGGAGATAGATGAGATTTTCCGTAGAAACGTTGAGAGTGAAAAGCGATCTGTGATCAGAACTCTGAGGACCACCCATAATTATGTCATAGGCAGAGGAAGGGCACCCCTGGTGGAAATTATAAAGGAACAGCCAAACAGGGAGGCAGAAAACCAGAAGGATTTGGTAACTCAAAACCCAAGGAGAGAAAGCAGCTTTAGATGGAGAGAGTGGACATTAGCATCAAATATTGAGAAAGACAGAGGAAGATAAGAATTTACAGGATCTATTGGATGTAGCACAAGAAGTCATTGCTGGCCTGGATTGGCGAGAGGACATCATTAGTGGAGTGGTAGGGGCAGAAATAAGGTTGCCGTGGGACAAGAAAAGAAAAAAGTCCTCGGATGTTGGTTACGTAGCCTAAAACTGCAATGCCCAACACAGTGCCACTACATGTGCTTATTTTAAACAAAAATTAACTAAAATCATATACAATGAAAAATGTATATCCTCAATTTCACTAGCCACATTTCAAGTGTACAGTAGCCCTTTGACAAAATGGATTAAGAACATGTCCATCATCACCGAACATTCTGTTGCCCAGCGCTGATCCAGGTGCTCGGCACTGAAGGAGAGGAAGGAAACGGTAGGAGCGGTAGCTGTGCTGAGTTCTAGTGTGTATACTCAGGAGTAGGGGTGTGTGTGTATGTAATCGGACTAATGAGCTATTTGATGGAAAGGCTGATAATGTGAAAGCATCCATGTGTTTGCCTATGTCCTATCAAGTAGCTGCAGTACACGGAAAAAAGCCCCCTGCACTCCTGCCACATTTTGAAACCCTTAAATTATTTTGAGTACTTCTAAGTATTCAAAAGTTGCTCCAGATGAGAAAATACTGTTTTATCTCTGTATCTCCATAAGTTTTAGCTTTGTACATAAGATGGGTTTGATACATGTTTGTTGGCTTAAGTCTGCGTTACTGTGGGATGTGTTCTAGTGCTGTCACCTGTGGTATAATCACACAGCAACGTGAGTTCAGCACCTGTTTCTATGCCCCAGGTAGAAAAGCCAGAGAGGGAGTCATTGAGGATACAGAAACGACTATGATGTCATTTTGATTACAAAATTTTGATCATAAGGATGTGTGCTTCTCCCCAGTTTGGGACTTTCTTTCTACAGGGTGGTTCTAAGGTGCACTTGAGTGTGTTCCACACTGGGATTTTGAGCTTAAGAGGAGGTTGAGGTAGCCTTTGATGAAGATCTTGGGCAGGGTACTTAGCTAAAGACCTGTGATCTTTATATAAGGTCACTCCTTTCCACAGTTGTTTATTGAGCACCCTCTAAGCACCTACCCATTTGTTAGGCCCTAGGATGTAGTCAAGGTTTTTAAATAGGATGTAATCCCTACTCTGAGCTGGGAAAGTGAGACATTGTAGGCACATGAAGATTAAAACAGGAGCATGACTAGCAAAGTGCCAACCAGTAGTATGGGGCAGACTATAAGGACAGACACCCAGGGCACAGAGGACAATGGGCACAAGGCATTCAGGAAACAAGACTGGCACAGTGGCAAATAAAGTTGGAGAGGAGTAAGATGCGATTGGAAAGATGAAGGTTGGTTTTGTTAGCTGCACGTGAGAACTGGTCATTATAAAGCTAGTGCCTGATTAATTGCAGCCTTTAAAACTTGGATAAAGACTTTCCTTTTGATATTTCCAGCAATAGACAACATTTAGGCACTTGGACAGGCAGATGACCTAATGCAAGTGGAACTTGCGAAGTACACAGACCTAGGATCCCTCACTCTTGTACGAGACCCAGAACAGCAGGGCACAAGAAGGGAATGAGTCGATCTTGCCTGGTGTTGATGCCAGGTGGAAACTTTAGAGCAACTGTTTGGAAGGAAGAAATATTCCTCCTTTTTCCTCCTAGTGTTGTTGGTGTGACTCCTAATCTCAAAGGCAACTCACTGCTGGGGTGAGCCTGGTAGGGATAGGAAACAAGAGAAATGAGCCCTTGTCTGTAAATACACGTTTTACTTCTTCAGCGCTGGACACTCCAGATCACTGAACCTCAGGGAACTAGAAATTCCCAGCAATGAGTCAACAACTATGCTCTTTGCTAGGTTTGTTTAAAATACTCAAAGGAATCAAAATTATTCTATTGTAAAGACACATGCACCCATATGTTCATTGCAGCACTACTCACAACAACGGCGACATGGAATCAACCTAAATGCCCATCAACAGTAGACTGGATAAAGAAAATGTGGTATATACATACCATGGCATAGTATGCAGCCATAAAAAAGCATGAGATCATGTCCTTTGCAGGAAGTTGGATGGAGCTGGAGACCACCATCCTTAGCAAACTAACGCAAGAGCAGAAGACCAAATACTGCATGTTCTCACCAATAAGTGGTAGCTAAATGATGAGAACACATGGACACATAGAGGGGAACAACACACACTGGGGCCTACCTGAGGATGGAGGATGGGAGGAAGGAGAGGACTAGGAAAAATAATAGGTACTAGGCTTAATACTCGGGTGATGACATAATCTGTACAACAAACTCCCAAGGCAGAAGTTTACCTATATAACAAAACCTGCGCATGTACCCCTGAACTTCACATAAAAGCAAAATAATAAAATACATGACTTGTTTCCTATTCAGAATTTAAGAATGAAGGCAGCAACTGAAATATGCATTATTGTAGTTATTTATAATTCAAACAAAAGAAAACAAGTTTACCATGTTGAGAACTGTTATTTTAGGGTTCTGTACTCTACAAAGAGGTATCTGTCATCGCATTATTTATATCACACCTGGGTTGTTAATGGAATCCCAATATACAGGGAAAAGTTCTTTCCTGAAGACAGGCATTAGTGTGATCTACAGAGAGGAATCTTTTTTTTTTTTTTCCTAAGTCAAGAAATACGGCCTTTCCTTCAGGCTCTTGTTAAATTACACAGCTTCTGAAGGTACTTAATGAGGAATCCTAACAGTGTGGGCTTTCTGTGTATCTGCATGAACATCCCTTAATTCTGGGTATTTGCCTGGTGAGAACAGCACTTATTATAACTTTCATGTGGCATCACAATTCCCCCTAAGCCTCCAATACTGTAGTTAAAACATAATCAGCATATGAAGGAGAATAAGACAGAATTAATGAGGACAATTAAATAGTATCCGGGTTTGATAATAATAATGAAAAGAATAAGCCCAGCTGTGTCAAATTATTAACACTGATAAAACCAAAGGCCAGCCTGGACTACTGGTCTCCCAATGGCACTTTGAGAACCTTGGTTCTCACCATGTGTGGAGTCCTTAAGGAATTTCCCCATGGTCTATCCAGAGCACAGACACTCATACGAAGACAATGGAGTGTGTTTCTTTATAGCTGTGGCCCTTGAGATGTTTTAGTCTGTGCTGGTGACAGCTGTAATGATTCCGGTTTTCTATAAGGGAACAGACAGTGTCCTGGACCCAGAAGACAGAAGACAACTTTTCCACAAGTTATATAGATGGTTCCCTGCTCTGAATTGTGTTTTCTCGTATCTCTTTCAAATCTGCTTCATCACATAATAACAACCCATATATCATAATAGCAGTCATTAATAAGACCGTTTAACCTTTGAGATTTTGACTTTGCATTCTGTGTCTATAGGACCATCAAATAAGTCACTCTCCAGACATTGAAGATTTCATCCTGCTTCTCAGTATTTCTTCTGCATGTTGGATGGTGTTTTTCCTGCCATCCAAACATTAGCAACCTAAAATGACGTGACAAGATCCCTTTAAGGAAGGTAGTGAATGTAGAGTTCTGGAAAGTCCTTGATTTCAGTGTTGTTTGCTTCATTTCATTTGAATATTGCCCTTCAAGGGGTAAATAGCTTTGTCACATTAGGCTTTGGCAGCATTAATGATTTCTTACTGAAGTAGTTTATAGCAATGGAGCAATTCAGCAGCAGAGAAAGGGGGGCATTATTTTTATCATCACTTAACTCCTAGAATTGCTTTGAAGAGGAGCAATATGTTATTAGCCAAGTAACAGTGTCCCATGACTGCCTGTGAATGATGTTACCTCCATGCAGGAATCACTGGATTATGGAAGCATTGAAATCATACTCCCTCAAGCGATACTTTGCAACCTGGGCTGCACGTTAGTCTCTTGGGGAGTCCAGGCCACACCACAGAATAATTAAATCAGAATCTCTGCTGGAAGTCGGACCCAGATATCAGTACTTTTTTTTTGTGAGACGGAGTCTCACTCTGTCACCCAGGCTGGAGTGCAGTGGTGCAATCGCAAGCTCTGCCTCCCAGGTTCACGCCATTCTCCTGCCTCAGCCTGCTGAGTAGCTGGGACTACAGGCGCCTGCCACCATGCCCGGCTAATTTTTTATATTTCTAGTAGAGATGGGGCTTCATCCTGTCAGCTAGGATGGTTTCGATCTCCTGACCTCATGATCCGCCCGCCTCAGCCTCCCAAAGTGCTGGGATTACAGATGTGAACCACCACGCCCAGCCCAGACATCAGTATTTTTAAAGCTCCCCAAATGATCCCACCACAGTTGCACACCACTGTTGAACAGGAACCACCAGAACTAGAGCTAGAATCAGCTGACATCTAATAGTTCTCAAGCCTGTGCCTGTTGAGGAGGTGGGGTCCCAGGAACTGTGTTACTCTTCATCAAACATCATGAAATGTATTTGACTGTCTCTAACTGGCGCATGGCTTTTTTGCAGTTTGGAGGTGTATGGGAGGAACTGAAGTCTTTCTTCCCCACACTCCAAAATAGTATTCTAGCTGAAATCCATCAAGTGCTTGAAATGTTTTGTGTATTGTTCTAAGTGCTACATATGTATTTCAGTCCTCACAACCACCCTTTGAGGTAGCTATTGTGTTATGATCATGCTTACTTTAGAAGTGAAGACACAGAGGCAAAGAAAGGTTAAGGACCTTGCCCGGAATTACACAGCTGGGGCTCACACCCAGCTCTAGAGCCTGCACTTCCTTTTAATAGGGATATGAAGACCATTTAGTTTTAAGATAATTACTAATATGTTAGAGTTTATGTCTCCCAAATTAACCAATTACATAACCAAGGCACATTTTTATATTAGAATGTGTGCCAAGAGATTAAATTAAAAATAAGTATCAGTGGGTACTTAACCAGGGGTCTTTGTTTATTTGCTTGATTCTATGGCCAAAGTAAGAGTGTGATATCATCCATTGGAAAAGTTTTCTAGGTTGAATTCATTGTAGCCATGATCCGTTGTGTGGGATTTTGGGATCTCAGCCACCCATTTGTCCATGTGTTTAGCGGACCCAGAACTTTTTTCTGAAGAAAATCTTCATCCTACGCAGGGAACCCCCACTGTCCAGCTCCATGTGGAGACTGAGTGGCCTTATGTTCTGGCACGTGCCAGGAGTGGCATAAGAGGATGTCGGTAACACTGAAAACACAGTAACTGATAATGTTGGCATCTGCTCTTAATGGGCAGCGTAGCATATTTACATGCTGTGAATTTGTCAGAGAACATATAGCAAAACTTCTGCCTGCCAATAATGATCAACTACACATGTTCCAGTTATTGCTGTATTACAAATTATCCTGGAATTTTAGTGGCTTAATATTACCATTTTCATATGCTGACAGATTCTGCAACTGGGTTAGGAATTCAGAAAGGACACATGGGGATGGCTTGTCCCTGCCCCAGCATGCCTGGGACCTCATGGGAAGGCCTCATGGGAAAGTCTTGAGGGGATTGAGTCAACAGCTAATGTCTAGAATCGTCTGAAGGCTTGCTCACTCACACATCTGGCATCTGGACTGCCATGACATGAGCACCGGGACTGCTGGCAAGAGTGCCCATGTATAGCCTGTCCATGTGGAATGGCTTTTTCACCATGTGGCACCCTTAGGATAGTTGCACTTCTCACATAGCAGTCTGGGTTCCAAAACAAAATATTCCAGCAAACAAGGTAGAAGCTATGTGACCTTACTCTCTTCTCTTAGGTCATGCAGTTATAAGCCCCTGTGATTCAAGAGGAGGGGACATTGCCAAAGAATTTGGGGGTCATGACTCATTTGGAAAAAAATTGGGGGAGGCTGGACGTGGTGGCTCACACCTGTAACCCCAGCATTTTTGGAGGCAGAGGTGGGTGGATCACCTGAGATGAAGAGTTCGAGACCAGCTTAGCCAACATGGTGAAACCCCATCTCTACTAAAAACACAAGAAATTTGCCGGGCCTGGTGGCAGGCACCTGTAATCCCAGCTACTCGGGACGCCGAGGCAGGAGAATCGCTTGAACCCAGAAGGCTGAGATTGCAGTGAGCCGAGATCGCACCATTGCACTCCAACTTAGGCAACAAGAGTGAAACTCCATCTCAAAAAAAACAATTGGGGGAATACACTCAAAGAGGCTAAGTGTTATCTATTCTTGTAGGCTAAGTTTTAAAAAATGCCTTAACCTATCACCTGAAAAATGTCCATGTTCAGCTGGCATCTTATGGAATTGTTTTTATTCCTTAGAGAGGTACACCCTCAGTCATAGGGTATATTAATAAAGTTACTGTAGGAATTTTGTAGGGGCAGTGGCTATCAAAATCCAAAGATTACAGTTGTCTTTCTTCTGTTTCATTGCTTCTTGTGGACACGGCAAGTCGTGTTTCGTTTAGTGTCCGTGTTGTTGTGGCAACGGAGGCTTTGAGAATTGACTTTGCCGAATCTTAGGGTAAGTTAATGGTCAAATGGAATGGAAATTCAGGTCTCTCTTTCTCCCCTGCCAGGCTGCCTCTGTAAGGACATTGCTTGGCTTTGTCATCTGAGCTGTCACTCTATGACTTGCCACAACACAGGAGTTTAGCGTGACCAAAACATAGCTTGGCATTCTGAGCAGATTATTCTATTAAAAAGGATGTTCCTGTTGGGTTGACAAACCTCATCTTCAATATTTAAGTTGTTTGCTCATGTGTTCTTCACCTCAAAGGAAAACACTTTTTACTTTCTTGTTGTGCATCATCTTTCCTTGGTGATCAGTGGAGGATGTGTCTGTGTTTCCAAGGATGTGGAGTAAAGCATGGCACAAGATTCATGCTTCTGATGGAAAGTTGATCTCTGGGGACTTTTCTTCAAAACTTTATGGTGGTTGGAACATATTTTTGTACAGCTTAAGATTCAGATTGTTATAGGTTGTGTTTTAGCTGTAGGGATTGCCGAACATAAAAGCAAACCACCAAACCAAGATCCAAACAAACCCCAAAACCCCTGTGGTTGCAAATGGTTAGGCCTCCTTGTGTGACTCACAGGCTGTCTTCTCGGCCCTTCAGCTTCAGGTCTTACTGCATTCCCTACCTGGTCTCTCTCCCAGACTTGCTGGGCTTCTGCAGTTTTCTGATTGTGCCACATTCTTCCTCCATACTCTTGTGCACTCTGGCCAAGTGGCCTGGAGAATCTTCCTCATCCAACCCCTGTTAAGTGTCCCTGCTCTACAGGTCCTCCTCCTTAACTTCACTCTGAGACTCCCCTGTCTGAGTGCCCTTCTGAAAATCTCCCCAGCAGAGTTAGGGGTTTCTCGCAGTGCCCCCCACCGGCCCTGAATATGGTGTTATAGCTGTTCATTTCTGTTTCTCTGCTGCAAATTTGAGAACCTTCCAAGGCAAGATCTATGTATTTATTCATCTTTGTATACTCTACTCTGTTACCAAAAATGGAAGGTGTTTTTTTTTTTTTTTTTTTTTTTAGACAGAGTTTTGCTCTTGTTGCCCATGCTGGAGGGCAGTGGTGTGATCTAGGCTCACTGCAACCTCCACTTCCCAGGTTCAAGCAATTCTCCTGCCTCAGCCTCCCCAGTATCTGGAATTACAGTCGCATGCCACCACACCTGGCTAATTTTGTACTTATAGTAGACATGGGGTTTTGCTATGTTGATTAGGCTGGTCTTGAACTCCCAACCTCAGGTGATCTGCCTGCCTCAGGCCTCTCAAAGTGTTGGGATTACAGGCATGAGCCACCATGCCCAGCTGTAAGGTGCTTATTGATGGATCTTTGAGCGAATAAGTTATTGGATTGATGGGTCAACAGAAGCATATCTCTCCGTTCATTATCATCTGGGCTTTAGTCACTGCCCTTAAGACCCTACAATGATTGCAAGAAATGATATGTTATTCAGATTCCACTTAAAATACTGCCTGCCCTATACAAGTTCAAATATAAATAAATAAGTAAATTTTAAAAATACTGCCAAAGTTTTGGTTATAGTTTCAAACTTTCTTTATATTGGAAAGTAGATATTCAAAGGGTAGGGGAAGAATTTGGTCTACAAATGTGCTTTTCACATCAGTTGTTTTCCTAGGTTGGTGGGAGTGTTGGTTTCTTTGCCTTTTGAAGACTTCCATGGAACCCACAGAGACAACAAGTCCAGGCTTTGTTATAGCACCGTTTAGTGGGCACTGGTCACATTTTATCTCTCATCAGAAGCTCCATCGATTGGAACCATTGTTATTATTTATTGTGAAGGCTAGTTCTTTTTTACTAAGATTTACTAAAGAGTTACATTGTACCAGTTTGAGATAAATGAATGGTTTCCAAAAGCTAGTCTTCAGACCTCACGTCTGAAGTCTCAAGAACCTGTATTTTCTCAAGCTTACCAGTTTCTACTGGCATAGATGAATACAGGTCAATTCATTCTATTGTAGTAGAATATTGTGACCTATTTTCTAGGCTTATAATTCTTTTCTTGATCTTCAGCTTACTGTGGTTTCTCTGTCATTTAGAAGTTCCACAGATATACGTATATATTTTCCCCAGATATCCAGTGGATTAAACTTTATAGCCTATTTGTAAAGCTAAAATGAATTTCCACCACTAATTCATTAGGTGAGTCATTCCAACAAAACCAGTGCTTTTAAGAGACACTACTTATGGCTTTTCTTGAAGAACAAAGCAGTTGATGTTGAGCCTTTGAACAGACACTGTGATCCCATTTTTAAGACGAGGAAGTAGAAACCCTGAGTCATTAAATACCTTATTTAAGGTGGTAGAAAGTCAGTGGTGAAGCCAGGGTTAGGCTGGCAGTCTGTACCATGGGTGTTGGTCAACCACAGAAGCCTGTCTGGAAGAGCCAGGAGACTCTGTTTGTCTGGGAAGGACCCTGTGATAATCATGTTAGTGACTGTGGATAGTGATGTAGGTGTTATATAAGGCAGGGTTTTACAACTGGAACAGATGATTGGGAGGGGAGACGAAAGGTTGTGGTAAGTGACAAAGGGCTTTCGGGTTAATCATTTGAAATTTTCAGTTGATATTATGCATTAGAAATGGGTTTTTCAAGCAATATCAAAAAAATCCTAGAGTAATCTTGCTAAAACATTACCTTGACCCAAATATTACATATGCTAATTTGTATATCCTGAGGCTTTTTACTAGAATATCAAAAATCTTCACATCTCTGGGTCCACAGTGGCGACTTGAAAAAGCTAGCAATTGCCTTCTGCTTTCAAGCATATTTAATGCCAGTAGAGCAAGTGACGTACTTGCTCTGGAGTCCTGACCTGTTTGAGATAATACATTAAATGATTAATGGAACAAAGTGGAATGAATGATAATAATAGTAAGAATAATTATTATTGTTATTGCCAACATCATTGAGTACTTCCTATATACCAGGCATAAATGTTTTACGTATTTTTTAATCTTCAAAATAACCCTATGAAGAAGTATTATTCCATATTTTAAATATAAAGAAATTGATATCAATGAATTAATATTATATTATCTTACTCTTCTAAGATGAGTTTTAAGAGTTTTCTGATATGCTTTGGAAAGTTGATAAGCTTTTTGACACATCTTTATGTTTTTCTATTCTCAAGTCAGTCTCAAAAGGAAAGGAAGAACAGAAAAGAAAGAAGAGTTAAAACATCCTTTTGATGGCCGAGTTGATTCACCTTGAAAGAGCTTTACTTTGACATTGCTTTCAGATTTTTACTCGTATGCCCTTTGGTCTGGGAGCATATCACTTGCAACCTTGAATAGGTTACTTACTTAACTTTTTCAAAATGAGTAAATGGCTTACCTCTTTGAAAGATACTTCAAAATAAATATAGTATTTGTGAACAGGGTTTGAAAAACGGACGTGAGTCAGGGTTATGGAAATTTTGGTTAGGCTGTACATCCTCTACTTTGGTGGTGAGTTGTACATGGGTGAGGTCAATGGTTGGCCAAAGACAATAGCTTGGTCACACATTCCTTGTTCTTTGACCTTTTAGTTCCTGCTCATTGCTTCTGCGTATATCTTAAGTTTTCTGCTTTCCCACGACATCCTGGATATACATTCCACTGTGTTTGCAAAGGAAGTCCTACAGCTGTTTGGAAACTTGCCCTAACAATGGCAGCTGTGACTTCCCCTCCTTGCATGTTGTTTGTTCTGGAATTTTTGTAAAGCTCCCTACTATCTTCACCTCTACCCTTGCCGACTGACCTCTTCAACTCCATTAAGTCCAAGTAGGCATCCTGCAAGTGTAATTTCTAACCGTTGATATCTTAAAGTAAGATGATGGGAAGAGATGGATCTGCCGTTTCTTCATTCGAAGCCAACAGTTATTCAACAATAGGAAGTGAAGGTGACAAAGAAATCTGTGGAGTGTTTTCGAGCAGCCTGTTGTCTGAGTCCAGCCAACTCCAGAGACAGCACTGAGGGAGAAAAGTGCAGAGGCCCAATTTCCAGGACAGCCTCATTCTGGGGCTGTTGATCACCTGGAGCGGGTTAGACTTAAACATCCTCAGAATCTGTTTCTTCCCCATCTCTTCTGTTGAGTTTTCTCACTTTAGCCTTGTTGTTGTTTACTCTCAGTGCATCTAAGCTTTCACTCTTTCCTGTCCTTATACTGTACCTTTCCTTAAGCTTCTCTGCTCCTCTCTCAACCTGGACCCCATAATGTAACCCCTCTGTTACCAGTGGAAGAGATCCCAGTTACCCCGAATTACCCGTGGCAAACCCCTACAGGTCCACAGCAACTTCAGTCCTTGTCGCCTCAGACAAAAGAATTCGACTGAGGGACGTAAAGCAGAAAAAGAGACTGAGGACAGTTTTAGAACAGGAATGGAAGTTTATTTTAAAACGCTTTAGAACAGGAACAAAAGGAAAATTCACTTGAAAGAGACCCAAGTGGGTACCTGAGGGTCCAAGAGACAAAAGAGAGCAAAAGAAGACAGGAATGAAGAAAAAAAAAAAAAAAAGGAGGCAGGGAGATCTTTAAACTTGATCCTGGGACTTTATAGGCTCGCCTCTTCCCCATGATTCTCCCTTTAGGGTAGGCTTTCCGCATGCGCAGTGTTCTCCCTTTGGCATTGAGCATGCAGTCTTTAGTGAGTTATACGCATGCCCGTTGGAGGCTTTCTTCCCTTTTCTGGTGGAGTGTGCCCCGAGATCATATGTCACCTTTTTTTTTTTTCTTTCCCTCTCTCTCCTCTGTCTCTCCTTTTGTTTTGTTTTGTTTTGAGACAGAGTCTCGCTCTCTTGTTCAGGCTGGAGTGCAGTGGGGCAATCTTGGCTCACTGCAACCTCTGCCTCCAAGGTTCAAGCGACTCTCGTGCCTCAGCCTCCCAAGTAACTGGGATTATAGGCGCCCAGCACCACGCCCAGCTAGTTTTTGTATTTTTAATAGAAACAGGGTTTCGCCATGTTGGCCAGGCTAGTCTGGTACTCGTGACCTCAGGTGATCCGTCCGCCTCGGCCTCCGAAAGTGTTGGGATTACAGGCGTGAGCCACCGCGTCCAGCGCATTTTTGTCTCTTAACACACGTTCCCAGGACTTTGCTTCTCCTTAGGGCCTGCATTCAGTTAGCATTTTGCTGTTAACAGGTGTGGAACATCAGAAAGTGGCCTTTCTGTGGCGCTGCCAAATTTTCGTTTTTAGAGAGGCAATGAGATAATTGTCGAAACATCCCCTTATATTTCTAGGGAAGAGCCCTCTCCTGCCCCGCTCATACCTGGCTACCTGTAACACTTCCGCCACTTGCTTCCCAGTGCCTGCCTTCCTTGCCCTCACACCTGTCATGCAGATGCCAGTCACAGCTCAGTGAGTCGCCGTCTTGTTTCCTGTGTTGCTCATGCTGCTGGAGAGAAGTCACTGAATGCGCGTGCTGATGTCAGTGCAAATTCACGCTCTCTTGCGCCGCTGCACGCACCTCTGCATTGTTTCCCATATCCTTACTCGTCTCCATGCTCCACTGTCCCATCGCAGCCTCCAGCACTCCTCATAAACCCATTATTCTCCTTTTAATTCCCTCATTCTGTTTCACCAACTTAGTGCCATGAGCTCCTGTGGTTCTCCTTGCCCCAAGTTTTCTCTATTTGTATCCCTAGCCTTCTGCTTCATCCCCATTTGGAGAACTAGGTAACCCATCCTTGTCTGATACCAAGTACTTTGCCGGGTTGTAGATCTCATCTGCCTCTCACCTTCTCACTCCATCCCTGCATCCGTATTATCCATTTCTATTTGTTCTTTCTTATCAGTATATGAAGGAAGTATGTTGCTCTTTCCAATATTTTTTAAAAACACTCTGTCAACTCGGTAACTCCTCTGATTTCTACCCTATTGCATTTATTTCCTTTTTAGCCAAGCACCTTCCCTTTCTTCTTCCCTCCCTCCCTTTCTTCTTCTGTGCAGCAAATATTCATTAGGGTTGCAGACACCAAGTTCTGGTTTCACAGAGCGTACCTTCCCATGGCAGGAACAGTAAGGCATAGGTAAGCAATAAACACATTCAGGTAATGTGCAATGAAAAATCCAGAACGGGGTAACACAGAGTGTCTGTGGGATGGTGGGGACCTTCAGAGACTGAGACTAGGTAAAGCTTCCTTGAGGGGGTGGCTTCAGGGCAGAGACCTACATGGTAGGAAGGATCTAGCCATGCCAGACCTGGGGAAGTGTCCCAGGCAGAGGAGAAAAAACAGGCAGAGGTTCTGAGGTGGGAATAAACTTGACATTTTCAAGGAAACTAAGGAAAAACACTCAACTCACTGCTGCCCTTCATCCTTTATCATTTTTCAAATCTATCCCAGGCTGTCTTACACCCCTGAAACCGTTATTGATAAGACTACCTGTGGATGGTCTCCTCCTTGCCCCATCCAGTGGGCTACTTCTTTTTTTTTTTCTTTTTTCTTTTTTTTTTTTTTTTTTTTTTTTTGAGGCAAGGTATTGCTCTGTTACCCAGGCTGCAGTGCCATGGTGCACAGATAGCTTACTGCAGCCTCAATCTCCTGGGCTCAAGGGATCCTCGTGTCTGTGCCGCCTAAGTAGCTGGAACCACAGGTGCACAATACCATGCCCTGCTAATTGTTACACTTTTTTCTAGACACAAGTTCTTGCTGTGTTTCCCAGACTGGTCTCTGATGTTGCTGTCTTCTGCGCCTCTGAGTACTTCTGTCATTGGGACTTTTCAGTGACCCTTGCAGGTCCATGCACTGTGCACCTGAAGGTTTGGCATATCCTGGGCCTGCATCCTGAGCTTCTTCTTCTTAATCTACAGACTCTTCCTGGCTGACCTGACCCACATCCACAGCTACAACTTACATGGCAGGGATGTCTAAATCTGTATGTCTACAAAAGGCTTACCTGCCAAGCTTCAATCCTACTCATATACCTCTTCAAATCGGCACATCCAAAGCTTAGCTCATAATCCCTGTCTCACCTGTAACTCGAGTCAGCCTCCTTTTGTCCCTCTCCCTCACCGGCCATGACATTTTCTAGTGACATTCTCAAGCTCTTTTCCACCTCCACTGCCACCATCTTAGTTCAGGCTCTTGTCATTTCCTGCTAAACCATCGTGGTTCTTTCCTTGTTGTTCTCTGATCTCGTTCACTGTCATCATCCACCCGTGCCCCACACTGCTCTAAGGTGAAAGTCCTAAAAGATCTCATCTCTCCAGTGCTAAAACACTGACTCGGCTCCTCTTTGCTCTAGGACAGGTTGCACCTGTGAAGGAGACATAGGGGATCCACGTGATGTGACCCCTCATCCCACTGCGCTTCGGCCTTTCCAGCGTTCTCCCACCTTCCATTCTTGTCTGCCTGTTGCACTCCAGCCTTGCCGAACTGCCTCAAGGTGGCCAAACATAACAAGCTGGTTTTTGTTATCTTTGCTTCCACGATTATCTTTCCTTAGAAGGCCCTCTCTGATGTTGTTGTCTTGGCCAACACATGCTCAGTCTTCAGTTCTGGTAAAAACATCTGCTATCAGACTGTCCAGACCCTCCAGCAGGTGGAGACGCCCTCCTTTTTTTCCCTTACACCATGGGCAGACTCTGTTAAGCACTTACCATCTTGATGCCTGTTTTGTTTACCTGTCTTTCTCTCTAGAATGTGAATCCTGAAAGCACAGTGATTTTATCATGTTCATCTCTTTTATTTTTATTTTATGAGACAGGGTTTTACTCTGTTGCTGAGGCTGGAGTGCAGCAGCATGATGGCAGCTCACTGCAGCCTCCAACTCCTGGGTTTAAGTGATCCTCCTAACTCAGCCTCCTGAGTATCTGGGACTACAGGGGCATACCACCACACCTGGCTAAGTTTTAGTATTTTTTGTGGAGTCGGGATTTCACCATGTTGCCCAGGCTGGTCTCGAACTCCTGGGCTCAAGTGATCCGCCTGCCTCGGCCTCCCAAAGTTCTGGGATTGCAGGCAAGATCCACCCTGCTTGGACCATGTTTATATCTCTAATATAGAATACAATCCATCCTTAATATTAGCCATAAGAAAAAATTAATAAAAATAAAACTAACCGTGTCATTTGCATTTGAACTCCGTGAGGCTGGCAGGCCACCTGTCGAGGAGCCCAACCCACTTCAGTGCTGGAATCCTAACCTGCCTTCATTTTCTCCTCATTATCGAATGCCTGGTGGCCTTCATGAGGTGAGAAATACATTGCAGTTCTCTGCAAGGGAAGAAGGACTCTGAAAAGAAAGTCAACTGCTAGTACCAGCCACGCGAGGTGGCTCATGCCTGTAATCCCAGCACTTTGGGAGGGCGAGGCGGGTAGGTCACGAGGTCAGGAGGTCGAGATCACCCTGGCAAACACGGTGAAACCCCATCTCTACTAAAAAAAAATACAAAAAATTAGCTGGGCATGGTGTTGGGCGCCTGTAGTCCCAGCTGCTCAGGAGGCTGAGGCAGGAGAATGGCGTGAACCTGGGAGTCGGAGCTTGCAGTGAGCCAAGATTGCGCCACTGCACTCCAGTCTGAGTCAGGAGTGGTGCCTCGCTCCAGGAGTGGAGTGAGACTCTGTCTCAAAAAAAAAAAAAAAAAAAAGTCAACTGCTAGTACCAATGATGAAATAAGAAGGCACTCTAAGTGAGTGAGTTCTTAGACATTTCTGACGGATTAGGAACCAGATAGTGGATTTGTCTGCCTGCATCTGTGACATGAACAAATACGCAAAAATGCAGTATAGAGGAACAAGAAAAGGTGATGTATGAATTTTTTCAGCCAGTCCACCAGTCACTGCATCTATTTCTTATCAAGTGAAAGAAACTTTCAGTGGCAGTTGAAATAGAAATAAAACCAGTGAGGACAAGTCCAGAGCCACTGAACATAGGTGAACTGTGATGCAGGGGAAAGTAGGGACGTTTCTATTGCCCCACAGATGAAGACAGCCTCCAAGTAGGTAATTTTTATTGTATTTCATGGGGTGAGTGATTTGCTTTCTAGCATCTGAGCATATGAGGATTTATAGCAGTCTTAGGACATCTCTTCCACAAATGTCACAAGTTTACTACTTCACCTGTAAAAACAGAGCTGGCAGGTGATGGCACTGTAATAGTGTCTCATTTATCTCATGTGGTCTGGGAATGCGATACACCATCTGAGCAGAATTTTCTAGGTAAGTGAGGCAACAAAATATTTTTAAAAAAATACTATTTCAGAGTAAAATCTTAAGCATTTCCCTGTTCCTTTTTTGAATAGAGTAAGCAGAATATGTGTTTACGGTACAACAGTGTAAACAGATCTGAGCTATTACAGGGATGTCTTCAAAGGCAATTTACATGGGTGAAGTGTTTTTTCTTTATATTAAATCATCATCGCTTCTCAACCTTTTGGCTAAGATGAAGTAGATTAAGTGATTTCAGATATTGATAATTAAAAGAAAGTAGTATTTCGCCCTCTCCCTTCGGTCAGGATGTTGCTTGACACTATTTACCATTCTCAGCACTTCTGCCTGTTACAGGGTTTCTTTTCCCAAGTAGTCTTTGTTTTCTTGTTGAATATATATATTTTTTCCATTAAAAATCCCTCCTTTCAAAATTTACCCTTTTCAGCGTACTGGAGATTGGAACTTCAGATGGCTGTTACTTACCAACTGTCAGAATTCTATGGTAAGGTTAAAGGAAATCTGTAAGGGTAGCTGTGAGGGTTGTCTCTGGGTACAGTGAGTTTTGCTACAGACTTTACCTTGTTCTGACTTCCTGGATGTTCTTTTCATGATCTGGATTCTTTTCTATGTGCTGAGTTATCTTTTTTTGCATATGAAAAGTGACTCCAGGGAGTAAATCCTTCAGTGGAGGTTTATTCCAGGCTTTCATTAACCAGTTAGGCTAACACAAGCGAATCACATCTTCTCTGGGTCTCATTTTGCTCATCTGTGAAATGGTAAGCCTAGACAGGCGGATGCCCAAGATGTTTTCATGTGGTCAGGTGCCAAAACAATAGTTTAGGAAGAGAGTTTAAAGCTCTAAGACAGAAGTGCCTAAAGAAGAGAGATGGCTTTGCATTGAGAATGTCCTGGGAATCTACCCAGAGCAGAAGGATCAGATTTAAAAGGAGAAGGTGGACGCATAGACTTGTGCAGGGGCTGTGTCTGTGAGAAACTGGTAGACTTTTTCAGAGGACAGCAGTTATGGTGGTCAATACATTTAACATTCATCATTTAAACCATTTTTTAGTGGACAGTTCAGTGGCATTAAGTACATTCACATTGTTGCGCATCCATCACCACCATCCATCTTCAGAGTACTTTCATCTTCTCAGGCAGAAACTCTGTACCCGTTAAACCCTAACTCCCCAGTCCCTGCTTCCCCAGCCCCTGGCAACCTCTATTCTGCACTGTGTCTGAACTTTACTACTCTAAGCACCTCCTATCAGCGGGATCTTACAGTATCTGTCCTTTTGTGCCTGGCTTATTTCATTTAGCATAATATCTGCAAGATTCATCCATGTTGTAGCATGTATGCAAATGTACATCCTTTTTAAGGCAGCTGGTACTCCATTGTATGGATGGACCACATTTTATTTATCCATTTATCTGTTGATGGGGGTGTGAGTTGTTTTTATCTTTCGGCTTTTGTGAATAATGGTGCTCTGATCATGAGTGCCTAAGTATCTTTTAGGACCCCTGTTTTTAATTCTTTGAGATATAAACCTAGGTATATATGGAATTACTGAATCATATGGTATTTCTATGTTTAACTTTTTGAGGGAGTGCCAGACTGCGTTCCACAGTGGCCACACCATGTTGCTTCCCACCAGTAGTGCACAAGATTCAAGTTTTTCCAACTGGAGAAAGTTGCCAGCGGTCCCTAACCTTTTGGGCACCAGGGACCAGTTTTGTGCAAGACAGTTCTACAACAAGGGGAAATAGTGGTTTTGGGACGACATTGTTCCACCTCAGATCATCAGGCATTATTTCAGTTCTCATAAGGAGCACACACCCTACATCCTTTGCATGTGCGGTTCACCGTGGGGTGGTGAGAATGTAATTCTGACCGAAGGCAGAGCTCAGGCAGGCGTGCCTACTTACCCGCTGCTCCCCTTCTGTGCAGCACGGTTCTGAACAGGCCACGGACTGGTACTGTTCTGGGGCTTGGGGACCCCTGGAATCAGTAGTTTCATGTGCTCAATATAAACCAGCTTGATTGGTGCCCAGATTTTACAAAAGGCAGGAGCAAGACGTACAACTGGTACAGTAGGCGGTGGCCTGAGTATGGAGCGTCTTGAAGGCCGGGCTGTGGTGTTGGTACTTTATTCTGTGGTATGGGACGCTGGCGAGAACTTTGAGCTCGGGAGATTGGGGCTTGAGTGGTGCTGTGGACACATAAGGGCCAAAGGATATATGTGTGGGACCAACTGGGCCCCAGAGGCCAGGATATGGGTTGGCAGATGCTTGTCGTTATCTAGCTGGGAGACCGAGGCTCCATATAGGAAGGTAGGGAAGGCAGGGATGAATGTGGAGACTGAGAATGAATGTGGGTGAAGGGGACTCTTGAGAATGAATGTAATGTTTTGCAGGCAGGAAGTTTGAAGAGAAATTCTGCATAGGCTCTAGTGTGACATCTGTCACAACCCGTGTACATGCATGTCAGTGGGGGCGGGGAATGTGAGAGTCAGGAGTGGTGCCTTTCTTGTCCCTTGTGAAGGTCCTCAGTTGAAGACAGGGTACAGAGAGGTGTCTGCACCTGGTTAGCTCCTGGCCTGCTGAAGGAATAGACATTTGCATGAATAGACTACAGATCTCTGTCTTGCATACCTGGAGACGTCCCCACCTAGTTGGGGGTCTTAGATCCTGGCCCGTTGAGTAGGAAAAGACTGGCATCAGGATGCTTGCACAAGGAGTAATTACACCAAACTCAAAGAAAGCTTAGCATTTATGGAAGGGAGGAAGGACACGGAGGTGCCAGGTAGGGTGTTTAAACAAAGATCTAGGCTCACTCCAGAGTCCTGATTTTGGTCTTTAATTTGCATAGTGCATGAAATGATGCTGTTCTACACAAGATGACAAGGAAGATGTTTGTGGGGCTACTTTGCTTTGTGCTTGCCATTTGCATGTGTCAGCTTACTGACTGAAAAACCATTCCTGCCTTGGAATACTTAGCCTTCTCCACCCCACCTCCGTGCCGAGTTCTCTCCGTTCCTTTGTGTTTCCACCAATAAAGAGTTCCAGGAGGCAAAAGGAATTTTTCAGGTGTTGTCCTTCGTGTTTAAAGAAGACCAACTGAATGCTGCTCCCTCTGTGCAGGGATGGGAATGTGTGCCTGTGGGCATGGTGGGTGGATGACTGGGTATGGTTTTTGGTGGACTTAGGTTGCAAGAGAGTTTTAAATAATATATTTAAAATAGATGAAATTGTACTATTCACAATAGCGAAGCCATAGAATCAACCTAGATGCCCATCAGCTGCGGACTGGATAAAGCAAATGTGATACGTATATACTATGGAATACTACACAGCCATAAAAAAAGAATGAAATCATGTCCTTTGGAGTAACAGGAATGCAGCTGGAGGCCATTATCCTAAGTGAATGCAGAAACTGGAAACCAAATAACGCATGTTCTCACTTATAAGTGGGAGGTAAACGTTGAGTACACATGGGCACTATGAAGGGAACAGTAGACACTGGGGCCTACTTCAGGGTGGAGAGTGGGATGAGGGCAAGGATTGGAAAACCACCTATTGGGTACTATGCTGTTTACCTGGGTAACAAAATTATCTGTACACTAAACCCCTGCAACATGCAGTTTACTTGTGTAACCTACACATGTTCCTTCGGAACCTAAAAGAAAAGTTGAAAAAAAAAAATAGGTGAAATTAAGGGATCCCAAATCAGATTGATAAGAGATAATTAAAATAATTACCAGAGTATAGAGAACCCAGCTAAAAAATGGATGTAATGACTGCTGCAAGGCATGGTATGCGGAAGATAGAAAGCGGCATAAATTATGGTGTGTGGGGTGAGCCTGGGTGCTGTGACCTTCCTGATGGGCAGTGTGCCATACCTGGAACCAGTGACCATGGCTGGTGATCTCTGTCACCCTGGGCTGATGATGCAGGCACCACCAAGGCAGCTGGCATTCTCTGTTCGTAGGAGTTGTTATAAATAAGAATTACTGCATTCTCTAGGTTCTTCATAAATAGATGTCCATCTCTTGAGACAGGTTTAGGTGTATTGCTATCTGTATTTTCAACTCTGTGGATTTAGGTTTTTAAAAGTTAATGATTCTTAGCTTGCCTCTGAGAAAATGACTTTACTGGGAAAAAAAAAATCATTCCTCAGCCTGCATACATTTTTATTTGTATGCTAAACCGTCAGCTGCATTTTCTGTGTTTATGACTGTGTGGAGAAGTTACGCTGCTGACATGAATAACAGAAACTTGACGAGACACAGCCACCCACACCAGGAGGCCTGTTTCAGCTGTGCACATATGGCCTCTGTGGCGAATATGGCTCCTGTGCAGATAGGCCCTCTGTGGTGAATGTGGATGCTGTGCAGATACACCGCCTGTGACAAATGTGGCTGCTGTGCAGATACGTCGTCCGTGGTGAATGTGGCTGCTGTGTAGATACGCCCTCCATGGTGAATGTGGCTGCTGTGCGGATACGCCCTCCATGGTGAATGTGACTGCTTTGTGGATACGCCCTACATGGTGAATGTGACTGTTGTGTGGATACGCCCCCCCATGGTGAATGTGGGTGCTGTGTGGATACGCCCTCCATGGTGAACGTGGGTGCTGTGCGGATACGCCCTCCATGGTGAACGTGGGTGCTGTGCGGATACGCCCTCCATGGTGAACGTGACTGCTGTGCGGATACGCCCTCCATGGTGAATGTGGGTGCTGTGCGGATACGCCCTCCATGGTGAACGTGGGTGCTGTGCGGATACGCCCTCCATGGTGAACGTGACTGCTGTGCAGGTACGCCCTCCATGGTGAACGTGACTGCTGTGCGGATACGCCCTCCATGGTGAATGTGGGTGCTGTGCAGATACGCCCTCCATGGTGAATGTGGGTGCTGTGCCGATACGCCCTCCATGATGTAACGTGACTGCTGTGCGGATACGCCCTCTATGGTAAAAGTGGCTGCTTTCAGACTCAGCCCCACCTCATTTGGGCCCTGGGAGCTGGTTCACCTTGTGATCCCAGACAACATCAGAGATGGGAAAAGAGCCTGTTGCCTCAGTGAGTACTACATTACTGAAAGAATGAACAGACTTTAAAGGGAAACACTTAACGTTTTCAAATAAGTCCTTTGAACTTCCTAAGAAATGAACCTTCTTTTCTTCCATGGCTTTCCCCTCCGGGTCTTTGAAATCCTTTCCATCATGAGCTCAGCGAAACTCTCAGCTTCCCAGACTTTGAGGGCAGTCAAGCAGGATACCCTTTTACTCAACGCATTGGTGAAGACTTCCAAAGGGAACTTAGTCCTTGTAATTCCTCTGTGTCTGGGCCTTTAAATAGCTGTGTTCACTGCTGAGGAACTGTGCGTTTGGGTTTTCAGGTGGGGCTGTGAGGACAGCAGGGAGACGCAAGACTATCTTGGAAACTCACAGGACCACACTCCTCTCTGTGGCACCTCAAAGAAATCCAGTCTTTGAACACAATCAAAGGGGCTGTAAAACCAGTGCTGTAGGATGAAAAGCTCCTAGAAGGCAAAGAATAGAGAAGAGAACTTGGCAACATTTGCAAGGAAGACATGTAGTTCCACAAAAGAAAAGAAGAGGTAGAGTGAGGAAGAAAAAAGGAGTGGTTTGTGAGAGACCTTGAGAAGCTGTAACTGACTCTAGGCAGGAGAGAAATCTATTTATGTACCTTTCAAACTGTATTCCATTGCTGTGTCACTGGAAGTGAAACTCCACACAGTGTCACTTGTCAGGTTTCTCCCTGGAGATTTATTTCTGTAGCCAGTGACTGGTAGGTGCATTCTCAGTTTACTGTGGAGATTAAGGAGACATGAATAGAATCCATGGTACCTACGTTCCCCCTCATCCTGGGGGATACAGTCCAAGACCCCCAGCGGATGCCCAGAAGCACAGAGAGTCCTGAACCCTAGCTATAGTATGTTTTTCCCCCATACGTACATACCTAGGATAATGTTTAATTTATAAATTATGCCCCCGGAAAGAGATTAACAACAATAACCAATGACAAAAGAGAATAATTATAACAATATATGGTAATAAAAGGTATGTAAACATGGTCTCTTTCTCTCTCTGTGTGTGTGTGTCTCCCTGATTCTCTCTCACTCTCAAAATACATTGTACTTCAGGTAACTGAAATGGCAGAAAGTGAAACTAGAAAAAGGGGACTACTGTATAACCCAAAAGCTTTTCTGATTTGTTGAATTTTACCTTTGTTATGTGTGCGTGTGTGTGTGTGTGTGTGTGTGTTTCCTGACTGTAGAGAAAATACTCTTAATACCAGAGATATTGGAAGGAAATGGGTCTTTAAGCATCGGGGAAATCATTTGATCCTTAGATTGGGAAACTCTATCACCTAGACCCTAGAGAGGCTTGTTCTGAGAGGGGAGTTGAGATGCTGGTTCATATCTTCCACCTGACAAGCGACACTGTGTGGAATTTCAGCAACAATGACATGGGATGGGACAAAGTTTGAAAGGTCCACAGGCTTCTCTCCTCCTTCTCTACCTTCTCAGAGAAAGGGGAGTCGTGAGGATAGCTAACATTTATTGAGGGTTTATTGCATGCCGTGTACTGTTCTAACCTCTTTCACATTTGAAAACATGAACTCCTCACAGTAACCTGTGGGGAAAATGAGGTACAGGAGCATGAAGTAATTTTTCAAAGCAAACCTCTGGGGCCAGGATTTGAACCCAGGCAGTTTGGCTTGATAGTATGTGCTCTGATTCCCTGAGCCATGCTGCTGAGAGATAGGAAGGAAGATGTGAAACTAAATATGATGTATTCATACCACTGTGTTGAATATTTTATGTGTTGTCTATTTTAATGCTTCTAGAAGCTTCCAGAGGGCCCCACAACCCATGTGACCAGCCCTGAGCCCAGGTGTCCCAAAGAGTTCACTATGGTCAGTTCGTCTGAAATGGACATAATTTCTTTCCTTTTTTTTTTTTTTTTTTTTTGAGACAGAGTCTCGCTCTATTGCCCATGCTGGAGTGAAGTACTACAATCTTGGCTCACTCCAACCTCTGCCTCCTGAGTTCAAGCAGTTCTTCTGCCTCAGCCTCCTGAGTAGCCAGGATTACAGGCATGCAACATGACACTCTACTAACTTTTATATTTTTAGTAGAGATGAGGTGTCCCCATATTGACCAGGCTGTTCTCAGACTCCTGACCTCAGGTGACATGCCCACCTCAGCCTCTCAAAGTACTGGGATTATAGGCATGAGCCACTGTGCCCAGGCTGAAAAGGCTTAATTTCTAAGAGATAATTTAAATGCTCATTTTAAAAATTAAATATAATTATTTTAATATTCTTGAAATCGTATTGCAGAAAATTTGGATACTAGAAGAAAAGAAAAAACAAATCATCCCGCTCTGTATCATAGTCAGTCTTATTTTGGCCTATTTCCTAAAAATCCTTTTACAAATGCCTCCGTATCCTACGAATACAGTTTGTATCCAGCATTTCAAGCTTTTTCCCATGGTTTTATGCAATCTTCATAACTGTGATTTTTAAATTCATGGTATTTTGACTTCTTTTGGTATTTTTTAACTGGGAGCATTGTGAATTTTCGAATAATTGTTGGAGAGATTTCATCTTAAACACTTTTTAAAGGCATTCTGTGCTAGATCTCGGTTAAAAAACACTCAGCAGCCAAGGTTAATTTTTAGAACGGTCTTTCCTTGTTTTTCTCTTAACAGGGATCTACCGAACGGAAAGGGACAAAGGGACATTGTATGAGCTCACCTTCAAAGGGGACCACAAACACGAATTCAAACGGCTCGTCTTGTTTCGACCATTTGGCCCCATCATCAAAGTCAAAAAAGAAAAGCTCAACATGGCCAACACGCTTATCAATGTTATCGTGCCTCTAGCAAAAAGGGTGGACAAGTTCTGGCAGTTCATGCAGAATTTCAGGTTGGTTTGTTTGCACGTGTTTATCTTCCTCCGCATGGTGTGTGTTAGAACAGTGGTATCACTTCCCGTCATCTCTTTCATTTCCCCTGCCGAGTACAAAGCCTCCTTTCTCTTCTTCAGCTCTATTTTCCCCACATAAAGTTTATCGTTTGTATTTGCCTTTCCCTAGAGCAATTAGAAAACTGCCTTACGAGCATATTGACCTTCAGAAGTGAAAAGCAGGAAGGGCTGGGTTTTCGCCAGGATCTACAAAAATGACTGAATGCCTGTTATGTTCATTCTGACTTGCGGATGGGCTCGGGTTTGGGGATAGCAGGAACAAAGACTCACAGGCAAGTGAGCAACCTTGAGGCTGGAGGACCAGAGAGGAGGTGGCAGTGGCAGAGCCCACGTTAACAGTGGGCGAGTCCTGGAAGGTATTCTTGATCGGCTCTAGGCTACCTTCACCTGCTGTCCTGTTCTAGTGGTGGCTGCAATGCATTGGATCCAAATCAGTCTTTTATTCTAACCTGCATCATCTTAGACTTAAATGTAGAATTATACCAAGAAGGTTTCAAGCCCACATTTTTGTAGCTACTCAATGAAAGTAAGTGGGGTTTCATTTTTCAGGCATGCTGATGAAGTTTTTACATGTGTGCCTTTAAGCCCTTGATTGTGCGGTGCTGGATCTTAGAAGCTGTGATGGCTCAGATGCACA
Source organism: Macaca mulatta (assembly GCF_049350105.2). Lineage (NCBI taxonomy): Eukaryota > Metazoa > Chordata > Mammalia > Primates > Cercopithecidae > Macaca > Macaca mulatta. The sequence continues at coordinate 21,099,079 of NC_133413.1, read as the reverse complement.
TATTGGCTGAGGATAACCAGCTAAGTTATTTCGCCAGCTTGTTTTAAACATAGAAAATCCTACTGTCTAATTATAAATCTTGAAAGATCAAGCTGATTTTTTATTTCTTTTTTGAGACAGAGTCTTACTCTCACCCAGGCTGGAGTGCAGTGGCACAAACTCTGCTCACTTCAACCTCCGCTTCCCAGGTTCAGGCGCTTCTCCTGCCTCAGCTTCCCAAGTAGCTGGGATTACAGGTGCCCATTACCATGCCCGGCTAATTTTTGCATTTTTAGTAGAGATGGGGTTTTGCCATTTTGGCCAGGCTAGTCTTGAACTCCTGGTCTCAAGTGATCCGCCCACCTCGGCTTCTCAAAATGCTGGGATTACAGGCGCGAGCCACCATACCCAGCCTTGATTTTTAATCTTCGTAAATTTACATTATTAAAAGGCATAATGTTCAGTATAAGGGTGTGGTTGACACCTTTCAAAATTCTGGTTCGTGAGCATACTCTATTTTAATTTAAAGGGTAACCCACTTATAGCTAAGTTTTTTGAAGATCAGAATCAAATAGTCTTGGAAGAGACCTTTGAGGTCATCTGGTCTAATCTTCCCTTAATTCAGACTCTGTCTCTGACATAGGGTTCTCTAGGCAATGCGTGTGTGCACCAGGAAGCTGCCCACATTGCTAGTCAAGCTGCTGCTTTGTTGACCATCTCTGGATGGAAAGTTCTTTATTGTTTGTATCTGAAGTCAGCTTCCATGTCTCTACTGCCTGATGGGTCTAGTTCTAGCCTCTGGAGGATTGAACAAGTCTGTTTCTTTTTAAACATCGTAAGCTTTCAAGTATTTTTTAAGGTGGTCATCACAACTCCCCTGGTCTTGTCTTTCCAAGGTATAGCAGTTCTCAATTCCCTTAGTTTTTCATATTCCTTAGTTTGTAAACTTTTTTTATTAGCTGGAACCTGCCTTTAGCCATGATGTAATCCACAGTAGGGTGGGCTCATTGATTGATCTTTTCCCAGTTTGTGGAATACTCCTTTGTGCATGATCACGTAATTGTTTGCAATGTTCCTCTGGCTCCAGTCCTGAAGTGAGTGTTTTTATAGTTTTGGCTTCTTTCGACCTTCTTTTCGTGTTTTTGCTCTCTTTCTCTGTAGGCCTTCCCTTTGGAATGGCACACTGCCACTGGTTGATTAAACATTACGTCTCCAGGATAACTGAACCTGCAGCGTTCTGAATGCAGTTGTGGAACCTGAATGTGGTTTGCATTAGGCATTAAGTGAAATCATTACTGTCAGCAGCTAGAATGCCCATTTCTAGGACTAGGTTGTAGCAAGTCCCTTTGGCGAAGAAGCTGCCTATGTCTTACTGGGTTCAGGGTCCTGAGCTTTGATTGTCTGAGTCCTTGGACACGTTAGGCTTGCCGAGGTGGCGCTTACACTAAGGAATTATCTGCTCAGTGAAAGGACAAGTCCTCCCTGTAGGACTCCTGGGGCCTGAAATAGCAGGATTCCCTTGGGCATATATGAACAGCTATTTCCTTAGTGTCCTGAGAATTTTAAGCAATTAACAATAGGAAAAGAAACAGGAGGGGAAGTGTCGTTGAGAAGAGTCAAATGAGTAGCTTACAAGCCTCCAAAATGGAGTGGGTGAAATGAAACGTGATTCCAGTGTATGTTTTAAAAGAACACAAAAATCCTGGGGCAGTTTGCCTTGAGTCAGTTCGTGTCAGCTCACCCCATGGACTTTTACTATTTGGATGTCCCTTGCTCTTGTAGGTAGGAAGGGATGGGTGGCAGAAAACTTGTGACCTGGAGAGGATGTTTTGAGAGCCTTTTGCATGTGCTAGACACGCTACCCAGATGCGAGGGATCGAAAGATGAATTCAAGGTGCGGTGCCTACTTTCACGAGTAGCAGAAGCTGCAAATACAGAGCCAGGTGCTGTGGCAGAGATGCAGACAGGGGACAATGGGACACAAAGAGAAGCTGCCCAGGACAGCTGACACTGGAGCAGGAGGCTGAGTAGGGAGTTTACTTCACAGTCAGGGCATTTCTGAGTGTGCTGAGGTCTCTGAAAAACTGGGATGTGAGAGGGTAAATACCTGTGGGTATTTAATTCTTCATAAGACCTTATTAAAGATGGCATTTCAAACCCAAAGAAGAGGTTATTCAGGGCATGGTGTCAGGACAACTAGCCAAACATAGCAGAAACAAATGTGATTCTTACTTCACACCAAAAAGCAAAGTAAACTCCATTCAATTAAATATTTAAATGCAATTAACATGCCCATAAAATTACTGGGAGAAAATATAAAGGGCTACTTTAAAAATATTGGATGTTGTCTTTATAAAGTCCTTTCCGTCCCCGGACTGGAGACTATGAACTGCGGTTGACACTGAAGATGACAGTGGAAGCGATCTGTATTTCTTTTTTTTTTTTCTCTGTTTTCTAAATATTTATATAGCTACCATATGTTTTATATTTTGTTTAAAGATTCAGTGAAAGATTGTTTTTGGCTTTTATAACTTAAACATGACTTTTTAGTTTGTAAAAGGTAATACTTGGCTATTATAAGATGTTTAAGCAGTGTAGAACAGCACAAGGAATAAATTATTTGAAAAGTCACTCCAGGTCTCACCTCCCGGAATTAACCATTATTAACATTAGTTGAACATCATTCTGGGCAATTTTCTTTGCATAGCTGCAGACAGAAGAATTGCTTGCCAGCTGGGAATAAGTCAGTGCAACATGAGATATACTATACATTCTATTTCTACTTATAGACTTAAAATGCATCTTGCTTAAATTTATAGAAGAAAAAAATGATTGGAATTATCATTTTTTTACTACATTTTGTAACTTGATTGAAAATTGCAGTACAAAAGGAAATCAGCACAGCTATACTTTCTGCCTTCTGTGTCTCATCTTCTGATTTTTGTTAGCAATCATTTATGTATTTGTTAGCAATCATTTATGTATTTATTTTGAGACAGAGTTCCACAGTCACCCAGGCTGGAGTGCAGTGGCACAGCCTTGGCTCACCACAGCCTCCGCCTCCCAGGTTCAAGTGATTCTCCTGCCTCAGCCTCCTCAGTAGCTGGGATTACAGGCGTGCACCACCACACCTGGCCAATTTTTGTATTTTTAGTAGAGACTGGGTTTCACCATGTTGGTCAAGCTGATCCCAAACTCCTGACCTCAAGTGATCTGCCCACCTCGGCCTCCCAAAGCGCTGTGATTACAGGCATGAGCCGCCGTGCTTGGCTGCAATCTATTACTTTGACCTTGACAGGGTTACAGCCTTTACTTACTGCTTTATAACTACAGTTTCTACAGTTCTAGTTCTGGATTTAAGTGGATTTCGTGTATTCATCAGCAGTCCTCTTCCAATAACTTTCCATTCCTGAGTTCTTAGCTGGCTATATTGTATGGCCAAGAAAGGTTTTCAAGAAAGGTCACAAGTGTTTGAGAATGGAGTGTCTACTTGTTGTCATTATCGTGTACAGACAGCTTAGCTGGGCTTAAAATTCATGGGATACACTTTGCTTCCTCAGGACTTTGTAGATATTCTGGCGTTGAATGATCTGGTGAAGTGTAAGACCACTTTATTTTGTCTCTCTTGTAAATGGCTTTTGCCAGAATGCCTGAAGAATTCCTTAATTAGTCTTTAATTACTTTCACTTATTCAGGGTATGTCTCACCTCAGTATCTATTGTCCTTTCCTTTCCTTTCCCCTCCCCCCTCCCTTCCCCCTTCCCCGTTGCTTTCCTTGCTTTCCTTCCTTCCTTCCTTGATGGAGGAGTCTCACTCTGTCACCCAGACTGGAGTGCAGTGGCACAGTCTTGGCTCACTGCAACCTCTGCCTCCTAGGTTCAAGCATTTCTCATGCCTTAATCTCCCGAGTAGCTGGGACTACAGGTGCATGCCACCATGCCCAGCTGCTTTTGGTACTTTTAGTAGAGATAGGGTTTCACCATGTTCGCCAGGCTGGTCTTGAACTCCTGACCTCAGGGGATCTGCCCACCTTGGCCTCCCAAAATGCTGAGATTATAAGTGTGAGCCACCACGCCTGGCCAATGTCTGTCGTTCTTTAACTGATTTTCCTGTAGTACAGTTTCCTTTTTTGCTTTGTGGGTTCTTTCAGGAAAATTTTTGGATGCTTTATTTTTGAGTTCTTCTGTTTGCTTCATTTCTTGGATTCTCTGTTTCATGGACACAATTATATATTTTACACATCTTCTCCATTTGTTAGCATTTATGTTTTTTTTTTAACGCCTTACTCTTTTATCTGCTTTCACTTAAACCTTTATTGTGTCAGTAATTTGATTTTCTAACATATCTATTATGTACCTTGCTGTTTCTAATGTATTACTTCTGTGCATTTTGGCTGTTGATTTATTTTCTGAGCACACAGTGTGCCTGCTGATGTTATTCTGTTGCTTTTATTGTTTTCTCATTGGACTTTTTAAAAATTAAATTCATATTTTTGTCAATAAAGTGAAACATTTCTGAGAAATTTTCTTCTGTTTGAGTTACATTTTCTTTCAGACTCATTTTTTTCTTTTGCTTTGCATGCTGTTTCTTAACTTTTAATTTTGTTCTGATTCTTGGGATGTGGTTGCTATGATTTCTTTTTTATCTTTTCTCATCATGTACAGGGGACTACCCAGCCTTCTGTTTGCTCGAACATAGTATGGGTGGATTCTCCTTGGCTCTCTCCTCATCTTGACTGAGAATTGTGGGTATTTTGAGGACAGGGTATTTCTCTGTTCACTTTATTTGTAGTATAAAAGCTGGATGTAGGAGAGGAAGAACCCCCAGGGGCTTTGTACTGCCTTTGTTGAAGTTCCCTGTTCTTCTGGCTCCTCTGAGCCCTGGGATGGATACGTGAGTTTTACCAGGCTCACCTGGTGTAGGAGGAATTAATTGTTTTCCCAAAGGGTAGATGTATCATATTTGGCTCTCAGAATGCCTTCACATAAGGGCTGAGGCCTGGGACATCACAAAGAGTCGGCACCACTTATTCACGTCTCCAGCTCACTTGCTCGTCTTCAACAGCTCTTTCCACGCCTACCGGTCAAAAAGAGGAAAAAGGAAAGTTTTGGCTCTGTTTCTAACGGTTCTGTGGGTTGTGGGGGAAATGCATATATGTCGTCGGCTCTCAGTATTTCTAATGCCTTCTCCTCTAACTGTTCTGATAAAATATCTTGACTACATGTGATTAACTTTTTTCATTTGCTTACGTCACATCTCCCCTTCCCTGCTCCATTTTTTTTTTTTTTTTTTTGCAGCGGTTAGTTCACAAGCTTAGTTCGCAAGTAGTTGGGATGCAACTACCTTCCCTCTCCACTTTCATTACAATTTGTAGAAAGACCAAAATGGCCCCCTGTGGCTCTTCCTGCTGTTGGTGCCGAGGTCCTAGGTGGAAGCCAAGGTCTCCTGTGTCTTCCCTAGGTCCCACAGGTTGCCTTCTCACGCCTGGACCTGTGTCTCTTCTGTTTTCTCACCAATTCACTTCCCTTCTGGAGGTGGCCAGTGGGGCCAGGAGCCACAGGGAGCTAATGTAGAACCTTCCATTTCTTTCCTTGGCCTCCAGTCTGTTGAAATTCACAGCAGAAGATTATGTCTCCCTCATTGGTCATTTATTGGTGGCAAAATTGTTGCCATTTTCAACTATTTTTGGCACACAGTTTGCAGTGATTGCTGTTTGAGATTAATGCATTTAAAGCATTGTCCTTCCCATGCGTCACCTTTAAAATATCAGCACCCTTTGCTCTCATACAGTTGGTTGAGGAATCCTTTACGTGTTGCCTCATATATGTCAGCTTTAGTATCTTCTGTAAAAGCAAAGTCTTGGTCCAGATGGGCCCAGCTCCTTGCAGTTCTATGCAGATTATTACCAGTAGTAGGTTATTCCACATCAGCATCAGTTTGTTAATTACTCACCTAGAAAAGACTTGCATGGCTTAAACTTATAATAAATATGTCTTCTTGGACAGAAGGAAGAGATGTGGAACCTGGAATTCCCAAGAAAGAGCAGCCTTGGTCATGAGGCACAAAGTGGTTCTGGGGAAGGCTAGGTCTGCAGAAAATGGCTCACCCGGGGTGCTGGCCAGGCACGGGTATAATCTGCAAGGAAGCAAAGGCTACATCTTTGTGCTCTAGAACAGTGCTTGGGGTGGTCCCTGGGGACGAAATAGATTCCTTGGTGTGCAGAGTGTGTGGACTAAGTTATTTATTGTCATTATTGTTTCTTGTCATTATAGTCATCTCAACTACTCTCAAAAATTATTTGTGTTTTAAAAAATACAAGTTTAATAAAACAATTTTTATTAAGTTCGATGAACAAGGACTCAATAACAATATGAGAAGAGGGACAGGTCCACCTAAAAATTGAGACTAATAGAAAGTTAAAACCTGTCAAAAACACTAGGTTTCAGAACGTCCCAAAAGGCAAGGAGAAAGGGGTAAAATAAAGGCCAGAGTCCTCCGGCTGTTCATATTTAGTGAAGAGAAGTCTGTCATCCACTGGGTGAGATGAGCTTTCTCCTAGCACCCAGACCCTAAGGGCCTTCATTTAAGAGGCACTGAACCACCAAATAAATGATACTCCTCAAATTTACAAGAAATCATGATGCTAAAACTTGATGCTAAAGCTTGAGTATTGTCATCTCTCAGTGAGAATAAAAGTCCCACTGCACCCCTCAATAGCAATATAGACTACTCTGTTCTTGGTGCTGTGGGTCTATGTATGTGCTGTGTGAGTCCATTTTGTTTTTGTGGTTTTTTTAGAGACAGGGTCTCTAAAAAAGCTCAGTAGCCCAAGCTAGTGTGCAGTGGTGCGATCATGGCTCACTGCAGCCTCAAACTCCTGGCCTCCAGTGATCCTCCCACCTCAGACTCCTGAGTAGCTGGGACTAGAGATGCATGCCAACACATCCATCCTGATTTTTCGTAGAGACAAAGTCTTGCTATGTTGCCCAGGCTGGCTTCAAACTCCTGACCTCAAGTGATCTTCCGTAAAGATCATTTTACAACCTGCCTCAGCCTCCCAGAGTTTTGGGATTACAGGTGTGAGACACTGTACCTGCAAATGACTTCATTTTTATTTATGGAAATCAGATGCCTGGAACTGTGGCAGGCTTCTCCTCTCCTGCCGTCATTGTCCTGGCTAATGTGGGACCCTCACAGGCTTCAGGTGCCGTTTCTTCACCCCTTGATGCCCCTCCCCTCCGCCTCTCTTGGGTCTCTGCAGACTCTACCTGTGGCTGGGAACAGAGGGAGCTCACCAAGGAAAGCTTGGTTTAAATGTAACTCCTGCTGTTTTTCTGTTTCCTTTTTGTCCAGTCGCATATTGGCTTAAACCTACTTCATCTTCCTCTTCTTCTCCTTCTCCTCCTTCTCCCCCTCCCTCTCTTCCCATATTCCTCCTCCTCCCCCTCTTCTTCCTCCTCCCCCTCTTCTTCCCCCTCCCCTCTTCCTCCGACCCCTCTTCTTCCCCCTCCCCTCTTCCTCCCACCCCTCTTCTTCCCCCTCCCCCTTCCTCCCCTTTCCACTCCTCTTCTGCCTCCTCTGCCCCCTCCTCTGCCCCCTCCTCCCCCTCCTTTTCCTCCCCCTCCCTCCCTTCCCCTCCTCCCCTTCCTTTTCCCCCTCCTCCCCCTCCTCTCCCTCCCTCCCCCTCCTCCCTTTCCTCCCCTTCCTCCCCTTCCTCCCTTTCCTCCCCTTCCTCCTCCTCCTCCCCCTCTTTCTTCTTTCGTCTTCCACCCCAATTTGCTGTTGAAACTATTCTCAAATTTGTTTTTTGGCTGCTTTGTTTCTCTTACCTTCCGTATTCTAGATTTTAAGCCAGCTGGTTACTTCATTGTTTATTTTGCTTGTGATAGCAGGAAGAACCTCATAATAACAAAGCTATAGATTTTCTTTGGTCTTTATCTCTGAGCCTCTCTGATGGGAAAAAGGCAGAATTTTTATGGAAAATATTCTTCACTTTGCTTTAAAAAAAATCTTTCTCAATTCCAAGTTTACTTGATTTTTTATTTTGACTGCTTCCAGCTGGACTGAGAACCCTTTTTCATGTTGCTATATTCCTCCTCAGACTTGACTGGTAATTTTTGTCTTAATGTTCTCTTTCTAACATTTATGATATTTTAATATAGTATCAAGGAAATCTTGTACTTGAATTTTCTTTAGCAGTTCCCTTTTATTCATTTTGTTGGCCTAGAACCATTAAGATGGTTCTGAAAATCTCAGGAAAATTATTTTAAAGCAGTAAGTATAGAATCTTGGAAATTGAAATGAGCCTGGCATGTTAAAGCTAGGCTGGTTTTGTGACAGAAAGGCCTCAGGTCATCAAATGTTGGATCATGATAGAGATTCCTAGTTTCTTTGTGTTCCCCAACAGGAAAATGATATATTTTGCATAGTCTAATCCTCCTGCCTTCCCCAAGCCCCTCTACCTCTCCCATAGGCCATTTCACTATTTGTACACCAGAGCTGCACCAAGAAAGTTGGATGGCAAATGTGTTTGAGAGATACTAATCTATATCATTCATTGTATTTGGATAAAGGTTTCTCTTTGGGGACTTAATAGAAATTGGTTTTTATTTCACTTGAGCCAGGGGTTATGTAGGAACATCTATCTAGCCAAGAGTAAAAAATGACCAAATGGCAAATGATCTCATTTTCTGTTTTGAAATGGACAGTCAGGAAAATAGGTCCAAATTGCTTGATTGAGAGTCAAAATTTACTCATTTCTTAACACTGATCAGACTACTCAAATGATGGAATAGAATAATTATATATCAATAAGTTTATCTTGACACAGGGGAGGGGAGATGACCCTCTAAACCAAAGGAAGAATGCTGATTTTAAAGCCATATTTTAGTTAGCCCGACTAACTCTCTTCATTTCCAATTTCTTTGTGCCAAGGAATTTCTTCTTGTAACCATGGAAGACTACAGTGGGAACATCAGGTCTCTTACATGTCATTTCATTTGCATGGGACACTGCTTAAAGCTTAAATAGATGTTCATCACATACCTGAATATTTGAGTAGAAAATTGACTTAGGAAAGAATAGTGAGGTGATTTCCTTGCATCTATGCCTTTCTCAGCTGTCAAAGCCTTGCCTTTGCCCTTGTTCATGTGCGTGGTGGCTACTCACCTGTCAAGGCTCAGCCTGAATCCCCCTCCTCCTCAGTCCCCCTTTTCCTTGCACCCAGTGGAAATAACCATACTCTCCTCTCAGCCTTTTAGCTCATTTTACGTCTGTTACCGTGGTTATTGCATCCTGCATTGTATTATAGTTCTTTAGTTGTCTGTTGCTTCCAAAAAAAATCTATAAAGTTCCTGCAGTAGGGAGGGTGACCAGTTGTCCCAACTGGCTTGGGACTGAGAAGTTTTCTAGGATACAGGATTTTCATTGCTAAAATCTGGAAAATTTCAGGAAAACCTGGATGATTGGTTCCACTGCAAAGACCATACATGGTCATCCTTTGTAACTCTTCCTCCAGTTAGGATAATTCATTGCACGCAAAGGTGCCCAGTAAGTGTTTGTTATTGAATCCATGATTCCCTAGACCACGAAATTATGAGGTATAAAGATAGGTATCCTTAACTGCAAGAAACACAGGTTTCCCCTTCTGTTTCTCTTACCTACTCTGGCAAGATTCCCAACCTTCTCTGGCCCTCTCAGTCTTTCTAGGTATCCTCAGTGATAACTCACACATGTGCAGATGTTAAATTCAACCTCCACTGGCTGCACAAGCATCAGTTGTATGAAGCACACCCATGCTTCTGACAACAGCCAGAGGGGCTATCACTCCGTAATGGCATGGAGCTGCTGCTGCTACCATACCCACCACGATCTCTATCACAGTAACACCATTACATTCCCCAAAAGTCCTGGCTTGAGCTCCCAGTACCCTCAAATTTTGTCTGCTGTGAAGAAAGCCTTCCCATGGTTTTTGTAGCTCTGTCTCTCTAGGACTCACAGGTGAGTCCACAAGAGCTGGCTGGAGAACAGGACCCACCCCAGAGGTGTGCATCACTTTGACAAGCACACTGCCCCTCTGACAAGTCAGTTGTTTTTACTGAGCCTGTTTCTCCCTCAAGACACTGACAGAGAACCAAGGTGATTTTGTACACCCACCTCCCCCTGCTCTGGGACATCTGGCAAGGTCTGGAGACCTGTTTGGTTGTCAAATATGGGACAGGTGGGTGCTCCTGGCATCCAGTTGCTGGAGGACAGGGATGCTGCCACACATCCTACGGTGCACATCATGGCGCCTCCCACAATAAAGCATTAGCGGGTCTAAACTGTTAGCACTGCAGAGGTTGAAAAAGCCTCCCTTAGGATGAGTTATCACCCTAAGGGTACAACCCCTCCTCCAATCAGGCCTCAGATCAGCCTGTCACCAGTCCATCAGATCTGCCTGTTCTATCTGGCTGGTTCCCATCAAAAACTCAGGTTGAACAGTCCTTCCCCACAGCCCATTTACATTTGGAGTTTTCTTGTGGCTTTTCCCTTCCACCTGGCCATACCAGCCCCCCAGCTTTGTAGTGGGGTCCTAGACAGTGAGTCCAAAGCTGTCAGACTTAACAGGCGCATCCCTCATGCGGTCCAGGTGACCTGGGGAGATGACTGCCAGGCAGGTGCTTAGGAAACCTGGCTTTCATGCCTGGCTGCCTCCATAGCTCGGTCAGGTCACTGGAACTCCTACCCTCGCCTGTATGCTAAGACTGCGAACAATGGCCACGTACCTCCCTCCACAGGGCAGGCATGCGGATCAATAACAGAACTCAAAGACCATGAAGGGCTTTTGGTCTCTTGGGAAACAGAAATATAGGTGTCTAAGTGACTGTGATATATGTTTTGTGATAGGAAATATATCTTAATTAGCCTCTGTACTCTCCGTACCCTCTTGTTACAATATCTAGGGGAAGAACTGGTTTATGGGTTTATTTTTTTGTTTGTTTTAAGAAAAAACATCCTAAGAAGAGTTTTTGTGGAATAGAAACAGAATATTAAGGCCGAGCATGGCGCCTCACACCTTTAATTCCAGCACTTTGGGAGGCCAAGGCGAGTGGATCACCCGAGGTCAGGAGTTCGAGACCAGCGTGGCCAACATGGTGAAACCCTGTATCCACTGAAAATACAAAAATTAGCTGGGCATGGTGGCGCACACTTGTGGTCCCAGGTACTCCGGAGACTCAGGTGGGAGGATCACTTGAACCTGGGAGGTTAAGGTTGTGGTGAGCCAAGATAGCACCAGTGCCTGGGTGACAGAGTGGGACCCTGTCTCAGTCAATCAATCAATCAATCAAAGAATTTTCAGGCTTCCAGGTTCAGGCAGAAGAATGACCCAGTGGGAATGGGGAGCTCATGCACAGAGACCATAGGAAAATGATGAGCTCCCCAGAGGGATCTTAGGAGGTTGGAGTTTCCTGAGATTCATGGCAAAGGCTCCATAGACAGTGTTACCAAGGTGTTTATAGAGAAGTGATATCAGAGGCATGTAAGTCTGCCCGAGGGAGCCAGGCACCATGTGTCTGGGTATGAATAACAGTGCAAACCCAGGAGTTTGAATACACAATGAATACAATTCTCCTCCATTCTCATGCATTTTATTTATTTATTTATTTAGTTAGTTAGTTAGTTACTGTTTTTGAGATGGAATCTTACTCTGTTGCCCAGGCCGGAGTGCACTGGCACCATCTCAGCTCGCTACAACATCTGGCTCCCAGGTTTGAGTGATTCTCCTGCCTCAACCTCCCAAGTAGTTGGTATTACAGGCCTGCACCACCATGCCTGACTGATTTTTGTATTTTTAGTAGATAGAGGGTTTCACCATGTTGACCAGGGTGGTCTTTAACTCCTGACCTCAAGTGATCCTCCTGCCTCGGCCTCTCAAAGTGCTGGGATTACAGGCATGAGCCACCACGCCCGGCCTACTTTACTTTTTAAACTTTTGCCTCCAAAGCGCTGGGATTACAGGCATGAGCCACCATGCCTGGCCTACTTTTTAAACTTTTGCCTCCAAACCAAAAACATATGGACAGAGTCACTCACTTACACGCTCTTTCTCACACACACCTTTCTAGTGGATGGAGTCTACTGAGAATTGTTTAGAGCAAAACAAAGATCGTTCAGCCAGCCAGCCATGGTTTTTCACAGTACGAGACTCATATTCTTCTAAAGCACTTGTTTGTTATATTACAGAGAGTGTTCGTTTTACATAGTACGTAGAGAACTCAAGAGCAGACATGTCTTACTCATTTCTTAAGACCCACTGGTAGAGTATCTGGCCCATGATGTGTTGTCACCAAGTGTTCGTTGAATGAATGAAGGAAAAGAGTACACGAATGAATGGAATGCAACCTTGGAGGTAGACCTCACAACAAATTCTACTTTGTCTTTTTTTTTTTTTTTTTTTTTTTTTTTTTTTTTTTTTTGAGACGGAGTCTCGCTGTGTCACCCAGGCTGGAGTGCAGTGGCGCAATCTTGGTTCACTGCAAGCTCCGCCTCCTGGGTTCACGCCATTCTCCTGCCTCAGCCTCCCGAGTAGCTGGGACTACAGGCGCCTGCCACCACGCCCGGCTAATTTTTTTGTATTTTTAGTAGAAATGGGGCTTCACCGTGTTAGCCAGGATGGTCTCGATCTCCTGACCTCGTGATCCGCCCACCTCAGCCTCCCAAAGTGCTGGGATTACAGGCGTGAACCACCGTGCCCCACCTACTTTGCCTTTTTTAAGGCACCTCACCTAGTCGCAGAGAGTAAAGATCCAATGCATCTGTCTTACTGCTTAAAAACAGGAAGTACTTTGAATGGATTTAAAAATACCAGAGACGGAGACAGCAAAGATGTTATTAGAAAAATGAGAATGCTTATTCTTCATACTTAGCGGGCGACCCTCTCCGGATTCTAGGATGGAATTTTCCCACTGCATGCACAAATTTCAAGCAGCTTTTCTGGCACTTGGCCTTGTATGTGCCTTTATTCTACCCTGGCGGAGGAAGTTAAGGTATTGCCTAGGAAGTTTGTGAAAGGGATATTTTATATAAAGAGGATTTCATTGTTGGTTGGTGATGACTGAGTCTGCAGGGACTGTGGCTAAGTGGGAGCTCCTTGTTTTGAAACATGTCGTTACATCCTAGGCCTCTGTTCTCTATCCTTTGTCTGCTTTTAAACCTCTGCCATTGCTCTGGGTTGCTGAGGTAGCTCTTTCTTCCACCAGAAAGAGACAGAATTCTCAGAACCAAGCCTGTGACCACAGTGAGCCCTGCATGTGTCTTGCCTGGGTCAGTATCATCTTCCCTATTTCTTCCATGTGGAATTCTCATCTTTCTTACCTCTCCCTTTTGGTCTTTTTCCTTACGGAATGGCCAGTCAGAAAGGTCCTGGATTCCCATCTCTGCTCTTCTTGAAGTTTACCTAGTTTCCTTCAAGACCCTTTTGCACTTTACGAAAAGGTATTTGTTTGTGCCGTGCCTGTCAATGTGAAAACAGGCACCAGACATGCATGTGTTTTGTTTTGCAGGGAGATGTGCATTGAGCAGGATGGGAGAGTCCATCTCACTGTTGTTTACTTTGGGAAAGAAGAAATAAATGAAGTCAAAGGAATACTTGAAAACACTTCCAAGTGAGTACAACACGGAGCCGTCATAAGGAGTCCTGGTAACTGAGCTCAGGAGCACACATCCAAGGCTGAAACTTCTGCTTAGTTTTATTTTCCTTTACACTGTGGGTGACCTGGGATGGATTGATTGCTGGCTGTGTGCAGGGAAAAGTCTGCACTCCTCTTCCCCAGGAGACTACCCTGCCTGACACTGGTTTTCAGTGTGCATGGGTGATGACTTTGTCATTGGAGATAAACTGCACACATCAAGGGTGAGGAGAGCGTGGACTTCTTTGAGCTTCCACATAACTGGATGTTGTCACTTTTAGCACCATAGATGTGGGGACTTCTTTATGTTGCAGAGTAGGAATTAGGGGGAGCACAGCTGTTCAGTGAACTCCGTCTCAGCCATAGCTTCAGAGGCTAAGAGTGAAGTCTATGCTCAGATCTCATCCACTTAGCAAACAGTCTCACCCTTTGGGCTTTCATTAAGTATTTTGAGACATTCAGGGGAAACCAGAAATGGCGGCCGAGGCAGGATCCTTGATCAAACTTACTCAGTCGAATACAAATTATTTAACCGAAAGCTTGAGACCTTCAGTTGTACATTTATACCTAGTTGATCAGTTGCATGGGGAATAAATGTATTCAAAAGCAGCAGAGATGGATTTTTTTCCCCTATAAAAATAAATGAATAAGTAATCCCCATGGCATCTTCTGCCAGTAAGGAAGCCGGAATGGCACTGCACACTGGCCTGTAGTTTGCCCTGGAGGTTTGCAGGGGGGTGATTTGAGAAATCAGGGTGGGTGGTTTCTAAGCCAGTGAAGCTTTGAGTATGGCCAGTGGTACTCAGGGGCAGAAATAGTCTGAGTAGATCCATATAATGGAGATATAAACAGTACCCTCTGTTTTGAGTTTCTGGTAAATAGTAATAGGATGATAGTTGAAGGATAAGATTCTAAGACTGAGTGTACTTTTTATGCTTTGTTGCTAGTTTTGTATGAATGGGCCCAAGATCTGAATGCTAGTTATAATTGTTCAAGCATTCTTAAGCAGGAGATCAGCAAACTACAGCTCACTGGCCAAATTGGGTCTTGCACCCGTCTTTGTAAGTAAAGTTTTATTGGAATGCAGGCATGCCCATTTGTTTACATATTATTTGTGTCTGCCTTTGTCTACAGCTGTGCAGCTGAGTAGTCACCACAAAGGCTGTGTGACTCGCAAAGCCTAAACTGTTCAGTGTCTGCCTCTTTACAGACAAATTGTGTCCATCTCTGCTCTAAAGCGATAGTGAGTTGAGAGTTTAAAACCAGCAACAACTTAAAGCTATGCCTGTGTCTGAGATCAAATAGAATAAAATAATTGAATATCCTGAATGCAAGTGAAATAGAAATTCCTTGACTCCAGTGCATTACAATGTTCTCACCTCTGCTTAGAAACGAAGAAGGTGAATGATGTAAATTCATGTCCCCTGCCCTGTGGGTAGGTTTTAACATCTCTGTCAGTGTAAGTCCTAGACATAGGTTCTTTAAAGTTTCCCAGATGATTCTAATGTGAAGCCACAGTTGAGAACAATTGTACCGGAAGGTGGTAGTCCACCTGGGGGCTGCTCCCTCAACTGCAGCCAGCTGGCTGCCCCACCCTGAGAGATTTTAAGCAGCTCCCCAGGTGACTCTGAAGTGCAGCTAGGCTTGACAGCCTCCTTCCTACTGGGTATAGCAGATTTCCAGCACATCAAAGAGTGACCAGACGTTTGCTGAGGGTTACAGGTAACCAAATTTACATGAGTCCCATGGGTAAGTAGAAGGACAGTTTAGACCCCTTGTAGTGACTGCAATGCTTAAGGTCATCCTTTCATCGATACATTCTTCTCCATATCAAATTACCTGGCAAGCTGAATTCTCAACCAGAAGGTAGCTTGGTGAGCAAAGAATGCATAGAATCTGAGTAAGAAAAGTAAAATCATTCGAGTGGTAGAGATGGTTTGCCTCCAATTTTGGCAAACATCTAGTCGTCAATCTATCCAGCTCGCTTCATGCTAGAGACCAGGTTGGTTGGTGTTTAAAGTAACGCTATGTAAACTTTGGCAAAATTAACCTGAACTTCTTAAGTTGTGTATGTATATGTCTATACCTGGTATATGTATATAGTTGTATATGTATATACCTATACCTATACCTAGTTGACTAGTTGCATAGGGAATAAAATAAATAATTTTTCGGTGTTGATATCCTCATTCTATTAACCAGTGATATCTGTAGTGTTGATGTCACTGATGCTTTGGGCCATGTGTTGCCTTCTCTTAGGGTGTTGCTGGTCAGGCCACCTCTCCTAGGAATGCCCAGACCTCTGCAGCCAGCCTGAGTTGACTTCACTCTACCATACCACACTCCACCTTCCAGATCAGTCTTCCTACCTCCCCCACTGCCTTAGCCTTGTCCCCAGACGGGCTGTTGCTTTTAATCCTGTATTTACGACTTACTGCTCCCCAGCCAAACTGGGAGCCGAATTTGATGTTTGTCTTCACTCCCATTATTCTCCTCTTTTAGGGGTTCCTTCCACTCTCCTTTTTGTTAACTCAAACCTCAACCCCTATCACTCCCCACCTAAGTTCCCACCTCTGGAGCTCTTTCTGATTCCCAGTCCTTTACGCTCTGAATTCCAACTGTACTCACTTTCTACACCTCTTATATCTGGCACTTGGTGCGTGATTTGATGATTTACATTTCTTCCTGTTGTCCTAATTTTGCAACTAGATTATAAGCTGCTCAATAAGTAGTACTATGTCTTGTGACTCCTTAATTCCAGCACTTAGCACGACACCATGCAGACAAAATGTTCAAGGTTTGTTCATCAAGAGAAAAATAATGCCAGGTATATAGTAAATTTGTGCACATAGTAATATATTTTGTTTCTTTTTGAGACAAGGTCTCGCTCTGTCACCCAGACTAGAGTGCAGTGGTGTGATCATACCTTATTGCAGCCTCCAACTCCTGAGCTCACGTGGTCTTCCTAACTTAGCCTCTTTAGTAACTGGGACCACAAGCATGTGCCACCATGCCTGGCTTATTTTTATATATATTTTTTGTAGAGACAGTGTCTCCCTATGTTGCCCAGGCTGGTCTCAAACCCCTGACCTTGAGCAATCAATCCTCTTGTCTCATCCTCCCAAAATTCTGGGATTACAAGTGTGATCCTCTACACCCAGCCTCCCACAGTAATCTATATATAAGCTTATACATGAAACTTTATTTAAACATTTTTAAATTATTTTTAAGGTAATAAAACTTTTGTTCAGAGGTGTCTTATTTCTGAATAATATAACTTGCATAAATTATAGTATTTAATATTCATTACCTGATGAGATAGACACTGTTGTGGGCCCTACTTCATAGATGAAGAAACTGAGACTTAATGAGAATGTGACTCAGGCTGTGGTCTCTGCCATATGGGAGAGCCAGAATCAGAGCCTCGTGTTAAGTTCCACACTTATAGTGTTAGCATACCACCACATTTTCACTCTAATATGCTCGCTCCTAAAACCCATAGTTGTTAGTTGAAAGTAGTAAGATTTATAGTCACACTCAGTGAAATTTGTTATTTGGAAATCAGTATTGTGATTAAGCTGTTATAAATCCAGTTAAATGCATGTACTTTAATATCTTTTTAAAAATCTTGTTTAGTGACCAGTATGCAATATTTTACACTCTCTCTCCCTAGGTTTATTCTTACTCAATTGAGCTTTGCATTGCAGTTGATTGCTATAGATCAGTGTTCTGCAAACTCCAGTTTGTGATTTATTAGAGGGTTGTGAAATCGATTTTGTGGCTTATGTCCAGTTTTTTAAAAGTGAAGTAGAATAGGATAGAAAATATCAGAGTGAATCACAAGTAGTAAGGATAGATATTCTTTCATGAAAGTTTAATTTCAGTGTGTGTGCGTGTGTGTGTGTGCTGCATCAGGATGTGTAATACATTCCTTTGTAAGGATCATGGTGAAAATGTTTAAAAGCTACTACCATAGACAGAAGTACAAATCGGTTCTCAATATCTGATTCTTATTCTATAGATTTTTCCAAGCTTCAGTTAATCTCAGATTAGCTCAGTGGTTCTTCAGTATAAACATACCTTGGAATAACCTGTGGTGCTTTTCAAAATGCAGATTCCTTTAACCCAGGCTCAGCAATCCTGAATCAATGGGCCTGAGATGAAGCCTGGGAACCATCACTGAACTAGTTCCACATATGAAGCTGATGTGGGTGGTTAATGGAACTTACTGTAAGAAATACTGCTTTAGGTGCTTGCTTGGAGCTATGTAATAGGAAATTTTTTGTTGTTGTTGTTTCGGTTTTTTGAGACGGAGTCTCACTCTTTTGCCAGGCTGGATTGCAGTGGGACAATCTTAGCTCACTGCAACCTCTGCCACTTGGGTTCAAGCGATTCTCCTACCTCAGCCTCCCAAGTAGCTGGGACTATAGGTGCGTGCAACCACACCCAGCTAGTTTTTGTACTTTTAATAGAGATGGGGTTTCACCTTGTTGGCCAGGATGGTCCCGATCTCTTGACCTCGTGATCCACCTGCCTTGGCCTCCCAAAGTCCTGGGATTACAGGTGTGAGCCACCGTGCCCGGCCGAAAAAATTTTTTTAATGTAACTGGTAGATGAATTGACATTTACTACATTGTAAGTTGACATTTACTACATTGCAAGTTCATCTTTGCCCAGTCACAAGGACATGAAAGCATCCTTCAGAGGAATCATCTCTGAGATTGAGATGCTAGAAATGAGGCACCGCCCTGCCAAAGAGTGTATGTGATGCTAGGAGAGGGTTGTTGTCATTATCAGGGACCTACCTTGCCAGTGGTTGTGTCAGCATTTCACACCTCTTTGAAATGATTTGACAGATACCTCCAGGAAGATTTTATCTGGGGAAAATGGTTTATTCCAGGATTTTTGTTTGTTCATTTTCAGAAATTTGAGAAGCATTGTTGATTTGCTTTTGTTTTTTTTCTTAAACAAGGATTTTTAGATAACCATCTCATTTCCTAAAATGAAATAAGCTGCATAGTAGATCCCTCCCAAGCAGATAATTAGTCTCAGACCCTGGGAAACAGGGGCAGGGAGTTGTACCTTGCAGATGACGGCAGTATCTCAGGCCTCTGACCATCTCACCTGGCATTTGCCAGAGGCTGAGCTAAGCATGAT
This sequence comes from Macaca mulatta, assembly GCF_049350105.2. Classification (NCBI taxonomy): domain Eukaryota; kingdom Metazoa; phylum Chordata; class Mammalia; order Primates; family Cercopithecidae; genus Macaca; species Macaca mulatta. The sequence continues at coordinate 21,080,273 of NC_133413.1, read as the reverse complement.
TCTGCTTGGTGTGCCAACTCTTTATGGAGATGTGCCTGCATTCTGAATTGTTTACTGGGGATTTGAATACGCCATATAAATTATGTTGTTGTAAACATGTTAATTTCCTGAGTATGATTATTATATTTTTCTAATGAACCAGAAAAGTATCTTGCTTCTTGGGAGATACATGTCTTCAAAGGTGAAGTTGCCTTGATGTCTGAAACTAACTCAAATGCTTCAGAGAGAGAAAAAAAGCAAATATGGCAAAATGTTAACACTTAGTGAATCTAGCCAAGGATGTGTGGGCACTTATTATACTATTCTTATGGCTTTTCTGAAGGTTTAGAATTTCTCCAGATAAAAATGTGGAGAAGATATATTGTGAAAAACAATGAAATGATATTAGTACATGCAGTGGAATAGAATGCAATGTTTAAAAAAAGAGTCAGAGCAGTGAAAATGGAGTAAAGACCTATGCAAATACTCCTCTCCACAGAAGCAGTAAGAAATTGGAAAAAAATAGAATCACTTTTCTCAGAACTCTAGAAATTAACCAAAGTTTCCAACAATCTGGAGAGCATTTATCCAAGAAACATGGATGAATTTTGGTGTGAAAGGGAGCTTTGTGGAGGTTTAACTTGCCCTATTCCCATCCCCAACTCCAGCTCTCTGGTAACCTGGAAATCCAACAACCCACAAGCACAGTGATCACCACAGCCTGGCAGCCAGTGGTGGAACAAAATGGGGTTAGAGATCCTTTAAAGCAGGGCTGTCCAATGTTTTGACTTCTCTGGGCCACATTGAAAGAATTGTGTTGGGCCACACGTAAAATATACTAAAACTAATGATACCTGAAGAGCTAAAAATAAAATATAATGTTTAAGGAAAGTTTATGAAGTTGTGTTGGGCTGCATTCAAAGCCGTCCTGGGCCACATGGGTTGGACAAGCTTGCTTTAAAGCATCACAACTGGAGAGTTGTCATTATTTGAACTGTCTGGAGGTTCCTTGGAAGACACCACTCACAAGATTGTCTTTTTGTGACCTGACTCAGAGCTCTTCCAATGCAGAAAGTATTTTCTTCGGGGAGAGCATTTGTCTAAAGCAATTATAGGAAGTGTTTAACTTTGTGGCTGCCTGAGACAGTAGTTAAGAGCTGGGGCAAACAATAGACTAATCAAAAAGCTTAAAAGGAAAGTCTGGGAGATTAGATATTCATAGGGCCTTTGGAAAGCTCCAGCACATTCCCAAAAACCTAAGGACCATGTATATCTCTAGGGCTATGCTCCTACTTAAAACCCAAGTATGTCCTAAGCTTCCACTTGTGGCTGACCTTCAGTCTCTGTGGAAGCAAGAAGTAAAGGATAAATAAGTCACTGACTGCCTGGCTGAGTGTTGAAGGTGTATCCCAATAAGCAAACAGAATACCTCAGCAAAATCAGAGAGACTTACTGGTTCCAGCCATTTAAGGAAATTGTTGTCCACTCATTAGCTGACCATTAAGTGGTCACACAACAAAGAACTGAGACTTTATAGAATTAATTCAAAAAAGTCACTAAACGAACAACAACAAACCTGGGGGAAGGAGGAGATTCTAATTTCTAGGCTTGCCATAATACATTTTTTAAAATGTTCAATTGTTAGCAAAAATTATGAGGCATGTGAAGAAACTAAGGCTCATGCACAAGAAGTAAAACATCGGTCTTTAGAACTTGTCCTTGTGGAAGCTCAGATGTTTGACTTAATAGACAAAAATTTTTAATCAGTTGTATTAAGTATGTTCACAAAAGTAAAAGAAATCACATTTAAAGAACCGAAGTATATGAAAAACATGTTATACTAAGTAGAGGATATCAACAAGGAAGTAGAAACTATTTAAAAGAACCAAATAGAAATCCTAGTGTTGAAAAATACAATAACAAAAATGAAAAATTAATAAGGAAGAGGAGGCTTAACAGCAGGTTTGAAGAAGCAGAAGAAATAATTGGCAAACTTCAAGATAAGCCAACTGCAATGACTCAGTCTCCGAAGAAACAGAAAAAGGAATGAAGAAAATGAAGAAACCTGAGATTCATGGGATACTATCAAGCATATAAACATATGAATAACGGGAGTCAAGAATGGGATAGAGAAGGGGGCATAAAAATATTTGAAGAAATAATGGCCAAAAATTTCTCAAATTTGATGGAAAACATTAATCTACATATTTAATAATCTTAACTCCAAATAGAATAAATTCAAATAAATCCACATTAAACTTATAATCACATTTTTGAAATTCAAAGACAGAGAAAGAGAAGCAACTCATCCAATACAATGGATCCTTGATAAGATTAGTAGCTGAATTCTCATCAGAAACAATGGAGGCCAGAAAGTGGGATGACATATTCAACATGAGAAAAATACTTCAACTAATAATTCTGTTATCAGCAAAACTATTCCATACAAATGAAGGCAAAATTAGGACATTCCCAGATAAACAAATGAAGAGACTAAATCACTAATAAACATGCCGTGTATGAAATACTAAGAGGAGTCCTTGGGGCGGACATGAAAGAACACTAGACAAATCCACTTGAAGACATTAAGATTGCCATTGAAGTAACTATATAGGCAAATATAAAAGACAGTATAAATGTGTTTTTGTTTGTGACTCTTTTTTTGTGCTGATTTAAAAGACAGCTGCATACAAAAAAATTATAAATCTGTGTTGATGGGCACACAGTGCACAAAGATGTAATATTAATACAATAACAGCACAAGAATGGAGAGGGAACAAAGGAATAGAAAATCTGACTGGACTTGTAACAAGCAAATGGATTGATTTAATTTAAAAAAAAAAACTCTCCACAGAGAAAAGCCCAGGCTTCACTGCTGATTTCTACCAAGTGTCTAAAGAATTAGCACTAGTGTGTCAAAAACTCTTTCAAAAAAAATTAGAAGAGGAGAGAACACTTTCCAACGTATTTTTTGAGGCCAGCATTACCCTTATAACCTAACTAGACAAAGACAGAACAAGGAAAGAAAACTATAGACCAGTATCCCTATGAATATAAATGCAAAACCCTCAACGAAACACTAGCAAACTGAATCCAACAACATAAAAAAAATTATATGCTATTACTGTGATTTTTTCTCAAGAATGCAAGGTTGGCTCAATATACAAAAATCAATGAAATATGCCATATTAATAGACTCAAGGGCAAAAATCACATGACCATCTCAATATGCATAGGAAAAGCATTTGTTAAAAATCTAACATCCTTTTATGATAAAAATCCTCAAACTAGGACTAGAAGAGAAACTTTAACCTGATAAAGGACACATACAAAAAAAACCATCTATGAAAAACATCATACTTAATGGTGAAATACTGAATGTTCTCCCCATAAGATCAAGAACAAGACAAAGGTGTCTGCTTTCACTACTATTCAATATTGTACTGGGTGTTCTAGCCAGGACAGTTGGATAAGAAAAAGAAATAACAGTCATCCACATTGGAAAGGAAAAAGTAAATGCTATTCACAGATGATATAATCTTCTATATAGAAAATTACAAGGCATCCACAAAACTATTAGAGCTAATAACAAATTCAGTAAAGTTGTGAGGTACAATATCAATATACAAAGGTTAATTTTATTTCTACACATGAGTGATAAGCAATCTGAAAATGAAATTAAGAAAACAATTTTCATAGTAATATAAAAAAGGTTTAAAAACATAGAAATGAACGTAACCAAAAAGTGCAAGAATTTTATGCTGAAAACTACAACACAACTTTGAAAGGAATTAAAGAAGGCCTAAATAAATGGAAAGATATCTCATGTTCATTAATATTCTTCAGATGACAGTACTCATTCAATTGATCTGTAGTTTCAGTACAATCCCTATTAAAATCCAAGATGACTTTCTTTGTAGAAATGGACAAGCTGATTCTAAAATTCACATGGAAATGCAAGGGCCCAAGATAACCAGAACAATCTTAAGAGAACAAAATTGGAGGACTCATACTCTCAATTTCAAAACTTACTATAAAATTACAGTATTAAGACTTTGCTACTGATATAAAAATATACATATAGATCAATGGATGGAAAGCAGAGTTCAGAAATAAACCTATACATTTATGGTCATTTGATTTTTAACAAGGGTGCCAGACCATCATATGGGGGAAAGAATCATCTTTTTAAGAATGGTTTTGGGGTTACTGGATATTTATGTGCAGAGAATGAAAGTTGCTTTCTGTATTTGATAGGTATACATCCACCATATATACAAAACTTGAGGTCAAAATGGATCAAAGACTTAAATAATTATCAAAGTTCTAGGAGAAAACATAGGTGTAAGTCTTCATGACCTTGAATTAGGCAGTGATTTCTTAGATGTGACTTTTAAACCCTAGTAACTAGAGAATAAGCAGATAAATTGAACTTTATCAAAATTAAAAACTTTTATGCTACCATAAAAGTGAAAAGACAGCTTATATAATGGGATAAAATATTTACAAATTGTAATCTCATAAGGGTCTATATTCAATAACTAGAGAGAGAATTTAACAGTAAAAAGACAAATAACCCAATTTAAAAATGAACAAAAGACTTGGATGTACATTTCTCCAAAGATGATACACAAGTGGCCAATAAGCATAGGACAAGATGGTCAACATCATTAGTCACTAGAAAAACGCAAATCAAACCTACAATGCAAACCACACCCACCGGGATGGCTGTAATCCACAAGTCAATCACAAGTGTCTCTGAGGAGGCAGAGAAATTGGAACTCTTGTCTATTGCTTTTGCAAATGAAAAATGGGATAGCCACTGTGGAAAACAGTGTGGCAGTTCCTTACATGGTTAATCATAGTATTATTATCTGACCCAGCAGTTCTAGTCCCAGCTATATACCCAAAAGAACAGAAAATAAGTATTGAAACAAATAACTGTACATGAATGTTCCTAGCTGCATTATTCACAATATCCAAAAGGTAGAAACAACTCAAATATCCACCAGCTGATGATTGAAAAGCAAAATATGACATAGTCATACAATGGAATATTATTCAGGCATAAAGAGAGTGAAGTACTAATGTATGCTACAATGGGATGAACCTTAAAAACATTATGATAAATGAAACTAGCCAGGTATAAAAGGTCAGTAATGGCCAGATGCAGTGGCTCATGCCTGTAATCCCAGCCCTTTGGGAGGCCGAGGCAGGCAGATCACCTGAGGTCAAGAGTTTGAGACCAGCCTGGCCAACATGGTGAAACCCCGTATCTACTGAAAATATAAAAATTAGCTGGGTGTGGTGGCTCACACCTGTAATCCCAGGTACTTGGGAGGCTGAGGCAGGAGAATCGCTTGAAACCGGGAGGTGGAGGTTGCAGTGAGCCAAGATTGCACCACTGTACTCCAGCCTGGGTGACAGAGTGAGACTTTGTCTCAAAAGAAAAACAACAACAAAAAAAGTTGATAATGTATAATCCCATTTATAAGAAATATTCTTTATACATAAATTCATGAAGACAGAAGGTAGATTAACAGTTGCCAGGGGCTGGGGATATGAGGGGATTGGAAGTGACTGTTTCATGGGGATAGGATTTCCTTTTGGGGTGATGAAAACGTTTTGTAACTAGAAAGAGGTGATGGTTTACAGCATTGTGAATGTACTAAATGACACTGATTTATACACTTTAATATTTTATGTTGTGTGAATTTTAACTCAATAAAAAGTATACATATAAATACACATGCATGCATACACACACACACACACACACACATACACACACATCATGTCTTAAATTAGAAGGGTGTTTTGTCCTAATCAATGTCTCACACGCCTTGTGACCTCTGCAGAGCCAGGCATACTTTTCCTCTGTGGAACGAAATTGAACATGCTGCTGTATATTAGTTTATTTAAGACATAAAAGAAGCATTGTACTTAATGATGTAAAAGCGCAGTATCCACTATTTACCAGTCCCTATGTAGGGCAGCTTGCTCCAGGCTTTTTGAGGAAAGTCTCTGATATGGTTTGGTTGTGTCCCCACCCAAGTCTCATCTTGAATTGTAGCTCCCATAATTCCCACGTGTTGTAGGAGGTACCTGGTGAGAGAGAATTTAATCATGGGGGCATTTTCCCCCACACTGTTCTCATGGTGGTGAATAAGTCTCATGAGATCTGATGGTTTTACAAGGGGAAACCTCTTTTGCTTGGTTCTCATTCCTTCTCATCTGCTGCCATGTAAGACATGACTTTGCTCCTCCTTTGCCTTCCACCATGATTGTGAGGCTTCCCCAGCCACATGGAACTGTGAGGCAGTTAACTTCTTTCCTTTAGAAATTACCCAGTCTTGGATATGTCTTTATTATCAGTGTGAAAACAGTCTAATACAGACTCCGATGCTAGTGTACGTTTGGGTGTTGTGTGGGAAACAAAGGGATGCATGCCTCAGGGTGCAGGGCAAGACAGGAGCTAGGAATTATCCATCCAGACTTTACAGAGCAAGGAGAAACGGCACATGCAATGAGCTAAGTCTGAGGATGGAGGCCACCTGCAGGGGATCCACAGGAGAAGGAGCAAGGATTGTGCCCTCATAAGGTAGCAGCCTCGAGCCTCTACCCAGGTTCTCTATGTGTGTTGTCCTACACCTACGATGAGACTGCTTTCCTCACCTGGGGCACAGGGGGATTCACTGATTAGGGAGGAGGCTTCCCTTCTACACTTGCCTTGTGCGCAGTCACTCACACTTCCCTGTGGCAAAGGTGCAAGAGGACTTAATATAGTGTTCAGATTGCCACCCCCGAATTTTCTTTTCTTTCTTTTTTTTTGAGATAGAGTCTTGCTGTGTCGCCCAGGCTGGAGTGCAGTGGCACAATCTCAGCTCACTGCAAGCTTCGCCCCCTGGGTTCACGCCATTCTCCTGCCTCACCCTCCCAAGTAGCTAGGACTACAGGCGCCCACCACCACATCCGGCTAATTTTTTGTATTTTTAGTAGAAATGGGGTTTCACCATGTTAGCCAGGATGGCCTCGATCTCCTGACCTCATGATCTACCCGCCTCGGCCTCCCAAAGTGCTGGGATTACAGGCGTCAGCCACTGTGCCCGGCTGCCACCCCCTATTTTTCTAAGGAAACTCCATGCTGGAGGCCTCATGTCAGATGTTTAAATCTCACCATTTTTCTGTGCATCAGAAAATTTGTTTGGTACCTGCTAAAGCTGGCTTTGATTTCTCGATTTAAAACACAAGCAAACAAAACAAAATTATATGCATTCAGTGAGAAAGAAAAGACAATCTGAGGATGTAGCCTGGAAGATGGTGAATACTCATCAGCTGATGCCTGCATTGTGACCATTCTGAGACTCAGAGACATTCATTTGCTCTTCTTAATGAACTGTGCCTCATGCTGACATGAAGTTTTAGAACCAAAGGAAAGGCAAAAATGAAGTTCCTAAAGAAACTTGCTAAAACAGGCTTAAAGAAGCTCAGAATCTAGGCAATTCTAAATCAATCATTTAAAGTGCCTACTGTGAAAAATTGGATAACATGTTCAGCTCTAAATTCTTCACTGTATTCCAATATCTTCAAGAAGTAGAATTCATAAGTGATTTCAGTATTTAGAGCTGTGAGATTTAAAATCATACATTGGATATAATACTAGTTTTCTATGTAAATTTTTAAAGATTTTTTTAAATGAAGGGCTATTGTGAGAAGCGTTACTTTAAGCGACTATCCTTGCAGTTGTGAGGAAAAGTCTATATTAGAGTAAATCATACTAGACAGGAAGATCTATCGTTTTTAATCCAGCAACTCTGGGAAATGCAAGTCAATTAGGGAAATTAAATCTCCGGTACAAACAGTAGCTTTCTCAGGTCATTATAACCTCTATTAAAATGAGTTTGTGTAACTTAGAGGAGTCTCCATGCACCAGATTTATTATACAAAAACAGGAATTGAGTGGGAAATGGAAGAGTTTTGTCAGTTGATAATACAATTCAAGAAAAGAAGAAATAATTATGAGCAAATTATGTGATCTTAGAGGAGCTGCACGTTCAGTTTCATAACAGGAAATCATGTAATATAAAAGGTAGTGCCCCCATCCTACCATGTTGAATGCACATTTCTTTGCCATTACTGTAGGGCAACACTAAACATTATATTTCTTTGTATGAGTAACTTCAGTAGTTTGAACCATATTGCATTGTCTTTTTCTCATGTCTTTTCTGTTATTTACATATTTTTCATCTTCTTAAAAGCTTGGATTTGTGCCTGTCCTTCAGAATCCATTGGTCACAGCCTCTTTCTGATGTTGGAGGTGGGTATATACACAACGGAGGGGTTTCTCTGGTGCCCATCTGAGTGGGCTGAGCTTTCTTTGACAGGGAGGCATCTCCATGCAGCACCCCCCTTCAGATCTTCAGGACAAATCTGAAACGTGCCTGTGTTTTCCATTTATTCAGCTCTTGATTCGTGCAGTGTATGTTGGTCACCCTGTGTGTGCTGTTTATTGCACGGTGCTGGATAATCTCCGAAGGCAGGAAAAAAGTAAGGCAATTGCTGTCCTTGAAGGGTGTGGAGTCTGCTAGAGCAGCTCATACAGACCTGTGCAAGCAAAGGCACTTGAAGGCACCAGGACACAGGGACAAAGGCAGGACTGAGTCAAATGTTGGGAGCTCAGAGTGTGCACTACGAGTTTGTGGCGAGGCACAGGAGGGGCGGTGATGCTCGACATGGGCCTTAACGACAGTGATGTTCGCAGGAGTAGATGCAGAACACGCGTTTGGGGAAGAGAACAGTGAGAAGATAGGAGGCCCCAGCCATGCCCATACCTTGGTGAGTTGTCTGTTCTATAAACCAAAAAGGGACTGAGGGAAGGCTCAGTCTATCCGAGTGTTATTTAGCCAAGGTTGAGGATGCGCCTAGGAAAATCACAAGCCACAGGAGCATCTGCAACCTCTGCATTTTTCCAAAGAGGGTTTTGTCCACTTGGGTATTTAAAGGGGAAAGAACTATGAGGAGGAGGAACAAATGGATGGAGAGCAGGCAGTGAGGTTGATGCTTCCACTCTTGTGAGGCTCTGATTAGCCTCAGTACTTCTCTGTTTTACATGTGAAAAGGGGGAACAGAGGAACAAATGGATTCTGCATTGCCTCATGCTCAGTAAATCTACAAAATGAACACACGTGAAAGGACGGAGTCAAGAAAATGAGACTGTGACACGGGGTTATGAAGTTACAGCTTCTGTCAGTGAACAGCAGGAAAATAGTTTTTGTGTTTCTTTGTGTTTTTGAGATGGAATGTGGCTCTTTTGCCCAGGTTAGGGTGAAATGGCATGATCTCAGCTCACAGCAACCTCCATTTCCCAGATTCAAGCAATTATCCTGCCTCAGCCTCCCGAGTGGTGGGGATTACAGGTGCCTACCACCACGCCTGGCTAATTTTGTATTTCTGATAGAGATGGGGTTTCACCATGTTGGTCAGGCTGGTCTCGAACTCCTGATCTCAAGTGATCTGCCCGTCTCGGCCTCCTAAAGTGCTAGAATTACAAGCATGAGCCACTGCGCCTGGCTAGGAGAACAGTCTTGGTGACTCAGTTCTCAAGCTTAATTTTCACTTTTTCATGGTGAGTTTGGGGTCCTGAGATGATATTTTTGTTTCACAATCGTAACCATCTACTCCCGGCTGGTCACTTGAGGGGGAAGCAGGAGAGAGGATAAAGTAGCATGCCTGCCTGGGAACCACTGTAGTCTGCATTTGGGGGCTGTAGCCTCATGGCCATGGTGTGGACCTTCCCCAGCCACACCATCACACTACATAGGGCACATCAGTGATTAGAGTTGAAATGTTCCATTGTGTTTGAATGGCTCTGCTGCCTTTTAATGCACTGTTAAGCAAGGGGCACTCTAGTCTAGTAATGGAGTCCCTGCCCAATGAGCACTGTTTCAAAATGAGGATATGGTGCATTGATAAGGGGCTGACTACTTGTAGAACCCAATTCCTCTTCATCTTGTCATATCCTGTTTTGGAGCCCACATGGCCGGTACTGATAAGTTTCAGATGAGGAGGCTGCCCCACTTCTAGACCCAGGAGGTTTGGCAAAGACAGGAAGTTGTCTTGATTGTTTTCATAGTTTTTCCAGCTCAGTCCTCTTTCTTGGCAGAGGGCGCTTGGTGATTATCAGAGGCTCTTCCTGATGGCAAGAGAGGACATGGAGGGGTTCTTTCAGATCACTGGCTTATTGGAAAAAAGCCTTGGGTTGAGGAATCCGGAAGGAAAGTGGTACCATGATTCATCATCAGACGGACCCCTAGCTGAGCATAATGACCTGGCAGCCACCCTGGGAAGCACGGATGGATGACAGAGTTAGCGCTCTGGGCCCTCTCCAGTGTCTGTGACTGCCTGATGGTGCTTCCCAAGCCAGCAGTGACTCTGTCCCCGCCCTGCCTTCTGTGCACACTCATGTTCAGCTCTCTCATCAGAGCCTGGTAAGTGGTCAGGGCTTCAGAGCAGCTCTAACATGGACCCATACTGCTAGGCCAGCAATGTTGCCTTCTGGCCAGTGTTGATCAGGGTGGATGAAATACCCAAGCAAAGCTAGATCAGGGCAGATCTCCCTGCGTGGGGCAGGGAGAACAGGCGAGCAGAGGTGTCTGGTGCTGTGTGTGTGTGTGTGCCGGCCCCTGTATGGTCCACATGGAAACAGTGCGTGGACAGAGCTGGGTACCACTTCCCAGGGCTTTCTGTGCAGCCTGTGGACACACAAAGTGAATTTGAAATGCATATTCAGATTGGGTATCGCCATGGATATAACATGCATTGTCTTACCCTTGTAGGAAGGTTGCACGAAGAGAAAGGAAACAAATTGCCTTTTGCATTAGGCTATATAAAGCATTCCCCAGCATCCATTTGCCTGAATTTTCTTTCTCTAGAAGCAACACATCATGGAAGCATAGGGATTTATGTTTTAAGACTTACAAAAAAAAGTTCTTCCAAATGAAGGTCATGTCAAACACTAGGTACCATGAGTTCTTCCCACCCCTTTTCCCATGACTTTGACAGGAAGCCCATCCTGTACCCAGTCTTCTGTTGCAGCAGAGGAGGGAACAGCATTTATTAGCAACAGCTCAAGCCAGGGTTAGGGGATTCATGCACAGAATAAACTAGATTAACGTGCATTGTGTAAGCATGCACACCACCTAATTACCACTCTCTCCTCTAAATTTGTAGCACTATCTCTACCGTTCACTCGGCAATTAATCAGTCACCCGTAGACTCATCATTTCTTTGATGCTGTTACCTCAGTTTCTAACGCTCTCTTGTATTATTTAATTGCTCAACATGATTTAACTTTTGTAAATACTTGACCGATCTATACAAATGGACTGTAACCTGTTCAAGGGGGAGATTCTTGATGTCGCAGCTCATTTAATGCAGCCTATTAAGAACCTATATTCTTCTTCCCTTGGCAAAAGCACTTGCTATTGTTCAGGTATTTTTATAGTTGAACTCCCATATAGTAGATCCTGGAAACCCTCATGGAGAAGGTACCTGAATTATGAGTCAGGTACAACCTGAGTGAGGAAGGACTTGCTCATACATTGTGTTTGTACTCTGAAAGTTAGAAGATATCTCTGTATAATGGGGAGGAGGAGGTCCCAAAGATGAAAACCTGGAAACAACGAAGAAGGAGACTGACTACTGGCTGTATATATTAAATACACAGAAAATTAAAGCAAGGTGGACTCCAGGATGAGATGCCTTTAGATGAACAGGTAAAAATCCAGGCATCTCCCATGGGTAAAACTTTCCTGGAAACTGACCAAACCAGGAAGGGAGAAATGGGTTGTCCTGACTTACAGGACCTGGGGCTGCAGACACCTCTAAGACACATGAAGGTGCTTGCAGTGACCTCACACCATCTGAATGTCTTTGGAGACGGGAGGATAGCGCTGTCCTTGACTAGTGCCATACCTAATACTGAAAAGGTTTTGGAGCATAACTTCAATGCAACACATGGAAAATGTGCACTGGGGGCACCCACCCAGATAAAAGACTCAAGATAAAGTTCTGAAAGAGGAGAATCGCTGCAAATGTGGAGTGGTGCTGAAGTGAATGCGGGATCATAGGAAAAGACAGTCTTGGCCAGGTGTGGTGTCTCATGCCTGTAATCCTAGCACTTGGGGAGGCTGAGGCAAGAGGACTGCATGAAGCCAAGAGTTGGGCAACAAAATGAGACTCTGTCTCTATAAAAAAAAATTTAAGAATTAGCTGGGCATGGTGGCCTGCACCTGTAGTCCCAGCTACTTGGGAGGCTGAGAGAGGAGGATTGCTTGAGCCCAGGAGTTTGAGGCTATAGTGAGCTATGATCATGCCACTGCACTCCAGCCTGGGTGACAGAGCAAGTTCCTGTCTCTAAAACAAAAAGTGTATTACATACAAGTATATATAATGTACATATGCAAAGTAAATTGTTTTAACCAAAGAAGAATAGCATCTTAGCCTGTAATAGGGTATTTGAGCTCTATAACCACTGGATTTTGTACCTGGAAACAGAGACGAAAGGGGTAGAGTGACTTGTCTCAAATCCATCAGAGACACAGCTAGGTTTAGAATCATTCGTACATTCATGCAGTCATTCTAAAACATCTGTTGAACACCTAGGAGGGACCCAGGCATGGTTTTAGCCCTGGATCCAGGTTTCCAGACTCCTAGACCAGTGCTCTACCCATCATAAGGCCTCCTACCTTGATCTAAATCTGAAAGGCATGTTTGGCATCAAACTCCAACATGGGCCCACTGATCCCTAAGATAAAAAACCAAGCTCACTCCAAGATCCAAAAGAAGAAGGTGAGTCAAGGAGGGAGTGGCAGAACCAGTTTTACTGATTCAATTCCAGATACAAACACAACTTAGCATTTTAAAAGTTTATGACTCTATATTTGTGTGGCCTTTACCCAAGATAGGTACTTGAAATGCAAACTTTACAAATTAGAAATGAGTTTCTGTACCTTTTGGAAAGAAAGAGTAGAGAGAAGTTGGGGCATGGGGATAGGCCAGGTAGCTGGCACGACGGGGAGTATGAGAGGAGAGGAAGCCATTAGGAAAAGAAGGATATTGTTGACACAAAAAGGGATTTGCTAGGCTGAAAGAGGACTGAAGGTGGTTCTCTAGTATTTTCTGGTAGAAGACAACACCTGTCCCACTGGGCATGGAATGAATTCGTGGAATGTTAGCTCAAGACGTGCCCCGTTTCAGAAGGTTCTGCTGTCCCTGGGAAAGAACGAATGCAAGAAACATCCTAGCTTCATGGCCTGGGGCCTGGTAATCCTTGCCCATGCTAATCACAGCAATAGCTGAAGCATACAGAGTGCTGTATCCTCTTGGCACTGTTTATCTCACTAATAACCCTGTGGGATAGTGAGGGAAGATATTACTACACCTATTTGGCAGATGAGGCAACTGAGGTTCAGGAAGATTCATGGGCTGGCCTAGATCACAGAGCTGCCTACAGGAGAGCCAGGCCTGAGACTGTCCTCTTCTACTAACTGCAAGTTGGTCATTTTTCCTGCCATGCTGTGCTGCTTTACCTGAGGATGGGGAAGGAGTCCAGGTTTAAATCTCTTTGGGGGAAAGAGTCACATCAAGAACATGTTGCCTGGCTCCTGGATTTGAATGCAGATGAAAAGATGCTAAGTGGGGCCACTGCAATGTGATCTTATTTCCTTGGCTCAGTGGCTTCATTCGGTTGGCTCAGGATGCACAAAGATTTTCCTGGATTGTGTTTCTAGTCTTCCCTGGTTCAAGTTTTCTCCATGACAAAGAATAGTCATTAGTGATGACAGTGCTGTTTTCAGTATGGGGAAGCTGCCAGAGAAACAAGAAATTGGTGTTAAAACTCCACTCGGTGTTCTTGGTACCTTGATCCCAGTGAGTATCCAGTGAGTCTGGGCCGTTCACTAACTGCTTGGGGAGTCCCAGTGCCCTCAGGTTACAAAAGAAATGGGTCAAGAGGTGGATGGGCCCTGATCACATATTTTCTCTGGGGATGCTGCCAACATGTGGGCATGTGAGTGATAGTACCTGGTCTTGCCTTTCAGAGCTGCCAACTTCAGGAACTTTACCTTCATCCAGCTGAATGGAGAATTCTCTCGGGGAAAGGGACTTGATGTTGGAGCCCGCTTCTGGAAGGGAAGCAACGTCCTTCTCTTTTTCTGTGATGTTGACATCTACTTCACGTCTGAATTCCTCAATACGTGTAGGCTGAATACACAGCCAGGTATGGATCCTCTCTCTGTCACACTCAGGTGGCACCCAGCCCTCTCGGGCCCATGTGTCGTCACTTCGTGGGTCAGTCACTCTGATGTCCTGCTTCTGAATTAGTCTGTTCTACCCCAATAGCAAAGAAAAGGAAAACCATCTGTATCGGTCCGTTCTCACGCTGCTAATAAAGACACACCCAAGACTCGGTAATTCATAAAGGAAAGAGGTTTAATGGACTCATAGTTCTACATGGCTGGGGAGTTCTCACAATCATGGCGGAAGGTGAAGAAGGAGCAAAGGGAAGTCTGTCATGGCGGCAGGCAAGAGAGCGTGTGCTGGGGAACTCCCATGTATAAAACCATCAAATCTCTTGAGACTTATTTACTATCATGAGAATAGCATGGGAAAATCCACCCCCATCATTCAGTTACCTCCCACCAGGTCCCTCCCAGGACATCTGGGGATTATGGGAGCCACAATTCAAGATGAGATTTGGGTGGGGACGCAGCCAAACCATGTCACCATCTGGTTTGAGTTCTCCTCTGAGGCCACATCATAGGACTGTCAGCCACCGTAATTCTGGGACTGTTCCCAAGTTAATGTCCATAACCCCTCTTCCATCTGCAACTGGGAGGTCAGCTTTCATGAACGTTTCCAGGAGAAAGTGAGGTGGGGAGGACATGGACCTGGAAAACTGCCCAACCCTAAAGGGAAAGGAGTACCTGAGGGCGGTTACCTAGGGTGGAAGAGCTATTCGCACAAAGAACCCACAGTACTAACAACTTTCACAGACTCCACTCATAGGCAAGGCTGCTACTGAGCTGATGAACACTGGCATGGCCATGCAAGTTGCTAAAATACAGAACTACTTCTGTGTAAATTGATAAAGAGCTACCACCCTGGACACTCTAACTCTAGTCCAACTGCCCAAAGTCACCCTGACCCAAAGTCAGCCGTTTAAGATGACCCCATGAGCCTGCAAGTAAAGGCTTAATGTTTGGTGGGGTGGGGGGCACCGGGACTCTCTTTCACACCCCCTCCCAAGGCATGATGCCCAGTGCCTGGTCATGGACTGTCAGTATTTCAAATATCATTCCTGTGCTGGGAGATCGGACATATTTGCAGATCTGACTGTCTGGTCTGCTTGGTGCTGCACTTCTAAAACCCATGTTAGAGCTGAGTGAAGGGAAAAGGAAAAGTGGGTGCAGGCCAGGCGCAGTGGCTCATGCATGTAATCCCAGCACTTTGGGAGACCGAGTCGGGTGGATCATTTGAGATCAGGAATTTGAGACCAGCCTGACCAACATGGTGAAACCCCATCTCTACTAAAATAAAAAAAAATTAGCCAGGTGTGGTGGTGGGTGCCTGTAATCTCAGCTACTCAAGAGGCTGAGGCAGGAGAATCACTTGAACCCAGGAGGCAGAGGTTGCAGTGAGCCAAGATTGCAGCACTGTATTGTAGCCTGGGTGACAAGAGTGAGACTGCCTCTCTAAAAAAAAAAAAAAAAAAAAAAATGTGGGTGCAAATATCTGGGGGGTTTCCAAGGGCCAAATGTCAAGGAACAAACCTACTACTTGGATCTGTCACTTTAAGTGAATGTTTGTTTTCTGGTTTGCAGGGAAGAAGGTATTTTATCCAGTTCTTTTCAGTCAGTACAATCCTGGCATAATATACGGCCACCATGATGCAGTCCCTCCCTTAGAACAGCAGCTGGTGAGTAATTACCCTGCAGATACCTCTGTGTGGCTCTGTTTAGTGTCTGTCATTACCAGGGGCACCTGACCATGAGCAAAGGTGAGTGGAAATCTGTGCAATGATTCCCTTAGTAATTTTTAAGTTTGGCAGATGTGCTGGCCTCTGCTCCTGGCGCCTCGTTGATTAAAAGTGCTTGCAATATTTAAAGCGGAAAATAAGTGGAAGCGGTACTTTACAGAAAGGTAATTTCACACCTTCATAGTTTCCATCAATGGTTTTTGGAAACTAGTATTGTTGCATTATGGATGCAGTACAGTTTCTCTTGATTTTTGCAGAATCCTACAGGGTAACAAAGGTGAGATTTATGTTCCCATTTGACAGAAATCAGAAAGGGGTGGCTCACCCCAGAGAGGGTCAGAGCAATTCCCTGGACCTTGCAGGCAAATAAGGTCTTTGTGAATTTGAAGTGGAAATTCCCGGTGCCCTTCCCGTTGGTGCCACCGTTCCCACACATCACGGTGCCTGGGTGGACGTTGGCATTAAAAGTATCACTGGCAAGGTGGCTCTCAAAGGAATATTGGAAGGACTTCTCCGCTAAGATCCTGGCTGCACAGGTGATGGATAGTGGATGCACAAGGCCCCCAAGGGTCCCTGTAGGCTGAGATGTCTCTGTAATCACAGGCAGTTAGTCCACTTTGCAGAGAAGCAGTGCAGGCAGCAGGAGGAAAGGCAAGCCGGAAGAGGATCTCTGTGTTGTGTGGGCATGGCCCCCATGGATGGAATTTCCCGGTGCTGTTGGCAGCATTGGCAGAGAGGGAAATGACGCTTCTCCCACTTCAGGCTGGGCTGTGATCTTTTCCTGCAGGGAGATGAGCCAGGTTTGTCTGAAGCTGTGTTCTAGCTCAGGCGGTATCTCATGGTGGCCTTCCCATCTGAGGGACGTCTGTTATTCCTTGCTGTGGGCAGCTCTGCCTCTTGCTAAGGCAAATCCATGCTTCTTCCCATTGAGGACCCCTTAGGATGAAGGAAGGATATCTGCTGTGGGAACCTGAAGACGCGATGGCACCAGGCCTCTGATGCTTCCGTGCAATAGGAGGGTAAACTGATTTCCATCCAAAATGCATGTTCTGTGAAATTCTTTGAGGATTGACTTTGTGTGTAAGCTTCCAGAAATAGCAAAACCTGTTCTTCCCAGCCCCATCCTCTGCCTTTCATCCTCTACCCCCCAGTGCCAACCTCTGGCAGCTGATAATATATTTTCCAGAAAGTTTCAACTTTGGGGCCCTCAGATTGGACAACGTTCATGTCTTATATCCTAGCATGGCTTCATTTTGGGCTGCACCAGGTTTACTAATAATACAGTTCCCTTTTCCCCTAGTGGAACTGTAGTACCACAGATATACTGTGTATCTGTTTTTGTACTGTGTCTGTATCTGTACTTTATACATAAAAACAGTAAGAGTTTTTCACATCTTAAGAATCAATTTTCAGCCGAGTTTGTTGGCTCGTGCCTTTATTCCCAGCACTTTGGGAGGCCAAGATGGGCAGATCACTTGAGGCCAGGAGTTTGAGACCAGCCTGGCCAATGTGTCAAAATCCATCTCCACTAAAAAATAAAAAATTAGGTGGGCATTGTGGCACACACCTGTAGTCCTAGCTACTAGGCAGGCTGAAAATCGCTTGAGCCTGGGAGGCAGAGGCTGTAGTGAGCTGAGATCGCACCACTGCACTCCATGCTGGGTGAAGGAGTGAGACCCTGTCTCAAAGAAAATAGTCAGTTTTCATCTATAGTCATGTGTTACTTAACAATGGAGACATGTCGTGAGAGATGTATCGTCAATAATTCCATCATTGTTCAGACATCATACAGCGCACTTATGCAAACCTACATAGCATAGCCAACTACACACCTAGGCTGTATGGTACAGGCTATTGCTCCTAGGTTACAAACCTGTACAGCATGTGACTGTCCTGAATACTACAGGCAATTGAAGCACAGTGATATTCTGTATCTAAACGTAGAAAAGGCACAGGAAAAATATGGTGTAAAAGATTTTAAAAATGGTTGCCATGAATGGAGCTTGTAATACAGGACTAGAATTTGCTCTGGATGAGTCAGTGAGTGGATGGTGATTGAATGTGAAGGCCTGCGACATTACTGTCCACTGCTATGGACTTTATAACCACTGTAGACTTAGGTGACACTATGTTTTAAGTTTTCCTTGGCCGGGTGTGGTGGCTCACACCTGTAGTCCCAGCACTTTGGGAGGCTGAAGCGGGTGAATCACGAGGTCAGGAGTTCGAGACCAGCCTGGCCAACATGGTGAAATCCCGTTTCTACTAAAAATACAAAAATTAGCTGGGCATGGTGGTGTGCACCTGTAATTCCAAATACTCCACAGGCTGAGGCAGGAGAACTGCTTAAACCCGGGAGGCAGAGGTTGCAGTCAGCCAAGATCATGCCACTGCACTCCAGCCTGGGCAACAGAGCAAGACTCTGTCTCAGGAAGAAAAAAAAAAAAAGCAAGTTTTCCTTTCTTTAATAATAAGTTAACCTTGGCTTCCTAGATGATCAGCATCTTACATGCAGCCTGTTGTTGACAGAAATGTCGTTATGCATCACACAAGTTACACTTACAAGAACATGTTTTTAAATCTTTTACACCATATTTTTCTTGTACTTTTTCTATGTTCACGTACACAAATACCATTGTGTTACAATTGCCTATGCTTACAGTCGATGGTTAAGAAGCACATATCATCCTCATTGAGACAGAAACTTCTTGTTTCCTTTCCCAGAGTTCTAAGCTTCTCATTGGATTGGAAGGGAAACAGGATACAGGATTTATTTTCTTTCAGCCAATCAAAGTTAAAATTCCTTTGGTTTTAAGTAATGTGTTGTTTTGCATTTGACATAGAATGTGATTCATATTTCCACTTCAAACTCATAAAGACCTTATTTGCTTGCAAGGAATTGTTTTCGTTTTACAATCCAATGGTTTTTTTCCTTGTTTTATTATTCCTGCAGAGGAGGAGTTGCGAAGGGAATTAGAGGCACAGCACAGTTAGGCAAGTTTCTCACCTCCTCAGAATTAGTGGTCAAAGCAGAAACCACTCAGATTCCCCGTGTCCATTGCCAGAGGCTGTGAATTATCCTGCAGCCTCTGACATTTACTTCCAAATGCAATTTTGACCACAGAGGTCTGATATTTTAGAGTTCAGTATTTATGACTGTTTAGTTTGGTGACACAGCAGTTCTTCTCTTTGAGATGGAGGACTGCCTCTTCCCAAAAGAAGAGTAGGATTATGTTTTTTACTGGACAAACTAGTTCTTGAGCACTCACTGCCTACAGAGGACTGGCCTAGGTGCCAGTGGGGAAGTCAGAAGAAATGAAACACTTTCATGTACTTGGAAGTAATTTGTGAGAGTGTTTCGCTCACTTTCTTCTTTTTATAGAGGTGGACTGGCTTGTTCAGGATTGCACAGCTTGCTAGTGACAGAGCTCAGGGCAAAAATTGGGGTTTCCTTCTATCAGTACAGAGGAAAAAGATTTGCTTAGGATCTACATGAGAACTGATGTATGAAGGAAAAATCTTGACAAAAATTCCAAAGGAGAACATAAAACTGTAGAAATAGAATGGGCCAGGCGTGGTGGATCACGCCTGTAATTCCTACCCTTTGGGAGGCCGAGGCGGGCGGATCACGAGGTCACGAGATCGAGACCATCCTGGCTAACACAGCGAAACCCCATCTCTACTACAAAAAGTTAGCCGGGCGTGGTGGTGGGTGCCTGTAGTCCCAGCTACTCGGGAAGCTGAGGCAGGAGAATGGAGTACATCCGGGAGGTGGAGCTTGCAGTGAACTGAGATCGTGCTACTGCACTCCAGCCTGGGTGACAGAGCAAGTCTCCGTTTAAAAAAAAAAAAAGATACTTTAAGTTGTAGGTACATGTGCTTTCATGTCTGAGTGGTGGCTAGACCAATATGTTCTCTTCATGAAATACATTGTTCCATGCACCTATGGTTCACATACTGTTCAATTTTTTAAAATAATTCATTATAAAAATTGAAAAAAATAAAAAGAAAGAAAGTACTAGAATGGAGATGGATTATGTAGGTGGCGAGAAGGTGTAAAATTAAAAGTAATGGTTGGAGATGGATGAATTAGTAATGACTTTCTACTGAGGGTATGTTTTGACTCAGTCTTGGAAGAGATTCTATCTATATATTAATTACTACATCCTTGATAGCCTTATTGGAATACATCAGTATCAAAGGTGAAGGGAGAACAGAGATATAGAATGCTGCTCTAATGAAAGTTACTTTTGCAAACAAAAGACAATCTTTACTAGCAGCCTTTGAAATACGATCACATTAGTCACTGTATGTTATTCCTTCTCGTGACTGTTGCCACTGTCATTTGATAGTGTTTTGCCTTCAGACAAAAGCAAGAAACCACATTTTTGATTGTGTGTGTGTGTGTGTGTGCGCGTTTCGACTACTGTTTTTTTCCCTGTATCAACCATTAGCAATACATATTAAGTGAAACTATGAGATTTTATACTAATATTTAACTTTTTTAGTTTAAACCATGAGATAAGACTTGCTGGTGCTTTAATGTAGAAATAATTTGCTGAGAAAGGAATAACTATAATTTAAACAAACATTAACTTTAGATGTTTCACATTCCTGGTTCAAGCTTTCCCAGTTCCTGTTTAGGTCACCACAGGAGCCTCCTACCACTCCTATCTTTAGCCTCCTTCCCTTCCCTAGACTCCAGTATTTTGTTCGCCTTCTGCCAGAGATAGGCTTCTGAATCAGATTCATTCAGTTTTTAGAAATCTTTTTTGGCACAGAGCCAGAGATGTGCTGGTAAATATTTAATAACCTGCTCTCTGAAAAGGGGGTTGGGGGGAAAGACCTGATTTATAGCATTTGCCAATTTCCATGGTGTAAATACTCCCACCATGGCTTATTTCGGGCTACCAGCATGACGTCACTGAACACGGGGTTGGGAAGAGATCTGCGCAATCCTTGTGAGCTGGTGCAAGTTTGCTCCAGCTCAGCGCTGCAAGCCCTGAGTCCTTGTTGGGACTCGTTGTCCTCTACAGACCGACTCTTAAATGGACGCAGAGAAAATATCTGTAAACCCCAGAACCTGGCACGTGGTACCAGCTCCACAGTCACTCAACCGGTCCTGTTGCCAGGTGAGCACACCTGCTCAGTCTCCCTGGCTGTCATTGCTCCTCAAGGCCACCTCCTTACCATTTCTAATGCCCATGGCATCCGATGCGCACATCTCGGTCTGCCATGCAGTCTTACCCATCAGTTAAATCTGATGACTTTGTGATACTACTCAGTGTGCGCAAAGTGTGCTGGCTTCTGTCTTTCCCCTCCCTCTGGTCACACCCTCGACCTCTCTACCTCCTTTCGGAAAGTATTGTACCATTGCAGTTCAGTTGAAACCTTTATGTAAATTTCCGAATGAGCATGGCACATCCTGTGCATCCTTGCATTCTGTTTTTATTTATTCAAGAAACATACACCCCCCCGAATACCAAAATTAGTATGAACAGAGGCCATTTATGGAGCCTTTCCAGAATCCAGCCCCTTGCCCACATTATCTCATGTAATACTCAATAGGGGGAAGAGGTGCTGATATTCTCATTTCACAGATGAGGAATTGAGGGCCAGATGCCCGCAGCGGCTAAGTGGCGGGGGTGGGAACATGAGTGCCACGCCATGTGACTGCACCTGGGCTGAGGATGCTGGGCAACAGGGGACACATCCTTTGCCCTCAAAGCGCTTCAGGGGGGCAACAAGGGCATCTAGTTTTAGATGATAGGCGCCTGGAAATGGCAGAACCTGGTTGACTCCTTGTCCAGTATGATTCCCTTAGAAGACACAATGTGTTTTCTATGCAGACCCCTAGAAAAGACTTACAGCAAATTGTGAATAAGTGCAAATACATCTGGGAGGAGATGGCTTTTGAGTCTGTTCTTAAATGAGTCTTTTAAAGCTGTGGCTCTAGGGTACCTTATTTCTCAAGACATGGAACTGTCCCTGGAGTCTTAGAATTGTTCTGAGCGTGGCAGCATTGGCTGAGTGATCTCGGGCAAGTCATTCTGCCTTCATACCAAGAGGCCACAAGAAGAAGGCATGCAGCCCTCCTGGCACCCTCTGCAGCATGATCACTGCGTCCTCAGGGTCCAGATGATAAGGAATGGACAGCCCGGGCAGGGTTGGACAGCTCGCTAGTGGCAGAGCTCAGGGCAAAATCGGGATTTCCTTCTATCAGTACCGAGGACACCAGCCTGGACACCAACATCGCCATAGCTCAGGGAGTCTGCTCCTCCCAGGCCAGAAACCGCTATGTAATTGACATGGCCCGGTGCAAGATGAAAATGTGAGCCCCTGTTCAAAAAGTATTACGAATTTCACGACAGTGACAGCAGGCCTTGGGGCTTTCCATGTATGGGTGCCCTGTGCAACTGCATGGGTTGCTTTCCTGTAAGCCGGCCCTGCTGACGGGCATTGCTGTGAATGCAAGGTAGGCCAGGCACAGCCTCCATGCCGGGGAGACTCTCTGATTGAGAGGAGGCGCTCTGCCTGAGTAGTTGCTATTTATTTTGTTTTAGGGTCCAGATTGCTTCATGGGCAGGTGGCCAAGTTAGCACCATTAAACCAGACAGGCACTGACTGCGGCCCCAGCTCACATGCAGCTGCAGGGCGGCTGCCTTCCCACATCTTTGGGGGGGAGATGCTGATTTGTGCTTTGTTGTTTGGTCCTAATAGAAAATAATCATCCCTGTCACGTGAATCACCCACAGAGCTGT